>NC_141689.1:1722964603-1723656933 GCF_964263255.1 Lissotriton vulgaris
CAATTTGTATGCAGGATGCTGTGAAGGAAGAAATTGAGAGATTACTAAAAACTGGTGTGATTGAAGCAGTGGAAGCGACAGAATGGTTGGCCCCCATTGTTGTTGCGAGAAAACCCAATAATGAGATTCGTCTATGTGTGGATCTTCGTGCTTTGAATAAAGAGGTGATAGTAGATACATTTCCCCTTCCCAACAATGAAGAGCTTGTTGCAACATTGGATGGTGAGTGTTATTTTACGACCTTAGATATGGCTTCGGCTTATCATCAGGTTCCTCTGTCCTCTGAATCACAAGAGTTTCATAACCCCTTTTGGATCCTACAAATTTAAAAGAATGCCGTTTGGTCTAATTTCTGCGGCGTCGGTGTTTCAGAGGATAATGAATGATTTGTTAAAGGATGTAAGTGGCGTGAAATGTTATCAGGATGATGTGTTAATTTGTGGAAGTACTAAGGAAGAACATGATTGTAGATTGAGGTGTGTACTTAGGAAGATGTTAAAAGCTGGTCTTTCTCTTAGACGTGACAAATGTAAGTTTGGTGTGACAGAGCTAGATTATTTAGGTCATCATATTTCTGGTTTTGGTGTGAGGCCAAAAGAGGATTTGGTATCGATTGAAGAGCTTAAAGAACCTTGTTCAAAGGAGGAATTTTCATCATTTTTGGGTATGGCGGAATTTTACAATAAATTCAGTAAGAATTTTGCAGACAAAACTGAGAATTTAAGAAGTATGATGTGTAGGAAATGTGAGTTTGTCTGGACTGATGAATGCAATAAGGAATTTGTACAAATTAAAAAGGAACTCAAATTTGCACCTAACCTGCAAACATTTAGACCTGGAGAACCTACTTTCATAGTTACAGATGCAAGTTGTAAAGGACTTGGAGCTTTGTTGTTTCAGGTTAGGAATGGGGGAGAAAATCTCATTGCTTGTGCATCTAGGTGTTTGAAAGGTGCAGAGTTAAATTACTCTGCGTTAGAGAAAGAGGCTCTTGCCATTTTTTGGGCAATTAATAAGTTTGGAAAATTTGTTTGGGGTTGTCCTTTTGTAGTGAGGTCAGACCACAAACCTTTAAGAGAAATAATGGAAAAAAAGGTATTGATGCTGTTTCCGCAAGGATTAGGAGATGGGTAATTGCTCTTCAGGAATTTGATTTCAAGTTTGAATATATTCCTGGTAGTACTAATGTTTCCGCTGATTGTTTGTCACGTTTAGTAAATTGTGTAGAGGACTTGGAAAAGGAAGAGAATGATGTTGAAGGAGATGAGGAGTGTGAAGTCAGGGTTTGTGAAATAACGTCAGGTGCCATAAAAGAGGATGAGTGGAAGGAGGAATTATCTAAGGATGGTGAACTGGTTGAAGTCATGAATTATGTATCTGAAAATAATAATGGGAAATTGACAAAACCTTGGTCGTTAGTTTCTCATTAACTAACTGTGGTGAATGGGATTCTAGCAAGAGGGACTAGATTAATTCCTCCTGTGAGTTTGAGAAACAACATTATCAAAATGGCTCATGTTGGTCATTTGGGTATTTCAAAAACAAAGGAGCGTATCAGACAGAACTTTTGGTGGCCGGGCCTTGATTTGATGGTGGAAAGGGCTGTTCGCGACTGTGTGGCGTGCTGTGGATGTGACAAAGTACTCAAACCAAGGTGTTCGCCTATGGTGTGCAGAGTTTTACCGTTGTGTCCGTGGGATGAAGTTGCAATAGATATTGTCGGTCCATTGCATGGTGAGCAGAATTCTCCTTATTTGTTGGTGTTGATGGAATTATATTCCCGATGGATGGAAGTTAGTGCTGTGCGAGATGTTACCTCTCGTTGTGTGATACATTTTCTAGAAACATTATTTAAAAGAGAAAGTTTTCCTAAGTCTTTACTTTCGGATAATGGGCCTCAATTTTGTTCAGTAGAGTTTGAAAATTATTTGACAAAATATGGTATTGTTCACAAAAGGATTTCGTTATATCATCCAGAATCCAATGGTTCCTTGGAAAGGTTAAACAAAACTTTGAAAGAAGGAATTAAGTTAGCTAGAGTTAATTCTTTAGATTGGAGGGTGAAATTGCAGAATAGAGTTTCTGCTTATCGCTACACTCCTCATTTCACAACGGGCAAGACTCCTTTTGAATTGTTTAGGGGTAGAGCTTCTAATATTAATTTGTGTCCAGGTTGGATGGATCTGGACAAAGGTTTGAAAGATAACAGTATTGGACAATGGAGAGACAAAAAAGTCCAGTTACAGAGGAAAAGGAAAACTTACTATGATAAAAAAACATGTTTTGGTTCCTAATTTCAAACTTGGTGACATGGTAAAAATTAGAGTTCCAGTTCGTTGTAAGAGGTGGCCTAAGTTTACTGATGTAAAGAAAATTGTGAAAATGTTCAAAAATGCGGTGAAAACAGATGATGGGAGAATTTGGAATCTAAACAGGGTTGCACATGTGCCTATTAGTGTTTCAAGTGATGTTTTGTTACCATCTGTTTCTTATGGTAAAAAAATCTCGAATTCTGTTACAAGAGTTAATGACTCCCGCAGCTCTTTCAGAGTTACTAGAGCCCCCGCTTATCTAAATGACTATGTATAACATCTTTCTCTTTGCAGGAAATTTTCAAATGTGTTGTTATTGTAGAAAGGGAGATGTGGGTTCAATGTCAGCTAAACCATGTTATAGTTTTGTATTATAATTCCATTTGGTTATTGTCTCTGTACTCCTTCAATCTTTTAAGTTTGATCTTGTGAAATATAAAGGGGAAGGAGTGTGATGATGTGACTTGGTTCCATGAGAATGTTCCAGCATGGAACCAAGTCAGTGGAATGTTCCTCATGTGAATCTTGGGAAGGTTCCAGCTTTGTCAGTTATTCCTGTTGGATGTTGGATGAGGTTGTTCAATAAAGACCTCCTATCTTTACCATACTTCCATTGGTATGCGCTTTATTACAGATATCTCAGTGGGTTACTGCTCTTGTCATCGATTTTGTTGTTACTGTGCAGTTCATAAGTTACATTCTTAATCTATCACAGTGAACCTGCCTTTTAAGAGCTTCATGCAAGCTGCATGGTACAGGTTAGAAAGTTATGTTTTTTCCTATTTATCCTGATATTTATAGGGTACTTATTTTGTATCTGTGGAGATTTTTGAGCCTCTGTGTGTGATGTCAGTGATCAAAAGTTAGATGCCTCACTTCCTCTGATAGCACCAAGCCAAAGGTCATGCAATGTTGCTTCTTTTGATTTCATGTAGTCCAAAGGTCATGTGATGTCATTTCCTCTGATGTCATCAGGTCAAATGTCTTGCATTGTCACTGCCTGTGACATCCTCGGGGTGGGTCAAAGGGCAGGTGATGTCACTTCCTGTGATGTCACCAGGTCAAAGTTCATGTGAAGTCATTTCTTTTGACATCAGGAGGGAGTCGCATGGCATATGATGTCACTTCCGCTACCTCTGGCCTTTTGGTGAATCGACATACATGGTAGGCAGCCCATTTCTCTGTCAGGGAGATTTAATACATTTCTCTGTTGCCCTGACTGAGGTGGTACCTGTGAAATTAAGAAATGATATCCGACTCAGTTGACATTGGTACCCTTGGCAGGAATCATTGTCACAGTGGTTCAGTCTATTTATTGTATGTTTAATGGGCAGCTCCATGAACATGATGGAGCTGTACCGCAAACATATAATGTATTTTTTTTATGTCTAAAAAGAGAATCCAAAAGTGGCATTTTCGTTTTGAAAAAAAAAAACATTCCCCTATCACTTTGGGGGTTTGCTACCATGGGGAGGGAGGCATTGAACAGTTTTATTTTTTTTATTTTTATATTTTATTAGAAGTTTTTGGTGTTAAAGCACAGCCATATTCAAATTTCCGTTAATTACAGTACAATCATAATCATGTTGCTAGCATATACAAACAGCATCCCTTGCGCATAATTAGTAAAAGAAAAAGGAAAAAACACAATGATTGCCTGGGCAAGAAGGGAGAGCGGAGGGCAAAGAAACGTAATAGAGGAGATAAACGAAAGAGAGAGAGGAGGTTGGGAGATAGATGAAGAATAATCATTTATAATCATTTACAGACATTTACGAATATTCATGGGAATTTTAACACGTTCTTTCCATTTCTGAATAGGCTCCCAAATTCGCCTCCCTAGCAATCTCCCCCTTTTGCCTTTTTTAGCATATATTCCCTTTTTATAGGTTAAATGTGGCAAGTAAGCAAGCCAACCACTGATGTCGAGTTGGAGGGGCTCTATCCAACCAAGCTCTTGCTAAACACATCCGCAAGACGGCCATTGTCATTATTAAGAAATAAGCGTCAGGTGTCTGTTCAGAGTCCCCACTGAACCCCAGAATAATCCAGGCCGGGGTAATTGTGATCTTAATAACCAGGGATCTCAACAGAAAACTGTCCATGTCGCTTCTGAGTGTATAGAGCTGGGGGCAGCCTGCAAATATATGCACCATATCTGCTTCAGAGGAGTAGCACCGTGGGCAGGTAATCCCTGTGGTTCCCCCATTTGCGCTAACCTTGCCGGCGTGTGATATAAAGAATATACTGTCTTATAGTGTTGAGCTTTCAGCCCGGCCGAACACAATATGGTATGACCTAGACCGAGCGATTCCTGGAAGCATTCCTGCTCTACTCCCAGCTAGTCTACCCATTTAACGCTATATTTTTCCAGGTCGTCCGCTTTTGCGTCCAGAAGCTCTGCGCAAAATCTGCGAATGGAACAATCCGCCCCCCTCTCTATGGCCTCAAGAATTTTATTCTTAGCAAACCCTACCGGGCCTCTCTGTTTATTCAAAAAGAAACTCCGAACCTGCAGGTATTTTAAAAAAAGTCCTTCTGTCAATCTCATAGGTCGCCTACAACTCAGTAAATTGGAGGATCCCATCCGTCCCGATGACATCTCCCAGTTTCTGGATTCCCCTCCTTCCCCATTCAGTCATTACTGTATCAGCAAATATTTCTCCTGGGAGGGACACATTTCCAAACATACGTGTATATTAAGTAAACCTACCCAATCCACATTTTTTACAAAATGCTGTCCAAATTTTACCAACCGCCTGGAGCGTTTTAAATCTTGTTCTTTTGTAATAACTATGATCAACACATTTGAGGAAATAGTTCTCACCCAAAAGTGCTGCATATACCTCTGTAGAGCCAACCTTTATTCTTGTATTCCCTACTGGTCCTCCTACCAACCCCTGCATGTACTGGAGTGCCGCTGCCCAGTAATACATTTTAAAATCTGGAATTGCCCAGCCCCCTCTGTCCCTGGGGAGAGTCATGAACCGCAGTGCTCTCCTTGTCTTGCCTTGAGACCATATGAACCTATTGAGTGTTCATTTTAATAACTCAAACCATTTAGTATCGAAGAAAAGTGGAATCGTCCTGAATAGATACAGAAACTTAAGCAAAAAGATCATTTTAATCACATTTGCACCAATATCTCTGCCCCTGCCCAAGAGTTCGGCGCAACTTCCCCCACTTGTGCCTGCTGCATAATATCCCTCATATCTGCGCCTATACTTGCTTGAAAGGTTTTATAAAATTCTAGGGTCACTTGATCGGGGCCCGCAGCCTTGCCTGAAGGAAGATTCTTCAATGCCGCTTGCAATTCTTCAGAAGATATAGGGAGCTCCAGTGTTGCCTTCCCATCTTCAGAATCGCCGGTAGCAGATACATATCTAAGGTAAGCCTCAATTGCAGTTACAACCCTTAGCTGGTCTTCTTTTTATAGTTTAGCATAATATGCCCTAAAAACCTCGCGGATCCCGTTAGAATCTGTTATAATAGTATTGCTACTATCTAGAATTTCCCTTATTTCTCCTGCTGCAGCATTGTGCCGGGTGCGTATGGCCTATGTGTGTCCCACCTTCTCACTTAACTCATGACACAATTCTTTCATCAGTAGGTAACTAGTTGCTCCTTTCCTAGCAATGTTCTCGACTGCCTCTGCTCTAGCCACTAAGATTTTTAAGAGAATTTGTTCTAGGGGTGTCCCTTGCTGTATTGCTAAGATTGATTCCTCTTCTGCTACCGCTACCGCCTTAAAGAGTTCTTTCACAATAGTACCTTCCTGTTTTTGCTTGTGTAGGCTGTAGCTCAGTGTCTCGCCTCTTATAGCTGCCTTAAATGCATCCCACACCATCCCTGGGGAAGCAGTCCACCTATTGATATCCCAAAAGACCTTAATACAGCTGCTCATATGCTCTACATAGTGCTCATCCTTTAATAAAGCTCTATCAAACGACCAGGAGCTCTCCCTGCTGACTAATCTGTCCATCTTGAGAGAGATCACCAGTAGATAATGGTCAGAAATAATCAGAGGAAGCTTCTCTATCTTAATTATTTCCATTAAAGTGTTAGAGGCTAGGAAATAGTCCAGCCTTACACATATCTTATGAGGTGCTGAATAGTAAGTGCTTCCAGTGCCCAAGGGGTTCAAGTGTGCCCAGACGTCTACTAGAGAGTTATGTTGGGCTATGTTGACAATTGCACGACATGCCTTTTTCTTGCGACCCATATACACCTGACTTCCCCAATCCCTAGCCCAGTCAAACCATTAACATTAAAGTCTCCGCAGCAAATTATTGGTTTGGGCCACAAAGCTAATTCTGTATCCAGGAATTCAAAAATCCCAGGATCATTGTCCGTTGACCCATATACAGAGACTATAGTGAATACCTCTCCATGCATTATGCATTCAAGAATAATCCACCTACCCCATTGGTCCTCCATTTAACCTAGTTACCTTTATATCGCTTCTTTTGGCGAAAATCGCCACCCCACTGGTCTTTTTACCTTGTCTAGTGTGTGCCAGCAATGAAAAACCAAGCTGCTCCAACAGGTAGCCCTTTGTCCCTTAAATATGGGTCGCCTGTAGGCATACCAGGTCAAGTCGCAGTGCCTTTAACATACTAGCGACTTGCTGCCCTTTAACTTGTTTGTTGAGGCCACACACATTGATTGAAACAATTTGAACACTCATTAGAATACATCAAATGATAAACCATATACTTTCACCAACATGTTATGTTATGTTATAGTTTTGTATTATCATTCCATTTGGTTATTGTCTCTGTACTCCTTCAATCTTTTAAGTTTGATCTTGTGAAATATAAAGGGGAAGGAGTGTGATGATGTGACTTGGTTCCATGAGAATGTTCCAGCATGGAACCAAGTCAGTGGAATGTTCCTCATGTGAATCTTGGGAAGGTTCCAGCTTTCTCAGGTATTCCTGTTGGATGTTGGATGAGGTTGTTCAATAAATACCTCCTATCTTTACCATACTTCCATTGGGATGCGCTTTATTACAGATATCTCAGTGGGTTACTGCTCTTGTCATCGATTTTGTTGTTACTGTGCAGTTCATAAGTTACATTCGTAATCTATCACAGTGAATCTGCCTTTTAAGAGCTTCATGCAAGCTGCATGGTACAGGTTAGAAAGTTATGCTTTTTCCTATTTATCCTGATATTTATAGGGTACTTATTTTGTATCTGTGGAGATTTTTGAGCCTCTGTGTGTGATGTCAGTGATCAAAAATTAGATGCCTCACTTCCTTTGATAGCACCAAGCCAAAGGTCATGCAATGTTGCTTCTTTTGATTTCATGTAGTCCAAAGGTCATGTGATGTCATTTCCTCTGATGTCATCAGGTCAAATGTCTTGCATTGTCACTGCCTGTGACATCATCCGGGTGGGTCAAAGGGCAGGTGATGTCACTTCCTGTGATGTCACCAGGTCAAAGTTCATGTGAAGTCACTTCTTTTGACATCAGGAGGGAGTCACATGGCATATGATGTCACTTCCACTACCTCTGGCCTTTTGGTGAATCGACATACATGGTAATTGCAAACAAAACAGGTGATGGACCGAATGTGGTGGTCAGAGCTGATTTGCATATCGCCATTGTCTAACCCAGGGTGGTGTGGAGTGCAAAAAAACGATGGATTTGGGCCCAGATCTTTGGACTGGGGTGAATGTGTGACATTGATCCACATTCGATCCATCACCTGTTTTGTTTGGAATTGCCGCCATAAGTGCGCTGGGGATGCTCAGACGTGCGTTCCAGGCGCTCCACACCACTGGAGTCAAGCTAGTGGGCTGATGAGAGTTGTTACCTCAAAACCGGTCCGGTCCTCGGATGCTTGATTCCGTTCTGGGAAGGACATGGCTTTAGTAGTTCGGACTGGACTGTTCCCATGGGGCACAGGGTCAGAGCTGATTTGCATATCGCCATTGTCTAACCCAGGGTGGTGTGGAGTGCAAAAAAACGATGGATTTGGGCCCAGATCTTTGGACTGGGGTGAATGTGTGACATTGATCCACATTCGATCCATCACCTGTTTTGTTTGCAATTGCCGCCATAAGTGCGCTGGGGATGCTCAGACGTGGGTCCCAGGCACTCCACACCACTGGAGTCAAGCTAGCCGGGCTGATGAGAGGTGTTACCTCGAAACCGGTCCGGTCCTCGGATGCTTGATTCCGTTCTGGGAAGGACATGGCTTTTGTAGTTCGGACTGGACTGTTCCCATGGGGCACAGGGTCAGAGCTGATTTGCATATCGCCATTGTCTAACCCAGGGTGGTGTGGAGTGCAAAAAAACGATGGATTTGGGCCCAGATCTTTGGACTGGGGTGAATGTGTGACATTGATCCACATTCGATCCATCACCTGTTTTGTTTGCAATCGACATACATGGTAGGCAGCCCATTTCTCTGTCAGGGAGATTTAATAAATGTCTCTGTTGCCCTGACTGAGGTGGTACCTGTGAAATTAAGAAATGATATCCGACCCAGTGGACATTGGTACCCTTGGCAGGAATCATTGTCACAGTGGTTCAGTCTATTTATTGTATGTTTAATGGGCAGCTCCATGAACATGATGGAGCTGTACCGCAAACATATAATGTATTTTTTTATGTCTAAAAAGAGAATCCAAAAGTGGCATTTTCGTTTTGAAAAAAAAAAACATTCCCCTATCACTTTGGGGGTTTGCTACCATGGGTAGGGAGGCATTGAACAGTTTTATTTTTTTTATTTTTATATTTTATTAGAAGTTTTTGGTGTTACAGCACAGCCATATTCAAATTTCCGTTAATTACAGTACAATCTTAATCATGTTGCTAGCATATACAAACAGCATCCCTTGCTCATAATTAGTAAAAGAAAAAGGAAAAAACACAATGATTGCCTGGGCAAGAAGGGAGAGCGGAGGGCAAAGAAACGTAATAGAGGAGATAAACGAGAGAGAGAGAGGAGGTTGGGAGATAGATGAAGAATAATCATTTATAATCATTTACAGACATTTATGAACATTCATGGGAATTTTAACATGTTCTTTCCATTTCTGAATAGGCAACCAAATTCGCCTCCCTAGCAATCTCCCCCTTCTGCCTTTTTTAGCATATATTCCCTTTTCTAGGTTAAATGTGGCAAGTAAGCAAGCCAACCACTGATGTCGAGTTGGAGGGGCTCTATCCAACCAAGCTCTTGCTAAACACAACCGCAAGACGGCCATTGCCATTAATAAGAAATAAGCGTCAGGTGTCTGTTCAGAGTCCCCACTGACCCCCAGAATAATCCAGGCCGGGGTAATTGTGATCTTAATAACCAGGGATTTCAACAGAAAACTGTCCATGTCGCTTCTGAGTGTATAGAGCTGGGGACAGCCTGCAAATATATGCACCATATCTGCTTCAGAGGAGTAGCACCGTGGGCAGGTAATCCCTCTGGTTCCCCCCCATTGCGCTAACCTTGCCGGCGTTTGATATAAAGAATATACTTTCTTATAGTGTCGAGCTTTCAGCCCGGCCGAACACAATATGGTATGACCTAGACCGAGCGATTCCTGGAAGCATTCCTGCTCTACCCCCAGCTTGTCTACCCATTTAACGCTATATTTTTCCAGGTCGTCCGCTTTTGCGTCCAGAAGCTCTGCGCAAAATCTGCGAATGGAACAATCCGCCCCCCTCTCTATGGCCTCAAGAATTTTATTCTTAGCAAACCCTACCGGGCCTCTCTGTTTATTCAAAAAGAAACTCCGAACCTGCAGGTATTTTAAAAAAAGTCCTTCTGTCAATCCCATAGGTCGCCTACAACTCAGTAAATTGGAGGATCCCATCCGTCCCGATGACATCTCCCAGTTTCTGGATTCCCCTCCTTCCCCATTCAGTCATTACTGTATCAGCAAATATTTCTCCTGGGAGGGACACATTTCCAAACATACGTGTATATTAAGTAAACCTACCCAATCCACATTTTTTACAAAATGCTGTCCAAATTTTACCAACCGCCTGGAGCGTTTTAAATCTTGTTCTTTTGTAATAACTATGATCAACACATTTGAGGAAATAGTTCTCACCCAAAAGTGCTGCATATACCTCTGTATAGCCAACCTTTATTCTTGTATTCCCTACTGGTCCTCCTACCAACCCCTGCATGTACTGGAGTGCAGCTGCCCAGTAATACATTTTAAAATCTGGAATTGCCCAGCCCCCTCTGTCCCTGGGGAGAGTCATGAACCGCAGTGCTCTCCTTGTCTTGCCTTGAGACCATATGAACCTATTGAGTGTTCGTTTTAATAACTCAAACCATTTAGTATCGAAGAAAAGTGGAATCGTCCTGAATAGATACAGAAACTTAAGCAAAAAGATCATTTTAATCACATTTGCACCAATATCTCTACCCCTGCCCAAGAGTTCGGCGCAACTTCCCCCACTTGTGCCTGCTGCATAATATCCCTAATATCTGCGCCTATACTTGCTTGAAAGGTTTTATAAAATTCTAGGGTCACTTGATCGGGGCCCGCAGCCTTGCCTGAAGGAAGATTCTTCAATGCCGCTTGCAATTCTTCAGAAGATATAGGGAGCTCCAGTGTTGCCTTCCCATCTTCAGAAACGCCAGTAGCAGATACATCTCTAAGGTAAGCCTCAATTGCAGTTACAACCCTTAGATGGTCTTCTTTTTATAGTTTAGCATAATATGCCCTAAAAACCTCGCAGGTCCCGTTAGAATCTGTTATAATAGTATCGCTACTATCCAGAATTTCCCTTATTTCTCCTGCTGCAGCATTGTGCCGGGTGCGTATGGCCTATGTGTGTCCCACCTTCTCACTTAACTCATGACACAATTCTTTCATCAGTAGGTAACTAGTTGCTCCTTTCCTAGCAATGTTCTCGACTGCCTCTGCTCTGGCCACTAAGATTTTTAAGAGAATTTGTTCTAGGGGTGTCCCTTGCTGAATTGCTAAGATTAATTCCTCTTCTGCTACCGCTACCGCCTTAAAGAGTTCTTTCACAATAGTACCTTCCTGTTTTTGCTTGTGTAGGCTGTAGCTCAGTGTCTTGCCTCTTATAGCTGCCTTAAATGCATTCCACACCATCCCTGGGGAAGCACTCCCCTATTGATATCCCAAAAGACCATAACACAGCTGCTCATATGCTCTACATAGTGCTCATCCTTTAATAAAGCTCTATCAAACGACCAGGAGCTCTCCCTGTTGACTAATCTGTCCATCCTGAGAGAGATCACCAGCAGATAATGGTCAGAAATAATCAGAGGAAGCTTCTCTATCTTAATTATTTCTATTAAAGTGTTAGAGGCTAGGAAATAGTCCAGCCTTACACATATCTTATGAGGTGCTGAATAGTAAGTGCTTCCAGTGCCCAAGGGGTTCAAGTGTGCCCAGACGTCTACTAGAGAGTTATGTTGGGCTTTGTTGACAATTGCACCACATGCCTTTTTCTTGCGACCCATATACACCTGACTTCCCCAATCCCTAGCCCAGTCAAACCATTAACATTAAAGTCTCTGCAGCAAATTATTGGTTTGGGCCACAAAGCTAATTCTGTATCCAGGAATTCAAAAATCCCAGGATCATTGTCCGTTGACCCATATACAGAGACTATAGTGAATACCTCTCCATGCATTATGCATTCAAGAATAATCCACCTACCCCATTGGTCCTCCATTTACCTAGTTACCTTTATATCACTTCTTTTGGCTAAAATCGCCACCCCACTGGTCTTAGTACCTTGTCTAGTGTGTGCCAGCAATGAAAAACCAAGCTGCTCCAACAGGTAGCCCTTTGTCCCTTAAATATGGGTCGCCTGTAGGCATAACAGGTCAAGTCGCAGTGCCTTTAACATACTAGCGACTTGCTGCCCTTTAACTTGTTCGTTGAGGCCACACACATTGATTGAAACAATTTGAACACTCATTAGAATACATCAAATGATAAACCATATACTTTCACCAACATTTTAAGAAATGTTGAACACCATGTTAGTCTGTACTGTGCTGTGCTGTATGTGCTCCCCTTCGTGCCCCCAGCCTCCCCACCCCTCAAGGAACCCCCCTCAGAGACCCCACCCCCCCTTACAGGCAAATAGGTCAGTCATGACCTATGTGTGGCCACTAAGTCCGCAGCTGTTGCAGCCTCCTCCCCCCCCCGGTGCCATGATGTACCCCATACCAAATCCATGTCTGGGTCATGTGCCCCACACATCAAACCTAGCATATTGAGTCAATGTCCAAGTTGGACGTTTGACCATAGACTATCAGTGATTCCAATGATTCCAGTGCTAAGATAGTACATAAGCAATATCCTCCTTGGGGAAACCCATACCCTTTCCTGCGCTTGTGTCATTCATACCCTCATGCCCTACCCTGGCCTCTCAGTTCCTCTAGGTACTGTTGCGCTTTCACCTCAGAGAAGGACATTTTGACATATCCTTTCGTAATCACATTCAACCTAGCAGGATACAACAAGTATGCCTCAGATCCCAGACCATGAAATGGAGCTTTAAGTTGCCTTAGCCTCCATCTCCTCTCAACTGTGGCATGACAGAAGTCTGGGCGGGCAAAGAACCTGATTTGATTAAATGAGCGTTTCGCATCTGGCTTTGACTTATTCATCACCTCCTGCCTCAAGAGAAAGTTACCCACATATACCAAGATTGCTCTTGGTTTATCTGACTGCGATGTGCCATTGCCATTGTCCCTCCTTAGTGTCAGTGGGTATCGGTGAGCTCTCTGCACCTCAGTCTCCCAATTCCAGGAGGACAGCTCGGGGAACTCTCCTTTGAGTAGATTAATCACAAATTTTCTAGTATCCTGCCCCTCGACAACTTCAGCCACCCCTAGGAGTCTTGTATTGTTCCGCCTCTGCTGGTTTTCGAAATCCTCCAGCTTCCACTGGACGTCTTCGGCCACCTTCTCCTGCGTCTGTTTAAAAGTCTGCCACTTGTTTACATCATCCTCGAGCCTCCCAGTTCTTTCCTCAACATGAGTCACTCTATCTGCTAGATCCTCGTATAGTTTATTCATCTTCCTAAGGGAGGCTTGGATGTTTGTTGTTGCTTGCTTAGCCCTGCGGCTCTCCACCCTAGCTACTCCTTGCATCTGCTTAAAAAGTGGAGAACAGCAAATCTAGTGAGACAGCCTGTGGTTGGGCTTTAGGAGAGAGATTGGAATGGCCTTCTTGCTTGCTCCCAGTATCACCATCTTGATACGACTGGGACGTGGCTGAATAATCCCATACTAACTTTCTGGCAGTACGAGCAGACTTCTCTACCGCTCTTCTTATGGATCTTCTTTTTTGCTGAGTGTTTTTTGGGGCGGAAGATGTGCTTGCCAAGCCTGAGTCAGACTCCTCCAGCAAACTACCTCCACTTGTGAAGACCGATTCTAAATCCTCATTTACTGAAAAAAACCAATCTCCCTCTGGAGAGCCCGGGCCCCCCTTTTCTCATGGTGGATCAGTAAAATCCGGCAGTATTAGTTCATTTTGCACATTACTCACGGTTCCTTCTGCCACCCTTCAAGGGCAGATTTGGTTTCCCAGCACCGGCGCTGAGAAGGCCTCGGTATTGTCAGGGTGCTCGCTTGGGGGCTCCTCATGCCTTTCTGGCCTCCCAACAGTAACACTCACGGAACTAGGGTTAAGATCGGGGATCCTGTCAGCCTCCCAGGGCTGCGACTGAGGTCGCTTCTGAGTTTTGCGGCATTGCCTTGGAACAGGCTGCTCGGCGTCCTCCTGGGCTCGGGCGCCGCTTCCTTCCGCATTCTTCACATCCTCAGCGTGCTCCGCGTCCTCCGGAGTCCTCTCTGACGGCGCCGGCTCCTGTGGTTTCAACGCGAAGGCTTCATCCAAGGTAGGCTGGCGGAGGATAGAATCTTTGTCACTGTGGGGTTCTTTTGAGTTTCTCAGGATGAAAGTCTTCTGTACACCATCGGCAGCTCCCTTTTTTGTCATCGGTTTAGCACTCGATCTTTCACTGCTTCTGCCCGCCTGGAGTGCTATCACTTTCTTCCCCAGTGCTGTGGGGGGTTGCCTCACTCCTCCAGTGCAGCGGAGCCCTGTACCACTTGTTTGCAGGGTAGAGACCTCCTGTGAATCCCTTGAGACATCATCGCTGGGGGCCGCAGGACCTTTCATCTCCTTAGGGTCTTTTGCCGGTTTCGGCCCCCGCGGTGCCATTCTACCCCTTCTTGATCCAGACCTACAGAGAAATTCTGCGGCTCTTGAAAAGCCGTACCAGAATGTTGACAATGTCTTAATTGCCGAGTGAGACAGCCACCGTTTCCTAGCTCCTTCTTGCCGCTTTACAAGAGCGCTGAAATCCCGAACCGTGTAGGGCAAGAGCATTTCACCTAGGCCATCATGTAACTACAGGAGGGGAAGAGGGAGACCTGCGACTGAGCTCTACGGAGTGTCTGCAGCCATCTTGCCACCAATTCCTCGCAGGGGGCATTGAACAGTTTTCAATGACCCACACCACCAGGTATTTCCTGGTGATGAAGGGCATCAAAAATCGTCTGGATGTCAGCCCATTTTAATTGGACAGATGTAAATCCAGCCACATTTACTCCACTGGTCTATCAGAGCGGTTTGACCAGCACTGAAATGGAAAAGTCTCTGCCGTCGGCAAACCTATGGTGTGCCCAATTCTAAATCGGGTGGTCAGACCATAATGATGGCGACGAGGGAACATTTAAATAAGGCCCTCTGTTGTGTACATGGATTGTGCAGCCTATCAGGAGAGATTCAACATCCAGTGCCATAGCAACATTCTCTATGTGGAACTTGGGATGGGGTAAGCGTTTCCTCAATGGTATACGCATCAAAGTGAGTTTTTTATCTTGGCAAGAGTTTTCTCACTTCCTAATTCTTTATTATTATCATCTCTGATGATCCCTCCCTATGTTCTCTCGTGGTAGACAGGATGTAAGGAGGGACCATAACTACAGCTTCACCAATATGCAACCTTGTTTGAGCTTCTTTGGCTATGCTGTGCTAGGGCACCACAGACATGTATCTCCTTCACAACACTAGGGCAACTATCCTATGACAATAATACCATGGTGCTGATTCAACCGCAAGTTGTCCAGTGTCTCCATTTATAACTCTCTGGTTCTCTTCTGAGCCGTAGTGGTACAACCTTACTCGCCACTCAAATAAAGAGAGTGCAGCCTGTGAGCAATCCAGGATGGTAGAGTTTCCCCGATGAGTCACACTATAGGTTTAGAATTTTCCGAGGTTGGTGGTGTTCACTTCTTTTCTCATTGCATGGACCTCATTAACATCTCCAACAAATATCCCTAGTGCATCCTCTCAGGGGAAACTGGTTACAATGCCAAACCAGCATGGAATCTTAACAAAGATGCATCCATCTTTTGGCCCAGTTGTCTCTGCTCCCAGATATCTTTACCTAAATTTAAACTAATCGACAACAAAATAGTATAATGACTGCCCTACTTAGAGAAATTCTGAGTTAGATGTACGAGCTTTAGACAGTGCATTTACAAATAAAAAAACAGGCGAACAACTGTGCACTGAGCGATACCATGTTATTGATGAGATTTAAGACAGAGCACATGAATTTAAAGCTCTTCCGCCCTCATCACCGCCCTGCGCCTCTTTCCGAAAGCAGTCACACATTCGAGGGCTTCTGGTTAGTAAACCTACAGCTCCCTTTTCTTCCACATATTACTGTGGTTACCATTAATTTAATGAAAAAAAACCTGCAGCCAGTGACTCAAGAAATGCACTAGGCAATATTTTAAAGTACTTAGAACAGACTTGAGCGAACCTTTTAGTGATACTGTTTTCTGTCACCATGACGCTTGCTTATGTGCCAACTGATTCCATCTTCCGTTGTCATTTTTCACAACGGTCAAAGTTATGATATAAAACGTGCAAAGCTGGCACTCTCTGATAAGACTACTGCTGGTCCTTTTTTCGTTTATCTCGTCTCCGTTTTAACCTCTACTCGATAGTTGTAAACCTCGGCTTGTTCTTCACAGGAGAAACATTTTTTTGTATTGTAAACAGCGAAACCCCTAAGACGGCTTTTTTAAAGCCTAAATAAAATACTGTAAGGGGTTTGGCGTGGGCAGTATAGGACTACTGCATGCCAGTCTGTCACTCCCTCGATTATTGAGTACATTTTGTTAATGAAACATTGATTATTGCTGTTAACAATAGCATGGGTACAACTCACAAGTAGTTAAAAAAGAAAGAAACAAAAGACTTACGATCCTTAATTAAATGAATGAGAATTACATGATAGAAGCATAGCTCAATAGGCGAGATGTAAGAAGGATTTTTGCCATAGTTAAATTGAGGCTGCACAACTGACATGTTTTGCCAAATTAGACAACACAAATGACAATAAACTGTATTGCTGGGCACAACGTGCAATAGCAGGTGAGGACATGGATGGAAGCAAACAGTGGAGTTTGTAACTTCTGTATGCACCCTCGATGCCCCATTTGCATTGTTATGTATTTTTAGGCATGGTTTAGCCAAGACCGCCGTATTTTAATAAAATGATATGTATAATATACTTACATTAGCTTTCAGCCATCTCTCTTCCTCTATTGGTCTATTGTTGTGACATTCACAATTTGTTTCCGCCCCCTACAGCATACAGCATGAAGCAATTAGTCAGCCTACTTCAGCCATTGGTTAACTTCACTTTAGGTGACTGCATTTTGATGGTCCACAATGAGTACTTTCACACACAAGGTAGTTCCCTTCCGTGCCAGTGTTTTGTTTTTACTTTAGTGTTGCTTTTGTGTTTAGAGCCTTAGGTGAAAGTAGGAACTTTCTACCAGTAGTTAGTAGAAGTCACATTCCACAATTTACCAGTTCCTGTCTCCTGTCAATGCTGTTGTATATTCCCTCTGAAGTGTCCCTTGTTATTCTGACTGCTGATATTTCACAATATAACAAAAGGTGTCCATTTGAAACTTTTAAGTTGTTCACTTGTTTTTTACTATGCATGCAACACAAAAACTGAAAGTTTGAATATAATAATGCGAATTCATAAGTAGGCAATTCTTCAGAAATCATTTATTCTGGACTCAATTTTGCCAATATTTCTTGAATAAAATTTTCCCAGGTAGAAATCAGGGGCATATTATTTATGAGAGGTTTGCATGATGCTTGCACAATACAATGTGGTAAATGCATGACGCAAACCTATATGACAGATTTATGAAGCCATGCAAAGCCACTTTGCATGGCTCTGAGTGGCTTCATAAATCTGGAGTAAGGCAACGCAGAACAAATCACTGTGCTGCCTCACTCTGCCCTGGGTAGGTGTTCCTTCGGCATTGCAGTGGGTGTTCCCATGCAACTCCCGTGGATTTTGACTTATTACCAGATTTACAAGAACTTGTGAACCTGGGAACATGCCAAAATCTTACCAGGGGAGGCGTAACTAGGAGAAATATCTCTATTTTTCCTAGTTTTTTCCTCTTTTTATGTGTGGAGCAGAAGGATTGCTTTTGTGCAAGATGGTGTCCTGTCCTACACAAAAACAATCTTGCCTACAACATAGGCACCCTTGCAGCATGGTGCAAGGGTGCCTGCATTGGTGCTAGGCTGACAAAATGGCTCCAGATCAAGGAAGAGGATGTCACTGAGCCATATTGATTAATTATGGAACATTCCTGCCCTTTCCCTTTGATGCATGGCAGTGCAGCAAGGTGACTTGCTGAGTTATCCTGCGCCACAATTTTTATAATTAAGCTCCTCAGTGTTTATCTTGCAGCACTTGTAACAGTTTATTTATTTATTTATTTCCTTTTTCCGTCTTCCTTCATTCTGTATTTCTCCCTTTGTTTGTTTGTTTCTTTCCTTCTTCTTTGTTTCTTTGTTTGCTTCTTACTTTTTCTTGCCTTTTTTCTTTCCTCCATTCCTCTCTTCTTTTCATTTTCTTCCTTTTCTTTCTTTCTTTCTTTCTTTTCTTTTCTTTTCTTTCTTTTCTTTCTTTCTTTCTTTCTTTCCTATTTTACTTCCTTCCTTCCTTCTTTTATTTTTTCTTTATTTCATACTTTCTTTTCTTTCCTTCTCCTCCTCTTTCTTTCAATATTTCTTGCCTTCTTTTCTTTCTTTCTTTCTTTCTTTCTTTCTTTCTTTCTTTCTTTCTTTCTTTCTTTCTTTCTTTCCTTCTTTCTTTCCATCTTTCCTCCTTTTTTTTCAATAGTTCTTGCCTTCTTTCACTTCCTTTCCTTTTATTTCTTTCTTGCTTTATTTTTTCCTTCATTCCTACTTTCTTTGTTTCTTTCCTTCTTTCCTTACCTCTTTTCTTCTTCTCTCCTTTCTTTTTCCTTTCACTTCTCCTTTCATTTTTTGTTTTTCTTTCTTTCCGTCTTTCTTTGGTTTCTGCTTTCTTCCATTTATTTCCCCTCTTTCCTCTTTCTTTCCATGTTTACATACATGTTTCTTTCTTTCTGTCTTTGTTTCTTTTTTCATTGTTTCTACCTTTCTTTTTCTTTTTCTTTGTTTCTTTCCATCCCTTTTTCAATCTTTCTTTTTTTCTTCTTCCTGTCATTCTTCAGTGCTTTTTTTTTTCCTACTTTCCTTCTTTCTTTTTGTCTTTCTTCCCTTCGTTCTTGCATTCTTTCTTGCTTCCTTTCTTTTCTTCTTTCTCAAAGGCAAGAGGCTGGAAGCCATTGGTGTGTATGACATAATTATTTATAGTTGTTTTAAACCACTCTTCATACATTTTTCTTTGGTTGTGTCATAAATATTTCCTTCCACCAACTCAAGCATTCATCAAGGAACGATGTTTCAGCCTACTGCAGTCATTGGTTGACATCACTATGAGTCAGAAGACACTTCCCTTTCACAATGAGCGCATCCACATACAAATTAGTTCCCTTCAGTGCCACAGAGTACTATGTTAATGTGTGCATTTTTTAGACAAAAAACATTGCATTTCCTCAACATTTTCAGTTAGATTGATAAACACACTGCAGCTTCCCAAACAACAGAACAATGACAGTAAAAAAAGAAAATGACAAAAAAAACCAGAATATTCAAAAGGCTGGTGGACAATGCCAGACCTATTGGCATTGCCAATGCTTGTTTGGAATTGACACACTGAGGTGCTTGGTTACATGTTCCTTCAAATGAAGCATCTGGCAGCTATATAATATACAAAAATGAATAGTGTGAGTCTGCAGAACTTTCTGATTTTCTCCCGGGGTGCTCCAGATGCATGATTAATATAATATTGTCCAGCAATTCTTACTTTATAGCCAAGAGGGTGACTTGCTGTGCTATCATGTGCCAACATTTTCATAATATGCCCCTCAGTGTTTATCTTGCAGCAGTTGTAACACTTTTTTCATTTATTTATTTCTTTTTTCTGGCTTCCTTCCTTCATTATTTCTTTATTTCTTCCTTTGTTTGTATGTTTGTTTTCTTCTTTCTACTTTGTTTCTTTCTTACTTTCTTTCTTGCCTTCTTTCTTTCCTCCATTCCTCTCTTCTTTACATTTTCTTCTTTCTTTCTTTCTTTCTTTTTTCTTTCTTTCCTATTTTTCTTTCTTCATTCTTTCTTATCTTTTTTCTTTATCTCGTATTCTCTTTCCTTTCCTATTTTCTTTCCTTCTTTCTTTCCATCTTTCTGCCTTTTTCTTTCAATATTTGTTGCCTTCCTTTCGTTTAATGTTGTTTTGTTTCCTTTTCTTTCTTTCTTGCTTTCTTTCTTTCTTTCCTTCTTCCTTTGTTTCTTTCCATCTTTCTTTCCATCTGTACTCCTTTTTCTCTCAATATTTCCTACCTCCTTTCCTTTCCTTTCCTTTCCTTTCCTTTCCTTTCCTTTCCTTTCCTTTCCTTTCATTTCCTTTCCTTTCCTTTCCTTTTCTTTCTTTCTTGCTTATTTCTTTCCTTCATTGCTTCTTTCTTTGTGTCTTTCCTTCTTTCTATACCGCTTCTACTCTGCTTTCTTTTTCCTTTCATTCCTTCTTTTTTCTTTTTTCTTTTTTTCCGTCTTTCTTTATATTCTTCTTCCTTTCATTTCTTTCCTGTTGCTTTCCTTCCTTCTTTCCAAGTTTCCATCCATCATTTTTCTTTCTTTCTTTTTTGTTCTTTCTTTCCATCTCTTTTTTCAATCTTTCTTTTTTCCTTCTATCTGTCATTCTTCCTTGCTTTTTTCTTTTCCTACCTTCTTTCCTACTTTCCTTCTTTCTTTTAGCCTTTCTTCCCTTCGTTCTTGCAATCTGTCTTGCTTCCTTTCTTTCCTTCTTTCTCAAAGGCAAGAGGCTGGCAGCCATCGGTGTGTGCAACATAATTATTTATGGTTGTTTTAAACCACACTTCATCAATTTGTCT
Organism: Lissotriton vulgaris; assembly: GCF_964263255.1. Classification (NCBI taxonomy): domain Eukaryota; kingdom Metazoa; phylum Chordata; class Amphibia; order Caudata; family Salamandridae; genus Lissotriton; species Lissotriton vulgaris. The sequence goes on from NC_141689.1 coordinate 1,722,985,247, forward strand.
GTGGTGGTGTCATAAATATTTTCCTTCAACCCACTCAAGCATTCATCAAGGAGCGATGTTTCAGCCTACTGCAGTCATTGGCTGACTTCACTATGAGTCACAAGATGCTTCCCTTTCACAATGAGTACATCTGCATACAGAGTGGTTCCCTTCAGTGCCAAGTAGTACTATGTTAATTTATTCTTATTTTAGACCAAATAACTACATTTACTCACCATTTTCAGTTAGATTGCCAAACACACTGCAGTCTCCCAAGCAACAGAACAATGAAAGTAAAAAAAGAATAGGACAACACTAAACCAGAATTGCCAAAAGACTGGTGGACAAGGCCAGACCTATTGGCATTGCCAATACTTGTATGGAATTGAGTTACTGAGGTGCTAGGTTACATGTTACTTCAGATGAAGCATCTGCCAGCTATATTATTTACAAAAACGAATAGTGGGAGTCTGCAGAACTTTCTGAGTTTCTCCTGGCGTGCTTCCAATGCATGATTAATATAATATTGTCCAGCAATTCTTATTTGATAGCCAAGAGGGCCCTTCTTCATCGCATCAGATAAATGGTAAAATACATGTATTTCCCTGTAAAAGTCTTCCTTTTTTCTTTTGCTGTAGCTCTTTAAACCAACTCCCTTTCTCCCACTCTTTACACATATAACACTGCTTAATTAGCCGGATTCTCTGACCTTATTGACCCCTTTGTACTCAGTATATAGTCCTTGATAATCTGTTGGTTGACTGAGATGTGAGCCCTGGTCAAGCGACAGCCACAATCCCTTGCAGTGTTAACCACAAAAAGTCACTAAATGAACCTATGCTTAACACTGGGTAGCTTGCCATCAACGTCAACATCAATTTCGGGCCTAACTTAGAGGCAATGTGTAAAGTATGTATGCAGCACACAAACACTATTTACGTGAAAACTCAGCACAGGAAAAATCCCATACCAATTTAGAAAAATAGAGTACAGTTTAATAAATTATTTGACACCAAAACAATATAAAATCCATTCAGTAGAATGGGAATTACACATTTTACATTTCTTAGAGCAAGGCTGCATGAGGTGTCTGAAGCGAGAAGAGAAAGTATCACTGCTGGATAGCCTTGGGTCTAAGCAGCTGTGCAGATTTCTACGGTCAAACTTAGTCTCTGATATGAAAGTCAAAAATCTTCAGCGGGACAAGGCAAAGGACTGCAGCTGAAGACAGTTCCACGAGGTTGGATAACCCCCTTTGGTGAAGGACTGCTGAAATGGATTTGCTGCTGTGGAGAAGAACGTAGCAGTCGAAGCTGCAAAGTCAATCTGGCTGACAATGCACTTTGTACAGAGAGGAAAGCAGGTGGCCCCCGGTCTCCTCCTGATGCTCAGAGCATTTTTTAGATAAAACATTTGTAAGTCCCCACTTTTGGATTTTTGCTATCTGTGCACATTTAGCAACACTTCTCAAGGTCCAGGTTTGGAGGGGAACCATTTGTAGGGTCCAGATTCACTCAGGATGGGTCCAGGTGTGAGCTCAAGGTGGAGAAAGCCTTTTGTGTCCCGGTGGCTCTGAATAGAAGGCCAGCAAACTAGCCCTTGTGAGTCATTTTGGTAGTCCTGGGAGAGTCCTTGTACCCAGGCAGAAGGTAGCAGAGCAGCAGGAGAAACAGGGCAGCAGTCCAGCAGGACAGCAGTCTTGTACAGCAGAAGTCCAGCAGTACAGCAGTCCTTTTTTCCGGCAGAGTATCCACAGGTCCAGAAGGGTACTGAAGAGTTGGTGTCTGAGGTTCTACTTTTATAGCCTGGTGTACTGATTCTGGAAGGTGGGAAAAGCTTCTAGACACAGGCTTTGAAGTGCATGGAATTTCCCTGGCTCCAAACTAGTTGCAGTGACAATGTGGGGTTGTTAGGCCCTTTGTGGGAAGGCAAAGCACTGGCTATTCAGTTGCAAGTGGGGCTGTGCTCAGCTCTGCTGTCCCCAATCCTGCCTTCAGATGGCCCATTAAGACACATCCTAATCTCTTTATTGTGTGACCGTTTTAGGGGAATTCACACAGTCTATACACAGTCATGTGACCCGGCCGAGGCTACCATCACAAAAAGTTTAAAGGCAGAAAAATTCCAACTTTCTAAAAGTGGCATTTTAAAAATTGTGATCAAAACCCGACTTTACTATTAAATAGGGCCCTTCAACACAGTTCCAACAATAACAAATATGACATAGCAAATAGCTCCCAATTGGAAATTACAGGTCATTAAATGTAAAAAGGAATCTCCAAAGTTAACCTCTGAGAGGTGTGGGCCTCACAGTAGTGAAAAATGAATTTAGGAGTTTTTCACTACCAATTTGAAAGTACATGTCCAACTTTATAATTACACCACACCCTGCCCTATGAGCTGCTTTAGGCCTACCTTAAGGGTGACATGTAATAAGAGGCGAGTTTAAGCCTCTGCAATGTGGTTTAAATGCCACATCGACACAGCAGTTTAAAACTGCATTCAAGCTGCAGTGACAGACTTGGGACATATTTTAAGGTGTTACTTAAGAGGGTGGCACAATAAATGCTGCATGCCCACTAGTCTAATTTAACCTTTACGCCCTATTTAACCTATACGCCCTGGGTATATGGTATCCCTCTGTACAAGGGATTTACATGTACATTAATTATGCCAATTGGGTATAAGCCAATGTGACCATGTTTTAAAGGAGGTGCACAATCGGATGTATGTCATTACATCGCATACTAATACCAAGCGTGCTATTACAACGCAGGTATTACTACGCAATGTCAATGACATCGCATGCCATTACATTGCATACTTTTACCCCGAGTATGCCTTTACCACGCATGTCATTACAACGCAAAGGCATGCGTGGTAAAGCTATACTTGTGTTAAAAGTATGCAAGGTGAATGACAACCTTACCCCTACACCTACACAACACACTACTCCCACCCCTACACTACCCCTAAACCCTAAACCACTACAACACTACCCACACTACTCCCACCCCTACACTTCCCTAAACCACTACTACACTACAACACTACTCCCACCCCTACACTACCCTAAACCCTAAAACAATACTACACTACCCACACTACTCTCACCCCTATACTACCCTAAACCCTAAAACCCTACTACACTACCCAACCTACTTCCACCCCTACACTACCCTAAACCCTAAAACACTACTATACTACAACACTACTGAAACTACTCCCACCCCTACACTACCCTAAACCCTAAAACACTACTACACTACTTCACTACCCACACTACTCCCACCCCTACACTTCCCCTAACCCTAAAACACTACTACACTACCCACACTACTCCCACCCCTACACCACCCCTAACCCTAAAACACTACTTCACTACCCGCACTACTCCCACCCCTACACTACACTACCTTACCCTAAACCACTACCCCCACTCCAAGCACAATCAGCCTTACCTCTTTCCTCGTGGTTCCAGCGTCGCCGTCTCTGCTCCCCGTTCCTGCTTCCTGTGTCATCAGCGGTCCACGACGTTGTGAGGAAACAGCTCGTTTCCTCACAAGGACGTGGATAGCCATTACATTGCAAGCATTGTAAAAGCTCATGCGATATAATGGTATGCGTGGTTTTTACCATGCGTTGTAACATCGCATGTGTTGTAACGCATGCGATGTAATTGCAACGTGTGGTAAAAACCTTGTTGAAATGGCTATTCCATGCACAAGCACGTTAGTACTGAGTAGCAGTGGTAAAGTGCACAGAGTCCTAAGGCCATCAAAAATAAGTTCAGCTCAAATAGAGGAGGTGAGTCAAAAGGTTTTGGGAAAAGCTACCCTAAGGTTAACAGGTCAAAAACATCCATGGCTCCCATTCCATGCAGTAGCCATAGAATTCCATGCATTATTCTCAGTATTGTTTTGGCAATCCTAATAGCCTCTATCTGAGCTGTTGTTCAGTCATACTCTGGCAAACCTACCTTACACTCTATTTGTGTAGTGTTAGACACTACATAGAGCTTGAATTACTCACCATTGAGCTAATTGGCTAAGGCGTGTTAGTGTATATGAAGTAATTCCTCCTGTTGTACTATTTCAGCCACTCATACGTCTTTGTTAATTGACATACAGCAAATAAAATAAAAATATTCATATATAATTAGTAAAAATTGAATGGATTGAGCTTTCTTTCCACATTTTCTAACTGGAAGCTAGACATTTTACAGCCAATTCACAGAAGCATTACAAGTACATGGTTGTCCTAATAATTCCCACAGTTTTGAATGCCTTCATCAATTGGTCCCATGTCTTTAGATGGACTTTGTTAGAAATTGCCTCTTTTTACATTTTCACTCTCAGTTTGTACTGACTGGTATTGGTGTTTTTTATGCTCTTCAAATTGGGTAATTGGTGTCCATTCCCTATTGGATGTGCTCTGCCCCCAGGACATGATAACATTTTTGGCCATAATATATGGTGCAGAATATACAACAGTGGCATGAAGGTTAAATGGTACTAGTGGACTGCAGCACTTATTCTGCCATCCACTAGACTGGCAAGACAACATGGCCTCAGCTCTACATGTGTAGCCCGACTGCTACAACATTTACACCCTTTATGCCGAACGGAACCCTAGTTTTAAATATTAATTAAGTCATTCCTTTGCCTGCCTTGAAGCCGACAGGGTGGAGGTGCCTAGCATTGAAAAAGATGAACCTTTAAGAAATTAGCATTAACATGTTACTACAGTGACTATCCCCTAAGGCCATTTTCACTGTATGGGGCTGTAGCTGTTTCTATGAATAAAACTAAAGTACAATTAAATACTATTTTGGGGACTTTGGTTTGGAATAAACTGCAAGGTCTATACAACCACTGTTTTCTTATATTTATTAAGCATTCTATTCAGAGATTAAATTAGATTTTTGATAAAAACATGGGAACTTTTAAAAGCCTAGACTTTCGCTGGACTTTGATGGCAGTTTCATTTCACTGTTCACTGACTTCATGGCAGCAGTCCAGGAGGTTCGTTGTAAGTTACCACTGATCAGACAAAGGCTCCATGGGGTTTCCATCCCCTACGATATACTCTATCCAGCACCGCTTAGGATTACCAAAAAAGCAAGCAACATTTCTTCACTACTCCCCAGCAGTCGTTCTAATTTCTGTTGCATGCTCCCTGACCAGGAATCCGATGGGGGAGCATTCAGTTGCTGCTTCTCATGCTGCTTTCCTCCCTTGCTAGACTGGATTGGTCTGGGCTACGCTAGACTGTAATTACTCCTGATATTCTTATGACTCCCTTTGGCCCTACCCGCACCTTCGTGAATCACTCCCACACTTTTAGCCTGTTTTACTGACATTGCCTTATACACTGTCCACACAGAGTGGGGAACTGGCTATTTTCCTCCTAGCATCCTTGACACATCAAGGAGGACACCACAGTTTTTCTGTTTGTACTCCACAGGTTGCCCCTCAGCTTTGGCTTACTTACTGTATGGAATATCAAATGTTTTGTTCTACTTCTGTTTATTTTGGGAGGGAATAGTTTGAATTCCTGGTGGGATAGGACTGTCAGCATGTGAGGGAAGAGACATTTTTCCATATGCTTTTGTTGTTGTGATACACTGTGCGTCCCATTTTATTATCTAAGCCTTTAAGCTAAGAGACCTAGGGGCATATTACCAAGCAATAGCGATAATTATCGCTATTGCTTGGTTAGAGACAAAAATTTACCGCTGAGCTGTGGCGATTTTTAGCGCAAATAAACCTTGGTATTACCAAGGTTTATCGCAAATGTGATAAAAATCGCCGCAATGCATGAATATCGCTGAAAAGTCAGCGATATTCATGCATTACCGAGCTAATGCTCTTAGCCATGTTATCCACCTCCCATTGGATAACATGGCTAAGAACTGCTCAGGGCAGGTGTTAGCTTTTGGAGATATCCGTGCTTAGCGTGAATATCTCCAAAAGTTGGTAATAGGAGATAGCGATGTTAGCAACTATTTTCAGTCGCTAACATCTTGGCACGCCCACTTTGCATGTCATTAGTGATAGATATCACTGACATGCAAAGTGGGGCCCAAGATGGTCGCTATCTCCTACTAGCTGTCGCTAACTGGTATTAGCGACAGCTAGGTAATAGGAAGATAATTTTATCTCCGCTTTCTTGGCTTTTAAAGCCAAAAAAGCGGAGATAAACCCCCTTGATAATATGCCCCCTAGTACTCCTGTCCCATCACATCTACTGGAATCAACTTCCTTTCAACACCGGCCTGACCAGCAAATCGCAATCCACTCCTGACACTCCACACATGTCATACAAATGTATTATCTTGAATGTTCGGGGTGCAGTGACCATTGCAAGTGCAAGCACATACTATCCTACCAGGAGAGGCATGGGATCAGCATAGTACTTCTACAAGAAACACACTTGCCTACACACAACTCCCAACCGTTTGTCACGATAATGGCTTCGTACAAGCTCCTCTTCCTCCTCATATGCTAGAGGCTCCTTATGAGAAGGGGAGTGCCATATCACCACACGGGTCGTTGCATGATGGTCAGGGTAGAAATGTCATTACGTGGAGAGACTCATCTCACAAACTGTCACCACACTTAACTTCTATGTGCCAAATAAGGATATCCCAGATTTCTTTTTTTCTTTGTGTGGCCAGATTGCCTCTATGTGCCCTCCCTTCTGCTCTGGGGTCGATACTTTAATTGTGTTCTTAATGAGAACCGCTCGCAATCCAGCCTAGCTACCGGGATGTGGCACCACATCACTTGCGTGACATTATTAGGGACCATAACCTTATGGACATATGCATGAGGTATCGATAAGAATGCTGCTTCAATCTGGAAAAACTTCTGACCAGTGCAATTCCTGTAGACCACTCTCTTTAATTAACTGCAACGTCAACATGCTGGCTAAAATACTTGCCAACAGGCTATCGTTCCTCATGACTCAACTGGTTCATCCTGACCTGTCTGGATTCATACCTGGGCTTTCCACTTCATACAACTTGCATACACTTTTTGCTGTCCTGCTGGACATTGGTCCAGAGCTGGGTGCTGGGGTGGTCATCTTAGATGCCGCAAAAGCCTTTGATTCTTTTGAATGGAAGCATTTGCAGGCTATTCTCTGTAGGATGTTATGCCCCTGGATTTTTCTGTTTTGGACCAAATTGCTCTATTGGAACGCCATGGCCATGGTGCGCATTAAAGGAGGACTCTCCCCCTCTTTTTTAATAACGAGGGGCACCGAGCAGGGTTTTCCATGTTTTGTGCCTGCATTTTTGCACTAGTGGTCGAGCCTCTGGCCAGAAATCTGTGACAGCAGTTTCACGATTTCACGTTGTAATACCCTAGTCAGTATTTCCTGATTTCCGTCTCTGCATACGATATTACACTGTATCTTCAGGACCCCCACTTGAGGTAGGGATGAGGTGATCCGCTCTTATTATGGAATTGTACCCAATACAATCACTGATCAAATCACACAGTGGATCTCTCTCTCATTGTCACTTGCTGGGCGCATCAGGATGGTGATCCTCCCTAAATTACTGTACCTTTTTTGGAACATCCGCATCCCACTATCCCAATCATTTTTCCAAACAGTGACTTCTTAGATGAAAAGGCTTGCCTGGGCGGAGAAAAGCGCCATATTTCAATGGCAGACCCTCACATTGCCTTTCCAGGATTTGGGCTTCGAAGTGCCAGGCATGGAGCTTTATTATCTATGTACCCAAGCTCACCATGCTATTCACTGGTACTGCCCCGCCTCCGTTCCCTCATCCGGCTATTGAAAAAGACTACATGACGCCAGTCCCTCACACCTCATTCATAGGTATCTGTTTGGAGAGCCATTCAACCACTTTATCCACAGTTGCTTGCACTACTTCAGAATTGCAGAGACTATGCCATAAATTGGGAAAGCACGTTATTTACTCTCCTCTACTCCCTCAGGAATATCACTCCCTATTACCGGACACGCATTAATCTCTAGGTAGACCCCAACTCAAAAGAAGAGGATTAACTCACTGGGGTGATTCGTATTGTGATGGTTTATTACTGACACAAGCAGAATACATAGCAGATATGCAGGCCTCTCCCCTGGATGTAGTTACACACATCAGACTGAAATGTAACTCCAAAGCAGCGGTTATAGATTTCCCAGCTCAACCTCCTCCCTTTGTCATTCTACTCAACATGCTACAGGCCACAAGCACTAAGCACCTGGTCTCCTCTTTCTACTGCCCTGCACAGGCTGAATTTCCGGCGCTTCTTGATAGAAGAATAGATACTGCTGACTTTCCTCATGGGTATCCTAGGACATGTTAAAGGATTGTCTGCCTCTCAAATTTGATATTTTGTGTTAGCTTTACTGCTCACCAAGAGACGTGTCGCCTGTTGCTGGGGCTGAGGACATGCACATAAATTCAAGGACTGGATTACTTATTTAATATACTGCAATGAACAATTAATGTTATATGATGCCCTCCTGCCTATCCCTTCAGGACCCAGGGATATCTAGCTCCCCCTCCATACCTATCTTCAGTCACAGTCCCCGGATCCTGTTCTGAATGCATGACCTGCTTGCGTATTGGTTTCTGGTATTTTATAGCACCCCATTTGCATGGAAGTACCCTTTGATATCATGGATATTGGTCTAGAGGAGAACCTGATTTGACAGTGTTCGAAAGGGCCACCATGCTTTCGTCCTCAATAGGAAGGAAAACAGAAAGTGTTTTTTTGAATACTTTAGTTTGACTGGAAATTTCACTTAGGAGGATTGAGTGCCTTGACAAGGAAAGGATGCATAGATATCTGATATTTACCTTGAGAAAAGTCAGCTGATGCTGTGGTTAGGGGGGCTCGCAATTTTAATTACCAGTTACTTTCAAGAGGAAACCCTTCAGGTTATGAGCGATCCCCTAGCCAGGTGGGTGATGAGAAATCTGAAATTGGGGGATCAAATATTCCATTTAATTAGCTATTATGACCCTATACATGATGAGGCTCTAGCTATGGAAAACATGGCTAGTCAATTAATCCCACCGCAAGGAGCTATAATCATCTGAGTGGATTTTTTATTCAAAATTTGGGAGTAGGTTCCTCTAGAAGAAATAAGTCCCAAAATAAACCATTAACAGCCAGATATTTGAACATCATGGTTCGAAACTTTGCTCCCGTAGATCCATTTCTTTTTAATTTCCCACCAATGTGAATAAGGGAAGTCCTGGATTATTCAAAATCCAGTTTCTGACCATTCAGTCCCAGTAATAGAGATCAAAGACAAACTTCTATTACCAAAGAGGGCTGAGCTAAAAAATTCAGATGCTAATTGCTGAATTTACCCGTAGAAATATGAGGTCAGCTAAACCATTTGCAGTATGGGATTCTTGTAAGGCTTTTGCCAGAGGGAAGGCAATTTCACGCAAAGCAAGAATCGTTAAAGAGAGAAAAGAGCTAGCTCGGCATCTACAGCAAGACCTTGATCAGGAAAGCCAAATCGATTTTAAATTCACTTCGGAAATAACGGCAGGCAATTTTCAGAAGGCCCGACAAAAAATTTGACATTTTTATGAACACCAGGAAATAATAAACTAAAAAACGTGCTATGAGGAAAGTGAGCATGGAGGCAAAGTATTGGCATGGTCTGTTAAAAAATGTCTTAATAATGCTATGATTAAGTCTATTTTTGATGGTGAGAAAGGTCAAGACATCCATCAGACACATGAGATTGATTAGGTATTTTCTTCGCACTATAAACTACTATATGCGGCTCCTGCTCCCACACCACTAGAAGAAATTGATGAATTTCCTAAAAAAATCACCTTAACACATTTAACTTCTTTTCAAAAGCCCAGCTTGTAGCACCAATCTATGAGATGGAGATCCATGTGGAAGTGAAAAACACACCTAGCGGCAAAGCTTGTGGCTTTGATGGAATACCCATCGGATTTTAAAAAGCTAACTACGACTGCTTGGGCAAATGCTTTTGGAATATGGCAACCTTCCAAGACTGCATTAAATATATTCCAAAAGCATTTGCCCAAGCAGTCGTAGTTAGCTTTTTAAAAAAGCGGACGACACCTGATACACCCGGATCCTACTGCCCCATTAGTCTACAATGATACATTCTTTACTAAAAGATTAGCAACAAGAAGTACTTTAGTTGCTCAAAGTTTTGTTCATGCGGATCAATGTAGCTTCTCATCGGAGACATTTCTCACCAAGAACACGCATTTTTTAACTCAGGCAATTTACTTTTTTTTCGAATAACAATACTAAAGTAACAATCATTATGATTGACAAAGAAAAAGCCTTTGATCTGGTGAACTTGAATATTCTTTTTACTATACTAAACAAATTCGACTTCCCTGTAGATTTAGTGGACATGTAAAAGAAATTATACGATAAAGCGGAGGCGAAAATAGTAGTCAATTCAAATTGAAGTTAATTGCGGATGGTTTAATCCTCAATCTAGAAGACGACAAGGGCAAATATCAAGCAAACTCTTGATATGATTGAAACATTCTCCAATTTGGGGGGATATAACATCAATGATAACAAATTGGAGATTTTATTATTCGATTGCCATGATCAAATTCTACCCCAGGCCCTTCACATCTAGGTGGCAAAAGGCAATCCTATTCGATACTTAGGTATCTAAGTCTCTCACAACTACTCACATCTCTTTGCACTCAGTTATACTACAATTATGGTACTTCCATTTTTTATTTTTATCTTTTAAAATTTTCTTATTAAGATTCCACATAACTGTTTCTTAGAAATAGACCAACTAATATTGAAATTTATTTGGGCAGGGAAGTAACACAGACTAAACTAACAACACTGTAGCTGAGTACGGAAGAAGGGGGTTTAGGGCTTTCGCATATCCACAAATATTTCCAAGCCGCCTTCTTGGACTGGTGTGGACGTGCAATCTCAGCACACAATTACGCGCCTAATTGTTATCTTCATCAGGTGCTTTTGGAAAAAAATAGAGACTTAAAATCTTTTATTAAAAAACCCCAGGCTACCCAAACACTACAGATACAAGACTCCCTGTACAATTCTTGATAGATGTAATCAATTGAAGAAAGAGTATCAATTTACACCATGTTGGACTAGGCCCTTTTTGTATGGTCATCCCTGAACTTTTTGCCTTCCATCTCTATTTTGTCTGACCTGTTTTTGTTGTTTTTATGACTCTGGGCACTTTATCACTGCTGATCAGTGCTAAAGTGCATATGCTCACCCTATTGTAAATTGCTGTATGCATTAGTGATTCTATGATTGGCTGCTTTGGTTTACCCAGGGCTTGTAAACCAAATGCTGCTAGTGGGCTTGCAGCACTGATTGTGCCACCGACAGAAGCAGCCTGTAAAATTGTGTCTAAGGCCTGCCATTGCAGAGCCTGTGTGCAGTCTGGTACTGGCATGCTGACTGGGCAAGGGCACTCACTTGCCAGTCCCTAAACCTTCCCTTTTCTTCAAATCAGACACCCCTATTTTAGGCCCAAGGGCTGGGTGCATTGTAAGTATAAGGTAGGACAAGCCCTGGTGTGTGTGACATGTCCTAATAGTGTATTCGTTTTTCACTATTGCAAGGCTATCTGTTCTCCATAGGCCAGAATGGGAAGTTAGATTATTACATTTTATAATCCTAACTGACTCAGAGAACATGGTGGAAATTCGAGTTTAGAATGCCTGAACTCAGCATGATAAAATGAATCTTTTAGTGAAGTTGATTTTAACATTCTGTGTTTGAAAATTCCACTTTCATAAAGTAGGGATTTTCTTGTCTAATTATCCAAACCTGCCTCTGCTAGGTTATGTATTCCTTGTCTGGAGTTTGAGTGACAGGGCTGGAGGATTCAAGGAGACAAAAAGAGTGAGCCCAGTGGTGAACAGAGAGATCTGCATCTAGATGGGAGGGATGAATAGGACTGTGCCTGCCCCCCACAGTGCTGGCTCCACCCCCTGTGGTGCGTCTGATGTCTCTGCCCTGCACTGTGAAAGGAGAGAAGGAATCTTGTCACCAAAGTGCTCCAGGGCTGTGCTTTCCCTCCACAATGCAGGCTCCACCTCCTGTGGGTGTCTGATGGTATTACCCTGCACTGTGAAAGGAAAGAAGGAGTCAAGTCCACAGAGTGCCTTCAGAACTGGTTTGGACTGAGCAAAGGCCCCTCTGCCCTCAGAAGACAAAGGATTTTGGGGTATAAATATTGGGACCCGGATCCCAAGAAATTAGATCACTTTTGGACTACAAGAAGAAACCTTTGCTGAGTAGAGGAACCTGAAGAAACTGAGGAGAGACTATCCCTAAGCTGAAGAGCTGCTTGGGGGATTGGCCTGCAGAGGTTGCCTGACTGCCAAAGAAAGGAGAAAGAACGTTGTGTGCTTTACTTTCAACTTGTGAAGGATCTCCAAGGACTTGGAACAGAGCTTGCCTCCTGCTGAAGTCTTAGGGACAACAGACTTCACCCACCAGCTCCCCAAAAGTATTCCTGAAGTGCCTGCAGTTGTGCTGGACTTTGTGGGGGATTTACATGTCGCAAGGAGCTGTAAGCACGACTCAAGATCGAGAAGCGTGTCGCAGAACTGCCACTGCCGCTTCACAACATGAAGCATTCCGCATCACCGGACAAGAGAATCGACGTCGCAGCAGACGCCGACGCATCGCTGGGAAGCGTGTCACAGGAGAGAAGGATCGACGTCGCATCAGATGCCACTGCATCTCTGAGAAGTGTGTCGCAGGGCCTGTTGCGGCTCATTGCCAGAGAAGAGGATTGACGTCGCCGTAGACGCCACCGCATGACTGGGAGGAGTGTTGCAGGGCATGTCATGGCTCACATTGTTGTGGAAGCAACTCGCATCACCAGTAGATAGGATCGACGTCACCGCAGATGCCGCTGCATTGCTGGGAAGCTTGTTGCAGGGCCGGTCGCGGCATGCATCTTGTAAAGTATGTTGCATTGCCGGAGAAGAGGATCGACTTTGCAGCAGACGCAGCCGGATCACCAGGAAGCGTGTCGCATCAAGAGAGCATCGTCCTTATTTCTTTGCACCCGAATTTTGCGGCATTTCCATCACTGCAACATTACTTGTTGTGGAAGCGCAACGCATCCTAAGGTACATTAACACAAAGTGTCGCATCTTAAGAACTGAATTTAACTAAGCTAAAACTACCATCTGAAAGTACACTATTGTGGATTTTTGTCGTTTATTGGTTTTGTGGAAGTTCTATATAAAGTTTCCTTATTTTTTATATAAACTTTGTGTGGTGTCCATTTGTAGTGTTGTCACTGGGCTACTGTATGCGGTCAAAAATGCTTTACACACTGCCTCTGAGATAAGCCTGTCTGCTCATGCCAAGCTAACAAGGGGGTGAGCAGGGGTTATTTAGGAGTGTACTCCCCTTATCCTGACTAGAGGCAATGGTCCCTATTTGTCACAAGTCCCTACCTGTGCCAACTAGAGACCCCCAAATCTAACACACCCCTACATCCAGAAACTAGATTAAGGCACTGTGGGGATTTAGGAGTTTCTATGGATTTACAAACATTGAAAAATTGTGAAAGGCTGGCAATTCATAAAAAAAAGACATAATAATACAGGCTTGGGAATACATTAAAGAAGATAGAACAGAATAAGTCTCTGCCTTAGTATTTTATTATCTACAGATCTCTAGTCTAGTAAAAAAGTTATGGCTTCCAGATGGTCCACTTTCCGAAGCTCTAACTCATGCATTATTTGTTAAGCAGATGTTGGGAATTGAGAATTGGTACCACATATTGCAGCAACAAATCTATTATTAAATCATCTCAAGAGCTCTTCTGAAAATACAGGAAACTACAGGGTGTCATATGGAGGCAGCCCAATGGAAGGATTATAATAGATGGTCCAATCCGGCTATGCGCCGGGCATGTTTTAAACGATTGACACGTTTTTTCCATGTGACAACTATATTATACTCCAAATAAATTGCAGAAAATGTTCCCCGAAATGTTATAAGGTTGTGTTAGATGCAATCATTTGAGAGGGAACTGGCTTCATATTTGCTTCTCCTGCCCCAAATTGGCAGATTATTGGACTAGGATCTTCCAGTCTTTTAGTAGGCAACTTAATCATAGCCTAGATCCCCATCCAATGGCTACTTTATTGAGGATCTCTAATCTAACTTTAACTATGCGACAAAAACAATTTGTTTTTAATGCTTCTTTAATAGCTGGGTCCCTGATTTTACTAAATTGGAAATCACTGGATCGACTAAAGATTGCACAATGGGTAACGAAAATGAGAAGTATGAAAGAGAGAGAAGAACTCGATTTCCTTAGGGTATGAGGGATAGGGAATTCAGAAATGTGCACAAATATGGAAAAAAGATTACAATTAAAATCGGTATGTACTGTAGCTTTGGGGGGAAGAAATAGATTGGGATAATTAGTGGTAAATACTATAACTTTGGTATATTAAATTTGTCATTACGATCTGTCTATTCTATGTATTTTTATTATTCTGATATGGATGTCATTTTTAGGCAACCAAGAATCATATTGCACTTTACTATTTATTGTGATGGAACTCTGAATTTTTGAGGGATTTTTGATAGATTTCTGTTATTAATTGAACAAATAAAGTTTTAAAAAAAGGACTATCGAAGAACCACTATTGGATTTTTTTCAGCTGGATCACTGATAGATTTCAGCATTGTTAACAAATCTTTCGCTGAGTTAGCAGCCTTATCATTTTTAGGGCCAACAAAGTGGCATGTCTTCTTCTAATAGCATAGTGATAGTAATAATGAGTTTTTTATTGCCTTCCAGTATTTTGCATTTTCGAGGGAGTCATAAGACTTTCTCCACTTTATTTCCTAGGGTCTTACAATTCTTTTTTAGCTCACAAAGATGGGAGTCAAATCATTGAGCAGGCCTTCGGTACACAAAGCCCAGGTGCCCCCAAGATAGGATAGTTTTATCTAGCTTAGCGGTTTTCATCTTTTTCTATTATATTCTCTTTTATATCTGGGTTTGTGTGAGTTAGTAGATGCTCACATTCTATAGGTTCTAATTATGACCAATCTGTACTTAATATGTTAGGAGGGAGGCTAGGTGTATTAGGAGATGGTAGCAAAATCGTAACCTCAAGCTTGACTGATCACATCACAGGAAATGGCTTCTTTTTTTTGGTATAATTTTTATTTCATTAAAGAAAAAAAAACTTAGATACAAGGCAATAGGACAATACATTCGGATCTGTGTTCAAGAAGGAGTGTAACTGCAGTACAGTATAATACAAACATCATTGCTGCAAGGGGGGGGGCAGTGAGGAGACAAAATCAGTAATCATAAAAGCTGCACAAGACTTGGAACGTCGGATCAGGGGGAAAGGGAAACCTCCGGGGTCTCCACGTATGGAGGCGTACATACATTCCCACGGTAGGAGTTCCACTGGCTCCAAATTTTATTCCATTTCCGGGGTCTACCCCGTGCCACATACACCATCTTCTCGCTAAACATACACCAGTCCATGTTCTCCTTCCATGCCAAAACCGTGGGCGGCAGCTGGGAACCCCACAACTGCACAATATCTCTCTTAGCAATCATATTCCCAAGAGTCGCCCACTGAGTCTGTGCCACATCATAGTCATTTGGTTCTCAAACATTCAACAGGCAACGCCTGGCTTCGGGCAATAATGCCACACCCGTGACTCTTTCCATCACAGCTTGTACATGATTCCAGAACACACCACCTCCGGACACTCCCAAATTATATGAAGGAAGGCTCCAGCCAGTCCACAACCACCCCTACATAACCCGTCCACTGAATAACCCATACGAATCAAGCGGCAGCCAGTTACATATATCCGGTGTAGGATTTTAAGTTGAACGAGTCGGAGACCGGCCGGAATCGCAAACTCCTTAGGCGAGGATAGCGGCGACTGCCAGTCCTCGTCATCCAACTCTAAACCATCGCTGGTCCAAACCTCCCTGAGCCGCACCAACAGATCCGTTCGATTATTGATCAATTTCTTATATATCAAAGAAATAGTGCTGTCGGGCACGTATCTGTCAAGCACCCGATCTTCTAGTGGGGAGGATTCGGGGATGTCAGTACCCTCAGGAAAAACCGAACTCAATGCATGGGTAATCTGTGCATAACGGAAGAATTCCCTATCACTTAGCTCATACTCTACCTTCAGTGCCTCGAAGGTCTTGACTTTACCCTTGACCAACAGATCACTCACCCTACTAATACCAATCATATTCCACTTTTCAAAGGCTTTCGTCTTCCACAGGCAACCCAGTATTTCAGACGAGTAAAGCGGAGTCGCGCGGGTCAGTCGAGCCCCCCATCCCTTTGCCGCATTCACATCATGCCACACTCGTACTGCTATCTTGGTGGGTCCCGAAAGTTCCCTTCCCGCTGCTTTAGAATAAAGGGCCCTGTTATAGTCCCCACCTGGTAACAAGTACTTATCCGTCTCGATTGCAGGCTCAGAGGCTGGTCCACACATTCCATGGTTAATCCTTTCTCCATTCCCGCTCCCAATCTGTTCGCCTTTCCTCTTTCTCTGCCCCTCTATCTTCTCTCTCCTGTGGTGTCCCCCAGGGTTCTGCTTTGTCCCCGCTTTTGTTTAATCTTTATATGCAGCCCCTTCTTGTTTCCCTTCGTCAGTTTTCAGTTACTGCTTTCAATTACGCAGACGATCTGCAGCTTATCTTTCCTATTAATTCTTCCTCTTCTGCTTGCTCCAACTTTCAAAATGCCATGCTCTTTATCTATGAGTGGATGAACCTTAGCCAATTAAAGCTTAATCCAAGCAAAACGGAGCTGGTGGTGACTGGCGGTCCTCTCACTCCCTGGTCTCCCAACTTTTGGCCTACCGCTCTGGGTTCTCCTCCTTGCCCAGTAAACACCGTGAAGAGCTTGGGGGTTACCATTTCTAGTGACCTCTCGATGCGGCCTCGCATCAACACCGTCACTTCGGCCTGTTTTTTCCATCTCCGCCGAATCGGGAAGATTTGCAGGTTCTTATCCCAAGAGGCCCTTATTCTTGTTATCCTCGCCCTCATCACCTCACGTCTAGACTATGCCAACTGTCTATACGTGGGGGTTCCTGCCTGTCACCTTTCCCGACTCCAACTGGTTCAGAATCAGGCAGCCAGACTAATCTTTCAGCAACCTAAATACCAGCATGTCACCCCTCTGCTGAAGACTCTACACTGGCTCCCTGTTGCGCAACGGTGTGTTTTTAAAATGGCTTGTACCATTTTTAAATCCCTGTTTACCTGTGCCCCTGCCTTTATTTCTTCTTGTCTGCACGCTTATGTTCCTCCTCGTCACCTCAGATCGTCGGCTCATAATCTGCTGACCATTCCCAGGTTTAACCGTAAAAAACATGGGGGCGCTTGTTTCTCTTTTCTTGCTCCCACTACCTGGAATTCCCTCCCTCTTGTTATTCGTTTGTCCACCGACTATTGCTGCTTTCGCAGTTCTTTGAAAACTCACTTGTTCTGTCTGGTGCACGGTTAGCTGCTCTGACCCTGAATGTTCTTCTCCCGCCTGGTCTTGAGCGCCAAGAAAGCAATTGGTGAATGTGCGCGGTATCAAATCCCTTTTAATCAAAAAAAAAAAAATCGCTCCCAACTGTGAGGCCCAATAATATTGCCTGATATCCGGAAGTGCTATACCTCCGTCATACCAGGGAAGTGTGAGCTTGGCGAGGGCAATACGTGAGCGTCCATCCCAGATCAATTTTCTCTGCAGACTCTCCACCTCCTGAAAATAACTCGCCGGAACAACATCAAACGTATTCTGGAGCGTGTATAGAAATCGCTGTAAGGACATCATTTTAAAAAGAGCTGCGCGCCCAAGTGGTGAAAGCGGTAGCCTGAGCCAACCTGCCACGTCAGATTTTAACGTCTGAAGAGGAGGAAGCAGATTACGATCGTAACGAGCCACAGGATCTAAAGTTATGAAAATCCCCAAGTACTTAAATCCCATCTGCGACACCTGGATGGGACATCCGCGCGGTAGTGGGGGGGTATCACCCGAAAGCACATACACACAGGACTTGGTCCAATTGATCACAAGGCCGGAGTTCCTTCCAAACGAGGTGAGCACATCAAACAATACATTCAACGACTTACGAGGGGACGTGAGGTACAACAAAATGTTGTCTGCATAAAGCGATATACGTTCCTCGAATTCCGGGGTCCACTGAATACCCTTCATCGAAGGCTCCCATCGGAGCCAGGCTGCCAGAGGCTCCAGGGCAAGGGTGAAAAGAAGTGGGGACAACGGACAGCCCTGCCGCGTACCCCTCCCAAGAACAAAAGGCTTAGACACTCGACCATTCACTACAACCTACGCTAATGGTTCCTCATACAAAAAGTTTCACCCAGCCGATGAAACCGGGACCGAAACCAAATTTCGCAAGAGCGGCCCAGAGGTAGGGCCACTCCACCGTATCAAAGGCCATCATAGCGACGCAGCCCTCGCGAGAACGCCTTGCAAGCGCCTCAGGTTAAGTGCTGTATTGCGGTGTGGGATGAAACCGGACTGATCGGGTGAATCAAGTCACTAATTACTTTTATCAAGCGGTTTGCCAGCAATTTAGCGAGAATCTTTGGTTTGGCGTTTAAGAACGAAATGGGCCTGTAGGACGCACAGTGATTCCGTGGTTTCCCCTCCTTGTGGATCACAACGATGGTAGCAAGACGGTGATCACGAGGAAGGGAGCCGATGTCTTGTGACTCTAGAAACATATCACGGAGATACAGCGCCATTTTGTCAGGGCGCAACTTGTAGAGTTCGATGGGAAGACCATTAGGGCCCATAGCCTTTCCCGAGCGCACCAAGCGAATAGTGAGGGCCACCTCATTAGCTGAGATTGCAGCTTCCATTAGGTCCCTATCTGAATCCGACAGGCGAGGCAATGCAATGTCACGCAGCAACAGGTGGGAGTCTTCCTCCGGTCTATTGGAGACTGGGGAATACACTCGCGAAATACTCGACAATCTCAGTTGGGTCAGTCACACACACTCCATCAGGTTTTTCAATCTCAGGCACCACACGACTCGGCCTCTCCTATTTATCCAGCCAAGCAATCAGGTTCCTTGCCTTATCTCCCACATCATGCAGTATGCCCTGCTGCTCTCTACTCATGACTTTAGCGACATCCGTGACTAGGGCCCTATAAACAAGTTGTTTGAGGCTAAGGGCATGAAGCTTGTCACGAGTCACATCTAGTTCCAAATCCCTTTATAGTACAGTTATTTCAGTCTCTAAACGGACCACCTCCTCATTTTTGCTTTTCTTGGCTTCAGCGATTAACAATAATGCCTGTTCTCGGATGACTGTCTTAAATGCCTCCCATAGTGACACGGAAGAGGACACAGATCCCTCATTCTCAGCAAAGTACTGGTCCAAGGACTTAATCAACTCAGCACGAGTTTTGGGGTTGTGAAGATACCAGGGATTGATCGGGGCAACTCGTCCCTCAGCACCCATAATAGTGCCGATCTGGAGCCACAGTGGGAAGTGATCGGATATACCCCGGGTCAGATGCCTAATTTCCCTGACAGAGGAGGCCTGTGCTGCCGGCATCAAAACATAATCAAGTCTAGAGAGATTGCCCTGGGCACCAGAGTGGAAGGTGTATTGTACCTGTCCCGGATGCATCAACCTCCAACAATCTACCAAACCCAGTGTCTCCAAAAACCCACTTAACCAAGACTGTGACCTAGTGAGGTCTCTGGGGGGGGAGCGATCTACACTACTGGAGACAAACGAATTGAAATCTCCACCCATAAACAGGATACCATCAAGAAGTCCCAGTACCACACGCCCAAGATCAGCAAAAGTCGAGGTCAGTAGACCAGGCGGGATATATACAGAAATCAGCGACACAGTCCTCCCCTTCCACCTCCCTGTGAGAACAGCGTAGCGCCCCCTGTCATCAAGGATCATGTTGTCTATTTACAAGGGGAGAGAGTCCTTGACTAGGATGCCTGCACCCCTAGAACCAGTAGTGAACCCAGAGTGTGCAGCGAGACGATACCCTCACCGATTCAAAGAGTGACAAGAGTTTCCAATCAAGTGCGTCTCCTGCAACAACACAACGTCAGGGTAGAGGTGTCTCAGCAGTTGCAACACTACTCCCTGCTTTATCCTATCCCCCAGCCCATTGAAATTCCAACACAGTAGTTTCAACCCACTACCCCACATCCCGGAAATTAATGCAGAATCCACCCCATAGCGAACACAGTACCCAGATCCAAAAATAAAACAATACGTTGCCTTGAGAGAAAATAAAACATACCCAAACTCCCCCCTCCACCCACCAACATGGGCCTGTTACAATATCCCCCACCCTGCACCGCTGCGTTAGACTCAAAAGCCACCCCAACTTGCAGTGTGCCTGTCGCCCTAACATTAAACTAGTCTACAAAAAGAAACCCAGAGGAGAAAAGAGCCCCACTCCCCCACCACCCTTGGGTGTGCCACCGTCAATCACATAAGTTTGAAAGACGTCAAACCAAGCTGTATGTTATGTTAATTGTTCGGAAATCAGGAACCACATTGTCATTTTTATTCTTGTTCCGGCACGCCACCCTCCGCTCCACCTGAGTGTTCCGTTCGATCGCTCCGCATTGGTAATGTATCCAGCCAGTCACTCACTCCCTCGGGACGATCAAAGAAAAACGCCCGGTCCTCGTATTCGATACAGAGCCTGGTTGGAAACAGCATGGCGTATTTCAAGCCCATGTCTCTCAACCGTCGCTTCACTCCCTGAAACCCCATCCTCTGTCTCTGAACGAACTGGGTAAAGTCTGGGTAGAAGCTCACCGTTGTGTTTCCAAACTTCACTGGGCCGCCCACCCGCGATGCCTGCAGGATAGCGTCTCTGCCTCTAAAGTTGAAAATTCTGGCGATAATCGGTCTCGGAGGGGCACCCGGCTTCGGCTTCCCACCCGGCACTCGGTGGGCATGCTCCACAGCAAAGAGTTTACTTAGGCCTTTGGGAGCGAGGTAATTTAGGATGAGATCCTCAACAAGGAGATCTGCCGCAGGAGTTTCAGATTTTTCAGGATCCCCAAAAATATGTACATTATTGCATCTGGCCCTATTTTCAAAATCCTCAAGTCAACGAGCCATGAGATCATTGGAGGATCGCAGATTTCCGACCTCCGTCTGTAAGTCGGACACATCGGTCGTGAGGCTGGAGGTCTTCAGATCTAAGGATTTGACCTTCTCATTAGTCTTTGATAAGTCCGTTCTAATCAAATTGACGTCAATGGCCACGGTGTCGAGATTAAGGGCGAGAGCCTCATATTGCTGGCCAATGGAAGTCTTAATACCAGCAATGGCGCCCATGACATCCTGTAGAGTCAAATCGATCGACGCAGCCGGGTCTTCCTTTGCCAGGGTCTTATTCGTACCACCGGGGGACACCTTGGGATGGGTATATCGATCCATGACATTCGTTTGGATGATTCCCCCCCGAAGAGACGTCTTGGTTTTTCGCTTCTCGTTATCGGGCCTTCCCCCCCATAGCGAACACAGTACCCAGATCCAAAAATAAAACAATACGTTGCCTTGAGAGAAAATAAAACATACCCAAACTCCCCCCTCCACCCCCCAACATGGGCCCGTTACAATACCCCCCACCCTGCACCCCTGCGTTAGACTCAAAAGCCACCCCAACTTGCAGTGTGCCTGTCACCCTAACATTAAACTAGTCCACAAAAAGAAACCCAGAGGAGAAAAGAGCCCCACTCCCCCCACCACCCTCGGGTGTGCCACCGTCAATCACATAAGTTTGAAAGACGTCAACCCAAGCTGTATGTTATGTTAATTGTTCGGAAATCAGGAACCACATTGTCATTGTTATTCTTGCTCCGGCACGCCACCCTCCGCTCCACCCGAGTGTTCCGTTCGATCGCTCCGCATTGGTAATGTATCCAGCCAGTCACTCACTCCCTCGGGACGATCAAAGAAAAACGTCCGGTCCTCGTATTCGACACAGAGCCTGGTTGGAAACAGCATGGCGTATTTCAAGCCCATGTCTCTCAACCGTCGCTTCACTCCCTGAAACCCCATCCTCTGCCGCTGAACGAACTGGGTAAAGTCTGGGTAGAAGCTCACCGTTGTGTTT
The DNA here is from genome assembly GCF_964263255.1 of Lissotriton vulgaris. Lineage (NCBI taxonomy): Eukaryota > Metazoa > Chordata > Amphibia > Caudata > Salamandridae > Lissotriton > Lissotriton vulgaris. Next base: position 1,723,007,401 of record NC_141689.1, read on the forward strand.
CCAAACTTCACTGGGTGGCCCACCCGCGATGCCTGCAGGATAGCGTCTCTGCCTCTAAAGTTGAAAATTCTGGCGATAATCGGTCTCGGAGGGGCACCCGGCTTTGGCTTCCCACACGGCACTCGGTGGGCATGCTCCACAGCAAAGAGTTTACTTAGGCCTTTGGGGGCGAGGTAATTTAGGATGAGATCCTCAACAAGGAGATCTGCCGCAGGAGTTTCCGATTTTTCAGGAACCCCAATAATATGTACATTATTGCATCTGGCCCTATTTTCAAAATCCTCAAGTCAACGAGCCATGAGATCATTGGAGGATCGCAGATTTCCGACCTCCGTCTGTAAGTCGGACACATAGGTCCTGAGGCTGGAGGTCTTCAGATCTAAGGATTTGACCATCTCATTAGTCTTTGATAAGTCCGTTCTAATCAAATTGACGTCAATGGCCACGGTGTCGAGCTTAAGGGCGAGAGCCTCATATTGCTGGCCAATGGAAGTCTTAATACCAGCAATGGCGCCCATGACATCCTGTAGAGTCAAATCGATCGACGCAGCCGGGTCTTCCTTTGCCAGGGACTTATTCGTACCACCGGGGGACACCTTGGGATGGGTATATCGATCATGACATTCGTTTGGATGATTCCCCCCCCGAAGAGACGTCTTGGTTTTTCGCTTCTCGTTATCGGGCCTGCCCGCCATGTTGGGCAATGTGCCCCCGAGGGGCCTGTGAGACCGGGTGAAAATGGCCCTTCGCGGTCAAACCCACCGGAGTCTTCCAAAGCAGGCACCAGCAACTCAGCACACAAACACTTGCGACAGTTGGCACACAGTGGATTCACAGAGTTGGGCTAGACCTCGGGCAACCCGATCGATCTGAAGATAGGATAAGGCCAAAGACCCAAAAGCAAAACCGAAAGTTAACTCCAAGGCAATGAGCAGAGCCCTGCGGCAGTTGTTGTTCAACTACTGCCTGGGCTTCTCAACGGCTCGAGCTCCAGGCGTCGCCATGGGGTGGGCCTCAAAAGTTCAGGATGTCGTAGTGGTGGTTCCCGAAGTCCGAATCAATTTTTGAAAGCAGCTAGTCTATCAGCTGAGTTTCATCTCCAATAACCCGTCTTCGTAATCAGGATTTCGTTCAGGATAGATGCAGAAGGCGGCGAGGGTCCCGGGAGCCCTGTGCTCACGCGGCCATCTCGGATGCGCGCGAAGCTCCTCCTCCCAAGAAATGGCTTCTTGACTGTCATATTGTGTACACTGGAAAGGTTCAAGAAGATGCCCTTTCTTATGTGTGGGGGAATTCACAAATGCATAAGTTGAATTGCAGCTAAATCTTGTAATGGATTAGTTGCCTGACAGCGAAATACATTGCCTAAGTGAATATTCAGATTGCCTAAAATTGTGAAGTTGGCAGTTTTAAGGGCCTGAATAGCTATTGCTGTGGATGTAGCTTGTAGAAACTGTGTCAGGGATAAAGGAGGGAGATAAACGAGGGGCCTGAAAATACCTACGAAGTCAAGAATTTAAGGGAAAAGAGTAAACTTTCACAGTCTGGTACTGGGAGCTGCAAGGTGACAGATTAATGCAGAGTTGTAGACTATCACTATCCCACCACCATTTCTGCCAAACCAATCACACCTGGCAACATTGTAGCCTGAGGGGATAGCAAAACCATATCCGACATGGAGCTCTCCTGAAGCTATTGCATCCGGCTGTTCCTCCTCAATAACTGCAAACAGATCAAGTTTATGTCTTGCTGAGATTTACAGTTAATCAGGAAAAGGTGCCAAGACACATATCTCATGCAACTGCTGGGTACAATAGCAGACCTTGGAGTATAGGCACAAATTTTACAGGTTAGTGCTAATAAATTAGGGTTTATAGAGTGCTAACACCTTTTTTCTACACTAATCCTGTACTGTGAGAGTTGGGATACAGAGTAAATAAGATGTTCTAGTTTTAGTTGACCAGGGTTCCTGGCCCTGGGAGCTGTCTGGATGCAACCGGGGACAGACAGGTGCAGATGGGCATGATTTTAGATAGCCATTTGCGTGTCAGAGGCGCACCCACTGCATGCGTCCACTACATACCCGTGCATGCGCTTTCTTTAAATAGTGCTGCAGGAAAAATAAGCTACAGGGCAAAGAAAATGGCGTCTCCGCATCCTAACAAGATAGTGACAAATTCTCCCTCTGCAATTAAAGCACGGGCCAGAGAGCAAGTGAAGAACTCCATATTTAATCAGTGCAACACTGAATTACAGTGCAGAATACAAGTATACAGAAACCAGTTTAAAAACACAATGTCTAGCCTAAAAACAGTTGGCACAGCCTGAATGGCCACAACATATACAGAGAGTACAACCTGTGAGAAACCCGGAGGTAAGAGTTTTCTGTGTGGGTCAACTGACAGGTTGAGAATTTCAGAGTTTGGTAGAAGTTCACCTCTTACCTCATCGTATCAACCTCATTATCATATCCACAGAATATCCCTAGAGCATCCTCTCAGGGTAAACTGACCACAACGACAAACCAGCATTGAATTTTAACAAAGATACATCCACTTTTTTTTAATTTTTTAGTCCTCATACTACCTCCAATCTTTATTAATAAGCACCTATCGGATTGTAGCGACCCATGTGCCTAGCAGATTGTACACTCTTCTTCTAGCAATAGAGGATTACTGGGCTGCCTTGGGTAGGACTTGCTCCCTACGCCCACTGCAAAGAGAAGATGAAATCATTGGACAGATCAATTTAACAAGGTGTTCAGCAAATCCCAGCAGCCACCCCCCATGATTTTCTTGTTTTTCAACCAATCCATCTTTTCAAAAAAGGCCAGTGAATTTTTCCACACCTGCCAAGAGGGAGCAGAGATTTGAGTCCATAATTTACAGATTTTGCTTCTTGCGATCAGGATTACGTAAAACTTTAACTTTCATTGTTTTACATGCAGACACAAGCTCTTCAGGTCTTGCTGCCTTATCCCAGACATAATCTAGGCAGTGATTACCTCCACAATGGTACACAATATGTCAGAGATAGTCTTACCCACAGAAAGACAGAATTCTTGTAGCATCGGACAAGTAGCAAACATATGCATGTGGTCTGCACAGTTTTTTCTGCACCGCTTTCATTTGGAGTCGCCACTTCCCCTTATTTTGCCAACCTTTTCAGGGTCCAGTAAACTCTATAGAGGGTAATAAAGTGGTTCTTCCTTAATGTAGCAGATTTGACTACCATGTAAAGTGTAGATAGAGATACTTGCTTTAACTCTTACACCTCCGCGTCCAGCAAATATCCAACCCATGGGGAAGAGGGTGCTTTCATCTTTTCATTGACCGCTATGAGTAACTGTTGATACCATAATTCCACTTCCTTCTTCTTGGCCCATAGATCTTGGAGGTCAATTTCCATTTGGTTAGATTGCACATTCGTCCAGTCCTGATTCTTTAGCCATAAGTTCGCTTGAAGTATTTTACATCTAGAAATGTATGTCTTATGATTCCAGTATTTCCATATCAGGATCTGTCCCCCACCTAGCAGCTGTCCCCATCTGTTTATTCCACTCTGTCTGAGGGTATCCGTGAGAGCATCAAGTATAAATTCCAGGGTACCTAGGGAATCCAATATCGGTGACAGCATACTGTGATATGCATTACCTAAGAAGGATCGGACCTCAAACCAAATTCTGTCTGCTGCTTGTGACATTTTAATCTGACCTTCATAAAGCATTTTGGGGGGCCCCAAAATGATATAAAAAGCCTTCCTTAGGTAATCCACAAAGCATACTCTATACATTCCACCAGCTATGGTCTCATCAGGGATAGAAACTAAAATGTTATTGGTTTGGAGATGGAAGACCCAACAATATAGCTGAAGGTCTGGGAGCCACAACCCCCTACTCCAACATCCTCCTCAACTTCTTCCAGGAGAGACGCAGGCCCTTATTGGCCCAAACAAAAGATGTTATTCTCCCCTGTAGAGCTAAAATACTTTTTTTCAAATTTTAAGCAGCTATTATCAAACAGGAAGGTGACTTTGGGTAAGACGAACATTTTTACCAAATTAACCAGCCTGAAAAGAGACAGTGGGGGATTCTGCCATCTTTTTAACAATTTTCCAACTTCTTGGCTCGCTTTCTCAAAATTCAATGCAGCAAGTTTCTTTACGTCCCTGATTATATTTATTCCGAGGTATCTCATTTCTGTAGGTCTCTTTATTTCCCCTTCATTTTGGTTCCTGTTAGACCTGTCAGCCCTAGGGTGGTCTTACCCCGTTTTTTTTCGCCCTTTTGCCTTGTTTTTTTCCACCATCTTTTTCGTTGGACCTAGGTCTCTGGGCGCCTTACCACTGCCAATCAGTGCTAAGGTGCAGGTTCTCTCTCCTATCAACATGGATGCCCCTGCTGCTGTGGAGTGGTCTTTTTAGTAACAAACTAGTAGCTAGGAGCAGGCTGAGACATTAAGATACAGTAGCAATGCCATCCCGCCTTTTCAGCACATAGCCTAGACTGTGGGAGTTCCTGGAACTTTCCGGAATAGGGGAGGGGTTACACTTTGCCGCCTTGAGAGAGTGGTCACCTGACCTAGGGGTATTTAGGGAAAGGAGGGAAACCTGTTTGTCAGTTAGCGCATCACTGCACCAGGGGGAACCTCTGCGGGAATTTAGGTGGTAGGGCCTAGGGGAGGACCCTACACCACTGAAAGTGACTGGGCCTAGGCACTGCCTTCTAAGCTGAGTTAGGGACTCTACCAAACCCACTGATCTGGCCCAGCATTGGGAACCCAGGGAACCACCTTCAGTGAACCAAGGGAATCATCCTGCCTCTGTACCACCAACTCAACCCCCCTCTCTTTTGCCCCCTCAAGAAACTACATAAGAAGGGCGCAGAAACCAGCAAGCGCCACAAGGAACCACTTACCTGCTGGGGGATAAACCAGGTAACAGTGCTGCATCATCCAGGCGCTTCCCCGTTCGACCTGTGCCCCCCTATGCTGTCCTGCCTCAGCTATCTTGCCCTGAACTGCCCGAACTGTTGCTGCAGGGGCTGTTTGCCTTCTAAGCGCTCCTACATCTCCAAGCGCTATAACCTCTTTGCACTGTTCTATCCAGAACTGTGCCTGTAAGAAGCTGCCTTGGTGTCGGAAAACTGCTGTGTCCGAAGCGCTATTGCCAGAGCTGCTTTTGTGCCCCCACGTCATGTTAAACTAAGCTCTGTGCCCTCTCAGCGTTGTGCCTGCATCGCACTGCATACCTTATTTACCACCACAGCCCAGGTCTCATCTGGGTGCCCCCTGTAGAGCTATTGCCACCGAGAGCGCTGCTGTCATCACCGCTGTGGCCCGGAGTTGCTGGCGCTGCCCTGCGCCACCTGGGGGATAATGTGGGGCCTGCCATTACAGCCACGGCCCGGCGCTTTGCGTGGGAGGCCCCCGCTGCTGCCTTCATCGTTGAGGCAGCCCCCGGAGCCAGGAGAGGGCCGCTGCAGTGCTGCAGTAGGCCGCAGTAGGCCGCACCAGACCTGAGAAGCCAACGCCAACCTGCCCACGTGACAGGGGCGCCAGCGCGTCATCGGCCGAGCCCCCCTGTGCCACGTTCCGATTGGCTCCTGAGGGCTGACGTCGAGGTAGCTGCCCCGGGATAGGCTGAGCTGGCTGCGCCCCTCTACAGCCACGTCCTGACTTGTCCCGGGGCCGCAGGAGCTACCAGGAGGCCCGGGACCGGTCCTAAGACAGCGCGGGTCTCACGGGAGGGCAGGAGCCCTCCCCTCTCACCAGCACCAGCCCGTATGAGGCCCGTTTTGCCCAACACAGCCAGAGCCGGAGAATAAGGTAACCCACCCGGGGGAGGAGGGCGGCAGACACGAGCGGAAGCGGGGCCTCTAGGGAGCAAGGAGGAAGCCCCGTGACCGCCCCGTGACTGCCGCTCCCCTCGGGAGAGCTGGAGTTTGGCCACGTTGGCCCCAGTTAGCCTGAGAAGGACCTGCACCATCAGGTTAGAAGGAACTAAGGACCCCTGAACTAAGTAATGGCCTATAGTAAAAACCGTTTTGGATGCTAGAGTTAACCCCTGGTTAGGGGAGTGTTTACTGCCTGCCTGCTCTGTTGCACCCTTTAAGTAGGGGTATATGTTTTAATGAGCCAGGTGCTTAAGGACTGCCCCTTGTTGCAGCTGATCCTAGGAAATGTGGTTATGTAGGTTCTGTTTAGGATAAATATTTTTGCCTGAGTTTTACAGGAAGGGTTTTACTCATGCCTATATAATGAAATGTAGATCGAGTTCTCATGAAATGAATTACGTACCTATTCTTTTATAATGAAATGTTGCCTGGTGAATTGATGCTGAATTGATCACAATGATTTACTTACCAGCCCTGAGCCAAACCTAGATAAAAGCATCTTGTTTTAAAAAGACTAGCTGGTGTGGTGTCAGTTATTGTGTGAGTTTTGTTGTCTCAGTGTGAGTGTGTGCTGCACTGCTACTTTACTCCTATCCTTTGGGTGCCTTCCCGCTCGCGCCAAGCTACCGCAGTGGAATTGGTGACCCCAGTTCTTACATTAGTGTTCAGCGGCGGGATAAGGATCTGTGGTTGTGCAGCACCCTCCAGTGAGTCAGTGTGCGCCGCAATTGGACACCTGTGGCATGCAAGCTTAGCAAATTGACGTCCACTGTCTAACTGATTGCCCAGATTCCTGTTAACCTGTTACCTACTTCCTAGTGTTCTTTCCCTTCAATTGTCTGGATCCTCACCTGTCAAAATGGAGTTTGAGCTGGCCAATCTAGAAGTGTACAAGGCGGCAAAGCTGAGCGACTTCTTTCAGGGGATGGGGTGTCTGTCGGGCGAAGGGTAAAGAAGGAGGACCTCAGGAAAGCCTTGAGGGCATGGGTAATGGCCCACCCAGTGGGGAGAGGGTATGGGGGACAGGAGGAGCTGGGCACACAAGAGGAGGCGGGCGCTCCAGGGGAGCTAGACCTACTGCACGGTACACAGTCAAAATATCGAGATTTAAATATCGACCTACCAAAATATCGTGTTTGATATTTCGAAGGTGTAGACTATCGATGTCAAGAATATCGTTGGACAGAATATCGACCCTAAGGTAAGTAATATCGAAATTCTATATATCGATGTAAGTAATATCGAAGTTAGTAATATCCATAGCATATATATCGATGTTACTAATTTCGATGACACTAATATCGATATTTGTATTTTTTTTGTTTTTTATTATGTATGTGTTATATGTTTTACTTAAGTATTTAAAATAATAATATTATATGTGTATTAATTGTATATATTAGTAAATTTATTTATAAGCAAATTATATGTTTTAGTACCGGAGCGGGTTGTGGGTTTATAGGGGAATAGGGTGCGAAGTAATTTAATAATGTTAAATTGATTATTAATTAGTAGGATTTATTAATAAATTGTAATTAATTGGTAATTATTTTTAAATAATTGGAAATTAATTTTAATTAATTGATTAATTGATAAATATGTTCTGTAGCCGGTTATGAGTTTATAGGGAAATAGGGTGGGAAGTAATATAATTAGGTTAAATTAATTAATAATTAGTAGTTATTATTAAATCATTTTAAATAATTGGTAATTACATTTAATTAATTGGCAATTGATTTTAATTAATTGATTAATTGATAAAAATGTTCTGTAGCGGGTTGTGGGTTTATAGGGGAATAGGGTGGGAAGTAATTTAATAATGTAAAATTAAAAATTAATTAGTAATTATTATTAAATAATTTAAAATATTTGGTAAATAAATTTAATTAATTTGTATTTCATATTTATAAATTGATTAATTGATATATATGTTCTGTAGCGGGTTGTGGGTTTATAGGGGAATAGGGTGGGAAGTTATTTAATTATGTTTAATTAATTAATAATTAGTAGGAATTATAAATTAATTTTAATTAATTGATATTTAATTTTAATTAATTGGTAATTAATTTTAATTGATTGGTAAATAATTTGGATTAATTCATAAATAGATAAATGTGTTCTGTTGTGGGTAGTGGGTTTATAGGGGAATATGGTGGGAAGTAATTTTAGCTTAATTAAGTAATAATGTTTTTAAATTAATTGTTTAGTTAATAATATAATTGTTAATTAATTATTAATTGGTAATTAAATATTATAAAATGGTATTTTTTAAAATTTATTTTAGGTTAAATATATTTAGCTAATCATGTATTTTATAATTATGTATAGGTATTGCATATGGTTTATATTTATTTAATAGTTTATATTTTTATAATTAAAAAAAGCTTTTATTTATAAGTATGTTATTTTAACCCTTACGCTATCCAACACTTTCCCTACTGTTGCACTCTCTGGAGTTGGAATAGTAATTTTAACCCTTACGCTATCCAACGCTTTCCCTACTGTTGCACTCTCTGGAGTGGGAATAGTAATTTTTACCCCTACGCTATCCAATGCTTTCCCTACTGTTGCACTCTCTGGAGTGGGACTAGTAATTTTTACTCCTACGCTATCCAACGCTTTCCCTACTGTTGCACTCTCTGGAGTGGGAATAGTAATTTTAACTCCTACGCTATCCAATGCTTTCCCTACTGTTGCACTCTCTGGAGTGGGAATAGTAATTTATACTCCTACGCTATCCAACGCTTTCCCTACTGTTGCACTCTCTGGAGTGGGAATAGTAATTTTTACTCCTACGCTATCCAACGCTTTCCCTACTGTTGCACTCTCTGGAATGGGAATAGTAATTTTTATTCCTACGCTATCCAACGCTTTCCCTACTGTTGCACTCTCTGGAGTGGGAATAGTAATTTTTACTCCTACGCTATCCAAAGCTTTCCCTACTGTTGCACTCTCTAGAGTGGGAATAGTAATTTTTACCCCTACGCTATCCAACGCTTTCCCTACTGTTGCACTCTCTGGAGTGGGAATAGTAATTTATACTCCTACGCTATCCAACGCTTTCCCTACTGTTGCACTCTTTGGAGTGGGAATAGTAATTTTTACTCCTACGCTATCCAAAGCTTTCCCTACTGTTGCACTCTCTAGAGTGGGAATAGTAATTTTTACCCCTACGCTATCCAACGCTTTCCCTACTGTTGCACTCTCTGGAGTGGGAATAGTAATTTTTACTCCTACGCTATCCAACGCTTTCCCTACTGTTGCACTCTCTGGAGTGGGAATAGTAATTTATACTCCTACGCTATCCAACGCTTTCCCTACTGTTGCACTCTTTGGAGTGGGAATAGTAATTTTTACCCCTACGCTATCCATGCTTTCCCTACTGTTGCACTCTCTGGAGTGGGAATAGTAATTTTTACCCCTACGCTATCCAACGCTTTCCCTACTGTTGCACTCTCTGGAGTGGGAATAGTAATTTTTACTCCTATGCTATCCAACGCTTTCCCTACTGTTGCACTCTCTGGAGTGGGAATAGTAATTTTAACTCCTACGCTATCCAACGCTTTCCCTACTGTTGCACTCTCTGGAGTGGGAATAGTAATTTTTACTCGTACGCTATCCAATGCTTTCCCTACTGTTGCACTCTCTGGAGTGGGAATAGTAGTTTTTACCCTTACGCTATCCAACGTTTTATATAATTAATTGTAAAAATATTAAAAGTTTATTTAATTTTTTATATTTATTACATTTTATTTATGTTATTGTTTTATGTTTGTAAATGTATTAGTAATTTAGATTATATTTTATTAATTTATAAATTAGTAAAATAAATATTAATACTTATTGTTCAGTACATATATATTATATATTTACTGTATATATTTAATTAATGTATTATTATTAAATATGTATTATTTATTAATTTTAAACATTATTAGATACTTATAACTATGTAGATTTTATTTATTAGTGTTATATACTTTATTTTACATTTATATATAAAAAAAATATAACGATGTTTTTAACATCGATATTTTTAACATCTATATTATTGTTTCGATATTTTTGTACTTACCATGTTGTAGATAGGATGTCGATATTCTTGTCCTCGATATTTTTGACTCAATATTCCTGTAGGTCGATATTCTGTCAGTGATCCCTACTGCACATTGATGTTAGTGAAAATGTGTTGCCAGGAAGACGTTCCGGGGCAGGCAGTATGGTGTCTAGGAGGAGTGCATCTCCAGAGGAGTATGAGGACAGTAGGGAGGAGAGGCAATTGAGAAGGGAGCTTGCTAAGATGGAGAAGGAGAGAGAGGAAAAGAGGTTAGCGATGGAAGAGAAGAAGCTTGTGCACAAGCTTAGCCTAAAAGAGTTGGAGCTGCGAGCAATGCAGATAAGTGCGCAAGGTAATCTGAATGGTGGCAGCGTACCAGAGGTGCCACGGGAGCCTACGTTCTATCTACCAAAGGAGGTGATAGCTATCTACAGTGTGGGGGTGACATTGAAAAGTGGTTGGAGGCATATGAGGTGTCCTTGGTAGCCATGGGGTGCCCGCGAGTTACTGGTGGGGTGGCCTGTACCAATACATACCTCCAGTGGTAAGGGACACACTCCTGACTTTAAAGAAAGTGGACCAAGCCAACTACCCTGTCATGAAGGAGGCCCTGCTTAGGAAGTTTGGCCTTACCCCAGAGAAGTATGGCCAGAGGTTCCGCAACAGCCATAAGCTGCATACCTAAAACTGGGTGGATTTCTTTGACTATGCCCAGAAGGCTTTAGATGGTTGGGTGCGTGGCAGCAAAGTGAGCGAATATGAAGGGCTGTACAATTTGTTTCTAAGAGAGCACCTTCTAGATAAATGTTTCCCGGAGCTGCGCCAACATCTGATGGACCTCAAGCTGACCGACCCTCGTGAACTTGCGGAGGAGGCGGATACATGGGATAGCACTCGGGTGTCCTACAAGGGACCCGGGGGAGATGGCCCGAAAGGTGGACAGGGTTTTCCCCAGAAGAGAGAGGGGGGAGATAAAAGGAAGGAGTTCTCTCGAGGCCCACAAAATAGACAGCCTGGGAAGGGGGTAGGTTCCCCACCACAAGCTAGATCCCAGAAACCCACTTACCCTGACAAGAGTCAGCAGCCAAGAACTGTCCGGTGCTAAGAGTGTGGGGAGCTTGGGCACTACAAGGGGGATCCCCAGTGTCGCAAAAGGTCCCCAGCCCCCAAAGGAGGTAAGAGCCCCAGACTGGCTAGTGTAGCGCTGGGGGAGGAGTTTCCCCTAGATAAGGGAGGGGAGTGGACAGGCCTGACCCTGGTCTCACTCAGGGACAGAGAGATGGTCCCAGTGACGCCCTTGCCATCGAACAGTGCCAAATACCGGCAGAGGGAGCAAGTTAATGGACATGAGGTGGAGGCTCTGAGGGACACAGGTGCCAGCATGACTATGGTACTGAGACGACTGGTGTCCCCCGAGCAAGTGATCCCTGACGTATTCCATCCGGCCGTGTTGGCTGACGGCTGTGAGTAACTACCCTGTGGCTCAGGTTCCCTTTGAGTGGAGAGAAGTCAAGGGCCTGTTGAGAGTTGCTGTAAGCCCTGCCTTGCCAGTTCGGTGTCTGCTCGGAAATGATCTGGAATATATCGCCTGGAAGGAAGTGGAGTTCCAAGCCCACACTGAAATGCTGGGGTTACCAGGATGGAGTTGCGTGGTCATGAGGTCCATGGCTACCCGGCAAGGAACTCAACCCAGGTTGGAGCCTGAGACAATGGCCCAACCCAATGCTGGTCAAGAAGAGGATGTTGTGGAGGACACGCCCCGTGAGATGGATAGGGAGCTCGCAGAGGTAACCCCGGATTCTGCGGAGGTGGACAATGTTCCAGTGGGGGACTAGCCGACCCCTGTCGAGTGGCGGGTGGAAGGAGGGCCTACCCTGGAGGAATTCTGTTGGGCGCAAAGAGAGTGCCCCACGCTTGAAGGCATGCGGTGGCAGGCCGAAGTCCAAGCGACTAACCAAGAGACCGGCAATTACAATATTTACTGGGAGTATTGCCTCCTCTACAGTGAGCCTAAGGCTCCGGTGCATGGATCCTCAAGGGCCCTAGTGGTCCCCCAATGCTACTGGGCCTTCCTGCTAGAATTGGCACACAAAAAACCACTAGCTGGACACCTAGGCCAGGACAAAACCTTTGCATGGTTGGTCCCACATTTCTACTGGCCCAGAATGTGAGTTGCCTCTGACACCTATTACAAGACCTGTAAGACTTGCCAGGCGAGTGGCAAGATTGGGACTAAGCTGAAGGTCCCTTTGGAACTGCTCCTGGTTGTCGGTACCCCTTTTGAGCGGTGTGGTGTCATTTATTTTGTGCATTTCCTTTCTCAGTGTGAGTGTGTGCTACACTGCTACTTTACTCCAAGCCTTTGGGTGCCTTCCCGCTCACGCCAAGCTACCGCAGTGGAATTGGTGACCCCAGTTCTTACAGTTCAAAATAATTAATTACGTTATTTTATACCCTGAAAAAGCGCAAAACATTCTTACCTCCACCACAAGTTGTGGCAAGGCAGAGTGGACATCTGAGGTGAAAAGCATTAGGTCGTCTGCACATAACGCATTCTTCGTGAGAGTATATCTACCTTAAAGTCCTTTATTCAATTTCGAACTTTGGGAAAATGGCTCGATATAAAGATCAAAAAGAATAGGTGAGAGAGGACACGCTTGTCTTGTCCCCCTAATTCTATATCCTCACCAGGGATGATAAGCTCTCTTTCACCAGACTATGAGTGGTTGGATTTCTATAAACCTCTCTAATGTATCTATCAGAGGTTTACCCATAACAAAGTGCTCTAGTACTGCCATAAGATAGCGCCAGGTAACTCTATTGAATGCCTTGGCAGCATTTACAGTCACTACCCCAAGGGGGCACGCTTTGTTGTAGCTAAATCTATAGTAGCGATCAAAGCATGATTCAGCTCTCTCAAGTTCCTCCCAGGTATAATACCCCTTTGGTCCTCATGTATTAAGTATCCCGTTACCTTAATAATATGGGCTGTCAGGATACTACTAAAAATCGTATCATCGCTATTAAGTTGAGAAAAAGGACAAAATGATTGACATTGAAGTGGGCTCTTGTCGGGCTGAGGAATTAACGTTATTCCAGTCTCATTACATGATTTCGGTATTGGCTTACCCTTTACTAGAATAGAGTTAAATAGGTTAACACAGATTAGAATAATCTCATCTGCAATGGTGGAATAGACTTCACTAGGAACAGCGTCGGAACCAGCTGCCTTGCCTTTTTTATTTTCTTTACTGCTGCCAATATTTCACTACCAGTTATTTCCTGACCTAAATAAACTTGCTGTTCCTGAGATAGTTTAGGAAGGTGCTTTTTTTAAGCCAAGCATCTATATCTGCTCTATTTGTTACGAGGTCCGCCAAGTATAGTTCCCGAAGCAGCCCTTGAAGACCTCTCTTATCTTGCTGTTCTCTTTTATGATATGTCCGCCACTATCCACTTCGATCTTCCTAATATAATATTGATTCCTCTCTAACCTTGCCTTCCTTGCCAGCAGTTTTCTACAGTGCTCCCCCTGCGCTATATCTCTAGTTCTATCAGCATCCCAGAGTTGCAGAACCTTCTCTTCTATCTTAACTTTGAACTTTGTTTGTAATTCCTCAAGTGTTGCAACTGTCTTCTTCCTTTCTTCTTAGCCCAAAGCCTCATTTTTCAGCACCATTTCTAGTCTCCCCATCCCTTCTGCTAATCTAGAGAATTCCGTTTATTATCCCCTTGCCCAGTTTAACAATAGACTTTTATGTGTCTCCCTTAACCAGGCTTTGTATGTGTCCCATTCTACATGCACGGGTATTGATGGCAAGTTCCAGGTAAAGAACTCCTCTCAGTCATGTGCCAGTTTTGCGGCTCTCTCCTCTGAAAGCAAAATACTTCTTTTAACTGCCCATCTCCTAGGCCCCCATGTGTCCCTCGATTCAAGTTTTAATATAAGGCTGCATGGTCTGAAAGGTGAATTTGCAGATGTTCTATCCACACCACTTTCTCCACTTCATTCCATAAAAAAATAGTCCAATCTGGAATAGTGACTGTTTTTCTTACAAAGAAAGGTATAGTCCCTACAGTGTCCCCTTATTTTGGCTGAAAACACCACACAGATTATAGTTTTCCAGCATACCTGCCAGGTATGCCCTATTTTTTGGAAAATTAATTTGTATTCATGTAGAAGATCTGTCTAAATTAATATCTAAACGAATATTAAAGTCCCCTCCTAGAATATTAGGTGCTTTAAAATCGACCACAGTGAAAAAAAGATGAGCCAAATGTGAGACCTCTATATTCGGACCATAGTAACTCACTAACATAGGTTCTGATGTATATTGACTTCTACTATAATCCAACGTCCAGACTCATCAGCATTATACTGGACCAACTCCACTCCTGATTTTGTTTTTAATTAATAATGCTAAACCTTTCGTGCGATGTGGTTGATCTGTGGCAATAATACTCTCCACCCACTTTTGCTTTGAAGAGAGGTCCCTACATTTCTGTTTCCTAAGAAGAGCTTTCTTGCAGCATGATTATTTGTTATTTATGCTGCTTTAATATTGTAAGATAGCATGCTGCCTCTTTTTAACCCTCAGTTGATTCACATTCCAACATATTATGTCACGGCCAGTGACCCATTCAACCCCTGTGCCCATATTTTTGGGGGGTGAGACGACTACTCCTGAATGGTGTTTTTCTACTATGCCAGCTTGAGGACTTGAACTTTTTATGATTTTTCTCCCACTGCGCCCCACTTGTTGTGCTTCCCCCCGGGAATCCACCCAGTCCTACAACTCATCCTATCCTATTTGAGCTAAACGCTGAGGGAGTAATGGAGTCTCGTCTCTTTGCTCAATTTACCTTTTAATTTTCCTGATTTCTCCCCTTCTTGACTTGTGCTATCTATTGGTCTACTTCTTGCAGATTGAGAAAAGTATGCATTTTGTTTTGCCACATCACCTTCAAGGTGGCCTGGAATCTCAACAGGACGTTTGCACAGAGCCCTTTCAATTCTCCTATTCTCCCATTCTGTTTCACAATTCCCACCGCCTATCTGTAGTCTCCCTGGAGATATCTGATCTTAAAAGTGACCTCCAGTGCCTGCAATAATTTTCTTTCAAGCCTCTCTATTATGGTGTAAGATTAGAAGTTTACCAAAATCTTCTAGGGGCTCTTTTGCCCTGGGAGTAATTTAAAGGGGCCTCTATGCACTCGCTGCATTCCCACAGTAAGGATAGCAAGATTCTCCTCCTGTGGGAATACACTTCTCAACAATTTTGTAACAAAGGATTTGATGTCTGTTCCCTCTGCGCCTTCCAAAATCCCCAACAATTTTAAATTATTCTGCCTGTTGTTGTTTACCAATTTTTCTAGTTTGTTTTGTTTATCCTTTGTATCAAGTGTACTACTTCTTGGGTATTTTCTTGAACTACTGTCTGTAGTCAAGAAACGATCTTTAATCTCTTGGGCAAGCTGCCCTAACATCCCCTGCAACAAGTCTGTTCTTTTTGACCCCGCACTCCCTAATTCTTCAACTGATGTGGCACTGCTTGAGGTGTTTCCTACTTCTGCAATAACTCCCCCTATTTCCATGTTAAAATCCACTACACCTAAGCATGAGAATAGTTTTTTTTGTGGGAACAGCCAGGTGTACCATTGACCCGCCTTGACTGCCTTCATCCATGTCCCTCGTTCCTTCCCTGCTTGAATGGTTCCTAGGGTGCCGGGCTACTCCCACGGTGTACCCTACTGCTCTCCCCATCCTCCCCCTTACTTAGATCTAATCCGGTCTTAAAATAAGATTTTAGCGAAGGTGTCATTTCTTTAGGCGTAATTGCTGCCAAGTCCTACTTCTCCATTACTTTGGTGGCAATCTCGGCTCTAGTGGGCTTCCCAACACACTTTTTAGTTAAGTGTTTATTGCTTCTGAGCTTTATATGTTTGATAAACACCTTCACTGGTGGAAGGCAACTCCTTTTTCCAAACGCCAATTTTTCTTCACTCACTGCCCATATGAGATTGTGGAACTTCAGCGCATATCGGTTTGTGTTCTCCTTCTGCCCCCCTACCTGAGGTCAGTCAACTCCTGTCTTTCTCAAATGCCTTTTCTCTCTATGCCCTCTCCTGTGACACACTTGTCAATCCATTTACTGTTGAGCTGGGGGCAAGCAACTGAAGAAGACTTACCCTCTGACCCAAGGAGCTCGACATCCATCAGAGCATACGTACGGGCATAATTTCCTTCACCACCAGTCCCGCTAGCATCTAAACACATCTTAACTCCACACCCAGAGCGCCTCTCCTCACACCCTCGACAGGTGCTGACTCTGTTTAAACTGACCCTGACAATGTGGCAGCCTCCCTCATGGGCACACTACATAAGGTGGAGCTGCCGAAGCTGAACTGCCACAATGCAGCAGCACAGCATTCCCCGTGCCATCATTCTCCAGTCCTATGTCGACCACCCAATACTCTTAGAGAAGGGGGGGCTTCATCCTTCAGCATAACTTTGGTAAGATAAGCATAATGCTAACAAATGTGTAGTTTCTCCCAAAGGATTGCTTCCGACCAGCGCTTTAGTCTGACGCCACGTTCCTGGATTCCTGCCCCCTGATGCATCCATCTTTTATCCCACTTGCCTCTCCTCCCAAATGTTTTTGAGTGAAAGTAAAGCGGGGTAATTTACAGTGGTGGCCAATAATTTTACCAGGGCGGGAGGGGGCAACACATGCAAACACACACACCACACTCATACCCATTCAATCACACACGCAGACACACACCCATTCACAAAACTCACTAACAAATACACATACATTCATACATACACGCATGCATGCACTAAACAGAACACTTACCTTAACTGCAGCTCAGAGGTAAGCCTCAGAGGTCCCAGGAGGGTTGGGACTGCTGCCTTCCCTCATTGGCTGACATTAGGTCAGCCAATGAGGGAAGGCAGCCATCTCAATTCTCGGAGGTCCCAGGAGGGCCGAGACTGATGCCATCCCTCATTGGCTTACCCTAGGCCAGCTAATGAGGAACGGCAGCAGTCCCAACTTCGTCACAGAATGGAATGGGCTCAGTGAGACTGCTAATCCCACCAAACTCGGTGAGGAATTGTCACTGATTGACACTCAGCCCTGGGCACTTCGGGGCTAAAACTGAAGTGCCATGGTCCGAGAAAATCGATCACGCTCCCCCTCATTATGAAGGAGAGTGCCTCAAGGCACTTTTGTCAGGCTGAGGAGGTCACGCCCACAGGACTGTAAAATCCTCCACCTCGCAAAGTTCAGCTCAGGCAGTCAGGATCATGCACATTCAGTGCATTCTAGCTCCTGGCAGCCTGACCTGAACCAGAAGAGTGCCTGTCAGGCGAACCTTTGTTCAGCTTGACAAGCACTCTCTTCTTGCCTGGAAAACAGTGAGGGTGTGGCCTCTCAGCCCGTACAGGCCGGCAGCTGCTGGTAAATCAGCAACAGAATGGCATAATAAAGGCCTAACTCACAAAATGTCTGAGTTAAATGTATGAGTTTTAAACAGTGCATTCACACAGCTGTGCTCTCAGCTAGTTCCTGCGTTCATGAGAAGGCCTAAGATAGAGCACAGGAAAGTAAAGCTCCTACATCCTCACCTCTGTGGTGTCTATTTTCGAACACAGTTGCATATTCAAACCCCTCGGGTTATTCTCCTACTGCTTCTTTTTCTTCCACATATTAATGCTGTCACCATTGATTTATGAACAAATATCCTGGAGCCAGTAAGGGCAGATAACCAGGAAGAGAATGTATTAACAATATTTGCATCATGGCATTATAGAGATAAAGTAGGCTCAACTGCTTGGTTTAACCTTTTCAACCTTTGCGCATCCCGGCAAATCACCTCAGGTTCCTGGGCCACAGATACGTCATGACAGAAACATTTCGACATCTTTCCTTTTGCCAAACAGCATGGTATAGGGAGTCGTTGTACAAAGTGGATCAACATCTATTTATATTGTGAATATTCAAGCGTTCAGCATCACTTTTACTCCTCTGTCTTTAACCTGCACCATCCCAGTCATCCAGACTTTTCATATATCTCTACCAGTCTTCTGTAAATGCACCACGCGATGATTTACTTATCAAAGATTTCAGTATCAGTGTGGTCTGTCACCATAAAGCTTGCTTATCTGCGGGCCGATTCTATCTTTCGTTGTCAGGTTTTTTAACGTTGCAAGTTATGGTATAAAACGTCTAAAGCTGGCGCTATCTGTTAACGCGACTCTGAGAACGTGACTGCTGTTTTTTTTTGTTTCCATTAAGATCTTCTTCGTTTTAACCTTTACTGAACGCTTATGGACACCAGCTGATAATTTGAGCGTGAGGGATCATTTTTCTGAAAGCAAGTGTTTTTGAACCCTGAACCTAAAATTGTAAGGGTTGGCACGAACAGTACAGGAATCGTGCTTGGCAGTGTATCTATCACTCTCTCTGTTCCTTAGCACTTTTAATTAATCAAACATTGATTATTGCTGTTAGCAACAACAAGGGTATAACTCACAAGCAGTTCCAAGAGAAATAAGCAAGAGATTTACAATTCCTTAATTAAATGAATGAGAGCTGAACGATAGTAACAAACCTCAATGGGCCAGATGCAACGAAGATTTTAACCATCGTTCACCGATGCTGCAGACTGATGTGTGTTGCATTTGGGAAAACACAAATGGCAATGTACAGCAGCGCTGCACACGTCTCTGGAATGTGCAAAAGCAAAAAGGGCTGAAAAGGGCTGTTCCTCCCTCCTTGTGATTCTCAAGGGAATATATCAAGGATGTGTGACTGCTTCTGCGATCACTAAGCAGTACAAAAAGTTACAGACTGCCAGGAGAAGCCATTTACTATCCACAAAGTGCGAACAGTCATGAGGATGGCACATTGTTCTGTATTTTAGGGATTTGTGAACCTGAGGTATTTGGTTGCATGCTTTTTCAAATCACTATTAAGGATTGGGGGGCTACATCTTTTAGTGAATCAATAGTGTGAGTGTGTAGAACTTTCTGAGTTTCGTCAAGGGTCCTACCAATGCATACAAAGTATTGTCTAACATTTCTTCCTTGATGACCATCCCATAATTTTGGAGCACAGCACTGTTCATCATCCCATTATTTTAAAGCACAGGTATATGTTGTAAAAAGCACGCATTTCCTCGTATAAGCCACGTGTTACTCTTTTACTTTAGCTCCTAAAACCGTCTCCCTGTTTTCCACTCTCCTTAGCAAAACCAACACTTTTCGAGCAGTCACTTTTTCAGTGCTTTTCAGCCCCTTTGCAATCATTCTGCAGTCCTTGTTGAGCCTCTTATCCAACCACTGGGCATTTAAGGCTTCCATTCTGGAAGCAGTCATATCATTCAATTTAAATACCTCATATGTCTTTGTGAAGTGGGGCCAAATAAAGTGAAAATAAAATAGGGATATTTATACATAAATATCACAGCTAGAAAGCCCTGAGCATTCTTTGCACTTTTTGTTTTCTAACTGAAAGTTGGACATTTTGTAGCCAATTCAAAGAAGCATTTGTGAGTACATTCTTGAGTACATGCAACAGTTTTCCTGTAATACTACTTCATGTCGTTGCGAACGTCTTTGTGAATTTGCCCCATGTCATTAGATGGACTGTGTTAGAAAATGCCCCTTTTTGCATTTTCACCCTAATTTATGTTGATTGGTGTTGTTTATTACACTCTGTTCAGTGGGCCACTGCTCTCCAGTACCCATTGAATGTGTTCTGACCCCTAAGACATGGAAAATTATGCTAATCCACAATTGGCTTATATAACTTTCATGCATCACTGTAGGATATGGTGTAGAACATACAACAGTGGAATGGTCGTTAAATGTCACCTGTAGACTGTGCAGTGTTTGGTGCTTGGTGACAAATATGAAGAAAGTACACAGTTCAATAATGAAACAGAAAAGTAATGCTGACTTTAACACAATTGATATTTTTTCAAAACAATTACTCTGCTGCAAGTTCAAGTTTAAAATTTGTACAATTATTTAAGCATCTAATATGAAAACACATCGATGTTTCTACTCCCTATGCCCTTTTTGTTCATCGGGTGATGAAAAGGTAGCATCTGACAATGTAAGGGGGCAGGGGTTTTCAGTGGTGGCCGCTCCATTGAGTGGAGGAGCACCACCCCCGTCACCACCAGTAAATAAAACGAGAATAAAACGGATTTTAGACCTGCTTTATTATCATTTATTTTATTTGCTTGGACCCGCCCCCAGGACTCTGACGAGTCTTGGAGCTGGGTCCAGGGGATGACACTGCTGGTGAGGGCGTGGTGGGCACGCCCTTCACTGCACATGAGGATTTTGGCCGACCGGCTCAGGCTGGCCAAACCCCTCATGCTCAGTGAAGCTCTCTCCAGCCTTAGCTGCACTGATGGGGCTGGGGAGAGCAGACACAGGATCCCAGTCTTCTGTGAGCGCAAGCTGCCGATGCTCAGGCCAATCCTGCGAAAGCCGCATCAGGATTGGCCGCAGGGCAGGCTGGGAGCCTGTGCCAAGAGCCAGAAGCAGGAAGAGCTGACGTGCGGAAGAGGGTAGCAGTATTAAGGTAAGATTTTTTTTGTACCTGAGCCCTCTCCACCTCCCTCTTCCCTCCTCTCCTCCTCCCTCCTCTGGCCCAGCCCACCCTGCCTCCTCTTTGGCAGGGAACAGGCCGCTACTAAGGGTTACTCTGATGTCTTACAGAAAATGTATCATGAATGTAGGCATTTGGCGGTCTAAACTTTGGGTAATTTATAACTTAATCAGACAGGCTATGGTCCAAATCGATGTGTATCTGTAAAAGAATAGAGTTACTAGAGCTAAGCATGATAGTAGAGATTTTATTTTTAAATAACTTACGTTTCAAAACTGGGAACCAAACATTTACATGATCACCCATTATGGAATTGTCCTGTACTTAACAATATACAGCCCATTCCTGTCATTTTCCAGCACTGACACACAATGTGCTGCCTAGCGCCAATGCAGGCACCTCTGCCCCAGTGGTGGGTCCTCTGCTAAGGAAGAGGAGCATTGCCCCACTACTCAAAAGGACAACTACAATGATAATAATGTATTATTATTATCATTTTAGTTTTCAAAAATAAAAACTGAAGAGGCTGAGTTTATTACATTTATGGACAGAATGCTTATTTCTTATTGCCTGCTGACTGAGAGGGAATCTACTATTTAGGCATACTATTCCAAAGATGTACAATGTAAAGAGTTTAGATGCAATTAAATTAACACAGGCCTACAGACAGAAATGCAGTTCAAGCACAGGAACTGAACTAATAGGAGACATACTTGGAGCTGTCATTCCACCTGGGCATCATCTTAAATGGCTAAAAGATTAGAAACGTGTCAACAGTGGTCGATAAAATAGCAACCAGTGCATCCGGAGCTTTGCTTGGAATTAACGCAGAATTGATAGCTATAATGTCGGTGGTTTTACAGGTTCAACTTGCCTTAAACATCTTACTTGCAGAAAAGGGCGGAGTCTGCTAAATGTTTAAATTAACTCATTGCTGTACATACATACCTGATGAACGTAGGGAAATAGAAGGCTGGGCAAATATTATATCAGGTTTAGAACCTGAATTTCGTGATCTGGGAGCACCAAGCTTATTTGAAAATTCAGGAAAGTGAATTGCCACAATTGGACATTGTTTTTCAACAGCAGGAAACGGTATATTTAAGACTATTCTAATACTAGTAGTAATAGGGGGGCTTTGCCTAATATTTATTTATGCTCTGTTCTTGAGCTGTAGATATATATTTTGCAAAAGAAAGGAAAGGTTGGAAAAGAAATGGTAAGAGAAGGATTTGGGTTTGAAGGGTATTATGAATGACGTTTACAAGAACTCTTTAAAATGTAGTGGCTTGACAAGAAAAAAACGCGACTCAACTGACAATGAAAGTGCACTCTGAGAAGGACTCATAAGAGAAATCTAGAGATGTGATGATTAATAAAATCATCAGATGGGGAATTGTGGAAGATGAACATTTTTACATAAATTTAACTTCATAATAATACTGAAATGTACCTAACTTTGACATATAAAATTTGTGTCAACACAGTGATTAGGGAACATGTGTTTTTATTAAACGGGCAAAAAGTGAAAATGCAGCTTATTTCTGCAGAAAGCTCCCATTTCTATTTTTCTTTTTCCTGCTAGGCCTCAATGTTTTCTAGCTTCAATCCTATCTCTTTATGACAATAAATGCCTATTTGTAAATGCTGATTTAACGTTATAATTGAACTGCAGAATTTGACTTGTTCGTGAAATTTGCTAGTTTCTGCAAAATATATTTCCTTCCTTCCTCCCAGTATATGACTTCATCATATTTTAAATAGTTTTCTCTGCCATATGCTTATAATGGACAAGTATATTATTGGAAGAAAATGCTTGCTTTAGGTTAAAATGTCATCAGCTAACCAGGGCATGCTAGATATTAATGTTTTATTTCATGAGCATTCCATTGTTACACGATGGTACACTGAACAACTAACTGAGTAGGCTTTCAAAGGTTCTCATGAGAAAACTTCCTGGATGACTATTTTTGTAATACTCTGTAGCCACATTCAAATAACTAAATGTTAATATGGACATTTACTGTGGGAAGCGATAGGGAAGACGACAAACGATCCTCTCCAATTGGTTAGAAGTGATTCAACATTCATAGTTTGCAACATCTTTCATGCTTTCTATATAGTATGTGTTCCTAACTAGAGAGGTAAGGCATTTTATGCACCCTTACCCTGCCATGCCATTTAGCACCTAGTTGTAATAGCCCAAATTCCCACGAGTTACTGCTAGCGATGAGTTCCTTTTTCTTCTTTACCTTTAATGAGAAGTAGTTCTATCTTTATACTGATCATAGCTATGGCTGTATTTAATTCCTTTACCTGTTTTATTAGTTGCTACTGCAGCTGTTCGGAAACATGGCTGAGTTTCCAGAACTACTCTTTATGTGGAGTTCCACATTTCATAGCTATTAGTCTTTTGCTCCAAACATTTCCTTGCTTTTTTCCAAAATGACTATGTATGGTTTCTTGCTAGGATAGGCCCTTTAGAATAATATATGGACTAATACCTTTATGAAACATGCTGTTGTTTTGTAGGCTTGCTCTAACCATATTTCTCTCAATATTTCTGTAAACATATTTATTTGACTAATCTGAATAAAAAGACAAACATACAGACTCATCTCTTAAAGAGAAAATACAACTTTAAAAAACTGTATCAAAGCTCTTATCATTGACTGAACAGTTAATGCTGTAAGATAATGATTATCACAGAGATGTATTTTGGTCATGCTCCATTCTAATACAGTGGCAAAGATTCATTGACCAGAAGAGTTGTGGAAATTGGAGGTTCACTCAGTAAGTTAAAGTGGGTACTAGTCATCAAAGCTCTTAACCAATAGAAGTCAAATCTGTCTCAATTTTGAGAGAGCTAGTACTGGCTGCATTTAGGGATGTTGGAGGATAATTCTCATGTCTGCATATTCCCCTTGTTATTTGATTACATGACCTTGGTTTTGGATGCATATTTTTGCTCTGGACATAACCAACCTTCTAACAAATCCCAGTGATTATGACCTTATACCTAAATATGGTAACTAAAGTTTTTTTTCACTTTTTGACATATCTGACCTTTAAGGCACAGGAGAGTGGCACTGAATTACATCAGTAGAGTAAACGTTGATTTCATATTCAGGCTACAGCATGGACATAAACTACTCCTATGGGTGCCTATAAAATATGCTATCAGAGCTGCCCCTTCAGCTCTGAGCCCTGCATACCCAGATGCAGTAAGCACTTTTTAAAATAAACCATCAGGTATGCTTATAGTCCTACTTATAGCATTAACAAAGCCACCTGTGAGTAGTGCCTTGTTTCCCATAAGATCTAGGTGTATAATGTTTAAATGCCATATATGTCATAATGTGTGGGTGACATGTTTCCACTATGATAGGATTAAAATGTTCTTTATACCTTATAGGCTGGATCTGCTTTTCTATTTTTATTTAGGCCTGATTTATGTATACAAGTGTTACTCTCGTAAATTGGCTTAGTAAATGTTGGTAATTGAGTTTCTGGTTGAGTGGGGTGAAACCCTGCTCAAGCAAAAACCTCATGTCAGGCTGAAACACAGAAAACTTCAAATTAACCTGTGCTTAACCCTCTATAGATTTGCACAAAAGCAGCCGGACTTATGTGCAAAGTTTTTTTACACCACTTATACACCACTTCAAACAATAAAAAAAAGTGAAAACACAGCACAAGCAAAATCTCACACTAATTCTGAAAATAGAGTAAAATATAATAAAGTATTTGACACCGTAATGACAAAATTCCACTCAGTAGAACTGTATATATGCAATTTTAGTTTCAAAAGTGTTTTTATTGAAAATTTCAGCAGGCATATATTGAGATATCTCAGCAAGAAAAACAAGCACGAGGCATAGATAGCGGGCGGGACAGACAAGCATGTCTTCCCTAGTATTCCAGAACAAGCAAAGTACATATGCCCAAGGAGCAGTTCGACATCTTGAGTATAAAAGGGCTGTATAGCAAACGAGTGACATAAGGAAAACAACAAGAACCAAGAACTCCCCTACCCTCCCCCCAGAGCCCCCCACCCCCCACCCCGACCAGTGTGCTCTTGAGTGCCAATATGACCAGCAGTGTGCCACAGAGGTTCGGCGTGGCCGATTGTAAATTCACCGAGAGTCATCGGCGGTGCTGGTAAGACGTAGGACTCGAAGGTATTTAGAGCATGTAATTTCATTGAACTCCTTGGACAGGAGGGTTACCAAAGGAAGCCACGTCTTCCGAAAGGCTTCGGTTGAGTTAGTAAGAGTGGCATGGATGCGCTCCATTCCAAGGGTGAACCAAAGTTTATGGAGCCATCCCGTGTGTGTAGGCTTAGTCATGGACCCCCATAGTGATAATATGTGCTGTGTGGCTGCCTGCATGGCGATGCCCATCTGCCGACCACGCAGTGACTTTAAGGGGAATGTTAAGGCGTTAGGCAGACCTAACAAAGCGTATGCAGGGAATCTCGGGATCTCAGTCTCGAAGGTGGAGTCGATCTCATCCAGGACTATTGTCCAAAAGTCTCCCAGTTCCTGGCAGTCCCAGAGGATGTGAGTCAGGGTACCCTTTTCCCCACACCCCCTCCAGCAGAGTTCGCTGTGCGTCGGGTTTCCTTTGTGTAGCCGGACTGGGGTGAGGTGCCAGTACATGGCTAGCTTTACTGCTGTCTCCCTCGCCTTGGTGTTGCGCGTAGTATGTGAGGCTCTATAGTATATGTACCCCCATTCTTTGGGTGACAAGGCCCTACCCAGTTCAGCCTCCCAGCGCTTTTGGCTCGGTGTTTTTGCCGGGGTGGGTGGAGGTGTGAGCATTTGATAGAGTTCGGAAATGAGGTGTTTGTCTGTAGTTTTAGTAAGCAGCCATTTCTCAAAGGTCGTCATGGGGCGGCTCACTAGGGCAGTGATTTCAGGATTAGTGAGCCAGTGTCGAAGTTGAAGGTACTGGAAAAAATGAAGATTTTCTATACCATACCCTTGTTTAATGTCCGCGAAGGGAAGAAAGCCCTGAAAATCAAAAAGGTCACCTGCAGCTCGACATGCCGTGCCTCGCCACTGAGGGAATGTGCCTGCGCCATCACCCGGAGGGAAGTCAGGGTTATCTAATATGGGAGTAAAAGGGGAGGGGAAAGTGGTCAACCCGTGTCTTAGTGCCACCCGATCCCATACCTGTAGAGTCGTGCGTGTGATAGGGGATCGTAACATGTATCTCGGTCTATGTTGCTTAGCTAGAAATGGAACTCTCCATAGCGGTGTTCGCGCCATGGCCCTGTCCTGGAAGAGCCATCTCTTCTCTGACTCGGGCCGGTACCATTCCACTAGGTATCGGAGCTGGGATGCTTGAAAGTATCGCAAAAGGTTCGGGACACCGAGACCACCTTCAGCCATGCTCTTATACGTCAGTAGTTTGTGAATTCGTGCTCTCTTCCCCTCCCAGACAAAGCCAGACAGCAAGTCCTGTAGGGTTTTCAAAGTACCCGCTGGGGGAATAATTGGGATTGTTTGGAACAGATATAAAATCCGCGGCAGAATTGACATTTTCACTGCTGCCACCCTCCCCAACAGAGAAAGAGGTTGCTTGAACCATCTCGTCAGGTCCGATCGGATCTGGGTGATGAGAGTGGTATAATTAGTGGAAACCATGAGATCTGTTGAGGGAGTTAAGGTAATCCCCAAGTATGGTATTTGGGTGGTCAGCTGAAGGCCGCTCCCGTGTCCTATAGCTGGGGCCCGTGGACGTGCATGTTTGCCTAAAGGTAAGATTAAGGATTTGTCGATATTGATGCGGAAGCCAGAGACCGCTCCGAATGAGGTAAGTTCCTCCATAAAGGCGGGTATGGAGGAATCAGGGCGGCTCAGGGTGGCTATGACATCATCTGCATAGAGACTGACAGGATGGGGCTCGCGTCCGAAATCGATGCCCTCGATCCTTGGGTTGTCCCGGACCCTCTGTGCTAACGGCTCGATATACATCGCAAAGAGGAGGGGGGAGAGGGGGCACCCCTGCCTGGTGCCACGCTGGATCTCGAACGGGTGTGAGTGTAAGCTACCCAAGCGGACCTTGGCCTGCGGGCGATGGTAGCAGCTCGCTATGCAAGAGCAGAATCGGTCGCTAAGGCCAAACCGACGGAGTACATGTTGTAAGTAATTCCAGTTCACGTGATCGAATGCTTTTTCTGCGTCGATAGCAAGCAGCGCCGAATCCGAGGTCTGAAAGTGCGATTTGTCAATAAGGTGGAGCACCCGTTTAGTGTTATCACTACACTGGTGGCTGGGGACAAAGCCAGATTGATCTGGTTCCAGAATTCCGGGGAGGCACGGGCCAAGGCGCGCGGCAAGGATACCCGTAAAAAGCTTCAGGTCAAGGTTTAACAGCGAAATAGGACGAAATGCGGAGCAGTGTGTGGGGTTTTTTCCCAGGTTTTGGCAGCACCACCACCTCAGCGGCCAACATGTCCGGAGGTATAGCTCCTACTCCCTCAAATGAATTGAAAAGGCGAGCAAGCACCGGGGCCAGCTGTCGGTTAAAAAGCTTGTAAAAGCCTGCCGAAAAGCCATCCGACCCCGGGGATTTGAGCTGGCGTAATCTGGATATAGCAGCTAAGACTTCATCCTGGCGGATAGGGGCGTCCAGAGCCTCCGCAGTAGTCTCGGGGATTGCGGTGATGGCCGTCGTGGCCAGGTAGACCTCGATGTCCCTGGATGAGGTCTCCTCCTCCCCGTATAGGGAAGCATAATAGGAACGAAATGCCTCAGCTACCTGTGCGTCGTCAGTCAGCACCTCACCGTCGGTACCCACCAGAGTATTGATTTTAGTCCATTGGGTCTTGGCCTTTAGAGCGCTGGCCAGTAAACAACCCGTTTTGTTCCCTCCAACGTAATAAGTATGTCGTAGGCGGAGAGCCGCGAATTCTGCTCTATCAATATCTGGACTGGCTAATTGGGCCCGAGCCGCCTTCAGCTGTTTCCACACACGGGGGGCGCAGGTGCGACTGTGAACTCGCTCCAGCTCCGCTACTTGTGCCGTGAGGTCTTCCCGCTTGCTTTTGCGGTCTTTGGCCCCCGCAGCAGCAATAGCTATGAGTTCGCCACGTACAACCGACTTCAGGGCTCCCCAGAGAGCTGTCACCGAGATGTCGGGTGTGTCGTTGGTGGACAGGTAGTTATCAATGCATTCACCAATACGTTTAGTGACATCAGGCCGTTGTAGCAGGGTTTCGCGGAGGCGCCACGGGCCACGGTCACGGCCGGCCGCTCGAAGAGTGAGGGAGAGTTCCACCGCATCATGGTCAGAAATGGCCACAGGTACTATGGTAACCTCCTCAAGAATCTTAAGAAGGTCCGAGGAGCCCAGGAAGTGATCAAGTCTGGCGTAGGTACGATGCACATGTGAGTAGAATGTGAATTGTGAGGCCATCGGGTGGTGGGCCCTCCAGAGGTCTATTAAGTCCCTATCCGATAGCCATTCACGACCGTTGGATGACAAAGCCCCAGTCCCCCCGTAGCGGTGCCCGGATCGATCGGTGTGCGTATCCATAACAACATTAAGGTCCCCGCCCAGGAGTAGGGGCGTATGCGGGGTCTGGAGAGCTTCAGAAATGGCGCCTTTCAGGAAGGTCTCCTGACCTGTGTTTGGGGCATAAAGGGAGCCAATCGTGAGTGTTGTGTCACCCAAATGAAATGTGTGCACCAAGAGGCGGCCCTTGATCTCCCCCACCCTGTTGCCCACCCTCCCCCGAAAAGATCTAGAGATTAAAATCGCAACCCCGGCAGTCTTTGTCGGAAGGGAGGAAAAGAATTGCTGCGGGAAGGCTCGCGAGCGCATCCTATGCCAGTCCTTCTGCAGGAGATTAGGCAAACATCCGCTCCAGAGTTCTCCAAGTAGGAGAGAACAGCTCTCCTCTTGATCGGGTTGTTTAGCCCTTTTACATTAAGCGTTATAACCTTAAGAGTAGTGTCTGTCATCGCGCAGGGGACATGTGACGCAGCGCAGAGTGGACTACAGTCGCACTATAGGAGCATGCGGTGGTGTATAGCAGGTTGTGTATGTCTCGGTTGTTCTGTGTGCCTAGCCTTGGACCTTGTATGTAGACAGGCGACCCATGTCGGCATCGGCACTTCAGTGAGGCATCTCCCGGCACAAGGATAGAATTAGTTTGGCACACTGGTCCCCACCCCGGAGCCCCCCCTAACCCAACAAACCCCCCCAAAACAACCCATAGCCACCAAAATATGCAGGGCAGTACACATAAATGAGAATGGTCGTGAGCGGCGGCTCTGTAACAAAACCCCCAACCCCGCCCCCCTCCACCCAGTCCCAACTTCCCTGAAACCAGTAGTCCCAATCCTGTCGATTCGCGCAGGATCGTGGTAGAGAACATTGAAGGGGTCATCTCCGATGGCGGCCTCTCCGGCCTCCCCACCCGACCCGCCCACCGTTTGGGCAGAGCAGTTGCGATGCATAGTCTCCCTAGCGAAACTGTTCATTACTCTGGGCAAGAAGTTTCTTTGGCCACCTCCGCCACCGCAGTCTCACGTTCTCGGGAAATGACAGAGGCATCTGGTTTGAGGCGCCGGTAAGGGGATCGTTTGTGATGCACAGTCTGCCAGCCTCCCCTGGAGGAGCCCTGCGAGCTCCTGAATACAGGTTCAGTGTCAACTTGGCCCAGACCCAGGAGGTCACATGTGTCTTTGAGAGACCGCAACTGTTGCAGTCGTCCGTTCCACTTGAATATTATCCAGAATGGATGTCCCCAGGAGTACGGAACCTCCTTCTGCCGTAAAAAGTCAGTCACTGGTCTGAATTCTTTCCTTTTCTGGAGAGTAATGGAAGAGAGATCCTGATAGAGGGCAATGGAATGACCCTGAAATTGAATGGGTTGGGCTTGCCGGGCTTCACGGAGAATCCGTTCCTTCAACGGAAAGTCCGGGAGGAAAGCCAGGATATCTGGTGGTGGGGCTGGGGCTCTACGGGGCAACCCCACTCGGTGCGCTCTGTCAATGCGGATGGGAAAGTCTTCCGCTTCCCCTAGGATGCTCCTGAAGAGGGCCTGCAGGTATGCGGCGACATCAGTCCCTTCTTCTTTCTGAGGGACCCCCCGGGCCCGTATGTTGTTGCGGCGGGAACAGTTTTCAAGGTCCTCAGCGTGGGCTTGGAGGTCTAGTTGTTGGTCAGTGAGCCGCAGGACCTCTTGTTGGAGTTGTTCAATTTCGGCGCTCCTGGTTTGATCCGCTTCCTCGACTGCGACCACGCGTTCACCGAGGTCCTCTACGTCGCGCCGGAGTTCTTTGACTTCTCCTGCAACCTCTTGCTTCAGAGATTTGAAGTCTTCGCGGAGCGAGTTGAATAGTGTCTCCAAAAAGGATTTGGTGATGGGCACTTGGTCATCCATGGCCGTGGGCGGTGTCTTCCCCGTCCCAGGGGATGGTGGGTCCTTGCCAGACCTGTGCTGTGATTTACCCAGTAATTCAGGGAGCGTCTGCGACCCCTTCTTGCTTCTTTGTCCCGCCATGGCGTGGGAGGAAGTGGGGCCCGATAGGCAGTAGGTCAATGGAGCTTGGGTCTTGGTGGGGGGGCAGCGAAGCGGCGGAAAGGTGGCAGAGGGTGCGCAAGTGTCCAGGCGGCTACTCCTTGTGGAGTTTGGGCCAGGACCAGAGCGGCAAGCCAATCACCCGTCACCCGGGGGGGCAGAGAGATGGCGCCCACCCGAACCGGCAGGCACCCTGCCCGATGGGAGATCGAGGTGCGGGGAATGTGGCTCCTCCACCCTGCGGGATGCGCCTGGTTCAGCCTCTGATATCATGCAGTGTCGGCCCTCACAGTCAGCCCTTCGCCGGGGGCTCGATTTTGCCCCCGAGTTCTTCCCTGCGCCCCCTTCCACTCTCCTCACCTGCGGGTGTTCAGCGTGCTCGGGGTTCCTTGCTCACCAGGCAGTCCCAGCGTCAGAGGTGCGGCCCATTGGGCTCTCCAGAGCCATGCAGCTATGCTCCGGGCTGTTGAGGGCCTCCAGAGGTCGTGGGAGAGCAGTGTCAGGGGCCTCGCAGGCGACGGGCCCTCTCAGGTGCTCAGGCCGGCCTCCCGGTCAAGGAACTCGAGGTGGGCGGGGAGAAGGCCCAAAGCCGGGGCCTCGATTTTCACAGCCGCCGGCTGGGCCCTTCAGGTATCCACTGGGCCGCTTGGATGGCGGCCACCGCCTCCCCCGGTAGTTGTGCTGGCAGGGGGGGCGCACAGCGTGCACCCCACTGGAAAGGGCAGCCCAGCCCACTGTTCGCCGCACCGGCAGGCTGCGAGGAGAGGTGCTGATGCTTTGCTGGCAGGCCCGAAGCCGAGGCCTCGCGTTTCGCGGCCGCCGGCCAGGGACGGCCCCAGTCCCGGGTGGAGGTGTCGGCGGGGTGGATGGGTCCCGGAGGCTCCGCAGGTGCAGCGGCGGAGGCGGAGCCCGGTAGGGCGTCGCTGGGTGCACTGGATCATCCGCACCCCGGGCAGGATCTGTAGGCCACCGGCAGCCGCCAAGGGATTGCGCACCCGCCGGTGAGGCCGCCGCCACAGAGCGCCAAGTCCCGGTCTCGCGGTGGTTCCACCGCGGCAGTCACCGCGGCAGTCACCGGGGCAGCGGTCGTGCTGTGGAGTCCCCGCAATCAGGCAGTAGTCCCCCACCTTCGTGCACAGATTGTGGGAGATTTGGGCGATTTTTCGGCGAAACGGCGGGATCGGGCAGGGAGCTCCGGAGACCTGCGTCCGATCACGCCGCCATCCCGAACACGCCCCCCCTATATATGCAATTTTGAAGATTTAAGTGAACATGGTGCTCAGAAGCACAAACCAACTGTGGTTATCTGATTGCGCTGGACCAGGGCAAAGTCATAAGTTAAGGCTGTCAGAGATAGAGCACAGGCTAGTTTCAGAAACCAAGTTAGAACCGCTGATCAAAATACTTTAAATCCTGGTTGTGAAGCACTGAAAGATTCTGTGTTGAAGATTAATTGCTCAGTGAAGGTTCCTGAGGAGCTGCAAGTCTCAGATGTGGAGTCCTGCATCGTTGTCGAGGGTGCCATTGATGAGGGGCTTGCGATGGAAAGATCTTAATTGAAGCTGCAATACACCGGCAGTACCAGAGAAGCTGCAGGGCCGAGATGGAAGTCCTGCCCCACCATAGAGGATGGCATTGATGAGGGGCTTGCGATGAAAAGGTCTGCATCGAGGGTTCATTGTGCGCGCAGTGGCAGTTCTGATGAGACTGCAGGCTGTGAGGCGAAGTCCGGTGTCAAGTACGCACTGTGCTGCCGTGATTCTAAAGCGGTAGTGAGGAAATGCATCACGCTGTCGGTTCTGGTCACAGAACCACAGCTTGGCTGGTAGAGCACATTCAGGCCCACTTCAAAGAGTTCAGGACTGGGGTGGAATGACTTGGGATGCAAGACTCACATCAAGTAGAGTCCAAGTGCTGGGTTCATGATGGTTGGAGCCTTTTCTGTCCCTAAGGCTCTGATCAGGAGGCTAGCTAATTTGGAATTACTCTGATGGTCATGTGTTGAAAAAGCAGGTCCAATCCTTTCACTAAGGCAGCAGGGCAGCAGGCAACATGGCAGCAGAGTAGCAGTCCTTCTTGCAGAGCAAGACCGCAGTCTGAGTCTTCCACAGGTCCAGAGGTATACTGAAGAGTTGGGTGTGAGAGTACATTATTTATGCCTGATGCCAGCCTTGAAGTAGGGGAAGGTTCTATAGTTTTCCGTCCCCCGGAGGTGTTTGTAATTTCGTACTTCCCTGTCCTGGCCCCAGCCTCTCTGGTGTCACCAAAGACTGGTGTAAAACCCTTTGTGAGGGTGCCCAGGCCGAGCCTTGGTGATGTGCAAGTGTGGTAGGTGGCAGTTCGTACCCGTAATCAAGTCAGAGATGGTCAATCTTGCCAATTTCCATTTGTTCCACTGTCTGGGAGCAATACACAAAGACCAACTGCCAGTTACACCTAGTCATGTTGCCTAGACTACAGGCTGTGCACATCAAATTGTTTGGGAAAAAAAACGCCAACTTTCTAAAAGAGGAATTTTCAGATTTGTGACTTTAAATCCAATTTTACTATTAAAGCGGGCTTCAAATTACAATTCTTTAGACACCAAAGTAGACATTCATTAATGTTCCCAATAGAAACTTATCACTTATTAAATGCAATAGGTCATCCTAATGATACCCTATGGTATCATATGGGAGAGGCAGGCCTTGCAGTAGTAAAAAACTGCCAGTACCAGGACATGTAAAAGTTAAAAGTACTTGTCCAGCATTTTACATATACTGCACCCTGCCCTAGGAGCTACTTATGGCCTACCCTAGGGGTGACATATTTATTAAAAAGTAAGATTTAGGCCTTGCAAAACGTTTATTTTGCTACATCAAAATGGTGGTTTAAACTGAACACATAGGCTGCAATGGCAGGCCTGAGACACATATAAGAGGCTGCTTAAGTGGGTGGCACAATCAGTGCTGCAGGTCCACCAGTAGCATTTAATTTACACCCTGGGTTCATGTAGTACCCTCTTACTAGGGACTTGCAAGAAAATGAATTTTAATTGGATGTGAACACATTTTACCATGTTTAGAGGAGAGAGTCCTAAGCCCAACGAAAACTAATTTGGCATAAATAGCAGGAGGAAGCCAAAGGTTTAGGGGTAAAACTTCAGAAAGGGACTAGTCCAATACTAACTGTATTGATTAGCAGAAAACAGACCACAAAAACTAAGAACAGCTGCAACATGAAATGACATTCCACCGTCCAATGCCCTCACTGTACACATCCACATTTGCAACCCCCTTCTAACAGGAAAATTTGCAGACCCACTTGTCCAATGCAATCCTCAAGAGCAACAAGGGCAGATACCAAAAAATGGTTAGAAGAGCAGTACCACGTGATATGCAATTGCAGACAAAACAAATCCTGTTTGTTGAAGTCAGGTGAAAGGGAGCCTGGCGAAGGATATTCAAATAAAAGTCAAATACGTTTCTTTACAGGGAATTTATAGCAAGGTATTGGATTTACAATGGCTGCGTCACAATACTTATGATTCCGATATTTCTGTTCCCCTGTTATTTATTTCCTCTTTGTATATTATGTTCACAAACATTAAATAAGTCACAGCATACAGTTAGTCTGGTAGGTCTGCTTATATTCCTTGCATACTCAAATCTTCTCTACATATGTAAACGTATGTATACTTGTAAAGCGCACTATCACCTTACAGGCATCCTGGCGCTGTATACCGCTGTGGAACCCTTCCTGGCTTTCCCTGTGAGATGCCCTCTACTGGGCACCCCCAAGGTGAAGCCAGGCATCCCAGTGCTTTCGGGCCATTGTGGAGATTAAGCAAGCTATTGCCCAGAGTTGCAGAGTGGGACCCATGATTAGAGTAGGCACCGATGCGAGAATTATCGAGTCCGTGGACATTGAGCCCAAGACCCGCCGCATTGGGAATTGAACTCTGCATCAGGGTCTGCCACTTCTAACCAGTGAGCCACACTTCTCTTATACATATATATAACATATACATATATACATACCAAACCATTGGCGAAAATGAGCCCGCGCCTCTTTCGGATGGCGGGCCTCAACAGGGTTTCGCCTTACCCCGGTACATCCAACAAAAACGTTGTCAAATTCGTTTCAAAAGACAACAAATTGAGGCCCAAACTGCATTCAAAGTGAGTTTATTAGGTGATCACACCCAACGCGTTTCGCAGTCGCAGCCGCAGCCGCTTGTTCACCAGTGAAGAGTGGTGTTAAACAATAAAGTTATATACAAAAAGGAAAACATTGTCATGTGACCAAAAGTAACAAGTGAAACCAGACTCTCACAGTTTCCTCATTTTTCAAAATTATAGATGCAATTCATTTTCTGTACCATATTTTGTGTTCATTAGTTAGTAGGTCAGCTGGGGCTTGATTACGAATAACTTGAAGATGGCCACAACGATATGGATTGTATATATCGGGCAATCGGCTAAGGAATGATGAAATAATTCCTGTGTGAAAATGTAAATATACAAGAGACTATACGTAAGCCCACTGGGGCTTAAATACGAATAACATATGAATTACTGGACTATTGGCCATAAGCAATGGATTAGCAATTGTGCCCACTGTTTTGGAATGTCAAAATAATCGAATTTTGTTTGAAATCGGCAATGATTCGTAACCAGCAATGAATTGTGGGACTAGTAGTTCCTAGTGAATCAACTATCACGGATGAATTGTGATAGATAAGATTTAATTTATTGTTAATTTCGGAATGCTGACCTACTAACTAATGAACACAAAATATGGTACAGAAAATGAATTGTATCTATAATTTTGAAAAATGAGGAAACTGTGAGAGTCTGGTTTCACTTGTTACTTTTGGTCACATGACAATGTTTTCCTTTTTGTATATAACTTTATTGTTTAACACCACTCTTCACTCATGAACAAGCGGCTGCGGCTGCGAAACGTGTTGGGTTTGATCGCCTAATAAACTCACTTTGAATGCAGTTTGGGCCTCAACTTGTTGTCTTTTGAAACGAACTTGACAACGTTTTTGTTGGATACATATATACATATACACATATAAACATATACACATAACACATATTGGAACATTTAAGCGAGAAGTGAAGAGCTTCATGATGTGTAAATACCTTACATAGGTTTATTGATCACGGTTACAAACAAGTGCAGCTCTACTTAAGAACATTCCCGCCACCAGTAAAGGGGAGCCTCAACGGGAATAAGTTGTAGGATTCAACGATTTGAGACTGGCGTCATTACTGAGGCAGGCATCACTACCTCATGACAATATGAATTTATATATTACCTCACATCGTAAAACCATATAATCTTCTACCTCATACTGGTTTGCGTAATTAGATATGTTGTAAGTTAACCGTAACCGACCTCCCAATGCATAATGTTCATACGGAGGGATATATATCTATACGCGCCTCCCAAAGCCTTATAACTATCTACCTAATATTTGTGTGATGTGACTATCTACCTCAGTTCTATGTGATGTGATCTATATGACTTTATATGTAAATCATTAACAAGCTCTCTTTTATGTGAAGCGCTCTGATACCCATGGGTCTTGTTTGCTCTATACAAAACACTATAATAAATAAATAAATAAATAAATACATAACAAATACACAATAATATACACATTAACATAAATATACACATAAAAAATTCACTTACCTTACACTGCCGCTTGATGTTCTACTGCACGTCCTCATTGTTCTGCAGCATGTTCTCCAAGAGCAAAGAAAACAGCCAACTCTCTCACCCAATCAAGACACTGTTCTAAAGTTTCTTGATTGGCTGGAGTGGGCTGGCTACACGTTACAAAAGGCACTGTAGCCCTATGCCTGCTCTCCAAACCTGCTTTTTAAGACAGCTGGGTTGGAGAGGTTTCATTTGCGCATGTTGGTTTGACCATAGCAAGGGAGTCGGCCAAACCAGCATGCACAATTCAAACTTAAGCGGCCACTTCTCACTGCTGCCGATCATTGGCAGCAGTACGGCACTGGCCCTGCCCTGCCCTCGCACTCTGTTTGGTGGTAGAAAGTGTCAAAAATAAACTGGTAATAAAACCATCATTGTTTATGCTTTGTGCCCAGCAGTGTGGGGGAGGGGGATGCTCCTCTGCACCCATGGAAAAACCGCCACTGCTCAACAACCTGTCGGGGCATTTATACACATTGGATTAAATCCTTTCATTTTAAGACAACGAACCAGGTTCTGCTCAAAGCTCTTCATAATTCCTAAGAAATACCTCAAAGAGAGGCACATCTGAATATCTTCTGTAGATCAGCTAAAGAATTGTAATTCTAATTTTACAACAGTGATAACGTATATATCAAGTATACTCACAAACATTTTCTCAGGGGCCAAAAGTATACATCATTAGAGAATGAAAACAATGTAAATCATAGTGGATTCATTTTGACAGAGTAGCACAAGGATGGATTGTGTTTTCCTAATGTTTCCTTTTGACCCAAGGTACTGCTAGAAGAAATTCAGCATTGTATACTAGTTTCTGTGATGGAGACAGTGCCAGATTTACAAAGCCTTTCCTTTGCCATTGCATCAAGCAAGGCAGCCCAAGGCACAGTAGAGGCTACAGTGAGATTAACTAAGCCAAGCAAAGTCACCTTGCATGGCTCTGCGTGGCTTTGTAATCTGGAGTAACGCAAGGAAGCGCAAGTCACTGTCTTGCACTACTCTTCCTCTCGGAAGGCATTCCATGGGTGGAGCGTGGGTGTTCGCACACATAGTTTTTGGAGCATTTCTATATTTACTAACCCTAGCAAACCTGAGTATGCTTTAGGATGCTATGCCTGCCAAGGTGTGATGTAAGGAGAAGAAGTTAAAGGAGGAAAGAGAAAAGTGCCTTGAAAGAACGTTTTGTGCAGAAATGTATCTTTTCTTGCATAAAAACAAGACTGCCTGTTGCGCAGGAACTCTTGCACCATGGCACAAAAGTGTCTGTGTTAATGCTAGGCTGCACTACCACAAGGATAGAGAAGGAGTGTGTCATATATTAGTAGATACGCAGAAAATTGGACCACTCTCATTAAATTCTTGATGAGCATTTTGCATTGTTCAAAGTTGCTTCAGTCGATGTCAGGCTTTTCCCCAGTGTTTGCAGCTGCAGGTAAACTGAAGCAATATTGAAGGTGAGATTTCTATTTTCTCCTGTAAGCAGTGTTTTGGGTACTGTGTCTGCCAAGGAAAGTTGCACTCTCAAGCTCCCTTGATGCTCAGAGAGTGAGAAATGGATTAGCTAACAGAAAGTGATGTAAAGTTAAATCTAGATACAGCACAAAACAATGATGGAAGGTGCTTTGAGAATGTGAATATCCATCCATGCTTATGAGTTTCTATAATGAAATAATGCTTGTGAATGAAAACTAGTGATAGAGAGAGCATGTGAGTTCTTCCACATTTGAGAAAAGCTTTGCTGATAAATTTGAAGCACCATAAGGTGTGGGTCCTCAAGTGATCAGATGTAACTACATTGACTTGCTTTTAATTCTGTATTTAGTCCTAATTACAAGTTCATCTTCAGACCTGTTTGGGCTTTCTAATTTTAGGTTTTGAGTGGCAAAAATAGCTATATATCAAACTAATCTTTTAACCAGTTAATAAATAGAAGCAGTGACGCTGACGTTTTAAATTAGAATGCATTTGAAATGATAAAAATCTAGTTCTTAATTGTAGTATTCAAGTACTCATCTCAACCTTTCACACTACTTTAACCTAGTCGCACCACACTTCACAGCAGTTTACATCAAGGTTTTTTCAGATACAATAGCTGCTCAGGATTGAAAAGCTCTCGTAACACATACGCTTTAGGATAATATCCTCATTCAAATCCAAACCCTCAAAATACTCCCTCATGACATGATACACAGCGCATATATAACTAGGCGTGCTTTCTGTTTGATTCGATCAAACATATATATCTAGTGCACTTTGCAGTGACAAAGATATGTTCAATTTTCTCTCCAGCTTATGGTGTCCTCTTTTCCCAATTGAAGATCTACATGACCATCTTGTTACCCAGGAGGTCATTTTAACTAACCTTTTGAATTTCTCAGGCCCACCCTTTCACTCAGCTTTGTCCAACTCAGTGGAGGGGTAATTTTATATAGTTCTGATTTCTGGAACTACCTGCTTCCCAATGTTTACCATTTCTGCTTATGCTCCCTTTCTCCAATTTCTTATCTATGAGACTGCTCATTCTAGCCAATGGGTTATTTGTTACTTACTTTATCCATTTGTAATATTTGCGACTGCTGCCCTAGCCCTTTGTTTCCCATCTGGTATTAAGTTCTTTAATTTATACCGCTTGATTGGCTGCTGCCAGTGCTCCTATATCCCTGCTGGGAAGTAGCCCACTCCAATATCAAGTCTTCTTGGAAAGGGGCGACCACTCGGTCCCCCCGAACGTATGGTGGAGTACCCCGATCCCCCCGGGAGGCCATTTTGGGCGGGGGGCGAGTCCCGGCTGGTATGCCCGAAGCGGCGTAGCCGGGGCGCGCCGTTTCCCGCCCTGTAGGGGGTTGTCCTAGACGCTGACGCCGCCGGCCACGCCCCCGGGGGGCAGGCGGGGGCGGGTTTACGCCCGCCCGAAGACGGTTAAAAGGAGCAACAAGCCAAGAAAGCATCCTCTTGTTCCTGTGCTCTGAAGCTGCACCTCCCCGCTGCACGTGAGCTCGAGACGGAACGAAGAGCCAATTTTGACCCATCCACCAGCCCCTGAGGACAGCCAGTTGTTTTGAATAAAGTTTTGATGTGGTAACTCTATTTCTTGCAGGTTGTGATGATTGTCGTGTTATTTTGAGTATGCAATAAAGAATGGTCATCTACAGTATGTTTTTTCAAATAAAGTAATTCTGCACTAGTATTGATCATTAATCATACGTGAAATAGTTATGGTTGTTTTGTAATTGAGTGATTTTAGTTAAAATTGTCGTATTTATTTTGGTCGGGCGGTAAGGTCATGATCGGTGAGCAGTAATTGGAAGATCCCTATGGGGGGGCGTCACCCATTACGGATGGGAGCGCTCGGGGGAGGTGGCCATTGGCCCCTCAACGGGGAGGCGGTCCCTTCTAAGGATGGGCCGCCGGAAGGAAAGGAAAGGCGGTCAAGGCCCCTTCCTGGATAGGAGGGGCTACGGGCCCTCCTGGGGAATTTCCCGGGGCCAGGACATCTGCGACGGCAGATGGGTAAGTTGTGTGGGGTTCGGGAGGGGGTTTACGCTACCTTTTAGACACCTCACACGAGTCCTCGGACGACCGTTAAATGGCGTCGAGTCCATTGGGGCCCCCGGCAAGTCAAAGGGAAATTGGTAGATGCACTTGAGGTACGCCTCTGTGCGGTCGCCCCCCCTCACAAGTGAGGGGGGTATTTTCTGGTTTAGGGATCTGACACCGGTTACGACCTTGCCGTTGGCCCTTAACGTTAGGATGTACAATTTCAAGTCAAATGTTTTGTAGGATGTTAGTTCGGCTAGGAGAACCTTTGTATTAGAGATCTGTTAAGATTAGCCAAACATCGTAAGGTGGAAATGAAATTGTACATAATATGAAACTGTTATTTTAATGTTTTAATTTTGTTTCATATTTTAATAAATACGGCCGGGAGGGTCACTCCCTCCCGCCTTCCAAAAAGTTCAGAACAGTTTCCAGTTTCCCATCCTTGGGGATTGCGTCGAGAGGGGGTGGCGGGTATCTCTGCCATATGGCCTGTTACTCAACAGAAACAGAATGTAACTGCCCAACTAGGCTGTAGGATTATTTAGTGTATCTCCTTTATTGAATTCAATGTATCCAGTCATCTTCATTTAATGGTGTTGATTTTTCAACCCTCCTTTTTGGATTATCAACTCCATATGTTTTCTTATATGTATGTATGTATGTATGGGGTATTTGTTTAGGGTGAACCCATTAAAAAAATCAGTAAAGCCATGCAGTGTACAGAAGTCTAAGCTTCATTCACTCAGCCACTGGAAAGATAGCTGGTTGCTGAAAGCAGAAAAGGACTGTTGCTGCATTGGGCCATAATATCCCATGAAGAGATGTGTCTTCAGATGGTTTCTGATTTAGGCGACAGCTGGAGAGTTGGAGATTTCCTCTAATTAAGGAAATTGTACTTTATTTCCTGGGTTTACATCTCATCAAAGATTTGTTGCCAATTGTTTAAGGGTGAGAGTGGTACTTGCATAGAATTTCTAGAGATTCCCAAACATAAAGAGACTGCATGTGCCTTGCTACTTAAAAGTTACCTTCCTGCAGTTTGTAGAATTTTTTTTTGCATTAGGAGAGGGATTCTGCAACTAATCTCAAGAAACAAAAAAATAGGTTGCTGTGATGAGATCATAAGCAAACATAACAGTCTTCAACAAGAAGTATCTTCAAGTGGCACAGTCTTTATCACTACCTCCAGTAAACACAACCATGTAGTTTTGGAAATACTGTATTTTTATCCAAGTTCCTCCTGATATTGAATAAGTGAGAAGCACTTTGCAGTAGTCCAGGTCTAAGCAGAGGTGCAGATCAGAAGACATTGTTGCAGTACTGAGGGCCTAAGAGCAACTCTCAGGCACCAGCACACCTTTAAGCCTCAAAAGCTTTTTTTGCATGTTGATTCTTTTGCCATGCATATATTTGCACATTCATACAAACACCACTCAGCACAGTGGATACCATTATCACTTTCCATCAGGTAATATTATATTCTTTTTGTCCCTGGTTTATTTACCACTAATATTTACATTATGAACCAATGTCAAGTAGTGCTGAAAATGTGTCAGTCGATGATGACATATTATCCATAGTCTTTTATAAATAATAATGATATGTCAACATTCGATACCCATTAACTTCCTTTTGTGCTGGTGTTTTGTGTGCACCTGAACATGCTGAAAGATGAAAAACATCAACAATGAAGAAAGATCACCACATGAGGAAGATCACCAGCTTTACCACAATCATCTGTTCCCTGCTTTACATATGCACATTATGTGTCTGCTATAATCTAGGCATCATTTGGAAAAAACGCCACAATTAAACCTTGAATTTCTGAGGGGGGTGAGGTGTGATGCCTATTGAATATGGCAGAGCCCAGCTAACTCTCATCAGAAGGACGCAGGAAAGACATCATTTATCTGCAGTTCTCCTCACCAATGCCTCCTCGTGTTCAAGGGAACTTCATTATGACTCTTCAGAGCACTGCTCTCCTCTACTGTTCATTGTTAAAGGAATGCTTTTTCTAAATACAGAACAAGGTATGTCTCTCCTCATATGGCACCAGCCATTTTTGTATGCCTCACTTCCTCCCAGACTGCTTATCTCATTATGTAATCTTACCGAAGGGGCCTCATTCGATGCAAACATGATTTACATGTATACTTCAGGGAAGGAATATATTCTTATACTTATAATTTTTTTATTTCTGGCAGGTGTTTTTGTTTTTCTTCTCAGTCCTGTGGTACTCATAGATTACTATATGCTCCCTTAGTTTCTGTGACATAGACAATTTATATACTTCTGCTGTTAAGAACTAAACTAAGAAACGTATTATTATATTTAATTTATACTGCGTCTTATACTACATTATTTCAGAGTGTTTGTCTGCTTGCTTAATAATAAGGAGTCATGCTCTGACATACCTCTAGACTTCCTTTTTTGAAAGATACTCATTTTATATAGCAACCTACATCTTTTATGGGCCGATTGAAAACAATTACAAAAGCCAAAAACTTCAGAGCTTCTTGCCAACAATCCGCATGCCATCTGTTAGTTCCACAGAGCTGGGGGATTGATGAGTAGAATATCTTTGTGTCTCAAAGGATTTCTTACTCCCCAAACATGTCTGCAAATAACAATCCTAAACCACCTGCACCTCAAAAAAGCTTACATCAAAAGGCCCTAGAAGGTTCCACCTTCGCCCATCAAACTCCCCCTCCAGTGTCTCCGGATCTGTTGTTGGAGGAAATATGGGCCTTTCGCCCTTATATGGAAGAGACAAGTGCAAAGTTGCAGAGTCTTGATGAAAGTTCGTCTCAGATGGAGGAGCAGATTTTGACAGTGGAGCAACAAATCTTTCATCTTGAAACACAGTTTTTTTCACTCCGAGTTGGAGACTCTGAAAATAGACACAGAAGAAACAATCTACATACGTATGGCTTACCTAAGAGCACAGAAGGTGCAGATGCAATTACTTTCTTCAAATGTTTCCTTCCTGGGCTGCTAAGCTTACCAATGTCAACCTTGTTTAACATACAACATGGCTCATCGATTAGGCCATCAATCTAACATGGCATCAACTTTCATGAAACCTCGAGTAGCCGTGTTATAAATTTGTGGAATATGCTGATTTGCTTTGAGTTCTACTGTCAAACTGATGAAGCAAATCTCCAGGTGAGGCAATAGCATTTCTCACAAGATTATGCTTAAAGCACTGCAAACAAGCACAAAGAATTTCTAAACATGAGACTAGCACTTTGCACTCTTGGAGCCTGATTTGGACTTTTCCACCTGTGCCAATTTAAGGTCACTTATAATAACAAAACAGCGACATACGAAGACCAGCTCATTTGAAAACTTTATTTCAAGATTGTAAAGTTGAATTCATGGAGATTTCCAGGCCCTCCAAGTGTTTGCATTTACTTCGTTCTGGATTTTCTATCTCATGTGATGTATTTATACATGTTATAAGTGAGTTGTTTCACTTTATTATTATGTATGCAGCTATCAACTTCTTTATTTGTAACTCTCACCACTAATTTACTTCTTTTTACAGGTGCTCCCCACCTGCCATCCTCTCCATGTGGCCTCAAAACCCCCCATCTCTTTGAGAATCTTATTTAAGTATATCTATCCCGCTTATTGTATCTACCCTATTGCTTACATTTGTAAGACCTCACGATTTTCCTTTCCCCACTTTTTTTAATCTCTCTTCCTTTTCTTTATCATAACTCTGTTATATTCCACATAGGTACCTCATATAGTCGCAGGTAAACACTGCAACCTTTCACCTATATCCTTCCCTACATTTCATACATAACAGTTCATAGGGACTGACCTTTTACCAAGATTCGACACTGCATTCAGAACGCAGGTTTTTCCCTGAATTGATACTCATACATTATGCATGAGGCTTCTTGGAAGCACAGCAGGACTCACAGCATGACAAACATCTCCTGTATAATATATATGTTACAGTTCAAGCCTGACATCATCCTTTAGGCCGACACAGTAACACAGCAAGGTAGAACCCTTGGGGAGACCTGTGGGTATAGATACATCATGTCTTGCTTAGACAGACAGAGGAGACTGTGACTTCCCTGCTGACACACTGACCAGAGATGCTGAGGGTCCTGCATGCTGACGCTCCAGCTAGCAGTGGTCTAACATCCCTTGTGGGGTGTCCAACTCAAGACCAGGACAGTGCCCCATATTCTCTCGTTACTCGGGTAAAAGGGTTGACTAGACCTTAGCGGGATTCTGAGCAAAACACATAACACCTACATCAATGCTAGGTACATTTAGGTACATCCATTTAGGGAGGCCTCGTAGGAGTACACATTTTCTTTAGCCTGGGCGGCGAGCTTTGCTCCGTTCATGGAGT
Organism: Lissotriton vulgaris; assembly: GCF_964263255.1. Classification (NCBI taxonomy): domain Eukaryota; kingdom Metazoa; phylum Chordata; class Amphibia; order Caudata; family Salamandridae; genus Lissotriton; species Lissotriton vulgaris. The sequence goes on from NC_141689.1 coordinate 1,723,051,150, forward strand.
TTGCAGAGTTTTCTGCACTCCACACTCCACGGTGCTCATGGAGTGCAGAAAAATCCGATGCAAGATGTGTAGTGGAGTTTTTTTCCCACTCGCGATCGCGAACGGTAAGTTTGCGATCACGAACAGTAAGTTTGCGAGCGCGAGCTGCCGCTCGGGTAGAATTTCTACCCGAGCGGCAGGACTACCAACACAAACTGCAGTTCGCACCGCACTCTGCCACTTGTGGAACTTCGCAGAGATTTATTGTAAATTTGCGGAGTTCCTCGTAGCAAAATTCTGCAAACTATGCTCAGGCCTGACTTTCTTCTCATGTATTTTATGTACTTGTATATATTCATGATTACTGTATGATGGTAGAACTGTACCTTCTCTTTACTTTCGTAGTACTGCTAATCATATATATCTGCTACTGTCTGATGGTTATTACAGCACATCTATTCTACACTGGAATAACAACTGTTCAATAAATCCTTATTGAAACACCCACACTGTTTATTCTGTGTATCTCTAAGACAAAAGAAGTGGGTACAAGTGACTGAGCAAAAACTAGTATATTGTTTCCACGATCCTGAGGGATCAGGGTTGTCATGTTCTGAGGTTGCCAGAAACTATTCTCTCCCCGAGGAGACTCTTGTGGCACTGTGAGCTAGCTAATGCAAACAGGTTAACGTATCCGGTGGGGGTGCTCAGAATCAGTCTACCACCAACCCGCAGTTTTTGTTATCCGAACACGCAGATCCTGTATAGGATATATAGGAACTACACGACACCTCTTTTTCCATAATTTTTTCACCCTCCACATAGAATTTCTGTCTTGTTTTTGCTCTTCATCTTCCACTTGGTTTTTATTTTCTCGCCCATGTATCAAGTCTGATCTGCTTACTTTTTTGTTACAGTTATGTCCTCAAATATTATATTTTAGAATGTCAAGGGTTTTGGTTAACCAATCAAAATACAATGGGGTATATTTACAAGAAATGGCGATCTTCTATTTTGCTGCACTGGAGCATCAAATTTGTTAGTGCCGCAGTGCAACAGTTCCTAACAAAATGTTAGCGTAGTATTTACAATACGGCACTCCATGGCTTTAGGAAGAGGCCAGCGTTAGAGAAACAAATGCTGATGTCTGCGCTGAGTTGGTAATAAAATGTGATGCTCTACCCATTAGCGGACAGAAAAGCAGACTGTAAGAAGCGCTGGCATAATTGTAAGCGCAAAAAAGGCGAAACTGGCAACCAATCTCAAGGTGCGAAACGTTTCACTTTCAGGGACGTATGTATGAGGAAATGGCACAGTGTGGTATTACAGACTGGATGTGGTAGTTCTGCATCCCAGGAGGAGCAGGTGTCTGCTGTCATCTGAGAGGAATCAGTGGTTGAAGAAGCTAGACAGGACAGTGCTGCTATGATGAACTGCAACAGGGTAAGTTACAACGAGAGGCAATGTGGGGAAGTCTGTATTGTCATGCAGTGCAAGCAGCTATGTCTCAGTGCTCTGCAGCACTGTCTGCAGGACAAAGGGTAGGATGCTGGCTCATCCATGATGAACCATGGAATCAACGGAAGGCTCATGGGCATTTTTATAATATGTTGGTGTAGGGCAGACTGCAAGCCTTATTGCTGTGTTACCCTGCTTCAAAAAGAAAGCGCAGGAATTTTCCGTATGTACAAGATATGTTGCATTCTTGTACGTTCTGCCAGCGACCAAAGAGCAGACTTCCGCCAAAGCAGACACCCTACTCCATTGGTGCCCACAAGCTGAATGTGCACCAGCATATACGAAAGCACAGGGATGCATTATATCTTCATCAATACAACACAACCCTGCACTTTCCTAATCATACAGCTTGGTGCAACTAGTTGGGTTGTGATTCTGTGCTGCACCACATGTCTATGAAATATGCCCCTTTGTCTCACCTGGGCCTATGCACATTAATTTAGCCTGCAAATCCATAGCATCGGAGCACACAGTTAACAGCTGCCATGGTAGTGACAACATGAACTCCCCTAATCTACTAAATAGGACTGAGGGTTGGGGTGAATGCAAGTGATGTACACCAGAGGACTATGGGCCATATTTACAGTGAAATTCTGCACCGGGTTGATGCAAACAAATCAGCTGTGCTGTGTTGCATAATTGCACAAATGCAGGGCTGGGCTGGATTTACAGGGATATATGCCACCCATGTGCACACCCCTGCACTGGTGCAAAAAGAACAGCCATGTGCTAATGCAAGCACCCTTGCATCATGGGGCAAGGGATCTGTGTTGGCTGTTTTTTAGAGGGCTAGGGCAAGGGAAAACATAGGGGTGCGCCGTAATCTTATAAACATGCTACATCACTGTGTTATTGAAATGATGCAGTGTGGCATTTCCTCGTACATACCTCCCTGAAAGTGAAATGTTTTGCACCTTGATTATCACCTGGATTACTCATGTTAACATCAAGGAGAGATCAGCAACCGCAATTCTCCATCTCATTTCAGTGCATGAACCCTCATCTTCTGGCCAGCAGCCTGTCCTAGACTTCAGCGATGAAATGAGAACCTCCATACCATTAACCAGGACACCCTCCAAAACCTCTTGGACTACATAGGGACACCATCTCCATACACAGGGAGGGTCAACAGCATTGTGGGGTCTCCACATCCCTTGCCTACCAAATCATCATGCCCCAGCTGCCATCCCACCCAGACCCCGGGCCTCCGAGGACCCACAGATTAACTTCAAATGCAATGCTGTAGGAGCCAAGTGGGAGTTGATAGAGCAGTTGTGGGTGGGAATGGAGACCATGGCAGTGGCCTCCAGATCCATATCTTTGGCCCCTGATCTGTGTGTGCCACACCTACAGCACCACCCTCACGTGATAAACCACACACATCAGAGGAGGAAGATATACACAGCAAATCAAAAAGTATCCAGTAGCAGTCATCTGTGCCACATACCCAATTTTGCCTTTGCTTATGAACATGCCAGGGAACATCTGCTGCCACTGTTCTCATTTTGACTTCGCACTGTTCACCTTGACCATTTGTGGACTGTCAATGTGTCAGACCCTCCCTAATGACATTGTGGTCATCATCATCACTGAAGTACTCCTCTCCTCCACATGTCCCATAGCTTTTTCCCCACATAGACTCTTTCTGGACATTTACTGGCTCTAAACATCCTTTGGGGTTATTGTCCAATTAACTTTATCTGCAAGTCGCTTCAGCATTTGCACATTTAGTTAAATGTACTTTAGAACTACCTGTGTGTTGTCTGTCTGTAGAAATCAGGACCAGGTTGACCTAGGCCATTCTGTGAGGCAAATACACTAACTACTTGCCAAAGGGACATGTGATTTTTGGAGTCATGGACAATGCTAGGCAGTGCAAGTGTAACATATTTTTTAATCACTATTTGTATGATTACTAGCAAGTGCTTACTCAAGGTTGAAAGCATGAAGTTATACTGATGTTATGCAGTCAATGTTAATGGAATGGTGAACAAAGTCACCCCACAAGTGCCCCGTCCACCCATGGTAGATTGCAGTCATACAACTTTGGGCTGACAAGTAAATGCTGCACAAGTGAATGGTTAGGGGGCAGCAATCAATGTGTGAGTCCAAAATCCTGCTAATTGGCCAAATGGTTTTAACCACAACATTCCTCCAAGGCATGTTGCATGATGTACCCACACTGAGATATTGTATGTTAACACATGATTTACACTGTGTACAACCTCCATCATGATAGCCACGTCCACAGCTCTACAATGTCTGATAGTTAGATGAAGTAAAGTCATGGCCAACCTGACAGATCCCTGTCCATAGGTAAGACACCTACTCACAAATCTGGCCAAACACTGCCAGCAAAGACATATGCATTTTCATAACATTACCTGAGCACACATCGTAACTCCTACACAGTAAATCATGGTGTAGACTTATATGTAGCAAACAATGGGCCCGATTCACAGAACTACCTTAAGACAAAATCCTAAACTTACTACTTTTGGTATAAAGACAGACTAAAGACAAACTTAAGACAAACTTAGGACAGATTTAAGACAGACTTAAGACAAAATCCTAACTTTACTACTACTAAATCTCTTCTGTGAATACCAAAAGTAGTAAGTTTAGGATTTTGTCTTAAGTTAGTTCTCTGAATCGGGCTCAAAGACATTTAATGTCAATAGAAACCGAAAGATATTTTTAAAACTACCTATCCTATACTAACTAACTATTCTAACCTAACCTATACTATCTTTTAGCACAACATGATAAACATAAAAAAAACAGTCCCCTTAAGGCTGGTTTTCACACAAGGACAACAGAATCTATACCTAAACATCTACTACCCACACATAGAATCCTATCACAATCACATATTTTTTAAAATTTTATATTTTTTGTTTTTATTTTTTATACAGACAAAATCACAAAAAACACTAAAAGTATCTAACCACTAATAACCCAACCCAACCTTAAAAATCCCTAGAAGCACTATCCGTACAGTATCACTATGCCTACACTAACCTAAACTAAGCTATACAACCATTATGTACAAATTAAAACAATGTAAACAGGGGAAAGGGCAGAAAGGGTCCTTGTGACTAAGGTTTCTTGGGTCTGGCCACTGCCTGCTTGAACTCTTGGGGCACGGTCAACGCCTGGCCCATTTTGTTCTCTAATGCTGCCACACATAACTTGAGGTTGGAGATGTCCTTTTTAATTTCCATTTCAAATGAGCTAGGCCTTCCTGTGGCCTTAGGTGTGGGTCCAGGTGGTTGCAATGGCCCACTGGTGCTAATACTGTGTATGGGTGGCTGTGAGGTACCCGGCTTCAGATTGTCCTTTCCTGACTGAGCTCCCCTTGTCGAGGGAATGTACTCCCAGTGGAAAGCTTCTCCACTTGCCCTGATATTTCTCCTCCTCGTGCTTCCTCTTCATGGCACTGTGTGCCTTTGCAACACGTCGAAGATGGTGGCAGCACTCTTTGCTTTTGTTGTGCTGCCTCAGCTGCTCTGGGGTCATGTTGTCTGTTGAAGCAATGAGGATAGCTGTCAGTCAAAGGGTAGCTAAGAACAGGTACCAACATCATGAAATGTTATTATTTATTCAACATCTGAAGTAGCAGACCCACAGCCTAAACTCTTGTTGCAACTTAGAGTGAGCATACACATGCCTAATATCTATCATTTCAGATGTCCTTAGCCCTAATTACAAAGGAAGGCCAATTGTTGCACAATGAAATTGCAACTCAATTGGCACATATAGGCATGACTATGTCAGTACTGTGTATACTTGGGAACAATGGAATGGAACACATGTTACCTTCACTGAACATTAACGTGCCTTCCGCACCCTCAATGGCGGTTATGCCATAGGCATTTGCCACAGTAAGATGTGCAATGTCTGCAATGTACATACATTGTATCAAAACAAAGAAACATATCAGGACACATTGCTACCTTTCCAGATGACTTGTCAGGATGACATATAACAATGGACGCAGGATAAGTACCTCACATTACACAGAGGCATATGAAACCTCTCACGCTTTAACTGTAGTAAGTCCATGAGGGACCATGCCACTGCTCATTACATGCTCCTAATATCATAGCATGTGCCACAGGCACGCATTCCTTATTTTTCACAACCACGTCCATGTTCAGCTATGTATCCACTACCACATATTTATTTTTTAAGTTTTCTATAGCGCGGACCAGACCCAGGGTAGGGTATCAGAGCACTTTACAGAGAGTACATAGAATGCATAAAAAACAAGTAACAAGATAAAGGCAGTACATAATATCAACATCTTCAGTCAAAAGATAGGAGGGGTACCGGCGACAAGGATAAAACTGATCAACAGGTAATAGGAGCGAGGGAGTCCTTGGAAGGGGAAAAGAGGCAGGAATGAGAATGTAGAGCTGGAATAGATCATGAGAGAGATTACGGGAGGAATTTACACATCAGGAATGATTTTGCTTCTCTTTTGAACAGAATGGTAGAGGAGATTTTTCTGATGTAAGGGGGGAGTTAGTTCCATATTCTTGGTGCTGCTCCGGAGAATGCTCGGTTCGATGTTTTTTTCTTGCTGAAACGTGATGGTTTTAGAAGTAGGTTATCAACACTCCTAGAATGTCTGAGTCCTCCAGATAGGGTGGGTTTTTGGGATAGGTACTGGGGCGTATTGTGGTGAAGCACTTTTTGAGTGATGCATATCATTTTAGGTGGATTCGAGCTTCATAAGGTAACTGGTTGAGTACTTTCAGGTGTGTCGATATGTGGTCAAATTTTCTAGATCCTGTTAAGAGTCTTGCTGCGGCGTTCAGGCAGGCATTTAGAGGGGCAGTTGAGATTTTTGGGAGCCCGGCTAGGGTGGTGCATCAGTATTCCAGCCTTGAGATGACTAAGGACTGAACTGCTGTTCTGAGGTCTGTGTTTTCAATGAATGGTTTCATTTTTTATGGTAAATGATATGAAAGCGTGCGTTTGTGGCTATCAGGTTGATGTGTGTTTGCCTGTTAAGATTTTTATCTAGTGTGATTCCGAGCAGTGTGGTGGAGTCAACCAAAGTCGGCTTGCATTTCAGAGCAGTGATCAACTTGGTCCATTTCTTTGTTTCCAGGGACTTATTGGGGGGGAGATATTAGAAGAAATTCTGTCTTTTACGAGTTTAGCTTCAGGAAGATGGTCGTTAGCCAGTGGACAACTTTTCGAGCGCCAGGTTAATTCTTTTTATGTCTTCAATGGAAAAGATCTTGATGTAAAGTTGAGTGTCCTCCGCGTACATGTGGTAGGAAATGTTCGCCTACTGGAGTAGATCAGTTAGTGGTTCGACATATAGGTTGAATAGGGTGGGTGATAGGGTTGATCCCTGTGGTGCTCCAAGAAGGTTCAGTGAGGAGGGAGAGAGATTTGTGTTCTCCATGTACGATTGTGTTCTGTTTTCCAGGAAGGATTTGAATCATTAAAGGTCTGTGCCAGAAAAACCCATCCTGTTTTCCAGTCTTCTTAGAATTTTGTCGTTATTGACCGTGTTGAAGGCTGAGGCGAGGTCGAGCAGGACTAGTAGACAGGTTTCATTGCGGTCAACAGCTAGGAGGGCGTTGTCCACTATGTGCAGAATGGCTGTTTTTGTGCTATGACCGGGCCTGAAACCTGATTGGTGGATGTTCAGAAGGTTAAAGTCCATGATGTGTTGGTTCATTTGTTGCTGTGCACATTTTTCCAGGACCTTGGCTAGCATGGGAATGTTGGTAAAGGGTCGGAAATTATTGGGATCGGCAGAGTTTGCTGTCGGTTTCTTCAGTATAGGGGTGATTTGGCCCATTTTTAGGCAGTCCTGTATGTGTCCATTTGCTAGTGATGCGTTGGAGATTTTGGTCCAGAGAGGGGAGATGACTTGGTAGAAGTGGTTGTTGAGTTAAGTCGTTGCTATGGTTTTGGTGATGTCATTAATATCGTAGAGTTTGAAAGTGGACCAGTGAGAGCTGTTTTTTGGCAGAGGTAACTCAGGTTGAATGCTTTTTGGGGTGGCTGAGTGGGTTGCTGCTGCGTTAATCTCTAGTTGGAGGGAGTTCGTTTTTGCTACGAAGAAAGAAGAGAATTCTTCACAGCTAATTGATAGTAAGGTTTTAGCCAATTTGTCAGATAGTTGTTTAAGAATTTCAAAGAGTTTCTTAGGTCTATTTTTGGCATTATCTAGTTCTGATCTAAAGAAGTCTTTTTTTGAATGTAGAACATGTTTGTTATAAGAGTTTCTATTTTTTCGAAGTAGTTTAAGATGGAGGGTGGATGGATGTTGTCTCCATTTCCGTTCTGATGATCTAAGTTTACGCCTTTCTTCATTCAGGTCTCCGTTAAAACAAGGGTTGTTTGGAATACGTTTGAGTTTTGGTGGAGCAACTTGGTGGAAGACCTTTGTCATTGTGGAGTTGTAATGATCGGTGAGGTCATTGACTTCTGACATGGTGTTGGGGGGGATGAGAACTTTCTTACAGCGGGATGCTAGGTTGTTCCAGTCGTGGTTTTTTGTGTTTCTTATCCATTGTTTGGGCTTGTTTTGTTGTGTAAAGGATTTCTTGGACGTGAAAGAAATATGGAAGGTGATGATGTGATGGTCTGACCAGTCACATGGGGTGATTAGGATGGAATCCATGGCATTTTGTTTAGAGATGAGCTTTGTGATAGCTTGAATCAAAGAGTGGTCTTCTAGGAAAGTTTTGACGCCATTGACCTGCTTGTCTAGGGGGTTATCCCAGTGGAGATTGAAGTCACCGAGGAAAATGTCGTTGTAACGAAGTGAGGAGTTTGTAGAAATGATTTCCATAAGTTGTGTTCTTACCTGGGGGATGGTGGAGGATATGAAGTTTGTGGAAGTGGTTAGCTGATGATTAGACAGAGATCCCAAGGTATGCACAGGAGTCCATGTTCGGGGTGAAAATTTGAGATGGTGAGATCAGATCGATGTATGCAGGCTAAACCTCCACCCTTTTTTATAGTTTTGTCTAGTCTAATGATGTTGTAGTCAGGGGGGACAAGAAGGTCCAGACATGGCGAGGACGATTCCTTCAGCCAAGTTTCCGTGAGGATGATTAAGTCCGTTTTCATGTTTAGGATGAGATCAGCGATGTCAGAAGCATGTTTAAATCCTGAGCAGCAGTTTAGGAGAAGGCAGGAGATCGGTTTTGAGGCGTTTTCTTTAGTTCGGCTCGTGGGTAGCTGGGTTGTGGGTAATGGACTGGAGGTTGTTCAGGTTGATTCCTCTTTGTTTTGGATGGGATAATCTGTTTGTGTTGATAGGGACTGGGAGAATAGAGAATTCTTCATCATTATTTGTGATGTGACAGGCAGGGGGTTCATATGACAATAATAGAATTTGGATTTCCATATCTGTTAGGTGGTTGAGATCTTCTTCAATTGTATTGGGGCCTGTCGGATTTTCGTAGAGAAGTGCAAGGGATTGGACTTCTAGTTCCGTTAGGCAGTGACATGTTTTACGGGTGCGTAAGTGTCGATTGGACAAAGGCAGCAGGATAGTTTTTGTCATGCTGTTAACTTCAGATAGAGACTGTTGCAGATGCGTACGTTTGGATAGAGATTTTTCGGCGAGTCGTAGGATGCTTTTGATTTCCAATAGGACGTTTTGGAGTTTCCTTAATGTGAGGTAGGACTGGCTAAGGAGTGAGTCTTGGTCCGGAGGGTGATAGGGAGGAGGGAACAGAGTTAATGAGCTGGGAAGTTTGGGGGTAGTATTCCTGAGGGGACTGATACCTGTGAGGACAGTGTGGAGCGTATGTGTGGTTGGGAGAGGGGTAGTGGATAATGAGGGGTGTATTGGCTGGCTGGGGGCTCTAAGCTGACTAGAAAGCATAACCGTGTCATGGTGGGTGTTATCCGTGTTTGGTGGATGGGTGTAGGGTGAGGGTTGTGGAGATAGGGAATGTGGTGGAGAGTGGGGATGAGGAGGGTGGGGATGAGGAGGGTCTGAGACTGGAAGTAACGGGAGGGGTCGTGTTGTTTGATCTGATGATGTTCCCATAGGAAGGTGTAGGCAGAATGTGTTCTAGGGTAGGTGGGTTGATGATGCCTCTTTTGTATGTTCTGGGTAGGGGAGATGGACTCTGATTTACAGTAGATGGGGGAGTGAGTGGAGTGGGTAGGTCCTGTGGGGCTTTGGGAGGGAAGATGGTGTGTGTTGTTAGGGTTAGAAAGTATTTGTCAAATAGTTTTAGGTCTTTGTTAGCTGCTTAAATAAGAATAATGCAATTTTTGTAGTAAATATGTTCAAAGTGGATCTGAGGTTTGGTGCAGGAGTTGTTGTTATCCTGGTTCCGTAGGGTATATTTTTATGGATGCGAATGGTTAGTAGCTTTGTAAAGGTAGACCGCCATTTGGCTGTTGTTCTTGTAAACAATATGAGGTTATTGATTATCGCGCCATTCTTGGTGTTGAAGGAAGGGTCCAGAAGCAAGATGTCGGGGTTTTTTCTAAGGAGGTTATGTTTGAAGGTTTTAGTGGCACTTTTAGATAGGTTGGGGGGGTAACTAATAGAGTGTGCGCTGTTTCCTTCATGTATCATATGAGTTCCAGCCATGATGTGGTAGGTCCTGGTGTCTTACCTCCTGGGACATGGGAGGGAAATTAATCGACGGTGGGAGCCTAGTTTGCCATTTTGATTGTGTCATTGTAGATGTCCACCTGCTTGGCGGGTGGATGAATTGTCTGTAGTGACTAAACTGTTGGGACTAAGGAACCCTATTTTTGTTCAAGCTTCAGTCACCTTACATAATAGATGTAAAACTTGGCACTGGGTAGTCTTTTCGCTTACTTCTTCCAAATTGTATTGATGATTCATTCAATCTGTCCTCGTTTGATTGTTCATGACTACATCAGGGGGTCAAGCATATACTGGTTCGGGTGAGGGAGACTGCTGTATACCTTTAGGTTAAGTTAAAGTCAGTCCTCTTCTTAAAGTCAGCCATGAGGTTTGCTAGAGAACAATTTGTTTAATTGTCAAGTAAGTTGAGCATATTTTGCTGCTTTCTGTTTGACAGCTTGGTGCCATTACCATATATTTGCATGTCTGCCACTGGGATCATGTCTGTCCTGTCAAACCACTATCATGTAGCCCATCCCAGATTGGCAAAGTTTTCTCCTTGACAGTAATCAGAGACTGAGGAGACATCGGACATGTAACATCAACTTTTCCTGTCCAATTTATCTCCTTCTAAAAGTTCTTTTGTGATAGAGTCTGGCATGTCACAAAGCATCACATCACATTCAATCCTTGTACCACACAATTAGCATTGATGAAGGTACTCACCTGTGAAGTTTGGGTCATTGAAGTTCTTCACCTCACCACGCATGTATGATGGTACAAGACACAACATGTAAATCACATCAGTAAACTTAGAAAGCATATTTGATATGCAAAAGAAGTACAGTACATATGCATGGCTATTTCTCTAGATAACCCTTTAGCTTGTAAATGATCAAATGACACAGTTGACATGCCTGAATGATACACATCAGTAAGGCTGGCTGAAGTGAACATACATATGAAGAGCCAAAAAAATCTCTTGCCAATTTTCAGAACCAGGTGATGAACTTCATTACTACCAAATTTCACTATGGTAGCTGACTTTAATGATGCTCTATACCTACATAATTCACATACCATACTCAGCAAGGTATTGCCATACTCAGGCCCTCTTAAATGCTGACACCAGGAAATGAGTATGGTACATACATCTCAGTTCGTGCATACTTGTTCCCTAAGTTAGGTGAGGTTTGTACCTGTCAGTGCTGCTGAGTGCATGATATTGTTCACAGATATTCCATGTATCCCTAAGTTTAAAATTGCATAATTGAACAATGACACATATGGTTTAGATTGAGATATGTCTCATTCGGGCTAGCATATCCTCGGATACAATACCATGTGAGCAGGATCCCATCTGAAATACATTGGCCCTCTCATACTAGAGGCATGTACTATGTGAGTCTCATATGTAAGGACAGCTCCAGTGGCTCTTGCTTCAAAACCTCCTCCATGAGGCCATGCAAAGGCTGCATGTGGGATTTGCTATGCATTCAGATGTATGTGGTCAATCAAGCCAGTGCAAAGTACAGCGTAGCCATGGTGGACATGAAGGAACCATAACTTTTTCATAAGAAATGCTGTTTGAGATCAGTGTTATTTGTATTGTCACATTCAGAGTTAGCTAAGCAGTGTAAGTCAAGGCAGGCCTCATTAATGCTTGACAACTATGGGGCGGTATGTCAAGGTGGATCATCGGCACATCACTATGAGCCTTATTTCCAAGGCCCTTGCGAAGCCAGTCCATGACTTTTGACAATGTAAGAAGTGGCATGCCAACAGCCCAAGGGGCTTGTATATAAGCCTATTTATGTATAATGTATGTTCTGCAATGGCCCATCACAACTGTACCTTACAAATGCCTGATGTCAAATAAGAAGCTCTGGAGCTGATCTGCACTACCTGGTCTGTCAAATGACTTGTCAGGATGGGCTATGGGCATGTACATCAGCTCAATGCCTCCCTGTGAATCATTTGTATCACCTACAGGGACACAAATACTTGTTTGGCTCACACAGTTTCACAGATAGCACTGGTGCACTGATCATGCCAGCACTACAGCCATGGCATTTCTGGCTTTTGCATGGGAGTAATGCAAAATTAATCCTAAAAGTCATGTGAGCCATATTTGATCCTACCACTGATCATCAATGGGTACATGAGTCAAGTAGGATAGCATACTAATCATGGGTACATGCCAGTTGCTCCACCAACTTCTATACCGATGTAATCCAAGAGGTCTGACTCCCTGCTGACTACATTGTCCCAGCATTGTTTTAGTTGGTGGATGTTGCAGTCCACTCCATACATCCTCTGCATATGTTGGTGTATGGACTCCCACTGTTGTTTTCTGACCTTCACGGGTAGCCCTGTATAACACAACCCCACTGGCAAGCATGGCAGACAGGCAATGTGTCACTAGCCACAGGAAGCTCCCAAACTCATGCTCATTCATGGGGTGGCAATAGCTCTTCCCTGGCATGATCCCACCCAAAATAATTACACCTAAACACAATAATAACCCCCACCCAAACCCTTACCACCGGTATACCAAATATACCCTAAAGGATGAACAACCAACAGTACACAGAACAATACACAACAATAGACGACAATTACGCACAGAAAGGATTGAGGGATATGACAGGGACAGCAGACATGACACACTAGCTCCAACAACACCATAACCACTCTCCAGCACAAGCAAAACACCACCGCTCCCAAGCCCAGGCAAAAAAACTGTGACTTAAAGTGAAAATGAAAATAACTTCACACTTGCTGGTTTACACCACTTCCCTTTATTCATTACTTCACTTCCTGGGCAGATGCGCAACGTTTTCAGCCGATGCGTCGCTTTTTGATGCTACAAGTCAATGCAATGATTTCACACAATGCCTGACAAGGAGCAATGCATTTTTTAGAAACCACTGACTGGGAAGCGTCCTTTTTAGGTGACGTGGTGGCTGACAAATATCACGCTTAATGGTGTTGCATCAATTTTTTGGGTGCAATAGGTCGAAAGTGTGTTTTTTTGCATATTGGAAAGTGCAATACATCTAGTAATGTACAGGGATTTGCAGTGTTGGGTGTAAATAGTGGAGTTGACCTATTTACAGTCTTACATTTGCTTAATATTTGTGTTTTTCAGTGAACATATGTGTGGGTTCATCCTGTTAAGGGATCATCCAATGCATAGTGCCAAAAAACACTGTGGTAGGACAAGGGCACACCTTACCAGAGGTGCCGGTGAGCTAAATTTTTTTGGCACCCATTGACATTGTATTAGATTCCTCCTAGGGATTCAAGGGACTACCACTGCCATTGGTCAGTGGATGCAAATCTACGGTTGCTCAGCCTGCTGTCAAACAGGGCCATGTCCCACAGTGGAGGTATCAGCCTGTAGTGAAATTTGGGAATGTGCAGAGATTGGCTGGATCCATCTGGAAGGGGATTTATGTACAGTGCCATTTGATTGTTTGAGTATTTGCATTTCATATCCAAGGGCTATACCCCACAGGAAAGTGAAAGTGTCATCATTTGCAGCCAACATGATCCTCAGTCATTGTAATTGTGCTATGGTAGATCACCATGCATGCCTTGGCACGACCTCCTACATATTGCTTAAAGTAGGGCTACATAAATCATAACATAACTACACTCTGTATCAAGGGGGGGTTTCTTGTGCATATGAGTGGGTGTTAAAATGCAACACTGCTTCACTGGCAAAGTATGGTATGTAGCATTTGAATGTGTGATATGAAATTACCTAATGGATTTGACATGTGGATATAGTTGTTGATGTAGTATATGTAGACTATAATTTTGAGACTGTGTAGGTGGAACACTTCATAGTCATCATACTATCAGTGGCCTCTACTATTGTCCCAAGTTTGAGGCTATACACATGGCTAGCAGCAGGAGAGACACACACACAGTCATTGCTCATTATCTATGTTACCACACCATGTTAATTGTGGCTGGCAATGGAATACTATCTGCTACAGGTAGTTGGCATGCACACTATTTCATTGTTACCAGATAATGTCCAATGCTGTTTGCTACTCATAGCTGCATATATTATCTGTGTGACAGTTAGAAGCAGGTCAAATGTGTATGTTTAGGTGTTTACTGTGACTATGTAATCAAAATGCATGCACAGTAGTAGTGCTAATACATTTATTTATAAATAGTTCTACAATGTTATATCTGTCATTATTGTGTCATCCCATGTTCATGATGTGGTCCCTCTGACATGTTGTGGAACTGATGGTCCAGTCTGATGAGGCTCTTCATATTCCTCTTCCTCATCATCTGGCAGGTTCTGCTGCCCATTGTCATCAGCCCATGGCACATTTGGCCTCACACATATGTTGTGCGATGTGCAGCACACCAAAATTATTTTGCACACCATAGGTGGTGAATATTCAATCAGCCCCCAGAAACATCAAGTCTCCTGAAGCAGGATTTTTGAACTCTAAATGTTCGCTCAATGATGGACCGGGTGCTGGTGAGGACCTGATTGTAGCTCAACTGGGCCTCTGTTTGTGGGTTTTTCAGAGGACTCATGACCCACGGCATCAGAGTGTATCCTTGGTCGGCTGCTGAGACAGGAGGTGTAAAATTAGTTTAGAGTCATGACAAGGGATGGTCCTACATGTGTGTACATTCAGTGATGTGTAATGAATGACTCATACACTTTGCTTACTGTAAGAGACATACTGTGCCATTGTGTGGCATACATGCATGCATGGTTTGGAAATGACTAACACTGTGCTACTCATATAGGTGTGCTGAGTTCAGTAATTCACTTACTATTTATCATACTGGTGAGTGTCAATGTCATGCACGTGAAGATTGTTCGCCAATAATTAGAGTCAATTTGCAATTAAGTAGACACATGTCTCGCATTCATCTATTTTGTCTAATATTGGCTACCATTGCTATTCCAGAACTGATACCTGTCTGATTTGACAAAATGTAACTGGAGCAGGTGACGTGGAGTACTTGAGTCACACATATTATCCATTGAGAGTTGGAGTCAATATTGTGCAATGTGTACTTCCATGTGAAGGATAGTGAGTGGATATCAATGTTGGGCATGATAGTGTACACATGGCAGTGAGCAGAGTCCAC
This sequence comes from Lissotriton vulgaris, assembly GCF_964263255.1. NCBI lineage: Eukaryota > Metazoa > Chordata > Amphibia > Caudata > Salamandridae > Lissotriton > Lissotriton vulgaris. The sequence continues at coordinate 1,723,066,376 of NC_141689.1, forward strand.
TATGGTGACAGTACCCGATGGGTTTGAGATATGTGTTCATTGTGTGCTGTACAGTACAAACAGGAGACTAACTACACTACAGTGCCACACTGCTTGTGAACAGTGTAGGACATATTTTCCATGTGATTCAGTGTCCAGGGTTTGTGGCTGAACTGTCAGAACCTGTGCAGCATTGCTCCAAGACAAACAGATACTTTCGAAGATTACTGTGTTGTTGACAGTCATGGGTGATGTAGTGTGTGCATGAGGCTGCATACTTGCTGCAGTGTCTGGGGCTTTAGAGGACTGAAAGATTGGTGTGTGCGCCTCAAAACGGTGTACACATAGGATGTGAGTTGTATATGATGAGTGATGTAATGTAGCATGGTAGACATGATCTTGTGAGGTCCCTATATGACAATATTTCTTAGTTTCACAAGTCTGGGATACATCTCATGCCTCATGACCATCGGATTTACATGTAGACCCACATCATTTTAACAGGGATTACCATGCTTCAACAGGGTGTTTAGAGGCAGCATTTTACATGGTATTGCATTAGTGAGGCTGTTTGAGACTATTGAATGCACATACAGGGCCTCATGTAGCAGTTGTTGCCACTGGGCAGCAATGGATGTTATTTGGCTGTGCTGATCTGCTTCTAAAGTGAAGAAGTGGAATGTTCCATATTCTAAACATGCAGCACATTTACAGATTGTCTGCATATGCACCATCACATAGTAGTTATTAGTGCTATCACTCCCCCTTGCACCATGATACACATGTGTCAGGTTAGTGTCCTCACATGACGTCATACTTTTAGTGACACATTCCAGCACCAAAAGGCCACAATATATGCAATTCCCTCTTTCTATGTGTCCTGTGGAATGCAGGACACATAGTAATTGGACATGAGAGACATGTAATCATGTATCCTCATTTTCATCTCCCCTCAGGTGGGGGACATAGGATGTGAGGAAATGTGTGAGATCTTTATTGGTGTTGCATAGCAAAGGCTACATGAAGGCCCACGGCACACATCCTTAATGTAGGATGGATGAATGCTGCACTTTGCTGTGACTTGCCTTACTGCATACCTATAAGACCATGCAATATCATGGAGACAGACTTTGCATTGTAACACTGATATGATTTGGGGAGCTGCTCCACCAGAGCATCGTGAAAAGTGATACTCCATCAGCACAGTTCACTCGTACATGTGGCCCACAGTAGAGTAGGTGGTCTCGACATGTGTGACTTGTATGATTGTGTTGCTCATATACCTTGTAGTATGGCTCAAGAATGTAGACCCACACCAAATACACATGCACTGTCTCATTCAAACCAAGATTTATATGTCATATTATATGCTGAGAGGAACTTACCGACCAGTAGGCCATTACCGTAGGTTCCGTTCTGGATGTGTTCATTGATGGCTGAATGCCGGAAGATGAAGGAGTCACAGGACATTGCAAGGTTACTTCGCAAGGACATTTATGAAGAGCCCCAGATGGTCCATAATTGCCTGTACGTTTGTGGAATAGGTGTGCTTCCTGTTGAGGTAGATGTGTGATGTTGCCACTGGAGGCACTGTTTGCACTTGGGTGCAGCCCATTGCCCAAACACATGTGGATATCTTGCAATAGCATAAAGCCTTGCTTGCTCTCCTGTTGTTGCTGTGATGTGTTGGGGAAGTAGAGGTACTGTGTTGTGAAGCTTGTGATGGCATCCAGATGGGTGGGAGGAACCTTGAGAAGGATGTCTGGGATACACCTGCCTGACACTCCCGCTGTGGTGCGTTGGAAAGTTCCAGACACCAACATCTGGAGTAAAGCCAGTAGCTTGGCCTGCAGAGGTATGTTGGTGCAGTGCTGTGATGTTGGCTGCAGCCTTTCTGCAATCTAGTGCTAGAGGCGGACAATGGACTCCTTCCTGAGCCTGTATTGGGCAATGACGTCCTCCTCTCTGAGGTCAATTAGGGTTATCCTCTGGTGGAATGTCCGCTTCCTTCTCCTGCGCAGACTCTTCGGTGATGGTGATGGTGGCGGATGTCTCTTTGGTGCTCCAAGCTGCAACATTAGTAGATCCATGGTGTAGTTGAGCTTGTCAAAGTGATTTGGGTATGTTCTGCGTTTATACTAGTGCGCTTGCCTATTTTTAGACCTGCTTTTTCTTAGCTGTAAAAAACTCATGCTAATGGGTTTCAACTTTTTTTTTTCAAAAGTAGCGCCATTTCTGATAATCCTTACACATACTGCAGTGGCAGTTTTGCCATGGTTTTCCTAAGGGAATGCCTATCTTGCATATCATTACCAAATAGCACAGCTAGCAGATCTGGCGTTAAAAAAAACGTAGACGTTAGCAGTGGAAAACTGAGCTACCGGTCTCTATCGTCACTTTGTAAATGAGGCACTAAATAAAAAAAGTCGCCATGTCAAAATATTGTTGCTGCAGTGAAATTATTCTTTTAAATATGCCCAAATGTGTTTTATCTCACTTATCCAATCTTAAAAACAGATATTGCACGATTGCAAGAATCACACCTTACAGAAGTTGAATCTTTAAAATTGATGATGGGGGGCGGGGGGTTGGAGATTCTTTCTGTTCCCTAGGCAATGGCAAAAAGAAGTGTTGTAACTTTATGTCATAGATCTCCTAACATTTATCTAGATTCAGAAAAAACAGGCACAGAAGGTAGATTGTTACTTACATAACTTCTGATTGAAAAAGTTCAGATTTTCATTTTCAATATTTATGGGCCTTCTATGACAGATTGTCGATTCGGGTCTACTATAACTCTTCCTCTTCACTCCAACAATTCGCAGATGATCATTTCATTTTTGCAGGAGATTGTTTTCAAGTTGTTGATCGATTGATCAACAGAAATTTTACCTCTCCATTTGCACCCAAAAATATTTGCTAATGCCCTTAAACAAAGGACATTAATGGATGCCTAAATACTTTGTTAACCTGCTTTGAGAGAATATATATATTTCTCCACAGCACATCACACAGTCAAGAATTGACCACATATTCATATCTCATAACTTAACCCAAAACTTACTCTCTGCAGAAATAGGATACATTTTAATATTGGATCATGCCCCTGTATTTATACAATTAGGCACACTGCCTAAAACTAACTCCCCAAAATGCTGGAGATGTAATAATTAATTGATATTGTATACCTCATTTTCTCATATCTTTCTCTCTATTCTTTCATGAGAACTTCCAATTAAACCAGTCAGATGATCTTGCGTTTCCAAGCTTTTGCCTGGGATTTATCATCAATCATGTCTCCAGAAAAAAATAAATCATCTATTACTAAATCTAGAGAAGTTGTAGCAAAAACTAAGCACTTAGAGCACACCAAGTACACATCAAAATTAAAAGACTGCTTAGAAGACAGCATGAATGCTAAACTTCAATTTAATACACTATCCACTGAAAATGCCTCTAAATATCATTTTAAATCTAGTACCAAATATTACAGAGAACAAAACAGATATGTAAAATGATTGCCCATTGATCACAAAATTAAAAGAAGCAAAATTAAAATGGAATCTATTGTAGATACTCATCAAACTTTACATTGTAAGAATTCTTAATTTATAAATATCTTTATAACCCTGAAGCTTCCCCATCTGACACTGACATTCTTTTTTATCTTTCGACTATACAAAAATCTTCTTTGTTGGAACTCAATTTCTTTGACCTTGACAGAGATATAACTTTGATGGAACTTCATACTGAACTATATATTCACTCAAAAAAACAAAGAACCAGGCTCAAATGTGTTTGCAGGTGAATTTTTGTGTACAGTTTTCGAACTTTCTTCGTCCCAAAATGTCTTCTCTTATGGATTCTTTTTTACCTTACGGTAAGTCCTCTAGATCCTTCTTAGATGCTCTCATTTGTCCTATACCCAAACAAAGCAAAGATATACAACATTGTAAAAATTACAGACCCATTCCATTTGTTAATATCAAATATAACATTTTCTCTAAGGTCTTGGCTCTTCGACTAGAATTCTTACTCCGTCATTTCTTTGGTAAGGAACAATCTGGCTTTGTTAAAGGGAGATTCATATCTGATAATACATGCCTACTGTTTAATATCTTATCCAGATCTGCTCACATTTCTGATTCTTTAGCAGCAATCAGTTTAGATGCCAAAAAGTCCTTTGATTGTGTCAATTGGTCCTTTATTTTTCACAGACTGGAATGGTTTGATTTTTGCCTAAAAATGATCACTCTCATATCCCTTTTATATACTTCTCCACAGACAGCTATTTTCGGAAATAGTCTTACTTCCTCATATTTTATTTTCAGTAGAGGAGTTCAACAAGGCTGTCCCCTTTTTCCATTTCTTTTTAACTTAGCGCTTGAACCCCTCATTCTAAAATACGACAAATTCAAGATCTGCACGATTTTTTCAGTAATGGACAACAGATTAAATTGGCAATAAATGCTGTTGATATCTTACTTTTGATTTCAAACCCCTAATCCTTACTTCCAGCTTTTTTTAATTAAACCAGTTCTTATTCTCTGTGTCTAGTTACAAGTTAAATCATGAGAAATGAGATATTGGCCTTGAATAAATTCACCTTTAAGCATGACTTGATCATCTCCAGTTCCTTATGGAATAAGTACTAAAATAAAATATTTTTGGGTATGGTTCTCTCAATCCATTAAAACTTCCATTTCATTAAACCTGCAGGAATGCATTACTGAATTAACAACACCCATAAGCCGATGGCACCTTTTACAACGTTCTTGGTGGGTAATCTTGATGCTATCAAGATGATGTTTGTTTCCATAATTTTATATACTATACTGTACATCCCATTAAATATCCTTTCTAAATATTTTAAGAAAATTAATTCTATACTTACTTCATTACTCTGGAACAAAACAAAACCTTATATTTCCCTCCTAAAAGGATTGGGGGTAAATTTCTTGCGCTTTTCTAAATACCAAATGGTCTTCTTATTAAAACAATCTTTGTACTAGATTTCTGAGTCTTAAGAGTGATAGCCATTAAGAAAAGACTTGCAAAAAAAGATGTTATCTCCTTTTTCTTTTTGCAAAGACATGCCTTTTTTACACAAACCACAAGGTCTCTCCTGGCCAAATGAAAATAAATCAATGCAAACTGTTACATTCTGTAATGTCATACATCCCCAATGATATCAATTACTTCTTCAACTCCACAATTGTTTCCAAAAATAATATCCATAAATTAGAAAGCATGTAGAAAAAAAGGTTTAATATAGATAAATCAGCTATGAGTTAACCACACCTTTCTGTCATTCTCAATGGTGCGACCCCTCTTAGGTTTTCTTCTTCTTTTCAAAGCAAATTTCAAATGCATATACTCATTAAAAATCCTGCTGAGCAGCAAAACTCTTTTTTATATTTACAATAGACTCTTGGTTGATATATTTATCAGAGGCTTGCGACACCTTTGGACCACGTAATGTGGCACATGCAGGACAGAAACCTCGAAGTCAGATTTATGAAGCCATTTTGCATGGCTCTGAGTGGCCTCATAAATCCGGAGTAGCACAACACAGTGCAAATGGCAGCTTTGTGCTACTCTGCCCTGGGTATGTTTTCCATGGGTGTTGTATTGGGCGTTACCACTCAACTCCCATTGATTTTGACACATTTTGAGATTTACAAGACTTGTAACCTGGGAATGCACCAAAATCTTACGCCATACCAGGAAATGTGTAGAAATATCTGTATTTCTCCTCTTTTTTTCCTCTTCTGCAGCATTGTACAGCGCACATAGAAGGAGGAACAAGCATCTCAGGATTATTTTTGTGCAGGAAGGTGTCCATTCCTGCAGAAAAATAATCCTGCATGCATGTTGAAAGAATACCTGCATTGGCGCTGGGCAGTCCAATTTGTGCCAGCACAGAGGGAAACATCAAGAATGCTCTGTATGCTTTAAATACGGTGCATTTCTGCCATTACCCAGGGACACAGCACAGCAAGGTGCCTGGCTACGCTGCACTTCGCCACTATTTCATAAATATGCTACTTAATATTACCCTCATTTTTACACACCATATAGCCAGGCGTTTCTGATACTTCCAGGTCATGTCATGCACAACAGCCACATTAAAAATATTTGCTGTTCACATGTCCTTTCGTCCATTATTTTTTATTGAAAATTTAGAACCAGATGAACCTCACCTTTTAATCAACAGCACTTTTCTCCCTTCTCTATGGTTTCTTAGGAAGTTTGTCTGATGATTGGGACAATGTTTCAGTAAATATAGACATTTTGATCTATTACTTGCCGTTTCTTCCAAACAAATATTCAAACCAATCTTTTTGAACATGGGGGTGCACTATATGTAATAATCACATACTAGGCACCAGTTACATTCACCCTGAATCACTTGTTTTAAAATGTAGTTTTATGATCTCCAGTCACTAATTTTCTAGATAAACATGCACAATCATCTTTCCAACGTCAACCACTGACAAAAGTGGTTCTCCAACTTCTTGACTTCTCTTGTTCTCCCTGATAACATTTAGAAAGATTTTATACATTTCAAATTTGCTTATATAAATATCAGGCAGCTTTTACTATTAACCATGCTTGTTTCCTTTTTGCTGATATTGTCATATTATTCAGTTGTATTATCTTTCCTTCTTCCCTCCCTTCTCTCTTTTTATGATCCATTTTCTAATTTTGAATTGAATGTATTATCTTCTTGTTATTGTTTCTAACTTCAATAAACTCTTTGAACTTTAAAAAAGATGATCTTCTTTGCAAAGGCGAATCGACTCTCCAAAAGGGCTCAAAAGAGAAGATCCCTGGTAACCAGCTTTCAAGAAACCAAGTCAACAGGTTTTTGGAACTCCCATGTGTGTCTATGAATCTCTTAAAGTCAGCAAGCAGTCAAGGCTTCACTCACAGGTTGTGTGGAGATGAAACTAGGTACAGTACAACACAAGGTACCACTGTTGCAATACAGTATGAATGCCAGCCAATGTTGTGTATTACTCTTTTAATAATTCACAATTCAATTCTTAATTAATGTTTTGGAACTCAAAAGAGGTCCACATACAACAAGACAAGACAAATATAAAACCCATAAAATCACACATTATACAGAAAAATGAAGAAATAGATACACACATATTTAAACAGTTATACCCATAAACTCATTTTCTGTTGCAGCAACCTAGATATAAATTGATGTAAATTCATAAAACCATAAGAGATTTAAACTGTTTAGCAAATTACTCAAATTTTGAACATTCAAAATTCATATAGCACTGCAGAAATCCTGAATCTGAGTTAATATAAATTCATAAAGTCTTTGAAATATTTCGAAACTTTGGTACATATTACTTCATTTTTTGGATGAAATAAAAAGCACGTGCTACCCCAGCTGATTTGATATTATTATTTTAGAACATTGGCATTAGAAATTGGCGACACTAGAGAGATAATGTGGAACAAACAAAAATTATATGACTAAGATCCTGGGTCCCAGAGTTACACAATTTACACTCTTTCCCTTTTTTCCCAGAATAGGACCAGTTTGCCGTTGGAGCATTTAGTTAAAGCAATTTCATTCAAAATAATATCCAAAAACGGCAGAGACCATGGTCCAAATTCCAGGTCAGGTACTGCTGAGCTCCCTTGGGCTTGCTGTCAGAGATACCGCATCCAGTTTTTTTTACATTCAGAACATAACTTTTGTCCAATAGCTAATAGAGCTAGAGGCATCCTTTTGGTAGCTTTTAAATTGTTTGGGAGAAAGAGAAGTTAAAACATCTTCCTGCAGTTCAAGGTAACTTAGCGCCAAGTCATAATCCCAGGAAAATGTATATATTCCCGGTTCAAAGCAAACAATTTCACAATTCATAAAATCCCTTATGGAATTCTATTCACTGTTCATGAGCTGAAAGCCCCACCGAATCACACCGGCCAGCCCTTGTATATATGAACTTGTCAAACCAGATTCCAACCTCATTGCTGCGGAAGTAACAGACGAGTTCAAAGTACACAATTTACATAACATTTGCCCTTCCACTTTCTCTAAGAAGTACCATTTTGATACCTTTGTAGATTCTATGGCATATAGTAGAGTCAGAGGCACTTTCACCTTAAATACAGATAGCATATGAATAAAATGTCTTCACCCCATTGCGTTGTAAAAAACATGTAACCCATTGGCATGCGAAGTAGCTTTAGCAGAACAATATTTAATATGTGCTTTTTGCAGCATGTTACCTGCTGCACTTTTCCCTAAAAAGGGATAAGAGTTTACGTTCTCCAACTTTTCTGAAACTATACTCCAACCATATTTACTGATCTTCCCCACCTTCCTGCTTCTTAAAATTAGTTCCTTACTCTGTTAGACTCTGATTTTCAAATAATATAGAAAGGTATACTCTTGCAAAGATACAAGCTTATCCCCCAGGCCCTTGGGAGTAAGGTCCAGAAATGCAATGTCATCTGGATACACTAGACAAGGAAAAGGATGACAACCTATCTCTGGAGCACCTCCCTTGTTAGATACGAAGCAGTCAGCAAGGTCTGAAACATACAATGACAAAAGTAATGGGGCCAGCAGACAACCCTGTTTCAGCCATCTTTTGTTGGAATTATAGAGAATTGTGCTCGATCCCCCCTAGTAACAGCTGACATCATGTGAAGGAATGAAGGGCAATTATTAATGAAAGGAAAATACCAGGCATCCCTAACTTCTTTAGTTTTTTTCCATATTGTTAGACAGTCTACTCCATCGAAGGCCGTGGAAAAATCTTTGAATGCCACAAATATATCAAGCCCTCGAATCGAGGTTTAATATTCCACTATCAGATTCAGAATTCATATGTTATTGAGTGTACAATGCTTCTTTCTGGAACACGCAAGTTCAATAGGGAGTATTATTTCCTCCTTCACCCACTCTGTATGGTTTTCCAAGACACTTCTAGCAAATATTTTCCCTACAGCTACTATCAGTGCTATTTGGCGGTAGTTGCCAGTGAGATGGCTTGGGCACTTTTTGTGGATCAGAATTAAAACACTTCCAGACCAAGATGGATAAGTAATTCCATACTGATAACAACGAGCAAAGAGGTAGTAAGGTAAGAGGCCCACGAGATGGGCCACCTTTTTACAACAGTAATGGGCACTTCATCCGGGCCCATTGCCCCATAGGACCTGATTCCCTCAATTATACCCACAATCTTTTCTCCAGAGGGAGCATGTCAAACTGGGGTGAAGAAGAAGAAACAACAATGGAGTGTGAAGCCATATAAAATCGGCGTTGTCTGAATAAAGTTCTTCCAAATTGACTCCAAAGGTCGGATAAGTAACAGATGCAATTATGCTATCATTTGAAAACAGGAACGATAGGCAATAAAATAAACATTGGTAAACAAAATTGGGCACGAAAACCCCTGCCTACTCCAGAGGGGAGGTGCCATCAACGTTCTCAAAGTGCTGCTTCGACACCCACAGCGCAGGACCCATAAAACGCTGTCTACTCCTTCTTCCCTGATGGAACTCCACGTCCCAGGGTTCACTGCTGCTGCTCCAGGGGGGAGGCACCATCAAGGCCCTCAAAGCGATGCCTCGACCCTTGTGGCACTGGACATGAAAACTGCTGCCTGCTCCTTCTGCCCTGGTGGGACTCCACGTCCCGGGGTTCACTGCTACTGCTGCAGTGGGGAGACACCATCAATGCACTCAAAGTGCTGCCTCGACCACCGCGGCATGGGATCCAAAAACTACCGCCTGCTCCTTCTGCCCTGGTGGGACTCCACGTCCCAGTGTTCACTACTGCTGCTCTAGGGGAGAGGCGCCATTGATGGGCTCAAAGCGCTGCCTCAGCCCCCCTGTGCGGGACACGAAAACCACTGCCTGCTCCTTCTGCTCTTGTGGGACTCGATGTCCCAGGGTTCACTGCTGCTGCTCCAGGGGGGAGGCGCCATCAACACACTCAAAGATCTGACTTGAGCATCGTGGTGCAGGTCGCACATGGGCCGGGCCCTGGAAAGCACGGCCCAAGGGTGGGGCCCATCGGTGCTTATAAGTGTCCGTAGGAGGTTAGGCTGGGCCCCCCTCTAACACCTGGCTACTGACCAAGTGTCACACCAAGGTAATGGTGAAAAGAAAGACAAAACAACATGTACGAGGAGGTGAGACTATTAGCACCTTGTATTCATTTTTAACATGGGTGACGAACGTATGATCAAACAAAATAGAATTAACTGAATGCCGTCTTTCACTGGTAGTGGTTAGAACTCGTTCCAGCGAAAACATGGGCCTTCATGTTATAGACCTTACCGACATTGTGGGTCACAGGGTCAAAGGGGGGAACTGGGCAGAAAAGCCAGGCTCTACTTTGGACATACCCTTATTATCACAGGGGCGACCCATTCAACCACTAAGGCATCTGGGAATATAAACTAAACCTACAAAAAATGATGCCTATGGTAATACTTTATGAAATCTCTAATGTAAGACAGATACCATAAATTATCTGTCTTCAGTTTCTTAAAAACTCCGTGAATTAATCTCAAAATCTACTTTGTCATCATTCATCTAGTCACCATCCAAACAATTCAATAAATCCAACAAGCAAAAGTTGGTTTCTATTAATTATTTTAGTAAACCATATCTTTCTTAAGGAAAATTAATTTTCTCCTTTTCTGATTCTCATTTACTTTTTTTATACATATATAAACATATTTAACATTTTTTGAACATGTATATTTGTACAATATGTACAATATCTACAAACATAAAGACAAACACAAAAGAGCAAAGAAATGTTCTCCTGAACCGTTTTTGTGCTTCTAATGCCCAATTACTTAAACAAGGAAATTTATGGCACTTAATTATAAGACCTTATTTCTTTGTCTTGGTCACCACATTGTATTTACATGGAGCCGGGGAAAGTCAAAATCCTTTGTACTTCCTTTTTACTTGAGGCTCTCATAAAGATTTTTTAAACTCAATTCTGTATTTTTTGGTGGTGCCAATATAGACAACAGTCAACGCGTTTCAGCCTATAGTAATTCAGGCCTCCTCAGGACTTTGGGCAACAAAATATTTTCCTAAAAAATACAAATAAATCATATTGACATATATACATTATTAAGACTTCGTTGTCAAGATATAATACACCATATCTTCAAGTGACCATCCTAACATAGAAGTCCACGATCCCTAAAGGTATTTTGGCAACGTAACTCTATGGGTATCACCAAACAGCGTGCAGATAGAATCCCAAGTGAACGAGAATACAATAAAGCCAAAAAATTGAGCTAAAGAATAGGAGAAACCAAATTCTACTTATTCACACATCAACACTGGACAAAACAAGCGTAGTGAAGAAACGGAGGCTACCCTTAATTCTCTTCTATCACAGTGCTCAAACCGTGCTCAAACAACCAATTCCCAAGTAGTAAATACCTGCAGCAGAATGTAGTCTAGATGGTTCCCAAAACTCCACAGGTAGGTCGCAAGCCTACCCGACCGAGGGGGCTAAACGAAATTTAAATGGCCCCAACCTGTAGTATCTGAAAAACAAATTAAGCGCACTTTCATGTAAACTAGGAATCTCTGTCCGTGTCTCAAAGGCACAGTAGAATCTGAGACACCTACCTTAGGGTATTAGCGTATATCGAGAATCGCTTCTAAACCAGTCACAATTTCTTGAGGGTACGGCAGCGCACCGCGACCCTGCACGGCGCTGTTTGAACTTCAACAAATGGTTCCAAATCCCGTATTCCTGAGTGATAACTCGAATCTGTTCCATAGAAGCCCATGTTCTCGTCTGAACATGGGCTTCAATGGGAATTCACAAGAGCATATTATCAAGCCCATTATCGCCACTTTAGCTGCAGTTTCCTGCCGCTAAAGCAGCGATAATTTTAACGTTGTTCTTGATAATATGCCCCCCGTATGTGGTACCCAGGAAAGTCAAAAGACAAATGTGGGCTCAGACATAGTTCTAGAGAGCCAGATATTCTTAAGTTGGTTATAAAGCTCTCGATAGATGTGCTACTGAAATTTTGCATCCTGGGAGGGGATCCCAGGGGCGTACCCACCATTTTTTCCACTGATTGACAAGATAAGGAAGGACCAAGGGTTTGTTTTGACTTTGAAACAAATCAATATGGGGGAGTAAAATATTCATTGATATAAATCTTTTCTCCTGTTGATGAGATTGGCTGGACCATATGCCCTTCCAAATTATTGGCTGCTATAGATGTACAGAGTATAGGGGAGGATTCGACTTCTGCCAGTGATTCTACATTTATTTCTGGATTTATCTTCATTGAAGCCAACTTATTAGATCCAGCCTCCCTTTGGGAACAGAAGGTAGAGATTGCATTAAAGCCTTTCAAAGCAGTAATTTGTAGAGACTTGTTTTTCAGATGATTGGCTTTAGTTTTCTACAAGCTCTTGAAAAGACCTGACTCCCATAGCGGAGTTTCTTAGCTGTTGTGGCTTAGCCTCTACCAGGCGAGCCTTTATATCAAAAACTTTCTGGGGAAAGGCTGTTGAATTCTGGGCACGCAACAGTGAATGGCTATTTGTACACCAAGAGGTGGTCCACAAGCTGCACCCGGTCCACCAGCCAACCTGCCCCAATGCAGTATCACACCCCTTCTCATACTTCTTTCCCCCTGTTTGAACAGCTCAAACCAACTCCTTCTGCATTTACCAGAATACCCCTAAAGCCTCCATTCAACGAATACTGGCAATGCGGAGGATGGGGCGGAAAGCAATGGAACTTCTGGGGATAAAGAATCTAACTGTACTTTATGGTTGGTAGACACAGACACTGGGGCCATGCTGCATGTGCTTCTGGGCCACTTCTGTGTATGTAGTAAGAGCCATTGTTCATATAAGAATTATCTGCTTTCTTGTCAGATTGCTTGTCCTCAAAGAACGGCTATATAAGAGGAAACACGAGCTCTTAAGTACTACAGCACTACAGCACTCACTACTTTTCCTCGCTTAGTTGTCCAATTGTTATCCACCTAGCTGCCCAGACACCTGGAATCCTTGCTTGATCTCGGGGTGGCCGCCACTTGCCTCTGGTTGCTTCTGGTTACTGCTGCAAATGTTCATGTGCCCACATCATACTAAAAAAATACCTTCTTAGCAGTTCTTTAGTTGCTGCAGCAACATTCCCAGCAGCTTCCGCTGCTTCAGGGACAGGATTTTCAAAAAAGGGCAGCTCCAGCCACTCCTGCATCTGCTTCTTTGGCCCCACCCATTTTCTGACAGGGAGAGCAGGGATAATCAACCAGGAGCATGCTGCTGTCTTACTTCGCCTACTGGCGGCTGGTGGCTAATGTTGGCAATGGCTCAGCACTGTTTCCAACAGGGGTTTTAGTGGGTAGACTTCGGTGCTGTTAGGCCTGACCTAACACGGAGCAGCACAGATGCGACACACACTGTGAGGTCATTCTAGTGAGTGATCACATATAATCACTGCCCGTTTATTTATCACCTCCAACCGAGCCAGGTCACGAGGGGAGCAAAAGGATACAAATTCAGGGAAAGGCTGGGTGGCTCTCTACATCCCTCCCATCTTTTAATCAAAGCATATATATAAACAAAACTCTTTTGCACACATTTACACACAAGGTTTCTTAGCTTATGGCTGGGTGCCTGGTTCAAGCGCAGTTGATATTGCTGACTTCTCAGCTCCACACTCTGCTCCTGTTCACTGGCAGGGTCTTCCTCGGATGCACTTCAGGGACACGTCGTCTGACTCTTTTTTTCATGACTTCACTTGCAGGGGAGCAGACTGGAGTGTGTTGCGCACCCTCGCCTCACCTGCATTCTTCAAAGGCAATGAGGCGCAAATATGGATGCTCCTGGCAGCGCAGCTGTATGGGGAGGATGAAGCCATCTTAGGAAAAGCCACACCCCCTGGTGACGCGGGTGTGGCAAGCCAGGGCAGTGGGTGCAGCCGGCAATTACAGCAGGCTGGACCAACAACGCAGCAGGCGGGAGCTGTCCTGCTGAGGCCCTTGACGCTGACGGTGTCACTGTGACACCAGGTAGCAGCAACAGGTGGAGTCGCTGGCAGAGGTGAGGAATCATCCCACCCTCATTGCCAATGAAGTGGGTAGACCTCGGTGTGTTAGGCCTGACCTAGCATGGAGAAGCACAGATGCGAAACACACTGCGACTACTAAACCTCGAGAGATAACGTGCGATCACCGCCGGTTTATTTATCCCCTCAGACTGAGCCCGGTCATGAGGAGTGCAAAAGGATACAAATTTGGGTAAGTGTAGAGACGGTCTAGTTGATCGCGCTCAGGGCCGGAACCGGACGGGAGCCGGCAGGAACCGGAAGGCGGCCATTTTGTATAGGCGCCTAGCCGGGTGAATGAAAAGCGCGCTTCCCTGGCGCTCCGTGAGAATCTTAAATAAAACCTCTTAAAAATATACGAGGCTGTGTGATTATTGAGCAGAAGGTACCCTCCTACAATGGCGACGAGGCGGGACACGGCGAGAAAGTAGGAAGCCAAGAAAAAAGTAATAAGCATTCTATGAAGAATACACGCCAATGAGTACCCAGGAAAACTTGATGAGGGCACACCACAGCAAGCACAAAAGCGATAATCAGGAGCGCGGCAGAGGGAGGTGAGCAGTGCATGAGGCCAGAGGTAGCATAACCCACGTGCCTCACACCAGCCGAGCAGGCACATAAGGAGTCCACCAGCAGTACAAGGGTGGCCACTCCAGGAGGAAGGCAGTGCCAGAGGGAAGCACGCCATAAGTACATAGGGCACCCAAGGCGGCAGAGACAAAGCCAACCCAGTGCACAAAGGAGTGGGAGATGCAGGCGCACAGAAGCACCAGTCACAGACTCACCACAGCAAAAGGCTGGCGGATCAAAGGGCGCAGCGGGAGGCGCAGATAGCAGACGAGACCAAGGGAAAGACACAGAAGCCAGGCAAGCATCGGGCAGCCCACCGAATCGCAACGTTTCTGTCCAAGAAGTCCAGAGAGGTAACGAGAGAATGGCGACACCGTCCACGTCCCTGGCAAATATGATGCCTTTCCTCCCAAAGAGAGGAGAACCCACAATGCTGTGGGAAGACTGGAAGAGGTACTTCTTGAACTACTTAGAAGCCTTAGAAGAAGAAAGCGACGCAGAATACTCCAGCCCGAGGAAGAAGAAAATCCTACTACACAATCTAGGACCAGAGGGCCTGAGGGTGTACGACAACTTGGTAAAAGCCACGAGAGATCCAACAGACACGGACGTGTTCCGACATGCAATAGATGATTTGGACATGCATTATAGGCCGGTAGTCTGTGTGGCCATAGATCGGTCCAACTTCTTCCAGAGAAAGCAAGAAAGCGGAGAGAGCATAGACGAATATGTAGCGGCATTGCAAAAATTGGCCTTGACCTGCAAATTTGGCAACCTGAACGACGAACTGGTAAGGGATCAAATAATCATGCATACGTCCAACACGACGATACAGGAGAAGCTATGGGTGAATGGCGATGCCCCCCTCAAAGAAGTGTGGGCGTTGGTCAAGAAAGCAGAGATGTCCAAAAGATGCGCGCAAGCAGCCAGAAAGGAGACCGGGAACACGCAAACGGTGTGCAGGGTGACGACGCATAACAAGGGAGAAAAAGGCAAGCAACAAGGACCACCCAAATACCAATACACCAAGCGAAGCCAGCACAACGCTGGTGCGTCGTTTAAGTCAAGTGGAGAGAGACGGACAAGTTGTTACAGGTGTGGAAGCACCTCGCATCTGAGCAATGACAAAGTGTGCCCAGCATTTAGAGCAAAAAGCGCGTTCTGTGGAGTGTTTGGACACTATGAAAAGGTATGCAGGTGGAAGCCCAAGGTTGGCGGCAGTCAAATATATTGACCAGGGCAGCCCCGAAGAAGAAGAAACACATGCCGAGGAAGAATACCTCGAAGAAGTCTTATACATTGATGCCCAGGTCCTGGACGTGGATTGCAAGGAGTCCAACAAACCTATACTCAACATGAGCATAGGAGGCGTGAAGATCGACATAGTAGCTGACTCGGGAGCCCCCATCACAATAGTACAGAGAAAGGTGTGGGAAGAGAAAATGTTAAGAGAAATAAAGGAAGAGCTAAGGCCAATGGACTTGAGACCAGTCACCTACACGGGGCAAAGAATACCCATGCTGGGGTATTGCCCGTTGACATTCGAATTTAGAGGACGTCGACCAACATGTAAGCTATATGTGGCTGAGAAAGGGCCATCGGTGCTTGGCTGGAAAGATCAAGGCGCACTAGGGATCCAACTAAATCCTGGAGGCATTGAGAAGGTGTTGTTGATGGACATGGAACAAGAACAAGAAGAGGAAGCATGGGAGAAGACATACCCCAAAGTGTTCAGCAGGAAGATTAGGGAGTTGACCAAATTCAAGCACATGATACGACTGAAGGAAAGAGCCACGCCTGTGAGCCACAAAGTCCGAAACATTCCGTTTCGCTGCAGAGAGGCGGTACAAGAGGAGTTGGACACATTGGAAAAAGGAGGCGTGATTGAAGCGATTGAAAGCGCAGAGTGGTTATCGCCTTTAGTGGTAGTGCAGAAGCCCAATGGCAAGGTGAGTCTATGTGTGGACCTCCGGGAACTCAACAAGAACATTCTCGTTGACAAGTTCCCGCTTCCACGAATAAATGAAATGCTCGCGAGGACAAAGGGAATAAAATGGTTCTCAACTGTAGACCTGTCCTCGGCATACCATCAAGGGACACTCCATCCCAAGTGTAATCACCTTACATCCTTCATAACGCCATTTGGGTGTTACAAATTTGTGAGAATGACGTTCGGATTGGCATCAGCAGCGGCTGTATTTCAAAAACGAATGCACCAGCTATTTAAAAATGTGGAAGGTGTCCAATACTTCCAAGATAACATTCTTATAATGGGGAAGTCGAAGCCAGAACACAATGAGAAACTGCACACAGTACTAAGGGTGCTACAAAACAACGGCCTCACCGCAGAGTGGGCAAAGTGCAAATTTGGGGTACCGTCAGTGACATACCTGGGGCATGAAATAAGTGAGAAGGGGATTGAACCCAAGAAAGAAAACATGGAGGCGATAAGAAAAGCCCCTGCCCCAGGCAAGAAAGAAGACGTCAGGTCGTTCCTGGGCATGGCGGAATTCTATAGTAAGTTCATCCCAAACTTCGCCACAAAAACGCACCACATGCGACAACTACTGAAGGAGAGAAACGGATTCAAGTGGGGCAAAGAGGAGCAAGAATAATTTCAGGCCCTGAAGAAAGAAATGAGCGAAGCCATACCCCTCAAGGGTTTTGACCAAGGAGCAAAATCCATTCTCACCACTGATGCCAGTGACCGTGGCCTCGGAGCAGTACTGATGCAAAGGTCAGACAGCGGGGAAGTGTCCACCATTTGCTTTGCATCCAGAGCTCTGGCACCTAATGAAGAAAAGTTTAGTGTCACAGAGAAACAAATGCTAGCGGTGGTGTGGGCGATGGAACACTTCCGACAGTTCCTATGGGGAGCCATGTTCTTAGTTCGCACAGACCATAAGCCTTTAATAAAAGTGCTGATGTTGAGTGGCCATGCGCACGCCACCCAGAGGATAGCGAACATGACATTGAGGCCCTTGGACTATGTATATGAGGTGGAGTACCTACCAGGACCCCGGAACAAGGTCGCTGATTTTTTAAGCAGAGCAGCCGCCAAAGAGAAAGCAGAAGAACAAGAAACCCCAGGATGGGAGGGATACATGGTGGCAACCATGCAAGACCTGGAACAAGTGATCAGTGAGCAGGAGTGGGCCGAAGCGTATAGGCAAGATGATGACATCGAGGCAATAAAAGGATATGTGACACATGGGTGGCCAGAGAAGAGGCACCTAGATGAGAAATTGAAGAAGTATTGGGAGGTGAGAGAGGAGCTATCCCTTGGAGAGAACCCGATGTTCCTACTGAGGGGAGACAAAATAATTCCTCCCCAAGGACTAGTAGGACACCTTTTGGCAATCTTACATGAAGGACACCAAGGAATATCAAGAACGAAGGCCTTAGCAAGAAGAGCATATTGGTGGCCCGCCATCGACACCCAAGTGGAGAGGTTTGTGAGAGAATGCGATTCGTGCTCTAAAGCAGACAAAACACAAGCCTTGGTGAGACCACAACTGGGCAAGTTTCCCATACCCAACAGTCAATGGGAGATGGTGTCCATTGACATTATTGGACCCATCTTGAACAGTGAGGGGGTACAGAAATATGCCATTGTGTTCGTTGACAGGTACTCGAAGTGGCCTGCGGTGGAGGTGAGAGAGACCGTGGACACAGAAATGGTACTGGCGTTTCTGAACGCCATCTTTGTGAAGGAAGAAATCCCCAAGATCATAACATGTGACAAAGGGCCACAGTTCACCTCAGCCAAATGGAAAGCGTTCATGTCGAGAAATGGGATTGAAGTCAAACACACACCTATATACCATCCGGCCGGAAATGGGCTGGCCGAACGGTTCAATCGTGTAATAATGGGGACCATACAAGCGGCTATAAGTGATGGGCAAGAATGGGAAAAAGAGCTACCCAAGATGCTGTGGGCATACCGCATCACTCCGGGAAGCACAGGCTACAGTCCATTCAAGATATTGAGAGGAAGAGAGCCGTTCACGAAGGACAACCTCGCATGGAGACAAATGGTAGTGCAAAGCAAATGGTCTCCGGCGATTGTAAAAAGGAATCTGGAAAGAGCACAAGAGGCATATACAGAACATTACATCAAGCGATGTAATACTCAGGCGGTATCTCTAGAAAAGGGAGACTGGGTGAGAATGAAGGTAGCCACCTTGAAAAGGAAAGGAGAAAGCAATTTCACGCCACCCCTTCAAGTACTGGAGCCATATGCCAGGTCCGCGTTGTTGAGCGACGGCAAGGTATGGTCACCAGACAGGATGGCGAAATGCTACAAAATCCTGAGATGGGAAACGGAAAGTGAGACCGGATATGAAGGAGGAGCTATGAGGAATGAAGTCAGTGGAAGGACACAAGAGCATGTAGGAAGAAAGGAAGAGCAAGTAGAGGACATAGAAGACAGAGAGGATGAAGTGGAAGAGGAAAGAGCTACAGGAAGTGATACCACCGTGACAGAGCAAGAGGAAGGAAGGAGCGAGGAAAGATAGGAAGGTACAGGGATTGTGGTGAGTGACAGGCGAGAGCAGCGCACTACCCCAAGGACCCTGGGAGGAAGAAAGGAAGCAGAGGAAGTGAGAACGCGAGCGGGACGTGTGGTGAGGAGACCCAAGAAGTTCGAGAACTTTAACATGGACATGCAGTAATGCTGTGTTGTGTTAGTTATGATGTTTGTTTATGTTTAAAGGGGGGAGATATGTAGTGACGGTCTAGTTGATCGCGCTCAGGGCCGGAACCGGAAGGGAGCCGGCAGAAACCGGAATGCGGCCATTTTGTATAGGCGCCTAGCCGGGTGAATGAAAAGCGCGCTTCCCCGGCGCTCCGTGAGAATCTTAAATAAAACCTCTTAAAAATAAACGAGGCTGTGTGATTATTGAGCAGAAGGTACCCTCCTACAGTAAGGGCCAGGTGGCTCTCTATAGGGAGGAGTTCCGTCAGAATCAAACCTCTGCCTTCCTTCATCTGCTGGCGGCACACAACCCACACTGGCATCACGCTGCTCCCCCATACCCAAGCCTCAATGCCACTAAGAAAGAGATGGGGGGCAAGGCAGGGATGGCGGGGAATATAGAGAAGAGCGGATTGGAACAGAGAGCCGCTTTTCAGCTGCTCGTTGGCCGTTCGACAATCGTGTCGCGATACTCCTATACTTTCCGTAATATATCATATCTAGTAAAAATATTTACACTGTATATGGTAACTAGATAATGGACAACACACAAAGAACAGTACACTAATGTAACACAACAGTGAGAAAGGAAACCGCTAATCTTACAAATAGATCTGTAATCTTGTGTGGCAAACAGCTAACCAACTAAAGGCTAGAAAGGTAAGTTATTCAGTAATTAATGTAGAGATCCTGGATAAGTGCACCTTATGAAGTTCACGGATCTTCAATTTACACAAAGCTCAAATATTTATTCAGCACACAAAACACTTGGAAAAGAAGGTCAAAGGACCGTAACTGAGCATTTCTGGTGCTATGAAGGCTTCACAAAGAGCTAATGTTCAGAAACTACAAAACTTTACTTATTTTGCATCTCTTAGTTATCAAATAAGGTTTCTGACCTGAAGCATGCATGAACATTTTAAAACCTCAAAGCAAATCAAAGAGAATGAAAGGTACAGAGGAAGGGGCAGCTAAAACTTTACCAGCAACTGCTCAATCACCAGTCAACCCCAAAGCCTGAGTGCCTGCTCTGCAGAGAACTTGATTGGTGGTAATTAGCTGCCTCTATTAACCTCAGTACGTTCCCTGCTAGCTGCAGAATGAGCCTAAATCCCATTGGCTTCCATTAGACCTTGGCCCCTATATTTAAAAATGTATAATTCTTGATCCCTCTATCTAATTTGATGTTTTATTTATTTATTAATACAATTTATAGAGCGCATACATATGCCCGCGGGCGTCTTGGCGTCTTGGTTTTAGATTCTTTTTCATCATTAAAATGTATTTCTTTGTATTAAATGTGTTTGAGATGTCTATCTGAATCAATTCTAGTCTCTAAGATTGTTTTGTTAAGGTTGCATAAAACAGATGTATTTTCTCTTTGAGAAGTCTGTCCCTTTGTGTCAAGGTACCCACGGTAAACTTAGGATTCTTCAAAGAAATGTACTTTTACTTGTAAGTGTTAGTTTATAGTTTGTTTCACATGTTGGACATTAGACACAGCTCACATCAAAACTTGGGCCACTCCTCTGCTGTTATTAATCCAGTTTCTTGCAAACAAAATTCCCATTTTAGATTCAGACCAGCTATGAAGCCTCAAAATCAGAAGTAATCTGGCTAAGTGATCTAGCACATATATTTCTTATAGAGTTGTGGAAGAGATCAATAGAGCAGTAGCTCATATAGAATAGTAAAATTCCTCCAACAAAGAACATTCCAGCTGGCAAACGTCCTCCAATAATAAACTTTCAGATAAACGTTTATATCTAGACGAGTGGATGGCCAGTGACATAACCAGAGATGGTCTGATTTGCCATGCTCTGCCGAGACATCTGATAGGATGCACTGTGCTCCACAGTAAAACCGCTGGATGTATGTAAAGAGGAAGTACTCCATATGTTATGACTCAAGGTTACAGCAACCTATGGGTGTGGGGGTGGGGCAAAACAAAGTGTAAATGACAATTTTAACATCAATATCTGGTGGGGCGGGGGGCGTTATTACGTCTCTCTCTGTGTTTGTACGAAAAAGCAGCAGCGGACCTTAAAATGCCGCACCTAAACTCCAGTTCCAATAAGTCAATGTTTAAATATATATATATATATTTTTTTATATTTTTCTGTGCTGCCAACCCCGACACCAGCTGCTGTTTGGCGTCGCTGTGCTCTCCAGATCAGTTAAACAATTTTTTCAATGCTCATGGGGGCGCACCAAAATAGAAGTCCAAGAAAAAATAAGTAGAAAAATGTTCTTTATTTATCTTTGTCCGTTTAAAATACACATCATCAGTAAAATATGCAACGAGTTCAGCCAACGCGTTTCACTCCCTACCAAGGAGTTTCTTCAGGGCTGAAAATACAATAAAAAACAAATACTCCCAGCAGTTTCCTGCGTCTTAAAGTATTTACACATTTCCCATTTGACACTACATCATATAAAGATTCTTTATAGAACACTTATTTCCCAAAAGAAGGAAATACACAATAACCAGATGTTGGGAAAGACTGATCAAAGATTGTTGTGTAGCACACAGATGTAATTCACAGATGTAATTCTTAATATACATTCATATTATAAAAAAGGCAGTTATCTTAGGAGCACCTTTCTAGACGGTTACCACCACGGAAGGGGGAAGAGTTTACATGGAAGGCCGTGAAGAAAAGTGTAAAGATCATAATTGGTTCACAAATTCACAAATGACTCATATTGTAGTACCACAAGAGTTTTAAACCCAAGCGCATCGGGATCCGCGGAGAGAAGTGGACGGCCCACAGTTGATTAACAGAACCACATATGTCTCAATTTGCAATGACACAAAAGCTAGTACCAGTATTTCACATTTATGGGTAAGAGAGAGTTAACATCCAAGAACTACAACCTTTTATATCGCTTTCCTATAGGTGCTTGGAACTAATTTTTACCTTATTATACCATACATTTGAACAAGAAAAAGAAATCACAGATTTAGGCACAATACATCATTTCTTATCTGATCTCTAAAGTTCATATCATAACATTACCATCCTAATGTCCATTCCATTAGTGTAACCCACATCCAAAATAACACATCATTCTTCCAACCATTTCTATTTGGGTTTAAATTAGAGTAGAGCGAGAATGAATCGGGAGTGGTAGAGGTAATTTAGACTTGATTCTCTTATGGGTTAGTTATAGGGAAGAGTATAATAACAAGACTGTAATTCTTACCACTGCAATTCTTTTTGGTGTGTTGCGTTCAGGTATTTCCCCTGTTATCACGCTAGTTTTTTTATATATATGCCAGACGTTTGTTCACTCCTGTACAATTCTATTCAATAAAGGAAAAGTTGTTTTGAGCCCTTTATATTTTAAGAATTTTAAGAATTATTTTTCATTTATTCCCTTTTAAGCATACCTTAAGTTCATGCAGTTTCTGTCTTCCCTTATTTTTTCACGTTTTCAAAAACTTGATATATCTTGCCCATAAGTCGATTCAGGTGGTCCACTGTTTTTCCATCCCTGGCCGTATTAGTGCAAGGTTGTTGCGGTACTAGGTGGTAAAAAAAGTCAAAGGAGACACTAAGCCCATCACGCAATCGTATTTGACATTTTGCTATGTTGTGTTTAAACTTAATGTCGTAAAGACTTCCCTGCTAGCAGTTATATAGTCATGTAAGCCCGGTTTCAAGAGTAGCAGACTATTAGTTAGGTAAAAATAAAAATAATTCTGCCTTACGTTCCATCAAAATATATCATCACCCTGTGAAGGCAAGAGGACACACTCCCCTGTGCCACAACCCCGCAAAATACCGATGAGTCCCACCCAGCGCTAGCAATGGGGATCACCCGTCTACGACCTGGCCCCCACATTATTACATCCAAAATTAAGGAAACGATTTTGGGAGAGCATTTTTATGATAGGGTTCCGTTGTTTTCCTTATGTTCAAACCCTCAAGTCTCCCAAAAAAAAAGAGAAAAGGACCCATGAAAGCACCGTTGTAATCAGGTGGAGGAACTCATATATATAAACCCCCACCTGAACTGCTAACCTAAGTGATCTAGCACATATATTTCTTATAGAGTTGTGGAAGAGATCAATAGAGCAGTAGCTCATATAGAATTGTAAAATTCCTCCAACAAAGAACATTCCAGCTGGCAAACGTCCTCCAATAATAAACTTTCAGATAAACGTTTATATCTAGACGAGTGGATGGCCAGTGACACAACCAGAGATGGTCTGATTTGCCATGCTCTGCCGAGACATCTGATAGGATGCACTGTGCTCCACAGTAAAACCGCTGGATGTATGTAATGAGGAAGTACTCCATATGTTATGACTCAAGGTTACAGCAACCTATGGGTGTGGGGGTGGGGCAAAACAAAGTGTAAATGACAATTTTAACATCAATATCTGGTGGGGCGGGGGGCGTTATTACGTCTCTCTCTGTGTATTGCGCATTCATTCTGCATGCCCTTGTCCTATCTAAAAATACAAATGAAACCAGACATAAAAAAGCAGGCTGTTAGTATGGGCATAAAGAACCAGATTGAAAATGACTATCATAATCACATTTTAAAATGATCAAAATCTAATTAAAACAGTGATGAATGCCCAGGCAGTCCCGTATTACGATCTCCGTAGGTATTTGTGTAATAACGTGTTTCTTCCATTTTATTTCGACATCAACGAACAGCTGGGAAAATATTATTTTGTCTTCATAGGCTGCTGCTATTTT
This sequence comes from Lissotriton vulgaris, assembly GCF_964263255.1. Lineage (NCBI taxonomy): Eukaryota > Metazoa > Chordata > Amphibia > Caudata > Salamandridae > Lissotriton > Lissotriton vulgaris. The sequence continues at coordinate 1,723,090,437 of NC_141689.1, forward strand.
TGCAAGCGATGAGTTGTGCACATACCACCAGTGGAGTCAAAAAGCGTCCCGGATTCCAACCATTTACTAGGATTCTGAGAATAAACACATGGCCGCCGCAAGCCTCTGTATAGCTCTGGAGTTCCTAATTTTAGTTCGCCGTGCTTTGAACGTGATGCCAAATATATTGCACAATGCAACAGTTTGGATGTCGGTAAAACCCCGGAACATGACAGGTTGACCCGGCCATTTCCAGAACAAACGTCTCTAAGCTTCCTCGGCTTGAATAATTGAAAAGCTGAGAGCCCAGGCGTCAGATAAACGTAAAGGATAATTTGAATTTATTGCAAGTAATGAAAGAATGCTGCCGGCGTGTCAGTCATTTAGAAGAGTCAATATTTCATAGCTCCTGTGCCTACATATGTACTAATTTGCCACAAAAAAAGAAGAAATATAAAATGTTGGCAGAACTACATCGACTTATTGGTTTCCATGGTAACCACGCCCTCACATGCAATTAGTTTTAAGGGAAACCCAATCACCATGGCAGTCGTTGTTCTACGTTGACAAAAAGGAAGAAAATGGCGAATGCCCACTCGAAAGCAGCGTGTTAATATTTTATCAGGGCCTGGAGCAAAGGGAATATAGTCTTGAAGCTTTAAATCGTTGAGCGTTAATAATCTAGTCAAACGTTTTATGGCCAGCACAACTTTTGTTTTTGGTTGATGGATGGTTTACATTTCAACACAGCACGGCGTGCTACGGGGAACTGTTCTGTGTAGTGTTAAAATGAACTGCGCAAGTCGTTTTGTCCGGCGTCTTGGAAACCGTTTTGGAACGTGCATCAATGCGCAAAAATGAGGGACGTTACAAGCTATCGACAACGCTTCACCCAAGTAGTTGCATTGAATGCAACTCTTTAATTGTGCATGTGCAGGAATGGTGGTTGCACAACTGCAGCGTAGAAGCAACGCACTCTCTAGTTTAACACGTTTCATGGTAATTTTATTATTATTCCTAATCCCTACTAGTCGCATTGAGAAGTACATGTCACATAATTAACAAAGTGTCAACACCAAAATGACATACATAAAATACCACTAGCATTGCTCAAATACAACCCACACACATTCAAACACACATAAACACATAACGTGCACATACCCAAATACAAACATACCAACATGCACACGCGAGCACAAATGCACATTCCTTTAAGCACACAAACATACGCTATTATAAACAAGTCACGTGCAAATTATACCGTTATAAGAACTATTTTCATGTGAATTAAGGAAGTTCTCAACTTCTCAATTGCAACAAGAGCCGAGATTAGCCGAAATACAATTCTGGGTTGTCTAAATGGTAATTTGGCAGCCAGAGAGTTTTCTGTATTGAAGTAAATATGGTTGTTTTATGTTATCCGGCATTTTGATAGGCATGCCAGTTTCCCGAGGCGTACTTTCTCAAACACAAAAGCGAGTACCATCATTAACCTCTCACAATATGCCCCTGGGTGCAAAATGGTGGCACAGCAAGTTTTGTGACTGAGGCACCTGGGTATTCCCTTTCTTCATCATGGTAGTAACTAGAGCAATATTTTCCCACTATTGACATAAAGCAGCATACCCAGTGCTGCAATATAAGCCACATACCGTAAAAGTAGGGCAAGCATGAATTGATTTATGAGTACTTTGAGCTTGTGCTGTATCTTATTAGAGCAAAAAGAATTGCGGTATTAGATAGCGCCAACAATCTTTGGCAACAATCATCTCCTCATCTGCAAATGCGGTTTAGTCCTCTGCTTGCATTTCCAACATACTCTCATTTAAAGCAAGAAGCAAGGCTTGCATGTGATGTGGCCTCTTGAGAATTATAGTTGCAATACACACGATATGGCTATTCTAAAAGGTAGCTTACACTTAGCGTTATATTAAAGAAAAAAACCTCTTTCGGAGTGAAGTTTTATTTCATGCAAAGTTTGTTTTAAATCCGTTCATCAGTTTTTGAAATATCTTTTGGCAACAATTTCTATGGTAGTTAGTATGGGAAATGCTACAATTTTTTCCATGGACAGATCTTCACAAGACTTGCCATGCTGAAACATATATGGATATATTAGAAAATTGGCAAGTTTCATAAATATGTGGTCATAAGCTCATGAGTTATGGGCAAATAAAAAATAAATGCTTTTCCAATAGAAAGCGTTGCTGAACCGTAAATATACCAAGGTGAGCGCCATTGTGTGTTGTATTATATTATATCATATTACATTTATTATATTATATTATTATATATTATATCATATCATATTATAGAATAGTATAGTATAGTTTACTATAGTATAGTATAATATAGTATAATATAGTATAGTATATTATGATATCTATATACATACCACTACAAAAACATTTGGAGCATTCACAGGGTGTTAAAATTGGCTTTATAAACCGCAGATGCATTTCAGCGTAATGCCTTCCTCAGTGCCATAAAACCATTGTCCAAAGTGCACGGTGTCAGGTTCATTTAAAACATCCAGCATTCCTATTGGTTAGAACATGGCCAATAGGAGGACAGCAGTCACCCCCAATGTGGTAGTGACGTGTCGATATCCACGGTGTCATTGATTAAATTATGTGCCACTCTGCCCATTTAACATGTCTTGCCCCGATATGCAATTGGATGGCGGCCACAGTCACTCACACCAGGATTCGCTACATTTTTGCAAGTCCTGTCATAGCTCGATGTTATCACACATGGGCTGCCGCTTTCCTTTGTAAGTTTGAAAAATAAACCCCTGTGCACTTAACACCCGTCGCCTGCCGCTGGATGTCAATCACGACCTCTCCGCAGGTGTCCATCAAATGGCTGGGCATACCTGGATTTGCATAATTAAACAACCAGCGATGGTCGAGGGAGTTTGAAAGCAGCAGTTCAGGAAGACCAAAAATGAATCGGTTTTCAAACTTCCCACAAGGCCGCCGAACAAAAACATTCAGAACACTCGCGGGGTGTTAAAATTGGCTTTATGAACCATAGACACATTTCAGCGTAATGCCTTCATCAATGTGAAAAAAAACATTGTCCAAGGTGCAAAAGTGTTAGGTACATTTAAAACATCCAGCAATCTTATTGGTTGGTCCGTGGACACTAGGACATCCATGGTGTCATTGATTGAATTATGGACCTCGCTGCCCAATTAACATATCTTGCCCGGATGTGCAATTGGATGCTCGCCACTGTCACCCACACCCAGTTTCGGGCACATTTTGTTGCCAGTCCTGCTCATCCAACTCATCAATAACTAATATACACACTCATGTAGTTAGTGACTAACTGATGCAGCATGTTATATAACAACAAAGACAGCGATGCCCACATTCACATAGTTTAGTTACTAATCCATGTATTAAGTGAGACACTTTTAATTACTCACTTAAACAGACAGTCAGATAGATACTAAATCCTCCAACCAGACAGTTATATATCCATTCAATCTTCAATACAGATTGGTATATATATATATATATATATATATATATATATATATATATATATATATATATATATATACATATATATATATATATATATATTCATTCACTGGAAAAAAACATAGGTTTGACACCAGTTATAGTTAGCTGGAAATTTTACTGACATAAAACCATTGAAATTCCCACGTTATAGTTAGTTGGACTCACTATAACTTGCGCGCCTGCAATGCACTGCTGATGACGTCACATATTACATCACTCATGACATGGTCAGTGACATCACTGATGACATCACTGATGACACCATCCAGTGAATGTGTGTCTTTCTGAAAAATAAATATGTTTTATTTATGTATATGTAAAGGCCGATGGAAGAATAAATGTTTAAATAAGTGTCTAAATGGATTTTTTTTTTAAATTGATTGGGTAAACTGGCTTATTAAGTGTATCTCAGTGAATACATACATTAGCGAATAATGTTTAAATATTTAAATATATGTATCAGTGTTTCACTTTGTGTATAAGTGGCTGCATGGGTTGGTGAGTAGCTACTTGTGTGTGTATATGGGTTATTAGATGTATTTTTTAGTATCAGTATGAGTGTCTGTATGGTTTGGTGGGGCTATTACTTAGCACATAGATGCATCAATGACTGACTCACTGTTTCTATGTGTTTTGAAGACAGCATATGTGCAGGACTATATGGGTGGATGATGGGTATATGTGTGTGTTAGTGAGTGAATGACTGTCTCACTAGTGTCTTTATCAGTAACTACATATGTTTTAATCTAGTATATGTGAGTATTGATGTATATAAGTGAGTATATGTGAGAGTGAGAGATTGTAAGAGTTCCTGTTTAAATAAGTATGTGTTTCTATAAGTGATTGTTTAAGAGAGTAAGTATGTGTAAGTTTCCTTAGAAGTAAGGTGGTAGTGTGTGTATAGCTGTATATGCAAATAAATGGCTGTTCAATAGTTTATTTGCATGTGTGAGTATGTGTGTGAGTAACGTTTGGATGACTGTCGGTGTGTAACAGGATGTATAGGTGTTTCACTACATATGATGAGTGAATATATGTATGAGTGACTATATAGAACTGTTGGTGAATGAGTGGATGAGTATATAGATGGTGGAATTACTGAATTGGTTGTTGTAACTGGTATGGGTATCTACATTTTTTTGAAAATGTTAGTTTTCATTTTTGAATATGTGTTTCAAGGGTTACATTACACTGAAAGGAGGCCTGTCACTCTGTCACAAGGATGGTGTCATCAGTGATGTCATGAGTGATGTCACTGACCATGTCATGAGTGATGTAATATGTGACGTCATCAGCAGTGCATTGCAGGCGCGCAAGTTATAGTGAGTCCAACTAACTATAACGTGGAAATTTCAATGGTTTTATGTCAGTAAAATTTCCAGCTAACTATAACTGGTGTTAAACCTATGTTTTTTTCAGTGAATTTAATAGGTTTTTAAATGCTAATTCCTAACTAGAACTGGTGTGAAACCTATGTTTTTTTCAGTGAACTTCATAGGTTTTGTAAATGCTTATTCCTAGCTATATATAGGGCCTGAAACCTATGTTTTTTTCAGTGAATTTCAAAGGTTTTTTAATAGCAAATTTCTATAGCTATGAAATATATTATTTTTTATAATGAATCCTATATTGTATATTTATGTAATACTATTTTTTATGTATATTGTTCATGGTTTTGTAATTTTTTTTATTTTGTTGCCCTGTTGCGCTCCCGGTGCGCGTACCGGTGAGCGCACCGGTAAGTGCAGTCTTTCAGCGCGCCCCGGTGTGCGTACCGGTGAGTGTCCCGTTTGCGCTATCATCATCGTGACATATCTCGTAGCCGCGTCCGCGTGATACGCACGGGGTAAGCACACCCGGAAGCACCCGAGCGCATATGATCGCGCTACGTAAGCGCCCCAGGGAGCGTAGCATAAGCGCGTCGGGTCATGTGACCTGAAAATAACACTTTTCATTGGTTCAGGACAGTTTTGGTTTCCAAATGATGAAATCCCGGGTCATGTGACCTGAAAATAACACTTTTCATTGGTTCAGGACAGTTTTGTTTGCCAAATGATGAAAGCCTTCACCTTTTTTCCTCATTCTCACTTTTTACTTTGACTGAGGAAGACCTGTTTGCAGACCTATTTGTACCTATTTGTACTGAGAAATGGCTACTGTAGCAGCAGCAGCAGGAGCATCTCAACCACCACCACCACAACAAGGACCACCACAACACCACAGTGGTGGAGAAGAAGAAGAGGAGGAGGAGGAGAGGCGGTACCTGCCTGAAGATACTACCACCTATAAGCCAAAGGAGCACATTGTGTGGGAGTTTTTTAAAATCCCAAGGGGCCTCAAGAATGTTAATGCGCCAAACGTTACTTGTTTGATCTGTGGCACTGTACTTTCCAGGGGGAACCCTGCCAAAAAGTATTCTTTTGGCGACAACACCATGATTCACCACATGCAACACCGGCACCCAAACAACTATGCTGCGGCAGAGGTCAGAGAACTGACCAGAAACCCTCCCCAGTCTTCTCCCAGCACCTCCCAAAGTAAACTACCCACTCCATTGGGTCCAGAGACAAGGGAGATGGTCCCAAACATCCAAACCCAGTTTGGAGATTTCAAAATAGTTTGCAAATTTTGTGGAAGGACAATTTGCTATGGTGAGCAAAGTATTAAACTCATCAACCGTGCTGGTAACAACCACAAGTGCCAAACAAACCTTAATTTTTTTTGCTTCAGTTGAGCCGTTTACAATTCCCTGTTGTTTGTTTGTCCCCATAAAAATTCCCCCAAAAATATAAAATTGTTTATAAAAGCCAAAAAAAGTACAAAATGTTCCAAAAAACAATATAAAAAATATAAAACAACAAAAAGAATAAAAAAACAGTTCTTTTTAGAACTACCTCCAATTTATAAAAAAATGCTACATTTAAAAAAAAAATCTGTCATTCTTTTTTCCCCATGGTACGCTCCCCGGTGCGCGTACCGGGCCCTTCCCCCGCGCAAATTGAAAAAAAAAATGTTTTGCCCTGCGGGGCCCTTTTATGGCCCCCACATCAAACCTAGGGGGTCAGGGGGGTCTAAACTGCCCCCTTTTGGTCAATTCCCCATTTGTTTTTGCCACCTCTTGTGTCTCAATCCTACTGAGACACAAGATGGCGGCCGCTCCGGACTATTTGGAATGTTGAAAGACACCCGAGAGCCAATCAGCTTTCCGCTCGCGAACTCGGTGTTGGGGCGCGCTTATAGATATATATTTTTTTTTTAACCTAAATTACTCAAAATCCACTTGAGCACATATCTTGAGACATATCAAAGGCACATCGGGCTACCAGTCCCTACATTTTTGCCAAGTTTGGTGGAAATCCATTCTGCCGTTCGGGCTAAAAGTGAGTCCAACCGCCCTATTGAAATTAACATGGGTAAAACATGTTTTGGGACCCCCCCTTTTATCTCGGCCCCCGCTTGACAAATCCCCCCCAAACTTTCAGGGAAGTAGTGGAGCGCAGCAAGGCAAATTTCAGGAAATTTTCAGGCAGATCCCTCAATCGACGCCAAAGTTATTCCCAATATAATGTTGCGGACTCCCTATAGAAAATAATCCTAACTATAACTACCTACTAGCGACCGCCAGTAGGTAATATATATATATATATATATATATACACACACATATATATACATATATATATATATATATTACCTACTGGCTATCGCCAGTAGGTATATATAGTTAGAATTTTTTCTCTATGGGACTTTTGAAAATTCTATGTCTAATAACTTTGGCGTTTGTGGACGGAATCGGCTGAAATTTTCAGGAAAATGGCACATTTTGATTCTGAGCAGCCCCTGAAAATTTGGGGGGGTTTCGTCAAGGGGGGGCCGAGAAAAAAGGGGGGTCCCAAAACGCGTTTTTTGCATTGAGTTTTCCATAGGGCGGTTGGACTCACTTTTAGCTCGAACGGCTGAATGGATTTGCACGAAACTTGGCAAAATTGTAGGGACTGTTAGCCCGATGTGCCTTTGCTAGGTCTCAATATATGTGCTCCAGTAGTTTTTGAGAAATTAACGTTCAAACCAAGATATATATCTGTAACGGCGCTCTGGGCAGCGATCCGGTCCGCTTACTTTTCGCTTATCGGAACTTTGCGCGCAGAAAGCTGATTGGCTCTCCGGTGTCTGTCAACATTCTAAACAGTCCGGAGCGGACGCCATCTTGTCTCTCGGTAGGATCGAGAGAGAAGAAGAGGTGAAAAATGAAAGGGGAATTTAATGAAAGGGGGCAAGGTATCCCCCTCTTGACCCCCTAGGAATGTTGTTGGGGTTATTAAAGGGTCCCGTGGGGAAAATAAAAAAAAAAAAGATTTTTCACGGTAGAAGCGCTTCACGGGCCGCGAACTGGGCCGCAAACTGGTAGCGAAACGGGAATTCGCCATTTTGTGCTTCGTTAATTAAATTACTAGGTATAAGGGGGTGCGGGAGACGTATCCTAATCCCCTTACTAGTTATAAGTGGGTGCGGGAGACGTATCCTAATCCCCTATGTTTCCTGAGGGTGGCTGAGGAGGCTGATATATGTTGATACATCTCTTCCAGCGGCTGTGCGTGAGCTTTTTTTTTTTTTTTGCTGCGTGACAGTCCGGAGCGGCCGCCATCTTGTCTCTCGGTAGGATCGAGAGAGAAGAAAAGGTGAAAAACTAAGGGGGAATTTAATGAAAGGGGGCAAGGTATCCCCCTCTTCACGCCCTAGGAATGTTGTTGGGGTTATTAAAGGGTCCCGTGGGGAAAATAAAAAAAAAAATGATTTTTCACGGTAGAAGCGCTTCACGGGCCGCGAACTGGGCCGCAAACTGGTAGCGAAACGGGAATTCGCCATTTGCTTCACGGGCCGCGAACTGGGCCGCAAACTGGTAGCGAAACGGGAATTCGCCATTTTGTGCTTCGTTAATTAAATTACTAGGTATAAGGGGGTGCGGGAGAGGTATCCTAATCCCCTATGTTTCCTGAGGGTGGCTGAGGAGGCTGATATATGTTGATACATCTCTTCCAGCGGCTGCGCCATCTTGCCTTTTTTTCGAATGCCACAATTTTGTCGTGCACGGCAGCCATTTTAGATGCCAGGCTGGTCCCAGGATATCACCTAACCCTGCGGATGTAGTTTATGGCCCCAGCTGTAGAGAATTCAGACATGCCAATCCTCCTGATTCAGGCGTGTGACTACTGATTTCAGTGCTAGTCTCCCGCCTCCCGATTTCTGCAAGCAAAAACCCGGGGGCATATTACGAACAACTAGCGATAATTTTTGTCTCTAACTTGTTTAGAGACAAAAATTATCGCCGCACATCGGCGATTTTTATCGCAGATAAACCTTGCTATTATCGCAGAAAAGTCAGCGATATTCATGTATTATTGACCTAATGCTCTTAGCCATGTTATCCACCTCCCATTGGATAACATGGCTAAGAACTGCTCAGGGCAGGTGTTAGATTTTGGAGATATTCGCGCTTAGCGCGAATATCTCCAAAAGTTGGTAATAGAAGGTAGCGATGTTAGGGACTGTTTCCAGTCGCTAACATCTTGGCACGCCACTTTGCATGTCATTAGTGATAAATATCACTGACATGCAAAGCGGGGCCCAAGATGGTCGCTATCTCCTTTTAGCTGTCACTAACTGGTGTTAGCGACAGCTTGGTAATAGGGAGATAATTTTATCTCCGCTTTCATGGCTTTTAAAGCCAAAAAAAGCGGAGATAAACCCCCTTGATAATATGCCCCACGATTCCTTGGGGGTTTCAGCCGACAGGGCTTGGTATTGTGTTACATGGTAATTTTTCCATGAAACGTCAGAGGGTCGATGCAGGGGTTGTAGAAGAGGTGATAAACCATTTAAGCCTCATGAACAAGCGCATGGTCTTTTAAAGATTTGTGAAGTACTCGGGGCGGCGGTGTGTGTGTGCCCTCTTTCAGGAGCGGGCGGGGGGGCACTGCCAGCAACTTGCCAGGTCAGGTAGTGTTCAACACGTGCATCACCCTTTCTCTGCCTGCTATTGCGCTCCATGCTTCGGAAAGGTAAGAAAAAGAACGTGCATTTGAGTTTGAAATATCCGATCCTGCAGCAGCACACTTCCAAAGCCCACACATGACAATAACCCGATTCAAGGCCCCATTCACCCGTTTTTAAAAAAATAGATAACACTCCAACAAAGTAAGGTTATAAAACTTTATTAACTACTAACTTTAACAAACGGAACAAAAACTAAAAACATTTAAACATTTCTCAACACAAAAAGCAACAATGGTTAGAAGCGGTCTTTTGTGCGAATAGTCCCAAGGCAGCACAACGTGCAGAGTTCTGGACGGCACCCAGGTGATGTCGCCTGGGTGCCGCACTGGTTTAGGGATCCTACAATGCTGCTCCGAAAAAATTGGCGTGGGGCGTCCCGGGTGGGGCGAGGGGAGGCCTCGTCAGTAGCGGTCTGTTGTGCGAATAGTCCCAAGGCAGCACAACGTGCAGAGTTCTGGACGGCACCCAGGTGATGTCGCCTGGGTGCCGCACTGGTTTAGGGATCCTACAATGCAGCACAGAAAAACAGCGTGGGGCGTCCCGGGTGGTGCGGGGGGAGGCCTCGTCAGTAGCGGTCTGTGTCCAGTGTCACATGGCTGACACAACATGTACGACAGGCACCCAGGTGATGTCCAGTAAACTGCCGCACTGGTTTTGGTATCCTACAATGCTGCTCCGAAAATTGGCGTGCGGCGGCTCGGGGGGGGGGGGGCGTGGGGGAGCCGGCGTGAACGGGCCTCCCCAGGTGGCGGCCATCTAGCTGAGTTGCGCTCGCTCTTGCGGCCACAGCGTCTCGCTCACCATGTTGTTGAGTTGCTCCCACTCTTGCAGTGCAGCGATAGGCGGCTGCCACATGGCTCTTAAAATGGCGGACAGCTCCTCGGTTTTAGGCCTGGTCCACTGAAATGGCCCTGGGACACTTTGGAACTCGGACGCTTGCCTGCTAGGGCTTGGGCTCCATTCTCGAAAAGCGTCCGCTCAGCCGTGAAGATTGTATAAAAGTCTTGGGGGCCCCCGACTCCCGCAGGCTTCCGGTGGGGAGCGGCTGCCATGATTGCTCGCGGAATGACCACGACGGAGCCACGAGATGGTGGTGCTCTCATGCTGACGCCAGCTTCAGTCTGAATGATCCAGAAACAAGGTGGGGCTTTCATCGTTTGGGAAAAAAAAATGTTCTAAACCAATGAAAAGTGTTATTTTTAGGTCATATGACCAAGCCTTCCATCTTTAGGAAACCAAAAGTAAAATGAACCAATGAAAAGTTTTATAAACAAGTCACATGACCTGTTATGCGACATAGGGCTACAAAAAGCGTAGAAAATCCGTTGGCACGTGAGGCGGCGTCAGTAGCGGACCGATGTGCGAATAGGCCGAAGGCAGCACAACGGGCCGAGATCCGGATGGTACCGAGGTGGTGTCCAGCAAATTGCCGCACTGGTGTGGCCATCCTACAATGCTGCGCCGAAAGACGGCGTGTCCAGCTGAATTGCGGTCACTGTTGCGGTACAGTGACTCGAACGCGCCGAGATCCGGATGGCACCGAGGTGGTGTCCAGCAAATTGCCGCACTGGTGTGGCCATCCTACAATGCTGCGCCGAAAGACGGCGTGTCCAGCTGAATTGCGGTCACTGTTGCGGTACAGTGACTCGAACGCGCTGAGATCCGGATGGCGCCGAGGTGGTGTCCAGCAAATTGCCGTACTGGTGTGGCCATCCTACAATGCTGCGCCGAAAGACGGCGTGTTCAGCTGAGTTCCGGTCACTCTTCCGGCACAGTGACTCGAACGCGCTGAGATCCGGATGGCACCGAGGTGGTGTCCAGCAAGTGGCTGCACTGGTGTGGCCATCCTACAATGCTGCGCCGAAAGTCGGCGTGGGGTGCCCCGTTGGCTTATGAGGTGATGTCAGTAGTGGACTGATGTGTGAATAGGTCGGAACCAGCACAAGGCGCCAAGATCCGAATGGCAAGTCCTGGATGTTGAGTGCCTCAGTTGAGATTTCTGAGCAGTGCTTGTAGGACTGTCTGAAGCTTATTTGCACCTGCTGCAGCTTCACTAGGTCCGGCGGAACTTTTTGCCTTTTCCTTTCTGCTTCTTTTCCTACAATGCGTTTCATCTGAAGACACGACCAGGTCCCTGAATGTGTGCAGGGGGACGCTATTGATTGAATGAACGCGCCGAGATCTGGATGGCACCGAGGTGGTGTCCAGCAAATTGCCGCACTGGTGTGGCCATCCTACAATGCTGCGCCGAAAGTCGGCGTGGGGTGCCCCGTTGGCTTATGAGGTGATGTCAGTAGTGGACTGATGTGTGAATAGGTCGGAACCAGCACAAGGCGCCAAGATCCGAATGGCAAGTCCTGGATGTTGAGTGCCTCAGTTGAGATTTCTGAGCAGTGCTTGTAGGACTGTCTGAAGCTTATTTGCACCTGCTGCAGCTTCACTAGGTCCGGCTGAACTTTTTTCCTTTTCCTTTCTGCTTCTTTTCCTACAATGCGTTTCATCTGAAGACACGACCAGGTCCCTGAAGGTGTGCAGGGGGACGCTATTGATTGAATGAAAATGGCGGCTTGACACAAAGCTGACTCAAGCGTTACTGTTGGTGCTATACAGACAAAAATTGGTTTTCAGTTTGTACATTCTTCAGGTTTTTTTTTTCCATCCAAGTCTGATTGAGAGTTTGTAGAAAAATGGCTTCAGATTTTCCACATACTACTCTTCAACATTCTTCCTAAATGTAAGAATGTGAAACTCACTAGGAGAACGGCTGTTTCTGTTTCCTTTCAAAATGCTGCCACCAATATTTTCTGAATGGAAGACACCATCTTGTAGCATAAAGGGCCGAAAGGGGTTCTGGTCTGGCCGATGGTTGGTGGAGACATTTTGACTATATCTTGGACCTGCCCGGCCTCGCCCAAAATGGCGCCGGTATAAATGGGACTCGTAACTCTTTGCCCGCAAATGTATATCTAGAAAATGTTATTGTAAGTGGCCCTGTCGTATTTTAATTACAAAATGTACGTCCACCGATTCCGCAACTGTTAGACACCTTTGTTCTTGTCACCTAATGGCCCGCTCGTTACGTTCTTCTACAGTGTAAATGTCTCCTCATCATATACGATTTCAGTTTGCTCCGTGGCCGGCCCACGTGGTTGTAGGCCCGTATTTGTATACTGACATTTTTACAATAAAGGTTTTTAAAACAAAACACGGTAGTAGTATTTTCATTTGTAAAGTTTTTACTTTTACAGCCCTTCTAAAATTTAGACAGCTATCAGGTGCTATTTCACTAAGACACCGTACCTCTTTGACAAAGCCTCTGAATTGTGTCATGGAAATTTATTCTATGAAAGTCCTGGGGGCTTGCTTATATGGCTCTGAATTATGGGGTTTTTCGAATTTGACTAATTTGGGCCGAGCAGAAAACAGGTTCCTAAGAGGGGTCACAATGGTCCCACAAAGTACCCCAATAATCCCGCTAAAACTAGACCTGGGCAGAAAATCCGTGGTGGATATAGCGAGGCTTCGGCCACTCCTGTATTGGAGGCGAATTATGGTAACCTCAGAGCTAGCACATTATGCAGCAGCTTTGATGGATGTCATTAAATTCGATCGCTTCCACACTATCCCATGGCTAAGGGAGTTGCGGGGTTTGCTTACAGAACTGAAATTGGACCACCTATGGGACAACAAAGATCTAACTTGCTTCCCCTCTAAGGAAAAGCTAAAAGAGCTTTATTGGGAGATGATATATTTTGCAATATTCAGGGACAGTACAAGCGCAAATCTAACTTCTCGCTTCTTAAACTTAAAAGTGTATCCATCGTACGAATGTTTTTGGGACTTAATCGAAAAACCGTATGATAGAAAACTTTATTTTCAATTTCGCATTGGCACTTTACCTTTAAAGGCATTTAAGAAGCACTGGTCCCAGACATGGGATGAACATTGTCACCATTGCAAAGAGGAAATTGAGCACATCTCTCATTTTTTGTTTTGTTGCCCTTTGTATCTGGCCCCCAGACGCAAGTGGTTAAAACCACTATGCCTAAAGTTGGGAACCCGAAGCCAAGCTGAAGCCCTCAGGATACTCGAATCTGATTGTACAACATTGTATGTGGTTGGTGTAGCAAAGTACCTGGCATGGTCGTGGTTAATTCGCACCCGATCATTATTGGCTACTGTAGTATAATGGAAGTATGTATATCTATAAATTGTAAACTGTTTTATTGCGACAAACTGTTTGTTTTTAACCTATGAAATGTGTCTCTTAAATTGTAATATTGTGTCTGTAATTTTACGACTTTTTATTATGTCTTATTCGACATCAAATGTTTAATATGTATTTTTAGAAGTATTTTTATAAGTAGTATTTATTGTATAGGGTTAGGTGAATGCTTTTATGACAAATTGTCGAATAAAGCTTATAAATTGATTGAAATTGAAATTGACTTTTAGTGACTGTTTTCGAATCAGTAAAAGGCAAGTGAAATAAAGCAGTCCAATTACATGACGGATAAAAGGTATAATATGTAGGAACGCAGTAAAGATAAATGGTCAAGGGCAGTTGTGTTTTCCACTCCTGCAACATAAAGTGATCGATAAGAATCTGATAATCAGGCGTATCGGCGACTAAGACAGCAGGCCGAATCTCTTTTACTCAACGGCTCCGTCATGGAAGGAAGAAACGCCCTTTTTCTCGAAAAAGGAATATATTTTACTTGCAAGACAGTTGTAAATTTTCCGGGAAAGTACATTAGCCTGGAATATTATAACATATGTTTGAAAAAAAAATATTGTTCGAAAATAATAAAAAGCGTAATTTTTAGGTCATATGACCAAGCTTTTCATCATTAAATTAACAAAAGTAAAATGAACCAATGAAAAGTTTTATTAACAAGTCACATGACCTGTTATGCTTACGTTACGCGCTGCGCGCCGCGCCTCGGATCACTTCCGGGTGCGCTAACGCGGCGTGTCATAAAACGCATTACGCGACAACGTAGGTCAAGAATATAGTCAAAATGTCTCCACCAACCAGCGTTCAGAACACAACCCCTTTCAGCAGTCCAAAAAGTTCTGTTAAATGACAACAGAGGGGACAGGCAACAAGAACCATCAGTCAAAGAGGGGAGGGCAAGTTCTTCTCTTCCGGGTCATGTTGGGGCGCTACCGGAACTGATCGAATTGGTAGTCTACAGTGTTTCTGGATGTTTCAGACTAAAGCTGGCGTCAGCATGAGACCACTACCATCTCGTAGCTCCGTCGTGGCCATTCCACGAGCAATCATGGCAGCCGCTCCCCACCAGAAGCCTGCGGGAGTCGGAGGCCCCCAAGACTTTTGTAGAATCTTCACGGCTGAGGGGACGCTTTTCGAGAATGGGACCCAAGCCCTAGCAGACAAGCGTCCGAGTTCCAAGGTGTCCCAGGGCCATTTTAGTGGACCAGGCCCAAAACCGAAGAGCCGGCCGCCATTTTGAGAGTCCTGTGGCAGCCGCCTATCGCTGCACCGCAAGAGCGGGCGCATCTCAACTACATGGTGAGCGAGACGCTGTAGTCGCAAGAGCGGGCGGTAAACAGCTGAATGGCGGAAGAGGCACAGTGTAGCAAAAGCGGGCGGAATGGCAACTAAAACGATAAAGGGGCGCCCCACTACAGCTTGTCTTCAGGTCAAACGGATTGTGGGACAAGGTCCAGAATTGAAGAGTCATCAAAAGGCAAAAAGTTCCGCCGGACCCCGGGAGCCGGCCGCCTATGTCGGGGGCGATCTCAGGCTACACCAGTGCTATAAGACTTGGGGAGGGTGTCGGAGCCAAGCGTCTTCTCCGAGTCCATGGCCATCACACCGCCCCTCAGGGGCCTCCGTCAAGCTGTTTAGGAAGGTAACATATCACATTGTTTTCTAATGCAGTCAGGTCCACAAACGACACTCACTTACTTTGAGAATAGTGAAGCTGCAGTAGGTGGAAATAAGCTTCAGACAGTGTTACAAGCACTGCTCAGAACTCTTAACTATGGCACCCAACATCCAGAACTTATGCTATTTGAGAATGGTAGTGACATCGAAGCATCTCAGGGACCAAAACCATTAACGTACTTTCACGTATGAAAATCTTACTTGGGGAGGGGGCAGGAGCGAAGCGCCCCCTCCCAGTCAGCGCCACCACACCGTATGTTGAAAATCTGAAGCCATCGTTCTACAAAGTCAACCAAACTTGGATTGAAAAATCTAGAAAAATGTACAAACTGAAAACCAGTTTTGGTCTGCATAGCATCAGTAACAACGCTTGAGTCAGCTTTGTGTCAAGCCGCCATTTTGATTCAACAAAGCACAGGCATTGAAAAAGGCTGAAATTCAGAACTCTAAACTATGGCACCCAACATCCAGGAGCTTGCTATCTGGATCTTGGAGCCTTGTGCTGTTTTCGATCTATTCACACATCGGTCCACTACTGACATCATCTTATAAACCAACGTTATGTAAATAGTTTTTTAATAAAATGTTTTACCCTGTTTCTTTGTTGGTGTGTTGTCTATATTTTTAATATTTGCATAGGGTTTGTCGTTATTTTGTGCGGGATGGGTGATGGAGCCGAGCTGTCTTGCAGCCCTCATGGTGTGGAGCTCAGTTCATCTCACTATTTTCGTATTTCTCAAGAAGGGTTGTTCCTAATATTTCTATTTTAGCGAGGTCAAAAAGAGATCCAATTAGTGGCCTACTGATTTTGCTCGATTACTTTTATTTTTTTACACGATTTTCACTATCTGCAAAGACTAAACAGAGTATTGCGACTTTGTGCTTGTTTGTAAATAGAGAATGATCCAAAGAGAACCAATTCTAAAACAGTAAATGCTTGGACAACAATCAATCAAATGGAGAGACAAGGAGGCACGACGGATTACAACGGGGTTAAAGGCCTGCGTTAACTACCCTTCAGTATCTGCAAAGAGAGAGTACTACTAAGGCAAAAGAGGGGAGGGGGGGGGGGGTGCAGCGTTCAAAGCACATCAGCGTGCATAAATACGAAAATGTTTTTATCTATCACGTACTTGACATTTTAAAGCTTTTCATATTTGCTATTAAAAAACCAATGAAATTCACAGAAAAAACCATAGGTTATAGTGGATATATAGTTAGGAATTTGCATTTACAAAACCTTGAAAATTCAATGAAAAAACCATAGGTTATAGGCCATATATAGTTAGGAATTAGCATTTACAAAACCTTATTTTACTCGCATAAAACCATTGAAATTCCATATATAGTTAGAAGCGCTAACTATATATCGCGCACCCGCAATCCACTGCTGATGATGTCACATATTACATCATTCATGACATGGTCAGTGACATCACTGATGACATCACTGATGACATCTCAAATGACATCACTGATGACAACTCAAATGATATCAATGATGACATCTCAAATGACATCACTGATGACATCACTGATGACAACTCAAATGACATCACTGATGACATCTCATTTGTCATCACTGATCACATCACTCATGTGATAATACAATGAACCTCTTCAGACTCTAATATAACCTTACATACACTCAGTATAAACAGACACTCACAGACTGTCAGTCATCCATGGAGTTACTCACACACCTAGTCAGTCATGCAAAGAATCAATCACACCTCCATTTCCTCAACTATACAGTTATACACATCTTACTTATTCAAACATATAATAACACATATTTACTCTCTTATATAATCCCTGATACAAGCTCACAGTGATCGATACAGCCACTCACACATTCACTGGCTCTTATGTTCAGTTATTTATATATCTCAACTCTCACATGTATTGTATTTTACATACGTACTTACTTGCTCATGTAGCAATGAGAAATCCATTCACTCACCAACACACCCATGCATAGTCAACCGCCCATATAGCTGTTTCCACATGCACTCTTGAACTCATACTCCTAGTGAATCAACTGCTTACACATCTATGCACAGAGTCACGCACCTCCCAGCCACCCACACACACACTCAGCCTCCCATTCAAATACTTGGGCAACCAATCAATAACCCATATGGCCACTCTTATAGCTACTGATCAACACATGCAGCAGCTTACACAACAACAAACATACTGATGCACAAATTAAGACAGTTTAGTCACTAACCCATGCACTCAGTGAGACACATTTAATCACTCACTCATACAGTCAGTCATGCACCTACTAAATTCTTCATCCAGACACTTATACATCCACTCATTCTTTAATATGTGAAACATATTTTAACTTTACAGAAACATACAGTCACTGGGTGTTGTCATCAGTGATGTCATCAGTGATGTCATTTGAGATGTCATCAGTGATGTCATCAGTGATGTCACTGACCATGTCATGAATGATGTAATATGTGACATCATCAGCAGTGGATTGCGGGTGCGCGATATATAGTTAGCGCTTCTAACTATATATGGAATTTCAATGGTTTTATGCGAGTAAAATAAGGTTTTGTAAATGCTAATTCCTAACTATATATGGCCTATAACCTATGGTTTTTTCATTGAATATATATATATATATATATATATATATATATATATATATATATATATATATATATATATATATATATATATATATATATATATATATATATATATTACCTACTGGCGTTCGCCAGTAGGTATATATAGTTAGGATTTTTTCCCTATGGGATTTTTGAAAATTCTATGTCTAATAACTTTGGCGTTTGTGGACGGAATCGGCTGAAATTTTCAGGAAAATGGCACATTTTGTTTCTGAGCAGCCCTTAAAAATTTGGTGGGGTTTCGTCAAGGGGGGGCCGAGAAAAAAGGGGGGTCCCAAAACGCGTTTTTCCCATTCATTTTTCCATAGGGCGGTTGGACTCACTTTTAGCTCGAACGGCTGAATGGATTTGCACGAAACTTGGCAAAATTGTAGGGACTGTTAGCCCGATGTGCCTTTGCTAGGTCTCAATATATGTGCTCCAGTAGTTTTTGAGAAATTAACGTTTAAATCAAGATATATATCTGTAACAGCGCTCCAGGCTGCGCTCCGGTTCGCTTACTTTTCGCGAAACGGAACTTTGAGCGCAGAAAGCTGATTGGCTCTCCGGTGTCTGTCAACATTCTAAACAGTCCGGAGCGGCCGCCATCTTATCTCTCGGTAGGATCGAGAGAGAAGAAGAGGTGAAAAACGAAGGGGGAATTTATTGAAAGGGGGCAAGGTATACCCCTCTTGACCCCCTAGGAATGTTGTTGGGGTTATTAAAGGGTCCCGTGGGGAAAATAAAAAAAAAATGATTTTTCACGGTAGAAGCGCTTCACGGGCCGCGAACTGGGCCGCAAACTGGTAGCGAAACGGGAATTCGCCATTTTGTGCTTCGTTTTAATTGTTTAGAGACAAAAATTATTGCCGCACATCGGCCACAATGCATGAATATCGCTGAAAAGTCAGCGATATTCATGCATTATCCAGCAAATGCTCTTAGCCATGTTATCCACCTTCCATTGGATAACATGGCTAAAAACTGCTCTGTGCGTGAGCTTTTTTTTTTTTTTTTTTGCTGCGTGACGTGTGTTAACGTTCGATTCGATGGAAATCAGGAAGTGTTGACCACCATTTTGTCACTGCGAGTAAATATTTTGTTATAAATGAATCCTTATTGATAAACATTGTCTGCGCCATCTTGCGTTTTTGTCCAATGCCACAATTTTGTCGTGCACGGCAGCCATTTTAGATGCCTTGACCAGGGCCACTCTCTGAACTCCGCCGATCCTCAGCATGGCTCCCCACCCTCGCAAGCATCTCCCCCACGCACTGGTCACCCCCGCTCTTTCTCTCATGCATGGGCCATATACTTCCCCCCATCTGCGCTGCTCTTCTCTGAGAATCACACCCTGTGCCCGCCCGACACCTCCCTTTCACCCTATTCACTACCGCACCCTCTGACACTCCTCTTCCTCTGTGTCCGATTGTCCAGGCCGGACCTAGGCTATCACCTAGCCCTGCGGATGTAGTTTATGGCCCCAGCTGTAGAGTATCCAGACATGCCAACCCTCCCGATTCAGGCGTGAGACTACTGATTTCAGTGCTAGTCTCCCGCCTTCCGATTCCTGCAAGCAAAAACCCGGGGGCATATTACCAACAACTAGCGATAATTTTTGTCTCTAACTTGTTTAGAGACAAAAATTATCGCCGCACATCGGCGAATTTTATCGCACATAAACTTTGCTATTAGCAAGGTTTATCGCAAATGCGATAAAAAACGGTCGCAATGCATGAATATCGTTGAAAAGTCAGCGATATTCATGCATTATCCAGCAAATGCTCTTAGCCATGTTATCCACTTCCCATTGGATAACATGGCTATATACTTCCCCCCATCTGCGCTGCTCTTCTCTGAGAATCACACCCTGTGCCCGCCCGACACCTTCCTTTCACCCTATTCACTACCGCACCCTCTGACACTCCTCTTCCTCTGTGTCCGATTGTCCAGGCCGGACCTAGGCTATCACCTAGCCCTGCGGATGTAGTTTATGGCCCCAGCTGTAGAGTATCCAGACATGCCAACCCTCCCGATTCAGGCGTGAGACTACTGATTTCAGTGCTAGTCTCCCGCCTCCCGATTCCTGCAAGCAAAAACCCGGGGGCATATTACCAACAACTAGCGATAATTTTTGTCTCTAACTTGTTTAGAGACAAAAATTATCGCCTCATATCGGCGAATTTTATCGCACATAAACCTTGCTATTAGCAAGGTTTATCGCAAATGCGATAAAAAACGGCCGCAATGCATGAATATCGTTGAAAAGTCAGCGATATTCATGCATTATCCAGCAAATGCTCTTAGCCATGTTATCCACTTCCCATTGGATAACATGGCTAAAACTGCTTAGGGCAGGTGTTAGGTTTTGGAGATATTCGCGCTTAGCGCGAATATCTCCAAAAGTTGGTAATAGGAGATAGCGATGGTTAGGGACTGTTTCCAGTCGCTAAAATCTTGGCACGCCCACTTTGCATGTCATTAGTGATAAATATCACTGATATGCAAAGCGGGGCCCAAGATGGTCGCTATCTCCTTTTAGCTGTCACTAACTGGTGTTAGCGACAGCTTGGTAATAGGGAGATAATTTTATCTCTTTTTTTTTTGGCTTTTAAAGCCCAAAAAGCGGAAATAAACCCCCTTGATAATATGCCCCATGATTTCTCAGGGGTTTCAGCTGACAGGGCTTGGTATTCTGTTACGTGCTAATTTTTCCAGGAAACGTCAGAGGGTCGATGCAGGGGTTCTAGAAGGGGTGATAAACCATTTAAGCCTCATGAACAAGCGCATGGTCTTTTAAAGATTTGTGAAGTACTCGGGGCGGCGGTGTGTGTGTGCCCTCTTTCAGGAGCGGGCGGGGGGGGGCACTGCCAGCAACTTGCCAGGCCAGGCAGTGTTCAACACGTGCATCACCCTTTCTCTGCCTGCTATTGCGCTCCATGCTTCGGAAAGGTAAGAAAAAGAACGTGCATTTGAGTTTGAAATGTCCGATCTTGTAGCAGTACACTTGCAAAGCCCACACATGACAATAACCCGATTCAAGGCCCCATTCACCCGATTTTTTAAACATATATAGCACTCCAACAAAGTTAGATTTTAAAACTTTATTAACATTTAACTATAATGAACGGAACAAAAACTGTAAAAACATTTAAACATTTTTCACCCAAAAAAGCAACAATGGTCAGAAGCTGTCTTTTGTGCGAATAGTCCCAAGGCAGCACAACGTGCAGAGTTCTGGACGGCACCCAGGTGATGTCGCCTGGGTGCCGCACTGGTTTTGGGATCCTACAATGCTGCTCCGAAAATTGGCGTGGGGCGTCCCGGGTGGGGCGGGGGGAGGCCTCGTCAGTAGCGGTCTGTTGTGCGAATAGTCCCAAGGCAGCAGAACGCGCTGAGATGTTGATGGCACCCAGGTGATGTCCAGTAAACTGCCGCACTGGTTTTGGTATCCTACAATGCTGCTCCGAAAATTTGCGTGCGGCGGCCCGGGGGGGGGGGGGCGTGGGGGAGGCGGCGTGAACGGGCCTCCCCAGGTGGCGGCCATCCAGCTGAGTTGCGCCCGCTCTTGCGGCTACAGCGTCTCGCTCACCATGTTGTTGAGTTGCTCCCACTCTTGCAGTGCAGCGATAGGCGGCTGCCACATGACTCTTAAAATGGCGGACGGCTCTTCGGTTTTGGGCCTGGTCCACTGAAATGGCCCTGGGACACCTTGGAACTCGGACGCTTGCCCGCTAGGGCTTGGGCTCCATTCTCGAAAAGCGTCCCCTCAGCCGTGAAGATTCTACAAAAGTCTTGGGGGCCCCCGACTCCCGCAGGCTTCCGGTGGGGAGCGGCTGCCATGATTGCTCGCGGAATGACCACGACGGAGCCACGAGATGGTGGTGCTCTCATGCTGACGCCAGCTTCAGTCTGAATGATCCAGAAACAAGGTGGGGCTTTCATCGTTTGGGGAAAAAAAATGTTCTAAACCAATGAAAAGTGTTATTTTTAGGTCATATGACCAAGCCTTCCATCTTTAGGAAACCAAAAGTAAAATGAACCAATGAAAAGTTTTATAAACAAGTCACATGACCTGTTCTGCGGCATAGGGCTACAAAAAGCGTAGAAAATCCGTTGGCACGTGAGGCGGCGTCAGTAGCGGACCGATGTGCGAATAGGCCGAAGGCAGCACAACGCGCCGAGATCCGGATGGCACCGAGTTAGTGTCCAGCAAGTTGCTGCACTGGTGTGGCTATCCTACAATGCTGCGCCGAAAGACGGCGTGTCCAGCTGAGTTGCGGTCACTCTTGCGGTACAGTGACTCGAACGCGCCGAGATCCGGATGGCACCGAGGTGGTGTCCAGCAAATTGCCGCACTGGTGTGGCCATCCTACAATGCTGCGCCGAAAGACGGCGTGTCCAGCTGAGTTGCGGTCACTCTTGCGGTACAGTGACTCGAACGCGCCGAGATCCGGATGGCACCGAGGTGGTGTCCAGCAAATTGCCGCACTGGTGTGGCCATCCTACAATGCTGCGCCGAAAGACGGCGTGTCCAGCTGAGTTGCGGTCACTCTTGCGGTACAGTGAGTCGAACGTGCCGAGATCCGGATGGCACCGAGGTTGTGTCCAGCAAGTTGCCGCACTGGTGTGGCCATCCTACAATGCTGCGCCGAAAGTCAAATGAAATCAAGTGAGAGGCCTAATTTCACTTGTGTGTGTTGTCGACACACTTATTATAAGAATCAGACTAAGTTGAAGACTGTCTGAATCTTATTTGCACCTGCTGCAGGTTCACTATTGCCCTGGTGTGGCCAAAGGTCGCATATGACATAGGCGGCCGGCTCCCGAGGTCCGGTGGAACTTTTTTCCTTTTCCTTTCTGCTTCTTTTCCTACAATCCGTTTCATCTGAAGACACGACCAGGTCCCTGAATGTGTGCAGGGGGACGCTATTGATTGAATGAAAATGGCGGCTTGACACAAAGCTGACTCAAGCGTTGCTGTTGATGCTATACAGACAAAAATTGGTTTTCAGTTTGTACATTCTTCAGGATTTTTTTTTCTATCCAAGTCTGATTGAGAGTTTGTAGAAAAATGGCTTCAGATTTTCCACATACTACTCTTCAACATTCTTCCTAAATGTAACAATGTGAAACTCACTAGGAGAACGGCTGTTTCTGTTTCCTTTCAAAATGCTGCCAACAATATTTTCTGAATGGAAGACACCATCTTGTAGCATAAAGGGCCGAAAGGGGTTCTGGTCTGGCCGATGGTTGGTGGAGACATTTTGACTATATCTTGGACCTGCCCGGCCTCGCCCAAAATGGCGCCGGTATAAATGGGACTCGTAACTCCTTGCCCGCAAATGTATATCTAGAAAATTTTATTGTAAGTGGCCCTGTCGTATTTTAATTACAAAATGTACGTTCACCGATTCCGCAACTGTTAGACACCTTTGTTCTTGCAACCTAATGGCCCGCTCGTTACGTTCCTCTACAGTGTAAATGTCTCCTCATCATATACGATTTCAGTTTGCTCCGTGGCCGGCCCACGTGGTTATAGGCCCGTATTTGTATACTGACATTTTCACAATAAAGGTTTTTAAAACAAAACACGGTAGTAGTATTTACATTGGTAAAGTTTTTACTTTTAGTCACTGTTTTCGAATCAGTAAAAGGCAAGTGAAATAAAGTAGTCCAATTACATGACGGATAAAAGGTATAATATGTAGGAACGCAGTAAAGATAAATGGTCAAGGGCAGTTGTGTTTTTCATTTCTGCAACATAAAGTGATCGATAAGAATCTGATAATCAGGCGTATCGGCGACTAAGACAGCAGGCCGAATCTCTTTTACTCAACGGCTCCGTCATGGAAGGAAGAAACGCCCTTTTTCTCGAAAAAGGAATATATTTTACTTGCAGGACAGTTGTAAATTTTCCGGGAAAGTACATTAGCCTGGAATATTATAACGTATGTTTTAAAAAAAATAATGTTCGAAAACAATAAAAAGCGTAATTTTTAGGTCATATGACCAAGCTTTTCATCATTAAAATAACAAAAGTAAAATGAACCAATGAAAAGTTTTATTAACAAGTCACATGACCTGTTATGCTTACGTTACGCGCTGCGCGCCGCGCCTCGGATCACTTCCGGGTGCGCTAACGCGGCGTGTCATATAACGCATTACGCGACAACGTAGGTCAAGAATATAGTCAAAATGTCTCCACCAACCAGCGTTCGGAACACAACCCCTTTCAGCAGTCCAAAAAGTTCTGTTAAATGACAACAGAGGGGACAGGCAACAAGAACCATCAGTCAAAGAGGGGAGGGCAAGTTCTTCTCTTCCGGGTCATGTTGGGGCGCTACCGGAACTGATCGAATTGGTAGTCTACAGTGTTTCTGGATGTTTCAGACTAAAGCTGGCGTCAGCATGAGAGCACTTCCATCTCGTAGCTCCGTCGTGGCCATTCCACGAGCAATCATGGCAGCCGCTCCCCACCAGAAGCCTGCGGGAGTCGGAGGCCCCCAAGACTTTTGTAGAATCTTCACGGCTGAGGGGACGCTTTCGAGAATGGGACCCAAGCCCTATCAGGGAAGCGTCGGAGTTCAAAGGTGTCCCAGGGCCATTTTAGTGGACCAGGCCCAAAACCGAAGAGCCGGTCGCCATTTTGAGAGTCCTGTGGCAGCCGCCTATCGCTGCACCGCAAGAGCGGGAGCAACTCAACTACATGATGAGCGAGACGCTGTAGTCGCAAGAGCGGGCGGTAAACAGCTGAATGGCGGAAGAGGCACAGTGTAGCAAAAGCGGGCGGAATGGCAACTGAAACGGTAAAGGGGCGCCCCACTACAGCGTGTCTTCAGGTCAAACGGATTGTGGGACAAGGTCCAGAATTGAAGAGTCATCAAAAGACAAAAAGTTCCGCCGGACCCCGGGAGCCGGCCGCCTATGTCGGGGGCGATCTCAGGCTACACCAGTGCTATAAGACTTGGGGAGGGTGTCGGAGCCAAGCGTCTTCTCCGAGTCCATGGCCATCACACCGCCCCTCAGGGGCCTCCGTCAAGCTGTTTAGGAAGGTAACATATCACATTGTTTTCTAATGCAGTCAGGTCCACAAACGACACTCACTTACTTTGAGAATAGTGAAGCTGCAGTAGGTGGAAATAAGCTTCAGACAGTGTTACAAGCACTGCTCAGAACTCTTAACTATGGCACCCAACATCCAGAACTTATGCCATTTGAGAATGGCAGTGACATTGAAGCAACTCAGGGACCAAAACCATTAACGTACTTTCACGTATGAAAATCTTACTTGGGGAGGGGGCAGGAGCGAAGCGCCCCCTCCCAGTCCGCGCCACCACACCGTATGTTGAAAATTTGAAGCCATCGTTCTACAAAGTGAACCAACCTTGGATTGAAAAATCTAGAAAAATGTACAAACTGAAAACCAGTTTTGGTCTGCATAGCATCAGTAGCAACGCTTGCTATCAGAGTGCATGAGTTTCATGCTCGATCGATTGAGCTAGCCGGATCGGGCAATAAAAAGTATAAAATAGTTATGTAAATAGTTATTTAATAAAATGTTTTACCCTGTTTCTTTGCTGGTGTGTTGTCTATATTTTTAATATTTGCATAGGGTTTGTCGTTATTTTGGGTGGGGTGGGTGACGGAGTCGAGCTGTCTTGCAGCCCTCATGGTGTGGAGCTCAGTTCATCTTACTATTTTCGTATTTCTCATGAAGGGTTGTTCCTAATATTTCTATTTTAGCGAGGTCAAAAAGACATCCAATTAGTGGCCTACTGATTTTGCTCGATTACTTTTATTTTTTACACGATTTTTCACTATCTGCAAAGACTAAACAGAGTATTGCGACTTTGTGCTTGTTTGTAAATAGAGAATGATCCAAAGAGAACCAATTCTAAAACAGTAAATGCTTGGATAACAATCAATCAAATGGAGAGACAAGCAGGCACGACGGATTACAACGGGGGCAAAGGCCTGCGTTAACTACCGTTCACTATCTGCAAAGAGAGAGTACTACTAAGAGAAAAGAGGGGAGGGGGGGGCAGCGTTCAAAGCACATCAGCGTGCATAAATACGAAAATGTTTTTATCTATCACGTACTTGACATTTTAAAGCTTTTCATATTTGCTATTAAAAAACCAATGAAATTCACAGAAAAAACCATAGGTTATAGTGGATATATAGTTAGGAATTTGCATTTACAAAACCTTGAAAATTCAATGAAAAAACCATTGGTTTTAGGCCATATATAGTTAGGGATTTGCATTTACAAAACCTTATTTTACTCGCATAAAACCATTGAAATTCCATATATAGTTATAAGCGCTAACTATATATCGCGCACCCGCAATCCACTGCTGATGATGTCACATATTACATCATTCATGACATGGTTAGTGACATCACTGATGACATCTCAAATGACATCACTGATGACATCACTGAAAACATCTCATTTGACATGACTGATAACATCACTGATGATATCATTCATGTGATAATACCATGAACCTCTTCAGACTCTAATATAACCTTAGATACAATCAGTGTAAACAGACAGTCACAGACTGTCACTCATCCATGGAGTTACTCACACACCTAGTCAGTTATGGCAAAAATCAATCACACCTCCATTTTCTCAACTATACAGTTATACACACCTTACTTATTCAAACATATACTAACACATATTTACTTTACTCTCTTATACAATCTCTGATACATGTTCACAATGATCCATACAGCCACTCACACATTCACTGGCTCTTATGCACAGTTATTTATAGATGTCAACTCTCACATGTACTGTGTTTTACATATGTACTTAATTTGACATGTAGCACTGAGATATCCATTCACTCACTAATACACTCATGCACAGTCAACCGCCCATACAGCTGTTTGCACATGCACTTTTGAATCTATACATATAGTGAATCAACTACTCACACATCTATGTACAGAGTCACACACCTCCCAGCCACCCATACACACACACTCAGTTTCCCATACAAATACTTGGACAACCAATCAATAACCCATACAGTTACTCATATAGCTACTGATCAACATATGCAGCAGTTTGTAGAACAACAGATATAATGATGCACAAATTAAAACAGTTTAGTCACTAACCCATGCACTCAGTGAGACACATTTAATCACTCACTCAATCAGTCAGTCATGCACCTAGTAAATCCTTCATCCAGACACTTATATATCCACTCATTCTTCATTATGTAAAACATATTTTAACTTTACAGAAACATACAGTCACTGGATGTTGTAATCAGTGATGTCATCAGTGATGTCATTTGAGATGTCATCAGTGATGTCATCAGTGATGTCACTAACCATGTCATGAATGATGTAATATGTGACATCATCAGCAGTGGATTGCGGGTGCGCGATATATAGTTAGCGCTTATAACTATATATGGAATTTCAATGGTTTTATGCGAGTAAAATAAGGTTTTGTAAATGCAAATCCCTAACTATATATGGCCTAAAACCAATGGTTTTTTCATTGAATTTTCAAGGTTTTGTAAATGCAAATTCCTAACTATATATCCACTATAACCTATGGTTTTTTTCTGTGAATATATATATATATATATATATCACCCACATAGGTAGTTACAGTTAGGACCTACTTTCCATAGAAAATCCACAACATTCTATTTGGAATAACTTTGGCGTCGGTGGATGAATCTTCGCGAATTTCTCCAAGAAAATGGCCTGCTCGGTTCCGCTCCTTCCCTGAAAGTTTGGGGGTGATTCGTCAATTGGGAGCAGAGAAAAAAGGGGGTCCCAAAACGTGTTTTCCCGATGCAATTTTCTATAGGACGTTTAGCCAGGGCTACAGCCCGAACGGCTGAACGGAATTACACCAAATTTGGCAGAGAGGTAGAGTTTGGTTTGCAAATTGTGCTTTTTGTTAAATGGTGTAAATCCGTTCTGTAGTTCCTTAGAAAATTACAAGTGAAATCATAGCGATATCTAGAGACAGAGTACAGCACGCGTACGGAAATCCGTACAATTACGAGAACGAGCTGCATGCTGATTGCAAGTCAACTGTGTGTCAACACTCCAAACCAGGAAGTGTTGGAAGCCATCTTGTTATTCGCTAGAAGCGACTCACAAGACAACAGAAAAAACAAGTTGAGAAATAAGGAAAGGGGGCAGGGTAGAAACATCCTGACCCTCTAGGTTTGCACAGGGGGTCGTACATGGATCTTAAGGCTCAATTTTTATAAAAAATCGGGGGGTAAGCGTATGGTATACGTACGCGGTGGAAAAGGGAAATAAAAAATTGAAGTCCATTTTATTCATTAGGTTCCGGGGGGGGCAAATTCCGGGGGCACTGTTTTTCATAGTGGGGGGCTTGTAAGGTGCCCCGAGCACTGGGGAACACCACCCCTCTGTGGTTTTATTTTTATGTATGCGGGGGTTATGGTCCTCTTCCCCTCAGTCTTGGGGACCGTCCCCCTGACGAGGCTTTTTAAAAAAATATATTTTTTGAAAAAGTGTGTTTTCAGCTCTCCCTCGCTCTCTCCCCGTACACGTTGCGGGGACTACCACCTTCCTGAGGCAATATTATGTAAAATGACCTTCCAGCCCCAGGTACCTGCGCTCCCCGGGGTTTTTTAATGTTGAAGAGGGTCGCGTTGCCCCCCTCCTGGAACTCTTGGTGGCCCTGGGGTCCACCATCTCCCAGGGTCGGTTCTTGCAGTTTCTCGGGGTGCTTACTTCCGGGACACTGCTGTTTGATATGGTAGAACGGTACCGTCGCGCTTCCACTTTACCACAGGAAACCGCTTTCCTATTTGAAAAAGAGAGCAAGTTAATCTGTTCTCTCTGTCAAGAAAGCAGATAGTTTTTCGAAAGAGAGAGCAGCATTTAAGGTGATGTCTCTGATAAAGCAATGCCGGCTCTCGAAGGACGCGGAGAGGATCGTGGGAGCATTGGGGCTAAAAAAAAAAAGTTCTTTTTAAGAACTAACTTTACTGGTCAAAAAAAGAGCTATATTTCTATGATAGTATGTAAAACTTTCCTTTTTTTGTGCACCAGTTTTCTCTCTACGCATGCGCCGCCTCGTTTTCAAGCTCACGTTTTTTTTCTTTTTCTTCAAGTTCGCCAAGCAAACCTCTCCTCATTTCAGGTATTAAATTTGCTGCTTTCTTTTCCCGGGCCGTGTGTGTCATCCGCAGCTATACTTTTGTGATATATTAATAAACATATTGTATCTATGTTTATTTGAAATGTAGTGTTGAGGCGCCAAACTTTGATTACATACTCTGTTCACATCCATTTTAGTAGTTTTTCTCGGTTATTTTTATTATACCTTTTACTTTCATTTTACTCTCCGCTTATCTTCTCTAAAATCCATGAGATTTCCTGGCATTGACACCACAGTGTTTGTCCTTGGCCTCCGATCTTATGACTTGGTCACACGTATACCTAAAAACTGATTTGAAGGACGTAAGCCAGAGCCATTACAACGTGTGTTCGTCAACACAAAGATATTATTAAGATTATGCGTTTATCATGCGTGGAAAATGCATACTAGTTGTAAAAGCATGTGTGGTAAAGCCATATGCGTGCTAATGGCTTCGTGGTGACGATCACGTGTGGTTATTACCGAGTTGTAATGGCTGTTTCTCCCCAAGACACTGCAGGAACCGGGTCTTGGTGTGGTGGACTCCAGAGCACCAGGCGGAGGGCACGCAACCCCTCTCATAAAATATAAAATCTTTGTGGGTTGATTGTTTCTGGGTTTGAGGGGCGTCATTGAGGCCCACACTTACTTTTGTAGGGTGGTAGGTTTGCATGGGAAAATGTCGCAAGATGTTTGTAAATGTGGTACACATTGTTTCGTATTAGTTTGATTTCTTTACCATGTTGTAGTGTACCCAGAGAAAATATAAGTCAGTACTTTTCAATCTTACTCTTGAACATCTTACTATAGTACTTTAACATTATAAATATTATTTTTATTGTGGACCGTAAACTCCCCCCCCCCAAAAAAGAAGTATGCAGTTTTCTTTATTAACTTTTATTAAAAGAAGAACTGTAAACCAAAACTTAATGATAACTATATTTTAAAGAACTAGAAAAAGAACTTTAAAAAAACAATATTTTAAACAAATTGTGAAGTGGACTCCAAAGGACGTTGGATTGGTAAGCTGCAAAATAAAAAAGAAAATTAGAGTTTAGAATTATGTAGATGTGAGTAAATGAGATGAAGCATTACAAGTCAAGGTAACAGTACGATTTTACGTATGCAGTGTGCCTGGTACATTTTACTTCTGTTATAGTGCTGCGTTCAAGTGGTGTCTATATGGAAGTGCCTACTGCGTCAGTGACACAAAAGTGGCACAACGGGATTGTGAATACGCCGATTTATTTCTAATGTATTGTAATGAAGGCATTGTATATCTAGGCCTCTGTGCTTACCGTTGTATAAACACTGCGGCCGGTGGAATTCAAAACTTGAAGACTTCTTTGCTTTTACATGTGAAAGCAGACAGCATTTTCTATAAGTTTAAAAGAGAAAGAGAAATTATGTCGCAGAGAGTGAGAGAGAGAAAGCGAGAGAAAACAACATTAAACCTGTCTCGCAGAGTCTAGAGTTGAGATTTTTTCTTGAAAAGTTAGATGTAGATTTACAAGCTGCTTGCGTCACTTTTCCCACGTTAAAAGTGACACAAAAGTGGCGTAATAAGCTTGTAGATCTGTTTGTCAGACTGTTGTAACATATCTGTTGTCAGTGCTCGGAAGTAATGATACATTTTAGATAGTGAGCTGCTGCTCACTACCCACTGTCTCCTTTCACAAATGAAGGTAGCACTACAGTTTTACATGTGCAGTGTGCCTAGTACATTTCAGTTCTGTTATAGTGCCGCGTTCAAATGGTCTCTATATGGAAGTGCTTACTGCGTTACAGACACAAATGTGGCTCAACGGGATTGTAAATATACCGACTTATTTCTAATGCATTGTAATGGAGGCATTGTATATTTAGACCTCTGTGCTTACCGTTGTATAAACACTGCGGCAAAACACCCCGGCCAGTGGAATTCACAACTTGCAGACACATTTTCTTCTACAGGTCAAAGTAGATAGCATTTTCTATAAGCTTAAAAGAGAAAGAGAAATGATGTCACAGAGAGTGAGAGAGAGAAAGAAAGAGAAAACAACATTAAAACTGTCTCGCAGAATATGGAGTTGAGATTTTTTCTTGAAAAGTCAGATGTAGGTTTAGAAGCTCCTTGCGTCACTTTTCCCATGTTAAAAGTGACACAAAAGTGGCGTAATAAGCTTGTAGATCTGTTTGTCAGACTGTTGTAACCTATCTGTTGTCACTACTGGTAATTATATATTTTACACAGTGAAGCGAGTGCACACTACCCACTCACTCCTTTCATAGATAATTTGTTGTTTCGGAAGCAAATTTCTTTGTCACCTAGTGGTATTGCATTATTGAAAGATGGTGCTCTATGTGTGGAAGAAGCCTTCACTGTAATCAAGAGAGTTAATCATTTCAATTCAGATATGGCTGTATACAGCAGAGTGGAGATAGCAGCGTCCAAATCTTATAAAAAGAAAGATGATGTGAGAGAGTAAGAAAGAGAAAGGGAAAAAAGGACATTAAAACGTGGGAGAGACACACAAGACAGGGGAGGGGTACGTGAAGCCAGAGGCGCAACCACAGTCAAAAATATCGGGGGTGGGGGGGCTAGAAAAAATTTGGGGTGGGGGCTTTAGTTCAAGCATAAAGAAGAGTGAAGCTGCAGGAGCTGTAAGCAGAGGGGGGATTATCAAAGCCTCATTAACAAGCAAAATCTCTTTTTCAAAGACCTGTGACGTACTCGGGTGCGACTGTGTGTGGGCTCAGGAAGCTATCTCATCCTAGCTGAAGCCCCGTTAGCCCAATGTTTTTTGTGCCTGCTGCATACTACATATTCTCTCCTTTGACAGATAACTTGTCGTTGTTTTAGAAACAAGCTTGTTTGCTCACCTTGTGCTATTGCCGTTGTCCGTGTTACATAATCCATCCTGAAGCTGTACATCTAAAAGATATTAAAAGAAAGATGTTATGATTGGTAATTCTTGCTATATTAATTTGGAGTTAGATAATATTGCCCTTTTATAGACGTTGATTGTCAGATTTCTACGAACTGTTTGTATTGTGAATATATTCCGGACATTTCAGCAATTATAAAAACGTTACTGCTATTGGGAAAAAAATTAAACATGTAAATTAATACATTATGTAGGAGTGCGTTCGTCTAAAATACTAAGTTTTATTTTTGTATGTAGTCAGCTACAACCCTTTGACTCCTTTTCATGCATACTCAAGCCTCACTCCTCACCTTTTCATGGAAAAGACACCTTCTCCATTAGGTAGTTCCGATCTCCAACAAAGAAGTCTCATATATGGTGCAGAGGCTTGATATCTCTATGGCTAACGACATATTCGTGCTCCCATCATCATCATCGCAGGTTCTTTACCCGCTCAGTGCTTTGGGCACCACTAACTCAGTGACCCAAGAGGCCACGCATGTGGTAGTGGGCCCCTTGTTCGGTGCTTTGGGAACAACTCTAAAATGGCATACAACACGTGCGCTATGTCTTTTTTATACATAGGGTCACATGTGTAGTGACCGATATGCTGAATGGGTGTGGTGTGGGTGTATACCAGTCATGAGGGAGTGTGTGTGTCAATCCGACAACTAGACTTGCAACTAAGAAATCACTACAATGGAAATTTGGGCTTTATAGTGTTGTTGTGTTTTCCTGGTAGCGTAAGAGTGGCTTTCTTTTTTGTATGTGACGTTACAATACAGTCACCATGTATGTATCCTATTTTGAGACGCATTTTATTGTATAATGCGTTTCAAAAACTAGTGGTAGCGTGATTTTAAATTAAACTGTGAGGTCTGCTTACGAGTTTGTTGAGTGTGGAAGTATTTTTTATTTTCTTTTTTCTATTCTATTATAATTGTGCTGACTTTTCTCCTTTAGCGTGCAGTACTATATTATTTTATAAAATGTATAAGTGTTGAAATCATCTTTGAAAGTAGAATGTAAGCATGTAAGCTGCTGTTTGTGACAAAAAACAATGCCGGTTCCCGCAGGAAGTGGGGAGCCGGCTGGGACGGAGGAGGCCTTGGGGTCTTCCCACGGTCCACAACGTTACATTTGAGCCCCGGGGGATGGGGTCATCGGGGATTATGAAAAATTAGTGATAAAGGCTATTTTTTTATGGTTGATTTTTGGTATGCGTACCAAGCACGTAAGGACGACATACGGTGCAAAGATTGGAAGTTGTCCCATAAGCGTACTGAAAGAAGAAAAAGAAGAATATTTTTCAGATATTTATGAAGTGTATGTGTTTAGATGTTGGATGGCTCTAAAAAGAGCACTTGTGTTTATTAGGAGATTTTAGTACCCACAAGTAAGTACCAATGCAGAGTCTAAAGTTCAAGAGGAATACTCTGTTTCCCTCATTTGTAAAATGTACACCGTCTCTCCTATAGATGCCATCCATATTGAAACGTAGATTGTTGTGGTAGATGGACCCCATTCTATAGTATCGGATGAAAGGCAGTAACAGATTTATTCACATGTTTCCTAGCTTTTTCAATCTGTGGACAATAGTGGTTGGACAACCTCCATTTCTGCCTTTGGCATATATTAGAATATACAAAGGCAGCTTTGGGGAAAAGTGTCATCAATTGTTGAAAGGTGTCCTTCAAAAGCATTTCCAGACCTACCCCTGTCAAAGCGCCTAGGTCATTGCCACCACAGTGCACAATTATGAGGTCAGGGTGTTGGAGATGTAAAAAGGATTTCAACAATGGATGCATGTTTCTGTTTTTTAAAAGCCTGATTTTTATTGGTTAAGAAAAACGGATAGAAATTGTTTCCCACAGGAAAAAGAGGACGATATGATGACCGACCTGTGCAGATTCCTGCATCTGAATACGGACATCAAGATTATATGCAGAAGATCCAAGATTTTGACAAAAATTCCGTATTTTTTTCATCTTTTGTTTGAGAGTGATTTGTCTGGACTTTCTTATGCAGTAAACCATATATTGAAAACAGGTGTACATCTGCTAAATGTTTCGGCAAAGGAATTTATGGATAAAGTACTGCAGAAAGATAATGTTTTGGAATCTCAGCTAATTAATCTCATGGTGTGTCAGCGTGGTACTAATGAGTATTGGTACCGTCGTCATGGAGGACTAAAATGTATGCTAAGGAACTTAGGAATTCCTACATGATTCCTTACTCTAAGCTGTGCTGAATATGTTTGGGATGATTTACTTACATTTCTTCAAGAGGCACATCGAAATATACTAAATATTGAATACAAGACACCTGGAGAATTGTGCTCTTTGGATCCAGTTAATGTATGCAGGTATTTCAATCATCACCAATAAAAAAAATCCTCCTCTTGGAGAGGTTTTGGACTTCTTTTGGAGAAAGGAGTATCAAGCAAAAGGTGCTCCTCACATACACATGCTAATATGGATTATTTCCGTTATGTATGCATGTCAATGATACAAAGATAGTTTGGATCTTTTATATAGATTAGAAAATCTTAAAAGATAAATATACTGAGTGTTTTGTTATGTTATGTTAGTATGAATTTGTAGAGCGCACGTTCACCCCGGGGTTTCTTGGCGTTGTGTACCGCTGGGGAACCCGTTCTGGCTTTCCCTGTGAGATAGTTCCTATTGGGCATCCCCAACGTGAAGCCAGGCATGCCCAGCAGCGAGCGGGCCATTGTGGAGATTAAGCAAACTATTGCCCAGAGTTGCAGCGTGGGACCCATGATTAGAGAGGCACTGAGGTGAGATTTATTGAACCCACTGACATTGGTTCCGTACCCTGCCATGTCGGGAATTGAACCCTGGTCCCAGGCCTACCTCTACTTCTGGGTCTGCCACCTCTAACCGATGAGCCACACTTCTCCAGAATTCTTTGCATTTCACTACAACACATGTACTAGTTTGAACCAGGTAAGGTGAATAGAGATATTGAACTTTTTTTGCTACTGTATTTTATAATAACAGCCTGTTTTTTTCAGATAGTGATAAGGAGTGACTGGTTTGCTAATTTAAGACATTTTAAAACTGTACGTTCATATAAATATTTATAAATATGTAATGTTATAAAGTAGTTGAGAATGGTATTTATATAATATTTATTAAAGGGCAAATTAGTTGATAAAGCTAGTTTTGTGTTCTGTATTAGGAAAAAAGATAAAATAAAGTGTTTATGTTTTTGTAGGAGGTCAGCATAACAAATTTACAATGGAAAATCCAGGAAACAATATGGAAGACGATTTTGAAAATACTAACACTGTCATAGAAGAGATGAACATAGCTTTTATGAGCAACATTATTGAAGTAGAAGAAATGAATGTTGGAGATATCAGGTGTGATTTTCTTGATGAAACCTTGGATGATGCTTTTGTGGAAGCATTAGATGAGATTGAGATTCATCAAATGACTTTTGAAAATGATATCCAGGAAAATGAAATTCTTGGTGAAATTATAATGGAAGATGCATTAACTTGTGAAATGCTACAAGGATAAATGTATTATTATATACAAATAATGGTTTGAGACACTCTGCTTCCAGAATTGTAATTATTTAGCTACTACCCAAGTAGTCATGGTGCAAGTGGTGCTTAGGGTATGGACTGTTTCAAACTCCTATAAACAACATATGTATTTTTTTTATACACCAGCAAACGTGTCTTTTATAGGTTCTATTTCCTAGTTTGTATCATTAGACTTTTACCAAACACTCTCACACTACTGGTTCAATGTTCTAGTGAATCATTCAGCAGTATGTGCTTATGTATATACTGTTCTAAAAGTGAAGGTGCTATACATTCAGCCAGACACTCTTCCTTTCACTCTCACTTGGTAGTTTCACATTCTCCATACACTACTGATGTATTCATGTATTCATTTATGAACTACACTTTCATTTTGACAAACTTTCACAAACTAATATAGAAATATAGTTCTTTGTTTGACCAGTGAAGGTATGTCTGATAAGAACTGTTTTATTTGTCTTTTTGTATTTTTTCAACAAGTTTTTAAAAACAAAACAAAAAAATTGAACTGGAAACAAAAAAAGTGTGGAACAGGAACAAAAAAGTTAAAAATAAAATTAATGTTTTGGACAACGGAGCTCTTCTTTAGTGTTCTCAATGAGATCAACAGACTGCTGATTGTAACAAAGTAATTTGTTGCAATATTTACAATGAAATTTCATATCTGGAAACTGTGGCACAATATTAGGATTCGGACTGCTTGGAGGAGGTGGTGGAGATGAGATAGTAGGAACTATAGGTTGAGGACTCTCCTGCAACGTTTGTGTTGCCATCTTTGCATAGTTATTTGGATGCAATTTTTTTGACATGGTGAACCATGCTGGTTGTATTGAAAGAGTGCTTTTTAGGGGGATCAACCCTGGAAAGAGTAACCTCACAGATCTTGCAAGTTTCTTTCGGTGCATTGACTTTTTTCAGTCCCTAAGGATATGTAAAAAAAGTCCAAATATAAGCTTCTTTTCTCTTTTTCTGAAGTTGCTCAGCAACAAATTCTTCTTCACAAGAATGTTCTGATGAAGTTTCAAAAAGAGCAGCCATTGTGTAGTTTGGTTCTAAAGGAGTACAGCTCCACAGAATAGATGCTTCTCTTGAGAAAGTCTAAGTAGAATGATCAAAATAGGAAGGGTCTTTCAACAGTTTAAATATGAAGTATTATGAACGAATCAAAACCTTTCTTTTATGCTCACATGGCTTTACATACACTTATAGTGCATTTACTGTCCGTTTATGTTGCGAGTACGTACGACGTACAGTTGCATTTTTCGTTGTTGCTTTCCATCTAACTATAACATGTGTGAAACTTTTTTTTTCCCGTGAATATATATATATATTATATATATTGTTTTGAAGTCACGTACGCGTAGGGTGCACTTATGGTGAGCGTACGAACGACGTACCGCTGCGATTTGCGTAATTGCTTTTAAAAGTAATATACACTTATTAAAAGTAAAAAATAACTATTTTTATGATTATCCCAGATAATGTCTTCCCTTAATATTTACATTAAATACATAAATATATCTTTTTAAACAATTAGAAAATTTCAAGCAGTACACGTTGATTGGTTTTAATACTTCCTATTCTAACTGTTGAAAGACCCCACCTATTTTAATCATTCTGCTCTGTTCTTCACTGAAGAAACATCTTTTTGAGAAGGAGCTGTTTATTCTAAGATTGTTCATTATGGCTGCACAGCAACCTGAAGACATCTCTGAACATTCTTCAGAAGAAGAATTTCTGGTGGAGGATTCAGCCCCGAAGAGAAAGGAGGCATTCATATGGAAAGTTTTCTTCTTTCCAGAAGGAGAAAAGAAAGTCAATGCTGCGAACGTCACGTGTAAAATGTGTTCAACAGTGCTCTCCAGAGGAAATCCTGCTAAGCACTATTCATTTGGAACAGCGAGCATGGTGAGGCACGTAAAAAATATTCATCCTAACAACTATGCTCAAGCTGCATGCAGCACATTACGTAAGGAGACTCCAACATCTCAAGCAACTACATCATCTGCTGGAGAATCAAGTTCGCACCCAGATATTCGCCCTGATTTTTCAGATCGTATTTTGTGTAAATTCTGCAAAGAAACTCTTTGTTATGGTGAGCAATCAATCGACTTAATTTGCAGACGGAAACAGAAACACCATTGCTCCCAGCATTATTTTTTTTTGTTTATTTGATCCTGTTTTTGACTGTTTTGTTTCTCCAGTTCCCTTTTTTTCCTGTTGAAAAAACCCCCAAAATTGTTCAAAAAAAAAAATACAAAACTTCAAAAAAGACAAAAAAAAATATTTTCAGAACTACCTTCAGTGGTCAAAAAAGAGCTATATTTCTATGATAGTGTGTAAAACTTTGTTTGAATGAATGTGTAGTGCATAAATGAATGAATTAATTAATACATTAGTAGTGTATGGTGAAAGTGAAAGTGTAGAACTATAAGGAACTGCTACAGCATAAATCTATAATGTGTTTACTTATAGTATACTGTAGTACTTCCAAAGCACTTGAATGTAACATATGTGCATAAATTTGTTACGCGTCTATGCTTCCCTTTGCACTGCTGGTGAACCTGCCTAGGTGAACTTGTAGGTGTTAGGGGCAGATTTACAACCCCCTTATGCCTCTTTTACACCGCCGTTGCATCACTTTTGTGATGCAGCAGTGGTGCAAAAGATGCGCCATGGTGTGTGGTATTTACAATGGGATGCATCTGGGAGGTGCGTTACATTGTAAATTCCTGTACCAGAAGGAGACATTCCTATGCGGGGGAGGGATGTTCCGGCGCAGGAACACCTCCAAAAGTGGCTGAGCGGAATCTACAAGATTTCACTTTGTCACTTTTGGGCTCATGCTGCGTCAAAATCCTGCACTTGCTTGAAGCAGGCATGAGGATTGACACAGCATTCTGAGAATAGGGCCCCCAGAGCATTGCTGGAGATGCATTGCACATGCAACGCAACTCAAGCAATGCGCTGCCTTTACAGCACAGATACATCACATATTTTCATGGTGCACCGCATTGTAAATACGGCAGATCAATGGTGGTGGTGTCACGGTGCACAATAACTGGCATATCCCTGGGGATGTGGCAGTTATTGTATATCTGCCCATTAGTGTTTTAATGTAGTGAATTGATTACTACACACTGATGAATGAGTCACTACAAAACTAAAACAGCAGTGACCGAAAGTTTGGTGGAAGTGTAAGGATACAGACTGGGGAATTGAAGGAATAAAAGGCAAGTTTGCAGGTGCATAGAAGAGTGTATGCATAGTCTATAGGGATTACAAGCAGTCCATGCCCTAATACCTACTTTTCTGCATGAGTAGTTGGGTACTGACAGAATGATTACAGTTCTTCAAGGAAAGTGCCTGACTGAATTTATAACAGCTTCGGTTTTACCACAGTGCATAGATAAGCACATACTGTTGAATGGCTCACTACAATACTGAAACAGCAGTGACAGAGTGTTTGGTGGAAGTGTAAGGATTCAGACTGGGGAATTGAAGGTATGAAAGACAAGTTTGCAGGTGCATAGAACACTGCATGCATAGACAATAGGGGTTGAAGCAGTCCATGGCCTAAGGCCTAATTTGCTCTATGAGTACTTGGGTACTGACTGGATGATTACAGTTCTGTGAGGAGAGTGCCTGACTACATTTATAAGAGCTTCAGTTTTAGCACAGTGCATAGATAAGGACATTCTTCTGAATGGCTCAGTACAATACTGAATCAGCAATGACAGAGTGTTTGCTGGAAGTGTAAGGATACAGATTGGGCAATTGAAGGTATAAAAGACAAGTTTGCAGGTGCATACAAGACAGCATGCATACTCTATAGGGGTTTATACAATCTATGGCCTAAGGTATATTTTAATGCATGGGTACTTAGGTACTGAGTGCATGGTTACAGTTCTGCAAGGAAAGTGCCTGACTGAATTTATAACAGCTTCAGTTTTACCAAAGTACATAGATAAGCACA
Source organism: Lissotriton vulgaris (assembly GCF_964263255.1). NCBI lineage: Eukaryota > Metazoa > Chordata > Amphibia > Caudata > Salamandridae > Lissotriton > Lissotriton vulgaris. Next base: position 1,723,130,170 of record NC_141689.1, read on the forward strand.
CACTGCTGAAGGGCTCACTACAATACTAAAACAGCAGTGTCAGAGTTAAGGGTGGGCGTAAAATCCGTTTCGCAGACGAATTTGCGGATTTTCAGCGATTTCGCGATCCACGAATCTCGCGAAATCGCGGTAAAATCCGCGAAACAGCGGGGGCGAATTTTCAGCCAAGCAAGGGTTACAGCAGCAGGTGCAAAAGTTGAACCTAATTTCTTTGTAACCTTTTACAAAAGGGTTACAAACAAATTAACTTCAACTTGGAAACCTGCTTCTAATTGCTTCCTGGCGCCTCGTTGCCTACTTGCAACTATTCTCTGACCCTGCTCTGACCCTTGAAGCAGGGTCAGAGAATAGTTACAAGTAGGCAACGAGGCACCTGTCCAAGGAATTAAACCTCATCAGGAAGCACTTACAGATATAAAACAGGAAGAAGAGAGAGGATGGCAAATACACCCATTTTGAGTTGTCAGGAGGGGTTAAACTAAAAGAGACCTTTACAGCACAATTTTTATATGCATTTTGCTAAAAATAAAAAGCTGTATGTTCTGTAGGGGCAACTCAGGAATCTGGCCCTTCAGAGATCCGGCCTCTCTTTCTTTCTCTCGTTCTCTCTCTCCCTCTCTCTTTCCCTCTCTATCTCTCTCTATCTATCTATCTATCTATCTATCTATCTATCTATCTATCTATCTATCTATCTATCTATCTATCTATCTATCTATCTATCTATCTATCTATCTATCTCTCTCTCCCTCTTCTCCCATAAACGACTGCATGGGTAACTTCGCTATGCAAGCGGCTCGCGAAGATGCAAAAAGCCCCGCGAACACGCAAAAAACCCTGCGAACACGCAAAAAACCCCTCAAACACACAAAAAACAAAAATACGCAAACTCGCACAAATTCGCGAATTTTGCGGATCGCGAATTCGCAAATCCGCAAATTCGCGGATGGCGAATTCGCAAAATTCGCCCATGCTTATTCAGAGTGCTTGGTGGAAGTCTAAGGATACAGACAGGAGAATTGAAGGTATAAAAGACAAGTTTGCAGGTGCATAGAAGACAGCATGCATAGTCTATAGGAGTTTAAAGCAGTCCGTGACCTAAGGCCTAATTTGCTCCATGAGTACTTGGGTACTGACTGGATGATTACAGTTCTGTGAGGAGAGTGCCTGACTACATTTATAAGAGCTTCAGTTTTAGCACAGTGCATAGATGAATTTGAATTTGAATTTAAAATATTTGTAAAGCGCTACGTTCACCCTGCGGTTTCTTGGCACTATGGAGACAAGTTTTAGCAGAGCGGGGCCATGAATAGCTGGCGCAGTGAGATAGATAGGACAACTTTACAAAGAAAAGGCCTGTTTAAACAAAAAAGTTTTAAGGTCTTTGCGGAAGGAGGAGTAATGCGAGGCAAATCGTAAGTGGTCGGGGAGGAAATTCCAAAAAGTAGGAGCCAAAGTTGAAAAATTGGCCCCTCCCCACTTTTTACGTTTGTAACGTGGGATTTGCAGAAGAGATTTGGACGATGAGCGAAGCTCTCTGGCAGGGACATATTCACTGATCAGGGAAGAAATGAAAGCGGGGCAGAGCCCTGGCGGGCCTGAAAAACCATACAACCGGTTTTGAAAAGGGAACGTTCCCTAACAGGAAGCCAGTGGAGCTCCTTTAGGAGGGGTGAGGAGTGATGAGAACGCGAGAGACCATACACCAATCGAGCAGCTTGGTTCTGAACCATCTGGAGCTTCCGCAGGCTGTACGCTGGGATGCCGTTGTACAGGGCATTGGCGTAGTCCAGCCGGGAAATCACCAGAGCAGACATGATCAGTTTAAGTGCAGGGGGGGAAAAAAAGGGGAAACAGTGCGAATAGTACGAAGAGTGAGAAAACAGGAGGAAACAACAGAGCTGATTTGTGAATGTAAGGTGAGTTGGTTATTCATTTTGACGCCCAGGGTTTTAACTGTGGAGGAAGGAGTGGGGGGGACCAAAGGAAGAGGGCCAGAATAAAGAGTTCCAGGGACTGGAAGAACCACCTGTGAGAACCAACTCGGTTTTGTCCGGGTTCAACTTCAGATGGTTGTGGTTCATCCAGTCCCTGATGAAAATCATAATAGACTGGAAATTAGAGACAGAATGGGAAGAAGGAGAGAGACTGAAGATGAGCTGGAGGTCATCCGCATAATTATATACGGTGACCTCCAGCTGCTGTAGTGCAAAGATTAAAGGAAAGATATATAAGTTAAACAGTAAGGGAGAAAGTGAAGAGCCCTGGGGAACACCACAAGTGACTTGAAGTGGGGTAGTCGTGAAATCCCCCAGCCGAACCGCCTGGGTGCGGTCCCTCAGAAAGGACGATAGCCAGACCAGGGCTGAGCCCTCGATTCCCGCCGCTCTGACACGTGAAAGCAAGATGGTATGGTCCACCATGTCAAAAGTGGCGGAGAGATCGAGGAGCACCAGAGCCTGATGTTTGTTTTGGTCCATGCCATCCCTGAGGTTGTCCAGGACCGACACCACAACAGATTCCGTGGAGTGCCTGGGACGGAAGCCGGCCTGACGGGACGCCAGGCCACCATTTGCTTCTACATGGGCGCTGAGTACCGAAGTGACATGGCGCTCAAGCACCTTGCCCAAGTAGGGCAGTAGAGAAATGGGGCGATAGTTGGCTGGGGTAGACGGGTCAGAGCCGGACTTCTTCAAAATAGGCACTATTGTGGCTGATTTGAGTGCGGGGATCACAACTCCCTGGGCAAGGGAACTGTTAACGAAAGTAATCGGGGGCTGGGGGCAAACAGAATAAATCTGTTGGAGAATTCGTGCCGGGAAGATGTCTGCCGGAGAGCCTGATTTGACCTTAGGAAGTATCTCTAGGAATACTTCTTCGGTGAGGGGAGGAATTGAAGTAAGACAACACTGGACAATAGATAAGGACATTCTTCTGAATGGCTCAGTACAATACTGAATCAGCAATGACAGAGTGTTTGCTGGTAGTGTAAGGATACAGATTGGGCAATTGAAGGTATAAAAGACAAGTTTGCAGGTGCATACAAGACAGCATGCATACTTTATAGGGGTTTGAAGCAATCTATGGCCTAAGGTATATTTTAATGCATGGGTACTTAGGTACTGAGTGCATGGTTACAGGTCTGCAAGGAAAGTGCCTGACTGAATTTATAACAGCTTAAGTTTTACCAAAGTACATAGATAAGCACACACTGCTGAATGGCTCACTACAATACTAAAACAGCAGTGTCCGAGTGCTTGGTGGAAGTCTAAGGATACAGAAAGGGGAATTGAAGGTATAAAAGACAAGTTTGCAGGTGCATAGAAGACAGCATGCATAGTCTATAGGAGTTTAAAGCAGTCCATGGCCTAAGGCCTACTTTGCTCCATGAATACTTGGGTACTAACTGGATGATTACAGTCCTGTAAGGAAAGTGCCTGACTGAATTTATAACAGCTTCAGTTTTTCCAAGGTACATAGATAAGCAAATACTGCTGAATGGCTCACTACAATACTGAAACAGCAGTGTCAGAGTGGTTGGTGGAAGTCTAAGGATACAGACAGGGGAATTGAAGGTATACAACACATGTTTGCAGGTGCATAGAAGACTGCAAGCATAGTCTATAGGGGCTTGAAGCAATCCATGGCCTAAGGCCTACTTTGCTCCATGAGTACTTTGGTACTAACTGGATGATTACAGTTCTGCAAGGATATTGCCTGACTGAATTTATAACAGCTTCAGTTTTAGCATAGTGCATAGATAAGGACATACTGCTGAATGGCTCAGTACAATACTGAAACAGCAGTGTCAGAGTGTTTGGTGGAAGTGTAAGGATACAGACTGAGCAATTCAAGGTATAAAAAATAAGGATGCAAGTAGATACCGGACTCCATGCATAGTCCATAGGGATTTCAAGCAATCCATGCCCTCAGACACACTTTGCATATTTTTTTTTCAATATAATCTAATGCTTCCACAAAATCAGCATCAAAGCTTTCGTCTTGGAAATCACAGCTCATATCTGCAGCACTAATTTCTTGTTCTTCACTCTCACTGCCTGTGAGAGATACGTTTAGTTCTTCAATGACAATGTTGGTAATTTCCAAACTGTCCTCGGTATTGTTCTGTTCTTTTTTCATAATTAATCTCTTATGTTGTAGGTCATTGTACAAAAACATAAACACTTTATTTTATCAGTTTTCTTAATTCATAAACCAAAACTAGCTTTATCAACTATTTTGGCCTCAAAAAAATACCTTATAAATACCATTGTCTAATAACATTCCAACAGTAGAGTTTTAGTACTTTATAAAGTTATATAAATATAATTACTTATAAGGATATCCTGTTCTTAAGTTTTTGAAACCAGTCACTCCTTATGATTATAGGAAAAGACTCAGGCTGTTATAGTAAAATGCAGTACTAAAAAATGGAGAATATGTCTATTCACTTTACCCGTTCCAAACTAGTAAATGTGTTTCAGTAAAATGCAAGAGATACTATTGGTTGTCTAGAATAATACTGTGTATCTGTGTGTATTTAGGTACCATTATCACACTAGTTTTTGAATACTTCATATGTTTTCACACACATCAATTCTTAAAGACCTATCCAGTACTCACCTTTTAACATAATAAGAAATTAGTGATTCCTTATATAAGTCGAAAATACTCACAGCAACAGGTATAGAACACCACTTTGACACAAAGTATTGTGTATTATGAAGACATATTTACATAGAGAAGAAAAACTACACACAATACCTTATCCTGTCTTTCTAAACATAAAAGAATATGGTCTCTACTAGCCAAGCATGTCTTTCTATTCAATACCATACTGGTACGTTGCAGAAAGCTCTTCTGAAGCCATGTTCCATTTTATACATCTCTATAATAAAAGTCTCTGGCATTTTCTAAATATATGTTCAAAGATAGTAGCTCCTCAGGTACACTCAGTATATATGTTAACTTTCTCAAATGTGTTTAAAAGATACAAACCATCTTTACACAGCTATGTAAATGTAATGCTTTTATATAGCGCATGAATCACCCCCGAAGGGGTATCAAGGTGCTGTGCACATACCGCTGTGGTACCCTTCCTGGCCTTTCCCTGTGAAGTGCCCACTCCTGGGCACCCCCAAGGTGAAGCTAGGCATCCTAACGCTGTTGGGGCCATTGTGGAGATTAAGCAAGCTAATGCCCAGAGGTGTACACATGATTAGAATAGGCACTGAGGCGAGAATATCAGGTCCAGGGAAATTGAGCCCAAGACCTGCCGAGGCAGGAATTGAACCCTGGTCCGGGCCAGACCTCTTTGTCAGGGTCTGCCGCTCTATCCATTGAGCCACACTTCTCTACATGTATGATATGTTCTCAGTCCATCTCTAGTTACTTCAGCTCTGTAGAAGCACATCCCATTGACTATTTTTTATAGTTACTTATGCTTACCTTAAAAATAATAAATAATAAAACAAAGTATATATTATAAATTTAGCATCTGTGGAAGACAAGAAAAAATACAGTTACAATATATATTTTACAACACAAAGTAATTTGTAAAGCATTTCATTTGCCTTTTTTACTGTTCTCAGAATATATTGAATTTCACTAGAAACAGTGAGTTCAATAGTACTCATCACATAACAGAGGGCAAAAAAAAGACAATCAATAAGATTATCTTTAAAAAAACATTCAACATTCTCAATAACAATGTAAAAAATAGAAAAAAAATTATGTTAAATGTTTTTTTCTAAGAGCAATTTCTTACGTAAATATGAGACATCTCAAACAATCATAAAATAACAAAATATTGTGATTAATTTTCATACACTGTAAATAATGTTACGTACAAATATATGCTCACAAAGTATACAACAAAAAGTCCTTAATGGTTTCCGATACTTTTCCTCATGGCCAAATAGTATGTGTCAAATTCTTAGTTTGGAAGTTATTCAATAGTCATCCTGAGCGTCCGCCTCCCAGCCTTCTGATCCAAAACCACCGACATCATTTGCGGCGTCCCCCAGTGCTCATTCTTCAGCCCAATGCTATTCAACATCTACATGGCCACCCTCACACACGTGGCCCGCCAGCACAACCTCAACATCATCTCCTATGCCGACGACACCCAGCTCATCCTCTCCCTCACCAAGGAGCCACATACCACCAAAATCAACCTCCACAAGGGAATGAAGGATGTCACCAACTGCATAAGGAGCAGCTCTCTAAACCTGAACTCAGACAAGAGGTACTCATCCTCGGACCCACCCCCTCAGCCTCTGATGACTCCTGGTGGTCGACTACACTGTGAACAGTACCAACACCTACCGACCATGTACACAACCTAGGATTCGTCCTCAACTCCTCCCTCTCCATGTGTAAGCGAGTTTACACTATCTCCTCGTACTGCTACAACACCATCCACATGCGCCACAACATTTACAAATGGATCCTTACCGAAAGAAGAAAAACAGTGAAACAGGCCCTCATCAGCAGCAGACTAGACTACGGCAACACACTCTACACAGGATTTCCAGCAAAACACCTACAACAACTACAACAAATCCAAAACACCTCCGCCTGACTGACCATCAATGTCCCCTGCTGCAGGCACATCACCCACCAACTGATACACCTACACTACCTCAACATCAACAAGAGGATCATCTTCAAGCTCCTCACCCTCACTCACAAAGTACTTTACAACATCAGACCAGCCTTCCTTAACAGCAGTAATCCCGAAAGGCCAAATTTTGTTCCTAAAATTTTGGCTTTAAAAATATTAGGTAAGAATTTGGTAACTCTTTCGGCAAACATTGTTTAAAACCCAATTGAATATCATTACAATGTATCCAACCTTTCGGACATTTTAAATAAACAGTATAATGTCCAGATGTTGTAGTAGGACCATCATGAAAAATAATTGTTACACCTACAAAAGTCCTTCCTGATATTGATACTTGAGTAGCTACAACATGTTTAATTAAAATTTCCAATTTCCTTCTATCAGTTCTACAACATTGCAGCATTAAAATTACATACTGTCCATATCTTTGTATAAATAATGCTGATTACATTTGTGATTTACATTGACTAGACTCCATGTTTTGACTTGCTCTTCTAACTATATTGTTAAAAGACACTGATTCACAGTCTGGTAAAGTCAAATATATAAATCTTTCAGTGTCTATGTTAGTGCTACATGTAAACAAACAATTTTCACAGTCATGTTGCCATTTGAAAGAAAAGCCAAAAAGGTTTTCAATATCTATACCTTCATCTTCCAATACAACAAGCATATACATAAGAAATTCCTGACAATCTTGCTGAATATTCCTTGTAAATTGAGTAGAACCAGAACATATGTCCAAAACATTTTGAATATCAGAAACACTTTGTATTTTACTTTTATCACTACTACATTTCTCATCAACAGAATACAACGAACAAAATCTTTCTTCCCGATTTTCAACAATTTGCTGTTGCAAACTTTCATGAAAAAAACAACATTAACAACTACATTAGCATAGCAGTTGACACCAGAACTATTTTCAAACTGATAACCAACAATCTCTTCAACAGTGTCCTTTTTCTTTTTGCTTGCAATCACAACTTCATCTTGTTTTTTTCTTTCTCTATAGCTTCACTACAGATATTCTCATATCTTCTTTTTCTACCTACCACACGCTTTTCAAACACTGGATATTGACCTAAATTGGGTGCATAGTCTTTTCTTAACCTATTATACTCTTTCACACAATTTGCATCTGCACTAATCTTTGTCTCATCAAAATCAATCAAGTACAATCCAGATAAAGTTCTCACCCAAGACAATGCAGCATATGCCATACCCTCTTTAAACACAGTACTTCCAATACTCACTAAAGCACTATCTACACTTAAACCTTGAGATTTATGAATGGTCACCGCATACGCCAAAGAAACAGGAAACTGTATTCTGCGAACATACAAATGTTTTACAAGGAAAAACTGAGCTGAACAACGACTAAATTGTTGTACTTCTTCAATTTGATCAAATTTGATTTTCAAAAATTGAATACCATCTCTATTTACATAATTAACAAAATCAACAACTTTACCCATTGCTCTATTTACTAAACCTTTTTCCACATTCAAATTACGAAGTAAAATTACCCTACAGTTTACACATGCATATAAATTCTATTCTAAACCAGCCGTTTTACTTATCGATTTCTCTAAAGAATCCAATTTCCTTTTCAACTTTTCGGTCAAAATAATAGTGTTTCCTATGGCCGAGATACCCGCCACCCCCTCTCAACACAATCAATCCCCAAAAGGAGGGAAACCGGAAACAGTTCTTGAAGTTTTTGGAAGTGGGATGGAGTGACCATCCCGGCCGTATTTATTAAAACAAAATTAAAACATTAAACGTTTCATGTTATGTACAATTTCATTACCATATTACGATGTTTGGCTAACCTTAACAGATTCTCTAATACAGAGGTTCTCCTAGCCGAACTAGCATACTACAAAACATTTCTTGACATATTGAAATTGTACAACCTAACGTTTAAGGGCCAACGGCAAGATCATAACCGGTGTCAAGATCCCTAACCAGACTTACCCCTCCCACTTGGGCTGGGCGACAGCACGGAGGCGTACCTCAAGTGCAACTATTCCCAATTTCCCTTGACTTGACGGGGGCACCTAAAGACTCGACGCCAGTTAAAGGTCGTTCGAATACTCGTGTGAGGTATCTAGAAGGTACCGTAGACCTTATCCCAACCCCACACTACTTACCGCATCTGCCGTCGCAGATGTCACTGGCCCCGGGAAATTCCCCAGGAGGGGGCTGTAACCCCTCCTACAAAGGAAGGGGCCTTGACCGCCTTTCCTTTACTTCCGGCGACCCATCCTTAGAAGGGACCGCCTCCCCATTGAGGGGCCAATGGCCACCTCTCCAGAGCGCTCCCATCCGTGTTGGGTGACGCCCACTCATAGGGATCTACTAATTAGTGCTCACCGATCATGACCTTACCGCCTACCAAAATAAATACGACAGTGCAAATTAACCTACGAATACATTGGCCACTATGACCGAAAGAGCATGCATTAAAATTCAACATTAAACTGAATATCTTTAATGGCAAACATACTCAAAACAACCATTCTTTATTAACTCATCAACATGGCACTACAACTTGTATATGAAAACCGAAGCAAAAATTAATCAACTTTATTATACACAACTGGCTGTCTTCAGGGGCTGGTGGGTGGGTCAAAATTGGCTCTTCGTTCTGTCCCGAGCTCACGTGCAGCGAGGAGGTGCAGCTTCAGAGCACAAGAACAAGAGGATGTCTTCTGGTCTTGCGTTCCTTTTTATCCATCTTCAGGGCGGGCGTATACCCGCCCCTGCCTGCCCCGAGGGCGTGGCTGGCTGCGTCGGTGTCTAGGCCAGCCCACTCTAGGGCGGGAACGAGCGCGCCCCAGCTACGCCGCTTCGGGCATACCAGCTGAGGCGCGCCTCCCGCCCAAAAATGGCTTCCCGGGGGGATCGAGGCACTCGGCCATACGTTCGGGGGGACCGAGTTGGTCGCCCCTTTCCATATGGCCGAGATACCCGCCACCCCCTCTCAACACAATCAATCCCCAAAAGGAGGGAAACCGGAAACAGTTCTTGAAGTTTTTGGAAGTGGGATGGAGTGACCATCCCGGCCGTATTTATTAAAACAAAATTAAAACATTAAACGTTTCATGTTATGTACAATTTCATTACCATATTACGATGTTTGGCTAACCTTAACAGATTCTCTAATACAGAGGTTCTCCTAGCCGAACTAGCATACTACAAAACATTTCTTGACATATTGAAATTGTACAACCTAACGTTTAAGGGCCAACGGCAAGATCATAACCGGTGTCAAGATCCCTAACCAGACTTACCCCTCCCACTTGGGCTGGGCGACAGCACGGAGGCGTACCTCAAGTGCAACTATTCCCAATTTCCCTTGACTTGACGGGGGCACCTAAAGACTCGACGCCAGTTAAAGGTCGTTCGAATACTCGTGTGAGGTATCTAGAAGGTACCGTAGACCTTATCCCAACCCCACACTACTTACCGCTTCTGCCGTCGCAGATGTCACTGGCCCCGGGAAATTCCCCAGGAGGGGGCTGTAACCCCTCCTACAAAGGAAGGGGCCTTGACCGCCTTTCCTTTACTTCCGGCGACCCATCCTTAGAAGGGACCGCCTCCCCATTGAGGGGCCAATGGCCACCTCTCCCGAGCGCTCCCATCCGTGTTGGGTGACGCCCACTCATAGGGATCTACTAATTAGTGCTCACCGATCATGACCTTACCGCCACAGGCCCGGATAGTTGACCGGCTATCCGGGCCCCCCACAAAACTCCTAGCTAAAGGTCATGTACCAACGTTTTTAACCATGCTAAGAAGTCTCCTATGAGTAACTCATTTCCCACCCGAGACAAATGCACACCATCCCCTAGATACATACTGTCATCATTAATACAACCGTGCGAGATAGAATGCAATGTCCTGGAACGAAACAACCTACTCATTTTGTTATTAAGTTTTCTAACAGAATGGTTCAAAGCAGGGATCGAAACAGCCCCCCTCCACACTTTTCGTGGGATCATATGAGACCACGCAATTATGCACCCCGGAACTTTCCTCGCCAACCAACTTACAGTGGAAAGTATTGCCTCCAGGAGAAGTCGTCTACCGGTGGTGACCAAATCATTGCCCCCTAAATGTACTATGACTATAGACGGCGGTGACCTCGTCCGCCCTAACAAACCCTCAAAGAATGCCTGAAACTGGTCAATACAGAGACCGCCCCTTCCGTAGAAGGACATTCTGTACCCGTATTCCCCAGCTACGTGAATCATGTCACCTGCTTCGAATACGTCAGCGGCACGCCTCACGTATGAGTGGCCCACGACCCACACCTCCTTTCTCACAGCCGGTGATGTCTGACCGCTGGCCTGGTGTTGGGTCGACTGCATAGTCCGCCCCGCCTCGAAGGCTTGCGTAACTGAAAACCAAACAAAAGACAAGAAGCGTGAGTACATTATTACAGCTTCACAACATGTGCAACCGCACATACCTCTTATAACAATTGGAGGACCAACGCCCCACTCGTTTTACTTGTTCCACATTAAGACCCCTGGCTGTAGCTTCAGTGGCAGCCCCTATCCGAAAGGAATGGGTCCCAAACTCACCCGGGTCCAAGCCCGCTGCGGTAATTGACATCGCGAGCACCCGCTGAAACTGAAACTTCGTCAGTGGGGTGGCGTCCGCGTGTCTCAACAATGTCCCCCCCCATGATGCCACCCTTTGTGCTAGGTAATCTTCTAAACACTTCACCGGACACATGGGAGACCCTGAAATCCTGCGAATGACTATGCAGTCACCCACCCCACCTTGATCGGTTTTTGACTTGACAAAGGATACAGTCATCGTCTCACCCCTGATCTGAACGTGTTCCCGGCACAAACCCCCCACCACATCCCGCTTGTTCCTTGCTACCAGCTCACTTATCCTCATTGCCCCGTGAAATGCAAGCGTAAAAGCAGCTCGGAACAGACAGGCCTCGAACTGAGACGAGCATGTGGCGGGGAGTGTGGCCAGCAACTGGGACAACCTATCCAGACCTATCGGGCGCCTCTCATCTACTTTGCGACCCTCAAGGCGTTGCCACCCACGCAGCGCTTTCTGTACCACAAAAGACGCTGTCGGGTCCTGGATATTATGCGCCCTGGCAACAAAGGAAATGGCAGCACGATGCCTCTGGGCTGTAGCCACCGACTTCCCAGCCTTACGCAAGGACATCAGAAAATGTACTACCCAATCCTCATGCCCCCAAAGCCCCCCTCTCTCAGTCCCCAAAAAGGCTAAATAAGCCCGAAACGCCCCTTCGTATGCCTTCCTCGTCCTTGGTGCTAGACTCTCTCCCACGAGGTAACGAAGTTCGGGGCACCGAGAGACCAGAGAGCTTCGGGAAAGGGTGCTGGCTCTGGGTCCGCTGAGGGAAGGAAACCCAAGAAAGCCTGCATTTGAAAACGAGACAGTGCATCAGCAGCCTGATTCATCACCCCTGGGACATGTTTTGCTCTGAATACCACGTTCAGTTGCATACACAGTAAGACAATTTCTTTAAGCAGCCTTAAAATCATTTTGCAACGTGCTGCCTGACTATTGACGCATTCTACAACGGTCATATTGTCAGACCAAAATATGACAGAGTGATTTTTGAATCCATCGGGCCAGGTTCTGAGGGCCACCAAAATGGGAAACAGTTCAAGGAAAGCAATATTGCTCGTCAGCCCCTCTTCATGCCACCATGTTGGCCACCTTTGTGCCGACCATTTTGTGCCGAAGATGGCGCCGAAACCCATGCTTCCCGCTGAATCTGTCCATAGACCAAGCTCTTCAGAGGACAAGGCCGGTTTGTTCCAGACGACTCGACCATTGAACTCCGCCAAAAATGCTAACCAAATACGCATGTCTTGGCGGACCTCTGCCGATAATCTCGTGCAATGATGACCCTCTCTTAGGCCAACCATCGCCTGGGCAATTGAACGGGAGAAGGGGCGGGCCATCGGGATCACCCTTAGGGCAAAATTCAACTTCCCCACCAATTGCTGCAATTGATGCAGCGTAACTTTAGATGCAATAATACACATTTGCAGGGCTGCCCTGAATTTCGACACTTTGGCAGCTGGTAAACGAAAACAACCCTCACTAGAGTCCAACTCGATCCCGAGAAACTCGAGGCAAGTCGTGGGACCCACCGTTTTACCTGGTGCCAATGGCACGCCAAATTGATTCATTAAAACACAAAATTCAGTCAAGGCCCGGGCACATTCGTCATCCCCAGCGGCCCCAAGGAACAGAAAGTCATCGAGGTAATGCATCACATTCCGAAAACCCGTTTTCTTCGTGTAAACCCATTGTAGAAAACTACTGAATTTCTCGAAATATGCACAAGATATAGAGCACCCCATCGGCATACACCTATCCATGTAATACGAACCTTGAAACATGAATCCCAAAAGACGTTGGTCTTCCGGGTATACCGGGAGCAAACGGAACGCTGACTCGATATCTGATTTTGCCATCAGCGTCCCGGGCCCCAGGCGATTCAAAATGGCTACGGCCTCATCGAATGATGCGTACCGCACCGAACATATCTCTGGATCAATTGCGTCGTTTACAGAAAGGCCATGAGGCGCTGATAAATTGTGAATCAATCGAAACTCACCGGGGTCCTTCTTGGGGACCACCCCTAAAGGAGAACAAACAAAATTCTGTACCGGGGGAACACTAAACGGGCCGGCAACCCGACCTCGGGTAACCTCTTTCCGGATCTTATCCTGTACTACAGTCGTATGCTGTAAGACGGAAAGTTGGTTTTTGCACGTCCCGATACCCTGAAAGTCCCCCACCGGGATGCGGAAACCGTATGAAAAACCGTTTCGTAGCACCCCAGCGGAAGTACGATCCGGGTATTCGCTGAGCCAGGGAATCATTGCCAGGGTATCAATCGGGGTTGGTAAAGGCGCCCCTCGGACTATATTAGACCTGTTTGGCGCCTCCTCTACCCCCATTTTCACCCGATTTGGCTCTGCACGAGGACTCAGGATGGGGTGCCCCACAACCACTACATTCGTGTTTGAATTTACAAGATCCCGGGGGCCTAGTACATTTACTTCTGTTGAAATTGAAACAGAAACCCCTCTTCCCTGTAATTCCGGCGGGTCTCGGATAATCGTCTGTACCCGTACCCGACCGAAAGGGCGTCCCCCCATTTTGGCGGGAGGACTCACCAACAGAACTCCCCACCAACGGCACTTTCAACATCCCCGACTCTTTCATTTTATTCCATGTCAAAGAATCGTAACAGTCCCAGGTTAAACTTTTGTTATGCTCCATCGCTTTCCTGAAAAGGTTGTCATAACAGAACCATTGGTTACCTTGGTGCGATGTCGAGTACCCCATAATCCGTGACTGATATACTGGAAATTCAGGGAGCAATTCAGGCCTACGTTCCCCCAAAATTGACGTAAAAATTCCCCAAGCATTACCCCAGTTGCCAATATTCTCATTCACTTTAAAGGCGGCCATTTTTGCGCGCCAAACACTTGGGTGCATCAGATCCTTTTGGCCTTTAACAGTTTCCACCTCATAATGATCAACGAGCAAGGAGAAAATGTTTACGTATTCCCCCGCCCAAATCTTTTCCTTTATTGCCAAAGGAACATGTTGCCCCAACTTTTCTCTACGAGAGGGTGTTGACTCATCCCTTGCGATCGGCAATGGCCGCTTACCTGCACCGGACGCTGCCTCCGCCACTCGTGGCTTGTCTATCACTGCATCCGACGCGGGCACCTTGGCTGTATCACGCTTCTCGCGCAACTGTTTAATGAGTGCTTGCGCTTCGGCAGCCGTGGCGCCCTCGCTGCTGTCCCCCAACCATGCCGCTAACTGTGCCGCCAACTCGGGAGGCATATCTTCAGTGGATGTCGGGGTGACTACTACGGGGATCGGATTCCCCTCCTTCGGTACCGGGGCCGGTACCGGGGCTGGCGCCTCGAGCGGGGAACAGGGAACCGGGACGTCTCCCCCGACCGGCCCCCTTCTCGGCCTCTTTGGCTTCCCTCCGGCCGGTGGACGCCCCGATCCCTCCTCACCGTCTCGCTCCGCCAACCGTTTCTTAATTTCGGACATGTCCTTCATGAGGGCCCGAACCAACTGGTCAGTCGACATTCTCTTCGCGCCTTTCTTGGGCATTTTTCAGACGAAGTATCTAGAAGACAAAAAGAGGGATTAAAACGCTCAAAATTGGCTCTTCGTTCTGTCCCGAGCTCACGTGCAGCGAGGAGGTGCAGCTTCAGAGCACAAGAACAAGAGGATGTCTTCTGGTCTTGCGTTCCTTTTTATCCATCTTCAGGGCGGGCGTATACCCGCCCCTGCCTGCCCCGAGGGCGTGGCTGGCTGCGTCGGTGTCTAGGCCAGCCCACTCTAGGGCGGGAACGAGCGCGCCCCAGCTACGCCGCTTCGGGCATACCAGCTGAGGCGCGCCTCCCGCCCAAAAATGGCTTCCCGGGGGGATCGAGGCACTCGGCCATACGTTCGGGGGGACCGAGTTGGTCGCCCCTTTCCATATGGCCGAGATACCCACCACCCCCTCTCAACACAATCAATCCCCAAAAGGAGGGAAACCGGAAACAGTTCTTGAAGTTTTTGGAAGTGGGATGGAGTGACCATCCCGGCCGTATTTATTAAAACAAAATTAAAACATTAAACGTTTCATGTTATGTACAATTTCATTACCATATTACGATGTTTGGCTAACCTTAACAGATTCTCTAATACAGAGGTTCTCCTAGCCGAACTAGCATACTACAAAACATTTCTTGACATATTGAAATTGTACAACCTAACGTTTAAGGGCCAACGGCAAGATCATAACCGGTGTCAAGATCCCTAACCAGACTTACCCCTCCCACTTGGGCTGGGCGACAGCACGGAGGCGTACCTCAAGTGCAACTATTCCCAATTTCCCTTGACTTGACGGGGGCACCTAAAGACTCGACGCCAGTTAAAGGTCGTTCGAATACTCGTGTGAGGTATCTAGAAGGTACCGTAGACCTTATCCCAACCCCACACTACTTACCGCATCTGCCGTCGCAGATGTCACTGGCCCCGGGAAATTCCCCAGGAGGGGGCTGTAACCCCTCCTACAAAGGAAGGGGCCTTGACCGCCTTTCCTTTACTTCCGGCGACCCATCCTTAGAAGGGACCGCCTCCCCATTGAGGGGCCAATGGCCACCTCTCCCGAGCGCTCCCATCCGTGTTGGGTGACGCCCACTCATAGGGATCTACTAATTAGTGCTCACCGATCATGACCTTACCGCCTACCAAAATAAATACGACAGTGCAAATTAACCTACGAATACATTGGCCACTATGACCGAAAGAGCATGCATTAAAATTCAACATTAAACTGAATATCTTTAATGGCAAACATACTCAAAACAACCATTCTTTATTAACTCATCAACATGGCACTACAACTTGTATATGAAAACCGAAGCAAAAATTAATCAACTTTATTATACACAACTGGCTGTCTTCAGGGGCTGGTGGGTGGGTCAAAATTGGCTCTTCGTTCTGTCCCGAGCTCACGTGCAGCGAGGAGGTGCAGCTTCAGAGCACAAGAACAAGAGGATGTCTTCTGGTCTTGCGTTCCTTTTTATCCATCTTCAGGGCGGGCGTATACCCGCCCCTGCCTGCCCCGAGGGCGTGGCTGGCTGCGTCGGTGTCTAGGCCAGCCCACTCTAGGGCGGGAACGAGCGCGCCCCAGCTACGCCGCTTCGGGCATACCAGCTGAGGCGCGCCTCCCGCCCAAAAATGGCTTCCCGTGGGGATCGAGGCACTCGGCCATACGTTCGGGGGGACCGAGTTGGTCGCCCCTTTCCATATGGCCGAGATACCCGCCACCCCCTCTCAACACAATCAATCCCCAAAAGGAGGGAAACCGGAAACAGTTCTTGAAGTTTTTGGAAGTGGGATGGAGTGACCATCCCGGCCGTATTTATTAAAACAAAATTAAAACATTAAACGTTTCATGTTATGTACAATTTCATTACCATATTACGATGTTTGGCTAACCTTAACAGATTCTCTAATACAGAGGTTCTCCTAGCCGAACTAGCATACTACAAAACATTTCTTGACATATTGAAATTGTACAACCTAACGTTTAAGGGCCAACGGCAAGATCATAACCGGTGTCAAGATCCCTAACCAGACTTACCCCTCCCACTTGGGCTGGGCGACAGCACGGAGGCGTACCTCAAGTGCAACTATTCCCAATTTCCCTTGACTTGACGGGGGCACCTAAAGACTCGACGCCAGTTAAAGGTCGTTCGAATACTCGTGTGAGGTATCTAGAAGGTACCGTAGACCTTATCCCAACCCCACACTACTTACCGCATCTGCCGTCGCAGATGTCACTGGCCCCGGGAAATTCCCCAGGAGGGGGCTGTAACCCCTCCTACAAAGGAAGGGGCCTTGACCGCCTTTCCTTTACTTCCGGCGACCCATCCTTAGAAGGGACCGCCTCCCCATTGAGGGGCCAATGGCCACCTCTCCCGAGCGCTCCCATCCGTGTTGGGTGACGCCCACTCATAGGGATCTACTAATTAGTGCTCACCGATCATGACCTTACCGCCACAGGCCCGGATAGTTGACCGGCTATCCGGGCCCCCCACAAAACTCCTAGCTAAAGGTCATGTACCAACGTTTTTAACCATGCTAAGAAGTCTCCTATGAGTAACTCATTTCCCACCCGAGACAAATGCACACCATCCCCTAGATACATACTGTCATCATTAATACAACCGTGCGAGATAGAATGCAATGTCCTGGAACGAAACAACCTACTCATTTTGTTATTAAGTTTTCTAACAGAATGGTTCAAAGCAGGGATCGAAACAGCCCCCCTCCACACTTTTCGTGGGATCATATGAGACCACGCAATTATGCACCCCGGAACTTTCCTCGCCAACCAACTTACAGTGGAAAGTATTGCCTCCAGGAGAAGTCGTCTACCGGTGGTGACCAAATCATTGCCCCCTAAATGTACTATGACTATAGACGGCGGTGACCTCGTCCGCCCTAACAAACCCTCAAAGAATGCCTGAAACTGGTCAATACAGAGACCGCCCCTTCCGTAGAAGGACATTCTGTACCCGTATTCCCCAGCTACGTGAATCATGTCACCTGCTTCGAATACGTCAGCGGCACGCCTCACGTATGAGTGGCCCACGACCCACACCTCCTTTCTCACAGCCGGTGATGTCTGACCGCTGGCCTGGTGTTGGGTCGACTGCATAGTCCGCCCCGCCTCGAAGGCTTGCGTAACTGAAAACCAAACAAAAGACAAGAAGCGTGAGTACATTATTACAGCTTCACAACATGTGCAACCGCACATACCTCTTATAACAATTGGAGGACCAACGCCCCACTCGTTTTACTTGTTCCCCCCACCACATCCCGCTTGTTCCTTGCTACCAGCTCACTTATCCTCATTGCCCCGTGAAATGCAAGCGTAAAAGCAGCTCGGAACAGACAGGCCTCGAACTGAGACGAGCATGTGGCGGGGAGTGTGGCCAGCAACTGGGACAACCTATCCAGACCTATCGGGCGCCTCTCATCTACTTTGCGACCCTCAAGGCGTTGCCACCCACGCAGCGCTTTCTGTACCACAAAAGACGCTGTCGGGTCCTGGATATTATGCGCCCTGGCAACAAAGGAAATGGCAGCACGATGCCTCTGGGCTGTAGCCACCGACTTCCCAGCCTTACGCAAGGACATCAGAAAATGTACTACCCAATCCTCATGCCCCCAAAGCCCCCCTCTCTCAGTCCCCAAAAAGGCTAAATAAGCCCGAAACGCCCCTTCGTATGCCTTCCTCGTCCTTGGTGCTAGACTCTCTCCCACGAGGTAACGAAGTTCGGGGCACCGAGAGACCAGAGAGCTTCGGGAAAGGGTGCTGGCTCTGGGTCCGCTGAGGGAAGGAAACCCAAGAAAGCCTGCATTTGAAAACGAGACAGTGCATCAGCAGCCTGATTCATCACCCCTGGGACATGTTTTGCTCTGAATACCACGTTCAGTTGCATACACAGTAAGACAATTTCTTTAAGCAGCCTTAAAATCATTTTGCAACGTGCTGCCTGACTATTGATGCATTCTACAACGGTCATATTGTCAGACCAAAATATGACAGAGTGATTTTTGAATCCATCGGGCCAGGTTCTGAGGGCCACCAAAATGGGAAACAGTTCAAGGAAAGCAATATTGCTCGTCAGCCCCTCTTCATGCCACCATGTTGGCCACCTTTGTGCCGACCATTTTGTGCCGAAGATGGCGCCGAAACCCATGCTTCCCGCTGAATCTGTCCATAGACCAAGCTCTTCAGAGGACAAGGCCGGTTTGTTCCAGACGACTCGACCATTGAACTCCGCCAAAAATGCTAACCAAATACGCATGTCTTGGCGGACCTCTGCCGATAATCTCGTGCGATGATGACCCTCTCTTAGGCCAACCATCGCCTGGGCAATTGAACGGGAGAAGGGGCGGGCCATCGGGATCACCCTTAGGGCAAAATTCAACTTCCCCACCAATTGCTGCAATTGATGCAGCGTAACTTTAGATGCAATAATACACATTTGCAGGGCTGCCCTGAATTTCGACACTTTGGCAGCTGGTAAACGAAAACAACCCTCACTAGAGTCCAACTCGATCCCGAGAAACTCGAGGCAAGTCGTGGGACCCACCGTTTTACCTGGTGCCAATGGCACGCCAAATTGATTCATTAAAACACAAAATTCAGTCAAGGCCCGGGCACATTCGTCATCCCCAGCGGCCCCAAGGAACAGAAAGTCATCGAGGTAATGCATCACATTCCGAAAACCCGTTTTCTTCGTGTAAACCCATTGTAGAAAACTACTGAATTTCTCGAAATATGCACAAGATATAGAGCACCCCATCGGCATACACCTATCCATGTAATACGAACCTTGAAACATGAATCCCAAAAGACGTTGGTCTTCCGGGTATACCGGGAGCAAACGGAACGCTGACTCGATATCTGATTTTGCCATCAGCGTCCCGGGCCCCAGGCGATTCAAAATGGCTACGGCCTCATCGAATGATGCGTACCGCACCGAACATATCTCTGGATCAATTGCGTCGTTTACAGAAAGGCCATGAGGCGCTGATAAATTGTGAATCAATCGAAACTCACCGGGGTCCTTCTTGGGGACCACCCCTAAAGGAGAACAAACAAAATTCTGTACCGGGGGAACACTAAACGGGCCGGCAACCCGACCTCGGGTAACCTCTTTCCGGATCTTATCCTGTACTACAGTCGTATGCTGTAAGACGGAAAGTTGGTTTTTGCACGTCCCGATACCCTGAAAGTCCCCCACCGGGATGCGGAAACCGTATGAAAAACCGTTTCGTAGCACCCCAGCGGAAGTACGATCCGGGTATTCGCTGAGCCAGGGAATCATTGCCAGGGTATCAATCGGGGTTGGTAAAGGCGCCCCTCGGACTATATTAGACCTGTTTGGCGCCTCCTCTACCCCCATTTTCACCCGATTTGGCTCTGCACGAGGACTCAGGATGGGGTGCCCCACAACCACTACATTCGTGTTTGAATTTACAAGATCCCGGGGGCCTAGTACATTTACTTCTGTTGAAATTGAAACAGAAACCCCTCTTCCCTGTAATTCCGGCGGGTCTCGGATAATCGTCTGTACCCGTACCCGACCGAAAGGGCGTCCCCCCATTTTGGCGGGAGGACTCACCAACAGAACTCCCCACCAACGGCACTTTCAACATCCCCGACTCTTTCATTTTATTCCATGTCAAAGAATCGTAACAGTCCCAGGTTAAACTTTTGTTATGCTCCATCGCTTTCCTGAAAAGGTTGTCATAACAGAACCATTGGTTACCTTGGTGCGATGTCGAGTACCCCATAATCCGTGACTGATATACTGGAAATTCAGGGAGCAATTCAGGCCTACGTTCCCCCAAAATTGACGTAAAAATTCCCCAAGCATTACCCCAGTTGCCAATATTCTCATTCACTTTAAAGGCGGCCATTTTTGCGCGCCAAACACTTGGGTGCATCAGATCCTTTTGGCCTTTAACAGTTTCCACCTCATAATGATCAACGAGCAAGGAGAAAATGTTTACGTATTCCCCCGCCCAAATCTTTTCCTTTATTGCCAAAGGAACATGTTGCCCCAACTTTTCTCTACGAGAGGGTGTTGACTCATCCCTTGCGATCGGCAATGGCCGCTTACCTGCACCGGACGCTGCCTCCGCCACTCGTGGCTTGTCTATCACTGCATCCGACGCGGGCACCTTGGCTGTATCACGCTTCTCGCGCAACTGTTTAATGAGTGCTTGCGCTTCGGCAGCCGTGGCGCCCTCGCTGCTGTCCCCCAACCATGCCGCTAACTGTGCCGCCAACTCGGGAGGCATATCTTCAGTGGATGTCGGGGTGACTACTACGGGGATCGGATTCCCCTCCTTCGGTACCGGGGCC
This sequence comes from Lissotriton vulgaris, assembly GCF_964263255.1. Lineage (NCBI taxonomy): Eukaryota > Metazoa > Chordata > Amphibia > Caudata > Salamandridae > Lissotriton > Lissotriton vulgaris. The sequence goes on from NC_141689.1 coordinate 1,723,151,292, forward strand.
GGTACCGGGGCTGGCGCCTCGAGCGGGGAACAGGGAACCGGGACGTCTCCCCCGACCGGCCCCCTTCTCGGCCTCTTTGGCTTCCCTCCGGCCGGTGGACGCCCCGATCCCTCCTCACCGTCTCGCTCCGCCAACCGTTTCTTAATTTCGGACATGTCCTTCATGAGGGCCCGAACCAACTGGTCAGTCGACATTCTCTTCGCGCCTTTCTTGGGCATTTTTCAGACGAAGTATCTAGAAGACAAAAAGAGGGATTAAAACGCTCAAAATTGGCTCTTCGTTCTGTCCCGAGCTCACGTGCAGCGAGGAGGTGCAGCTTCAGAGCACAAGAACAAGAGGATGTCTTCTGGTCTTGCGTTCCTTTTTATCCATCTTCAGGGCGGGCGTATACCCGCCCCTGCCTGCCCCGAGGGCGTGGCTGGCTGCGTCGGTGTCTAGGCCAGCCCACTCTAGGGCGGGAACGAGCGCGCCCCAGCTACGCCGCTTCGGGCATACCAGCTGAGGCGCGCCTCCCGCCCAAAAATGGCTTCCCGGGGGGATCGAGGCACTCGGCCATACGTTCGGGGGGACCGAGTTGGTCGCCCCTTTCCATTCATGCTCTATTTTATCAATAGCTTCCCATTTTATAATTTCCTCATTTACCAACTTAAAAATGTCTTCATTGAATATAGAACATTCATGCAGTGTTGGCATTAAGCAGATTACAGATTTGTTTTCTGCAATTCTCATATATATTTTCTCAGGAACAATATTTTCATTTGGAAACAATTTGGAAAGCAATCGTCTCTGTAAAGCTTTTTTGCCATGTTCAGTCACTTTTCCAATTCTTATATCTTGACGAATAGTTCCATAATCAGCATCATTTGCCTGTTGCATATTTGTAATAAGTACCTTATACTCAACATATGACCAAATGTTAACATTTCCAATGCTTCCCAAAGACTTTCATGTTAATGCACCAGTGTTTTAAACACTGGTTGTCCTTTTACAGGAGTAAGTTGTAGTAGATCTCCAAAAACTATGACGTGTTTTCCTTTAACTAATACGTCATACTCTGTTTAAAGAATTTGCTGCATTCTTAAATGCACAAAGGCAAGCATTAAGTTTGATACCATGCTTACCTCATCAATAATAATAAGTTTCATTTTCTTCAAGACTTTTGAAACTTCACAACAAACTTCTCCAGATAGCTTGTGATATTCCAATTTGTTTTCATGCTCTACTGGTAGCATTAATAAACAATGTAAAGTAATTCCTTTAATATTGTGTGCTGCCAACCCAGTTGGAGCAGTGACAACACAAGACAAATGCGACTCAGTTGTTTTCTGTAGATAAGTTGTAATTACTTTAATTAAAAAACGTTTTCCTGTTCCAGCTTGTCCACTCACGTACATTTGGATAGGTTGAAATGATAAGCAGGAGCACGCTTTCTTTTCATGAAGTAATCCATGGTCAATCTGTTCTCTCACTTGCTCATATATTTGTTTTTGCTCAACATTTAGTTGTTCTTCCAAGTTTCCTAAGTTTGTTACATCTTCTTGAGCTTGATACATTGCTGTTTCCACCTCATCCATGGCAGTTGCTGCTTCATTTTGAACAATTGGTTCTCCTAGTGGATCCTGACTCAACTAAGCAGAAGTTTGACTGTCTTGAGAACTGTCTCTAGCAATCTCAGCTGCAATTGTAGCTTCTTGCTCAATGTTGTTGTTCAACATTTTCACATAATTAGCAAAAACAGGACATTGTATGGTATCTTTAGTTGCGTTGAACGAATCTTCATAGATCTCAAAATCTCCAAGTAATTCCAATTCTGAACTCCACGGTTTGAAGAGTTGCAAAAGAGCTAAATAGTAAAATTCCCTTTTGTCTGGAGTTTCGCAAATCAGTTTACGGTGATTAATCAAATGTCCTTTTCTTTATTTCACCAAACATCCTTCAGAACCAATCACGGAATGTATACCATTATTGATGTTTTCTGTAATATTCTGTTTAAAAATACAGTTTTGCAGCACTTTATAGAGACAAATCTTCTCAAGATGATGACTTCTATTTGGATAATATGTATCCAACACATTTGTTTTCACAATATCTGTACTTTCTAGTTTTTTTTCAGCTAAATATTTAATTTCTTGTTAAGATTTAAGTACTCGATTTCGTGTTGCAGCAAGACGTAGACTAACTCAAATGATTCTTCTAGATTTGGAGTATATACTTGTAGATGATAAGCTATCCGAGCATTAATACGCTCCAATTTCTCGACGAGATAACATCTTCAAACTGTAACTATATAATGTCTTACTTAGACTCTACTCGTGGGAAATCTCTTCCCACATTTCCTTCAATCCCGTCTTTTCTGATTTTGTTATGTAGGATGTTACATATCGAGCAACAGCAATGGAATTGTCCGCAGCGTATTGAATATTCATGTTAGCATTCCACATGGACAAAATAACTGGGTTGTAGTCATTTATGTATTTTGACTCTTCATTTCTTGTAGTTGTAGGTATTTTTTGGAGACTTTCTGGTGATAGTATGTCGCAAAAATGACATAAAACTGTTCACTCTTCCTTTCGATATTACAGGACGTGGAAATCCAAAACGACATTTGGTGTAGAATTTGTCCTTAGATTTGTACTTTCAACGACAGTATTTCCCAAAATGATGGCTTTGGAATCGTAAGACTTGTTGTCTTAAGTCCTTTTCTTCTGTGCTTTTGGGTATAGCATATGTAGCATATTCTTCAATGAAAGACACCACAGTATCATCCAAATCTGTTCCAAATTTTGGGGCATCTTTGATCCGTATTAGCATGTGTATGTGAGGAGCACCTCTTGCTTGATGCTCCTTTCTCCAAAAGAAATCTAGAACCTCTCCAAGAGGAGGATTTTTTTATTGGTGATAAAAGACATCATAGCTTCAAATCTATGATTGAAATACCTGCATACATTAACTGGATCCAAAGAGCACAATTCTCCAGGTGTCTTGTATTCAATATTTACAATATTTGGATTTGCCTCTCAAAGAAATTGTAGTAAATCATCCCAAGCATATTCAGCACAGCTTAGAGTAAGGAACCATGTAGGAGTTCCTATGTTCCTTAGCATACATTTAAGTTCTCCATGAAGATGTACCAGTACTCATTAGTACCACACTGACATGCCATGAGATTAATCAGCTGAGATTCCAAAACATTATCTTTCTGCTGTACTTTATCCATGAATTCCTTTGCCGAAACTTTTTGTAGATGTACACCTGTTTTCAATATATGGTTGACTGCATTAGAAAGTCCAGACAAGTCACTCTCAAACAAAAGATGAAACAAATACGGAATACATTGTAGAAATCTTGGATCTTCTGCATATAGTCTTGATGTCCGGTATTCAGATTCAGGAATCTGCACAGGTCTGTCATCATATCGTCCTCCTTTTCCTGTTGGAAACATTTGAGGGAAACAAGGAGCTTCCAAGCTTTCGTCCCATACACTAATGGGACTTCCCTTTGCTTCTTCCATTTAGAATAACTTTATAGTAATCCCCATCACTTCTTTGGAATGAAGTGGATGAACACTGTAATGTTCATAGATTTCTTCAGTTCTGGACACATCCACTTTTTCAATTTGTCCACATGACGAGTCACTATCTTCTTCTACAGTTATTTCTTCTTCTCACACATACACATTTTTATAGTATTGATTATTTTTTACCAGATACAACGTTGGCTTTTTCACTTTCCTAACATCTACTAATACTTACCAGATTGTCTTACTCTTAGTAGGAACGCCATTAACAAGAATAACTAAAGGTTCATCTTCTACATTTTCTACACCAATGTTATGTTATGTTATGTTATTTATATTTTTATAGCGCACAGCTGCCCCAGCAAAGGGGCGTCCTGGCGCTTTGACAGACACTGTAACATAACACACAATAAAAGAAAAAGGAAATTAACCAGACACGGGAAACAGGAAAGTTTTAATCGCCTGCCTGAAGGCGAGCAAGTCTTCAAGAGCTCGAATGTGTACCGGGAGCGAATTCCATAAACCTGCCGCAAGCACCCTAAAGGAGCGGCCACCCATTCTGCTCAGTTTATAGCGTGGACAAACAGCCAGGTGAAGCCCCTCCGATCTCAAGGATCTCGAAGGAATATAGGGCGTGAGTAGGTTGGCAAGTGCCGGCGGCGAAGAAGATTTCAAAATTTTAAAGGCCAGGCACAGCGCTTTGAACTTGATTCGCTGTCTGACCGGGAGCCAATGTAAGGCCGTGATGGTGCCAGACACTGAGCAATGTCTGGGGAGGCCCACAATGGCCCATGCTGCGGCGTTTTGTACCCTTTGGAGCCTAGAGGCCTCCGCTTGATTCACCCCTAACAACAGCGAGCTGCCGTAGTCCAGCCGAGATAGTATTGAGGCCTGGACCACAAGCTGTCTGGTAGGGGGATCAAAGTACTTTAAAACCGGCCTTATTCCCCGCAGAATGCCATAGCACGTGGCAGCCACCTTCTTGGTGTGGTCCCTGAAGGTGAACGCGGAGTCCAACCAGATACCTAAATTTCTCACTCCAGAAGCTGGAATAGGAGTGACACCCAACTCTGAAGGCCACCACTGGTTACCCCATAGCTCAGCGTGCTTCCCTAGTACCAACACCTCAGTTTTGGTGGCATTCAACTGAAGGCAGTTGGTGCGAAGCCAGCTTGCTACTGCCACAAGACCCGCTCGGAATCTGGGGGCCTCCACCGCAGGGTCTCCACTAAGTGTCACCGCTAGCTGTGTGTCGTCCGCATATGAGGCCATCGTAAGACCCCACTGTTTGACGACACCAGCCAACGGTTTCACATAGAGGTTGAACATTGTAGGGCTCAACGAGGATCCCTGTGGTACCCCCAGCTCCAGAGGATAGGTGGCGGATTGGCCAGGTGGTATAGCCACTTTAAAGGATCGATCCGATAGAAAAGACCGAAACCACTGGAGAGCGACATCAGTCACTCCCGCCTCCTGTAAGCGTTGGATCAGTATATGGTGGGACACAGTATCGAAGGCAGCGCTTAGATCTAATAATAAAAGCGCTGCAGTACGACCTGAGTCCAGTACCTGGCGAAGATGTTCCGTGATGTAGAGTAATGCCGTCTCGGTACTGTGTCCCGACCGGAAGCCGTTCTGACTGGGATCCAATATCTGGTTGCGAGCCAGATGCTCAGACAGAACAGAGTTGACGTGGGCTTCTGTTACTTTGGCAATCCAAGGCAGCAGGGATATAGGTCGATAGTTTTCTGGCAACCGGGGGTCAGAGTTGGCTTTTTTTAGTATAGGAGTGACCACTGCCTGTTTCCATGCCGTGGGTACCGTTCCGTTGGACAATGACATATTGATAAGATTCAATATGGGGTCACGGCACAGCGGGGAAAGTGTGTTGATAAAGGCTGGCTTTAACGGGTCCGAAGGAGAACCTGACTTGACCCTGAGGCTGAGCCTGTCAAAGGTCTCAATAGTCAGTTCAGGTAACATAGCCAGGGTCTCATATCCCATCGTATCGGGGACAATCACCTCTCGATTCTGGTGGAGTGTGTCAAAGCCTTGGTAGATTTTTTTCACTTTCTCCACAAAAAAATATTCAATATTTTTCTTTAAATATAGAGGCAAATATACAACTCTTCCCTTTAATCCTCTCTGTAAGTCTGAAGGAGACAATTTCCCTGTCTTAGGCTCCATACGAACAATAGCCTGAAATGGATGCACACATTGAATAAGAATAGACTCATAGGTATTTAAATCCATCAGTTCAGAAGGAATATTTACCAACTCAAGATTATTATGCACAGCTCTAGCAGGCATTTTGTTCTCGTCTAATTTGTTATAATAATATTTAAAATACGCTGATCAGAACCTAAATCAAAACAATTCTCTACAAACAAATAAGTTGCAAATTCCTTCCACTCATTATTATTTTCCTTTTCACTTTTTAAATACAGATCAACAGTCCTGGTCTGATTTTTATAATTTGTTTGTCGACAACAAATACAATAATACAATACAATAATAAATACAATAATAATTTGGCCTTTCACTTGAAATCACCTAAACGTCATAATTTCGTGCTCAAAATTTTCTGTACTACAATGTTGTACATTCTCTTCCACATTTCCTTCTGTTAATGTATCAGTTTCTGCACTGTCTTCCTCAGGACCAAAGTAACTAACCTGAATTTCTTCACAAATGTTCATTACATCTGATACAGATCCACGCAAAAGAGCACTGTTCAACTTTTATAATATTAGTGCTGGACTTTTTGCGTAATACAATGTTCTGACTAATTTCCTCATTTGAGTATGATGTACTGCTAACATCCTAAAATGGAGAAAAACACTTCGACATACTTTTTTAGAAAGACAAGCAAGAGAATGACCTTGCAAACCAGTTTTTTCTCTCACTCTGCAAGGGTCTAGTTCTTGCAACATCTTAATCTTTTGTTTAACACTTTTCTTAGTATACTCATGTAGGAAAATGCGAATAAAATCAATAGATTCCTGCCGTACTCTACAAATACTACTGCAATTCCAAGTGTACACTGGAGCTTTAGGACGTCTCTGTAAAACTTCATCAGCTAACACCTCTTCTGCATTTCCGGGAACAATTTTCTCTTTCTGAATAGGACAACCATTTCTAACCTCATAAGCTCGACCACTGGTGTCAACTGCATGCAACAAATCATTACTCTGAAAATAACTCTCTTCATTGAAAAAAGGCTCAGAACTTGAACTATGTTTTGATTCGCCCAAAAAAAATCAGAAAAATTACTTCTGTTAATTACTCTTCTCCACTTACTTTTGGCCTTCATTAAATGGATTGGCTTATCTAGTGATCGAATTCTATTGATTACTAAAATAAACAACTTCTTTTTCAATTCAAAAGCCTTCTCAACTATATTTTCTATACATTTCTTCTTCTTATAAAATGCTCTTTTTCTTTTACATTTCTCCATGTTTTTAATCAAATTTAAAACAACTCTATTATAAAACATTCTTTTTTTAATTTCCTGAAATTGATTCTTCCTCCTTTTACTATACAGTGTTTGGTTAAAAGATGATTTTCCATTGTTTTTCTTTTTTCTCTTGTTTTTCTTTTTTGTTGCATATACACTGTTTGTATTTCACATTGTCCACACTATTCATAGTGTTTGATAACTTCTTCAAAAAATCTTTTGTTGTCTTACCAGGAGTTTTTTTCTTTTTGTTCACACATTGTTGTTCAGGCAAATCTTGTGGATGCCTTCTCTTTAAATAATACGTTTTATTATGTATCACTTTTTGAAGGCATGATGAATTTCTTTTAGTGTTAATAAATATAATCTGTTATAAAAAATATATAAAACATTATAAAAATAAATATATGAAATATACTATTCTATTACTAAATAAATACAATGTAAAATGACTAAGGATAAAAAACAACTGTGTAACTGATAACAGAAGAGCATAAATACTGCATAAAACTTTCAAGAACTACATCTGGAAGAAGAATACCTTAATGAATTTATCAGTGGTTTCAAGCAGTCCTAAGGCCTACTTTGCTGCTTGAGTACTTGGGTACTGACTGAATGACTACAGTTCTGCAAGGAGAGTGCCTGACTGAAGTACTTGAATGTTAGTGCAGTGAATGGATTAGCACAGACTGCTAAATGGGTCACTACAGTACTGCAAGAACAGTCACAGAGTGTTTGGTGGAAGTATAAGGACACAGAATGGAGAATTAAAGCTGTGAAACACAAGACTGCACATAGATAAAAGATTGCAAACATAGGATAAGGGATTGAAGCAGTTTATCTGCTGAGACCTACTTCACTGCATCAATACTTGAGTACTGACAAACTTATTACACTTCTGTAAGGAGAATGCCTGGCTGAATTTATAAGTGCTTCAGTGTATGAGGATAGACAAGGAGTATGATGAAAGAGGGGAGAATATTAAGAGAGAGGGGGAGAATGAGGAACGCAAGCGGAGTATAAGGAGACACAGGTGTGTATAAGGAGAGAGGGGTGTGTATGAGTAAAGAGGAGAGAGTAGGAGGACAGAGGGGAGAGTATGAGGAGAGGACAGAGTATGAGGAGAGAAGACGAATGAAGAGAGAGGGTGTGTAAGCGGAGAGAGGGGGATGAGTATGAGAACAGGGGTGAGATTGAGGAGAGAGGGGGAATATGAGGAGAAAGGGGGGAGTATGACGACAGAGAGGGGGAGTATGAGGAGACGGGGGTATATGAGGAGAAGGGGGAGTTGGAAAAGAGAGGGAAGAGTAAGATGAGAGAGGGGGAAGTTTGAGAAGAGGAGGGAGTATGAGGAGAGATACATGAGTATCAGTAGAGAGGAAGGAGTATAAGCAGAGAAAGGGGGAGTGTGAGGAGAGAGGGGGTAGTATGAGGAGAAAGAGGAGGAGCATGTAGAGAGAGGGGGAGTAAATGGAAAGAGGGGCAAGTATGAAGAGAAAAGAGGAGTATAAGGAGAGAGGGTGTGTATAAGGAGAGAGGGAAGAGTATGGGAAGAGAGGGGCGAGAATTTGGAGAAAATGGGAGTATAAGGAGAGAGGGGTTGTATGAGGAGAGAGGGAGTACTATGGGGAGAGAGGGAGGGGTATCAGGGGATGGGGGTGTATGAGGAGTGAAGGAGGTATGAGGAGAGAGGGGGAATATGACCAGAGGGGAAAATATGAGGAGAGGCGGGAATATGAGGAGACAGGGAGTATGAGGGGAGAGAGTGAGTATGAGGAGAGGGGAGAGTATAAAAAGACAGGAGGAATATAAGTAGAAAGGTGGGAGTATGAGGAGAGAAGGGGGTATGAGGAGAGGGGAGAGTATGAGGAGAAGGGGAAATATGAGGAGAGCAGGAGTATAAGAAGACAGTGAAATATGAGGGAGAGGGGGAGTATGAGGAGAGTGGAGAGTATGAGGGGAGGAGAGGTAGTATGAATAGAGAGGTCAGAGTTTGAGGAGAGAAGGGGGAGTATAAGGAGAGAGAGGAAGAGTGTGAGGAGAGAGGGGGAATATAAGGAGAGAAGAGGGAGTATAAGAAGAGAGAGGGGCATTGTGAGGAGAGAGGGGGGAGTATGAGAAGAGAGAGGAGAAGTATGTAGAAAGAGAGGGGAATATGTGGAAAGAGGGACGAGTATGAGGAGAAAAGAGGAGTATAAGGAGAGAGGGGTGTGTATAAGGAGAGAGGGGAGAGTATGAGAAGAAAGGAGAGAGAATGAGGAGAAAAAGGGAGCATAAGGAGAGAGGTGGTGTATGAGGACAGAGGGTAGAGTATGAGGAGAGAGGGAGGAGTATGAGCAGATGGGCGAGTATGAGGAGTGAAGGGGGTATGAGGAGAGAGAGAGGAGTATGACGAGAGGAGGAAATATAAGAAGAGGGAGGAGTATGAAGAGACGCTGAGTATGAGGGGAAAGGGTTAGTATGAGGAGAGGGGAGACTATAAGGAGAGAGGGGGAAGTATGAGGAGAAAGGTGGGAGTATAAGGAGAGAAGGGAGATAATGAGGAGAGAGAGGGGGAGTGTGAGGAGAGGAGGGAAGTATAGAAGTATAACGAGACAGGGGTGTGTATGAGAAGAGAGGCGGGAATATGAAGAAAAAGAGGGAGAATATGCAAAAAGGGATGACTATAATTCCTAAATGTACACAGACGCACAGTGTGATTCTAGACAAAAAATATAAGACCAAGCATTTTACCAAAACACATTTACTACTCTAAAACGGTCAAGTGACTGCACACATTCCATGTATAAAACTACTACATTTCAGTTTGCAAATACATATCCAATTTGCTGCATTTTTTTTGCCAACATTACATCAAAAAAGTAACACAATAGAACAACAAAAAGGCGCAAAGGGCTTGCAAATTTGCCCCAGAGTTTATGCAGCAGTGTATGTATACTAACTGGGGAATTGTTAAGGGGGAGGTATGAGGAGAAAGGGAGGAAAAAGAGTACAGAGAAGGCAGTATGAGAAGAAGGGGGAGTATGAGGAGAGAAGGAGGAGAAAGAGGAGAGAGGAGGAATAAGAGGAGAAGGGGAGTATGAGGAGAGAGGAAGGAGTAAGAAGAGAGAGGGGAGTGTATGACGACAGGGGGAGTATAAGGAGAGAGAGGGGAGAATGAGGAGAGAGGAGGAATATGAGGAGAGAGGGGTGAGTATGAGGACAAAGAGGGGGAGTATAAGTACAGGGGGAATATGAGAAGGGGGAATATGAGGAGAGAGGGAGGAGTAAGAGGAGTGGGGGGAGTATGAGGACACGGGGTATCAGGACAGGGGTGAGTATGAGGAGAGAGAGGTAAGAATGAGGACAGAGGGAGAATATCAGGAAAGAGGGGGAAGTATAAGGAGAGAGAGGGAGAGTGTAAGGCGAGAGGGGGAGTGTAAGGAGAGAGGGGGGAGTATGAGGAGAGGGAGAAGAGTATGAGGAGAGAGGGCAGTATGTAGAAAAAGGGGCACGTATGAGAAGAAAGGGGAGTATAAGGAGAGAGGAGTATGTATGAGGAGAGAGAAGCGAGTATGAGGAGAGAGGGGTAAGAATGTGGAAAAAAGAGGAATATAAGTAGAGAGGGGGTATAAAAGAAGAGAGGGGGTAGTATGAGGGGACAGTAGGAAGTATGAGTAGAGAGGAGGGATTTTGAGGAGAGAGGTGGGAGTATGAGGAGAGAAGGGAGAATATAAGGAAGAAGAGGGGGAGTGTGAGGAGAGAGGGGAAGTATAAAGAGAGAGGGGTGTGTATGAGGAAAGAAGGGAGAGTATGAGGAGAGAGAGAGGAGAATGTGGAAAAAGGGGGGAATATAATTGCCAAATCGACACAAATGCACAATGTGATTCTAGACAAAAAATATAAGAACTTGCATTTTACCAAAACACATTTACTAGTTTAGAAACGGTTAAGTGACTGCACACATTCCATGTATATAACTACTACATTTCAGTGGTCAATCCAAACTCATTTTGCAAATACATAAGCAAATTGATGCATTTTTTGTGCCAACACTACATCAAAAAAGTGACACAATACAGCAAAGAGGCACAAGGGGCTTGTAAATCTGCACAAGACTGTATGCAGCAGTGTATGTATACTAACTTTGAAATTGTACATTTAAAACACAAGTCTGATTCTACAAAAAACCCACAATTAATTACTCTTGAAGGGCTAATATGAGTGCGCACATTACAGAAATATAATTACTGCATTTCACTATACAACCATCAGTCCTTTTGCAAATACATAAACAATTTTCTGCACTATCTGTGCGAACATTGCATCAAAAAAGTAACGCAATGGCAGCACAAAGATGCACAAGAGGCTTTTAAATATATCCCAGAGAATTTACAGTAGTGTATGTATACTTACTGGAAAATTGTAGATTTAGAACACAAGCCTAATTCTAAACAAGCAACACTATTAACTACTGTACAACTGAAAAAGTGACTGCACACATTCTACATTTTTTAGTACTGCACTTTGCTGCACAAAGCTGACTCACAACACATTAACTTACCAAATGGTTTTATCACAATAGTTATCCAAATGCAGACAAACTCAGAATGTGGTTCTACACACTTTAGGATAAACACCACATACATTCTCTTACAAGTTATCAACTCACCTTTCAAATTGATTTGTAGATTAAGAAGAATGTCACTCACACAGCAGATATTCTAATATAGAATCTCTCTACTTCAGTGTTCGCAGCGAAACAAAAAAATGGCACATGTTCCCTCTTAATTTCCACATATATACATGTTAATAACAAATCAAATTGCTTCACACAGTAATTCAAAACGAAACACACATTTCTATTGGTTGAACATTTGAACCCTTTCCAACTGACATAACTTTGAACCCTACCCCCAATAGATTATGCAAAAGTCAACTGTCCAGAGAGGTCAAAAGTTCAGCACACTGTAAAACACTCCTCCTCAACAAGTTTACACTCTGCAAAAGGTACTTACTTATAAGTACCAATAAAGAGTAAAGCTCTTGTTAAAAAACAACTAACATCTAAACACATAAGCTTGATAGATATCTGTAAAACATATTTTTTTATTATTTTTTTCTTGCTTAGGTACGCGTCCAGGACGACTTAGGAACCTCGCACCATACGTCGTATGGCAGCGCTTGGTACACGTACTATAATTTTACCGTAATAAAAAGTAGCCCCTATCACTAATTTTTATAATCCCCGGGGACCCCATCCCCCGGGGCTCAAATAAAATGTTGGGGACCGTGGGGGGAGCCCCAATGCCCCCACGATCCCAGCCAGCTCCCCGCATCCTTCGGGAGCCGGCATTGCTTTTCGTCAAAGAGAGCAGCTTACATGCTGCTCCCCTTGACGAAAAGCAATATGCTTTCCAGTAATCGGTAATTATTAATTTTATTTTTACTTATATTTATTTTATTTCTTATATTTTCTTATTTTAATTTAAAACAATTAATTTTACTTAATTTTAATTTTGTTTGATTTACTTTTTTTAGTTTTACATCTTTAAAAAAAATCTTTTTACATGTAAATACATTTTTGTATTTTCATTTTTGTATTGTATTTTTTATATATTTTAATTTTTTTACTCTCATTTTTTTATTGCACTTATTTCATTGTTTTATAATTCCAATTTTCTTTTAATTTTTCTCGGTAGACATATCATCCATCTATCCATCATCCCATAAATCCATCCATCCATCCACCCAAAGGCAGAATTGATAGAGATAGAGACAGATAGAGAAAGCTATGAAACATGTGAATAAATCTGTTTCTGCATCTCTCCGAGACTATAGACTGGGGTCCATTTACAACACCAATCTGTGTTTCAATATGCATGGCATCTATAGGAGAGATGGTATACATTTTACAGATGAGGGGAACAGAGTTTTCCTCTTGAACTTTAGACTCTGCATTGGTACTTACTTGTGTAGGTACTAAAATCTCCCAGTAAACACAAGGGCTCTTTGTAGAGCCATCCAACATCTAAACACATAAACTTGATAAATATCTGAAAAATATTTTTTCTTTTTCTTGCTTAGATCCGCATACAGGACAACTTAGGAACCTCGGACCATCCGTCGTCCGCCCGCGCTTGGTACGTGTACTGTAAATTTACCGTAAAAAAATAGCCCCTATCACTAATTTTTATTATCCCTGGGGACCCCATCCCTGGGGCTCAAATAAAATGTTGGGGACCGTGGGGGAAGCCCCCACGGTCTCAGCCGGCTCCCCGCATCCTTCGGGAGCCGGCATTGTTTTTCGTCAGAGAGAGCAGCTTACATGCTGCTTCCCCTGACGAAAAGCAATATACTTTCCTATTTGAAAGAGAGAGCAGGTTTCCTGCTCTCTCTTCCAAATAGGAAAGCAGTTTGCTATGGTAGTGCGGGAACCGCGTGGCTCCCGCCCTACCATAGCAAACAGCAGTGTCCCGGAAATAGACACCCCGGGACACTGCAGGAGCCGGCCCTGGGGGGTGGTGATCCCCATGGCCACCACAAGGCTCCAGGAGGGGGGTGGCCCCCCTCCCAACATTGAAAAGCCCCGGGGGTGGTGGTCCCCCTGGCTGGGGGGTCTGTCACAGACCCCCCTATTTTCAATATTAGAGCCCCGGGGAGGTGGCAGTCCCCGGGGCATGTGGGGGGCTGGAGCCCCCACACAGGTTTAATTTTTTAATTTTTTTTTAAAAAATAGACCCGGGGGTGGTGGTCTCCGGGGCTGCGGGGAGCCGTGAGCCACCCTATACATATAGGTAAAGCCCGGGGGCGGCGGTCCCCGGAGCTTGGGGGAAATAAAAACATTGCCCCTGGGATTTGCCCCCCTCCCGGGGGCTAATTAACAATAAAACGGACTTTAGGTTTTTTTTTCTTTTGCATGGCATACGCATACCCTACGTGTATTCCGCGATTTAAAAATAAAATAAAACATTATTTGGCCTGGGGGTCCTTGTGGGACCCCTAATCAGGTCTAGGGGGTCACAGTGTTTCTACCCTAACCCCTTTTTGTGTTTTTCACATTTCTTTTTCTGTTTTCTCTTGCCTCGGTTCTACCGAGGCACAAGATGGCTGCCAACACTTTCTGGTTTAGAGTGTTGACAGACAGTTGACAGCCAATTAGCATGCAGCTTGTGCTGGTAATGGTAGGCGTACTCTCCTCGGACAGTACGTGTACGGTATTTCGGCTATAGATATATCTATGATTTTACTTTTGATTTTCTCAGGAACTACTGAACTCTACCTTTTTGCCAAATGTGGTGTAATTCCGTTCAGCAGTCCGGGCTGTAGCCTCACTTAAAGGTCCCTATGGAAAATTGAATGGGGAAAGCACGTTTTGGGACCCCCCTTTTTTCTTAGCCGCCACTTCACGAATCACCCTGAAACTTTCAGAGCGCCCCATCTTCTTGGAGAATTTCGAAAAGATTCATTGACCGGCGCCAAAGTTATTCCAAATAGAATTTTGCTGATTTCCTATGGAAACTAGGTCCTAACTATAACTACCTACTGGCGACCGCCAGTACCCACCCACCAGGAATCTCCAGTATGCACCAAGGGGTTGCCTTGCAGAGAGGTGTAATGAGGCCACGCCCCTTTTTACACCTCTCTGAAATCAAGCCACATGGCGCATAGTGGAGTTTCCTGGTGGGCTAGTTGGCCCCCAGGGACTCCCAGTATTCAAGGGGACGTAATCCCCCAATTTAGAATGCACAACAGGGTGGGTTTGCACAGTGGTGAAGGTAGGGGCGGGGCTTGAGGTGACGGATTACACCACTCTCCAAACGCACCCCCTGGCGCGTTTGCAGACGAGGAACTAATTCCCCTTGAGTACTGGGAGTCCCAGGGGGCCAACTAGCCCACCAGGAACCTCCAGTATGCGCCAGGGGGCTGCGTTGCAGAGACGTGTAAAGAGGCAATGCCCCTTTTTACACCTCTCTGCAATGCAGCCCCCTGGCGCATACTGGAGGTTCCTGGTGGGCTAGTTTGCCCCCAGGGACCCCCAGTATTCAAGGGGACTTAATCCCTCAACTTAGAATGCGCCACGGGGAGTGTTTGCACAGTGGTGAAGGGAGGGGGCGGGACTTGAGGTGATCTGCAAACACTCCCTGTGGCTCGTTTTAAGTTGGGAATTAATTTCTCTTCAATCCAGAGGTCCCTAGGGGCCAACTAGCCCACCAGGTACCTCCAGTAAGCGCCACGGAGCTGTGTTGCAGAGTGTTGTAAAAAGGGCCGTGGCCTCTGAACACCTCTCTGCAACGCAGCTCCCTGGCGCATACTGAAGGTACTTGGTGGGCTAGTTGGCGCCTGAGGGATGTCTGGCTTGAAGAGGAATTAATTCCCCAACTTAAAACACACCACAGGGGGTGTTTTCACACATGTCTCCTCAAGCCCCGCCCCCTTCCTTCACTATCGAGCAAAATATTCCTCTAAAATCAGCCGAACAATGAATTCGGATTTACTCACCTGTTATCAGGAGAGACCTCAGTGCTGCGTCTTTCAGCCCACTACTGATCTTGAAAAGTAATTGTAACCTTACTTACAATAACTTAAATTTCTTCCATAGGCTAACATTGACCGGTTTCACTTGGAAATGCTTCTAAATGTGGAGTTTTGGAATTTTAAAAAAATCCTCTAAAATCAGCCGAACAATTAATTCTGATTTACTCACCTGTTATCAGGAGAGACCTCAGTGCTGCATCTTTCAGCCCACTACTAATCCTGAAAAGTAATTCTAACCATACTTACAGTAACTTGAATTTCCTTTCATAGGATATCATTGCCTGCTATATAAAATATATATAAATAAAAAAAAGATTACTTTTTCAATATTTTCCCCACATTTTTTTTTCAATATATGTTAAAAATATGTCATGTAATTTAAAAAATAAAATATCTAAAATAAATTCTTTAAAACAATGTAGTAAATCAGCATTAAAAAAATAACAATTAATACATTTAAAAATTATCATTTACAAAACCTTTGAAATTCGCTCAAAAAACCATAGGTTTCAGCCACATTATAGTTATGAATTAGCATTTAAAAAACCTTAGAAATTCACTCAAGAAAGCATAGGTTTAAGTCACGTTATAGTTAGGAATTAGCATTTAAAAAACCTTAGAAATTCACTGAAAAAACCATAGGTTTCACACATGTTATAGTTAGCTGGACATTTCATTCATACAAAACCATTGAAATTCCCCCGTTATAGTTAGTTCAGCTAACTATAACTCGCGCGCCCGCAATGCACTGCTAATGACGTCACACATTGCATCACTCATGACATGGTCAGTAACATCACTCATAACATCACTGATGACATCTCAAATGACATCATTGATGACATCATCCAGTGAAAGAGTGGCAGACCTCATCTCACCGTAATATAACCTTTGATATACACATTCAAAAATATGGTGCGGCTATCAGGGGTTATGTGGACTCGACCAAAATACAAATTTCTGAAAACAGGGTCCTCAGATCTCTACTGTCACTACCGCAATCAACCCCCACATTCCCAATTCACTCGGAGGTAGCACTGGGCTATGTTACAGATCTCTTAAAAATGGCCCCACTGATCTGCTGAGCAAAAACCTGGCTGAATGATGAGATTACCCTTAACCATTTAGTCCTTAAGAATTGTTTGGCCCTAGAGAAGGCAAACAGGATCCCATGGTTGGCGTATGTTAGAGCAGCATGCGCCAGGTTGGGCCAACGTGATCTGTTCACTTCATCACAGGGCATTATAAAGGAGGACATAGGGTGGATCAATCATAACTTCTGTAACCTGCTGGAGGCAGAAAGGGAGGAGCAGGAGCTGAGAAAACTAGTGGTGAGAAGTATTTATGGTTTATCAACCTCTTCATTCATTGAACCGTATCTGATGTGTGTCACCAAGCCCTTCCATCTGTTTTTATTGGTCAGATTTCGGTTCAACCTAATTCACTTTATATTGGGTATGTTTCCTCAATGGGGGAAACCTGAGGATGTAGCGCCATGTTCCTGTAATAATTTTTCCCCACAGGACACACTCCACTTGGTAATGCTCTGTGAGCACTACTCAGAGGCGCTTAAAAAATTCTTGGTTCCAATCTTGCGCGATGCTGGTTTTGCACAAGTTAGGCCCGCTCTTATATATTTACAAATGCTTGGTTCCGTCCAGGTTACTTATTGGGTGGTAGCTTTTTGATGGCCGCAGCTCGGTTAAACAAAAGAAGACCCCTCTAAACATAATCATTCAGTGGGTTCATGGCTTTAACTTGAATTACCCAAAGATGTACTTTATACTAGATCTGATAGCCGTTGGTTAAGGGTCTTTTTACATTGTATACTCTGTATTTATTGATTTTAGATTTTGCACTTCTGAAATGTAAAACTTCAATGCTTGTTTTTACTGTTTTTTTCTTAAATATTTTTAAAGTGTGGAGGTTTATGCTCCTTGTATTGTCTTTTATGATTTTAATTAATCGAAATAAAGATATTTTGACTGACTGACTGACTGACATTCAAAAATAGAAACTACAATTTTCAAAAAAATGGAGATACCAATACCCGTTACAACAACCTACTCTGCAATTCCAACATCTACAAACACATCCACTCATTCACCAACAGTTCTATATAGTCACTCATACATGTACTCACTCATCATATATACTCATACACCTATACATCCTGTTACACACTGATACTCATCCATAGAGTTACTTACACACATACTCACACATGCAAATAAACTACCAATCATCCATTTACTTGCATATACAGCTATACACACACCACTACACTTACTTCTACAGAAACGTACACATACTTACTCTCTTAAAGAATCACTTGTAGAAACACATACTTATTTATACAGGAACTCTTCCAATCTCTCACTCTCACATATACTCACTTATATAAATCATTACTCAAATATACTAGTTTAAAACATGTAGTTACTCATAAAGATACTATTGAGACAGTCATTCACTCACTAACAAACTCATACACACACCCGCTTTCCTTACAAAGAAATGGGAAGTTTGCATCTCTGCAGCCTTTCCTAGCTGGGCTTATCAATTATTCTTCTTTAATTAAATTCAAAGTCAAGGACCTTTATTCAGCCTTATCCGTAACTACTACCCATCAACAGCAGTGGGTCATTTTCCACACTTACGTCCTTTCTTCCGTCCTTACTACCTCACACTATGTGTACTTCATGCACTAGCTTGCTTCCTTATATATGCTACTTGTTTCTCTTGCTCCCACTGCAGAATTGAACACCCTATCTGTGTAATGAGCTGGAAATCCAAAGATTCTCTTCACTAACAAGGCAGTGGTTAGTTTGTGTGTCTCCAATCTTTCTTATTTTTTACCTTTTTCATCTTCCACTCAATCAATACATCATCCACATATACACACAACTACTTGCTGCATACTTTAGCTGTGATTATCAACTATTCTTCTATTTCATATACCTATTCAAAGTGCAGGCATTTATCGAACATTTTTATTGTAACAAGTCGCCCAGCCGAAGACATTGTAAATTTGCACACTTGCTCCCTTTCTTGGCTTGGGTTATCAATTATTCTTCAATTTCATATTCTGATTCCAACTCAAAGCCCTTTATCGAGCCTTTTTGTTGTAACTACTGTTGCAGGAATTCTAATTCTGCTCATACACAGAACTGTGCATAAAAACGTAGGACCTCAATAAATTACGGTGTACCAAAACCCATCTGAGTACCCAAACCCCCTACCAGACTAGCAATCAGTGACTCATTGGTTCTTCGTCCTATAGCAAAAACACCAATGAATACTCAACCCAGAACATACGACTTAGATTACCTCAAGTTAGGTAGATAAAAAGAGCACTCTTTCGTTAGTCTTACACCAGTCCAAAACAAGGAGTAAATAAACACACGTGCAAGTTTGAAATGTTTATTTCTAACGCCGTAATCTCATACACAGTACCTTAGATAATACAACCAAACTTATTATCAGAAACAAGGTTGTCAGCATTGTTACTATTCCATACAATACAAATGGGAGAAAGCAGCTTATATTGCTAACGGGAAGCAGGTTTAAAATACACCTACATTTCCCCCTCCCTACCTACCAGGTTAGTTTATAACTATAGAAGGTCTCATAGAATTACATGGACGGCCCCATACGTCTGGTACTCAGCAGTAGTGGATCACATTGAGTTCTGCACAAACTGTCAAGATACCAATGTTCTCCAACTGTGTCTAATTATGCCTCCACAGTGCATATGTGTTATAGGTTGAACGTGCGAGGATCATTCCCAATACCAGACACAGTATCCAAGATAACATTATTGCTCCATGCTCTCACTATACACATTAAACTAGCGAGGCAGTCTAGAAATGTAGCATAACAAATTATTCTCATGTGAAACAAAATATTCAGCCTTCTCTAAACAATATCAAAATTACGTGTCATGTGCAAAGCAGAGCAGGAAAGCAAAAATGGCGTTTAAGCTTCTAATGAACCCATGCTAACTTAACACGATGTGAGAGCAAAGCTCAGCCCACGACACCATCCCTCGATCAAAGCACGTGATATAAACGTGGGTGAATTAGGAACGCAGAGTCCAATTCTGAAAAGCAGAGTCAAGTTCAAATTTGCATAAAAAAATTATTCGCTGTTTGATAGAAAACAGTAGCTAAATAATAAAGAATAGGTAGAAAAATCAAAGAGTCTTAATTCAACAGCGTATAAGCACAGTATGTAGCAACAGCCTCCAAGAGGAAGTCATGGATCTCATCTGAAAACATTTCAGCCATCCAATTCAATAGTGAGAATGAACATACATGATCCTCAATGACCGGAGCCTCTATCACCATCGGAGGAAAACTCGGGTCATCTTCAATGTAACTGCGTGTCAAGAACTCATGTGCCGCTGCAAAAACATTCCAACGTCCCATTATTCCATGTGTCGCTGCAAAGGCCATAATCCCGCCGCCAGAACAGAGCAAGTCATGAACCACTAAGGGGCTCATCAGCTGGTCATAATCCGCATTGGGCGACACCATACTGCAGAGACACAAATCCAGGGCCCAGTCGAAATCGCAGCTCAGGCAATGAAAGACAGGTTGAACGCATGTGAAAAAGGAGAATCGAAACGATAACCCATAAGCTGCACTCAATGTAGCCAGAGGCAGCGCTCCCTGATAACTAAGCTTTCGATTGCGGAGCAGCAACAGGCGAGAAATATTGTCGTGTGCTGGAGGATGTGCATCCATATTTAAGTAAACAAATTAATAGAAGCACACTGGCAACTAATGCGACTATTAAGAGGAATCCACCAAAGATGCTGGAAAAAATCGAATGAAAAAATGCCAAAAAGACACCAAATATGGTTTGAAAAGAACTCACAAGACCACTGCTTTTAACTTTAAAAAAGTAAGGTAACCCCGTAGTCAAGAACGCATTAAAGATACTCTGAATTAACTCCCCAAAATGCAAAGGCACGTCTGTATTTAATAAATCATATTCTTCTGTGCGGGTGTTTACTACATCAAGGACAAATGTTTCTCTAGCAGATGTAAGAGCGACCTCTGTTTGAGACAATAGCGCTCCTATACAGCTCACTTGGTTGACTCTTCTTTCAAGGTCGGAATCGTCGGCCAGATGGAAAAATCCAGCTTCCCATGCAGAGGAGTAAACACAACTTTTTTAGGCAAACCACACGGTCAGTTACCGTAATCATGTAACCGACGCCTGGTAACATTGCACAACAATCTACATTATTTCAAATTAAATAACTCATGTTTTCAGTAAACTGAACAATGGTATAATAGCTGGTGTTGCAGTGCCTTTCAAAACTCACACCAAATTAAGCGCATCTTGATTACAAGAGCCATGCAATTGTACGTGTCTACAAATTAAAGAGTGATGTTGTGGTATTGTGCAATCCTCGCCATTCACAAAGACTTCTTTTCCCTCCCTCAGACACCTATATGTAAATGATAATAACCAAGCTTAATGGGCATATGCGCTGCCTAAACATCCATATCTGCCTATAGCATAGTATTTCATGCAAACCTTAAACTTAAACAGGCTAAAAAGTAAAGGTATGATACTGTGGATAAGCCACACAGCTAATTCGGATTTCCAATGAGTGACCACTTCTAACCATTCTGATAGCGCGCCCTGTGCTCTGATTTGACAGTGAGAGAGTGATCGCACCATAGTTTGTACTGCTAATCATTCTCAGCCTACGCTATGAATACGCTTTCACATTACACGTCGCATGAAAGCTTCCTTGTGACTGCATGTACGGCGCCCTTTACGCAAAGACGCAAATGTTTTTAATTGTTTAAAAACATATATTTATGTATTTATTGAACATACTAACACATTATCTAGGAAAATTATGAATTTTTTTTTTTAAAGTTCCAATAATCCTACATTACTGCAATTACACCAATCACGGTGAAACGTCATGTGTACTCACATCCTAATAACAGCGTAACTGTACGCAAAGCCATGTGACTTTAAAAGAAGAAATTTCATTGGTTCATAAGACTTCCTATTACAACTATTGAATCTTCCGTCCCATTTCAATAATTCTACTTTCACTTTCTAAAAAAAAGCATCTCTTTTAAGAATATTATCAAATAGAACGAAGTTTACCATATTAACAGGAATGGACTCATCTTTCAGCCATTCTACAGAAGAATATTTCATTCCTAAAGAAACTCCAAAGAAGAGAAAAAAAGATCTAATTTGGCAGTTTTTTACTTTTCCAGAAGGGCAAAAAATAGGTTAATGCTCCAAAAGTCACCTGTAAAATTTTGCAAAGCATCACTGTCCTCGACATTAGTTTTTTTTTTCTTCATTCTTTTCTTCCTGTTGGACACTACCAAGTGCCCCATTATAGAAAATAATTGTCCCCGGGATTTGGCCCCCCCGGGAGCTGATTAGGCATAAAATGAACTTCTATTTTTTTTTCCTTTTCCACCGCGTACGAGTACAATACGCGTTTTATTATTTTTTTTTTTTTTTTTTGCTGTACGATGCTCCCTTTTCCCGGACCATGAACGAGGCGCACACCAGTGTGAATTTTTCCTAATTTATTTCCAAAACAAAAAGGCCAACAGACGCTTTTCGGCTACACTCCTTGGTCAAAACAAATAAATAAATAAAATATATATATATATATATATATATATATATATATATATATATATATATATATATATATATATATATATATATATATATATATATATATATATATATATATATATCAGGAATTTGTATTTTTTATTTTGCACCTCTAATAGGTTTCTTCTCATCCTCCCATATAAATATTGGTAAATATTGATTTTATTTTTACTTATATTTATTTTATTTCTTATATTTTTTTTATTTTAATGTAAAAAAATTAATTCTACTTAATTTTAATTTTGTTTGATTTACTTTTTTTAGTTTTACATCTTTAAAAAAATCTTTTTACATGTAAATGAATTTTTTATTTTCATTTTTTTATTGTATTTTTATATATTTTAATTTTTGTAATCTCATTTTTTTATTGCACTTTTTTCATTGTTTATTAATTCCAATTTCCTTTTTCTCGGTAGACATATCATCCATCTATCCATCCATCCATCATCCCATAAATCCATCCATCCATCCATCCATCCATCCATCCATCCATCCATCCATCCATCCATGATAGGTTCACAGTCGCGCAATAGCATTGATTGTTTTAGGTATATAATTCCATTTCCTCCTAGGCTCCCTGGCTGCAGTGCACTTTAGACACATCAGCATCATTCAGTTGTGTAATGATGATTATGACATTTACCCCAGGACCACATTGCCTGTCATAGGCACACACTAACCTTAATTTTTGAAAAATGTATTATTCCATTTTCCATGCAGTTCACTGAGTGCAACAGGTGTCTCCTTTAGAATATGAACATAAAGGAAAGAGCTCTATCATTCTGTATATTGTGTATTATTCTGATGGGGAATTTAATTCTATGGTATCATGGTGTGGTTTGACTTTAAAGTGGTTATTATCTAGGTAAATAACTAAGCTAGTATTGCCTTTGACTGTACTAATTCAAACTGCAAACAATGCTACTTTGCACTCTAAATGTTCTTCTTGCTTGTTTTCTTTTAGGTTCACAAGAGAAGAGACATTACCCACAGTACTGCCAGACAGAAGGTCTGTGCAGTCACACATCCATCCTCCAATCTCTTCTGCTTGCTTATGTAGCTTAGAGAAACTACCAACTTTAAAGATGGCCCCAAAGAAAGATACTTCCAAGAAAGTGGTCAATGAGAAGAAGCAGCTTCTTCTTTGTTGGATCAGATTCTGGGTCAATAATGCACATAATTTACACTGATCCAAATCCAATTGAAACATATTTGATTTTTTTTGTAATAGGGAATACGGCTTACTTCATTTGCACAGGGAAAACATGAAACACACATACTTTATATAATTCTAGCCATTGTTGCATAATGAAATGTGAAAAACAAAATTGTTTCCTGCAAACGTGTACATTGTAAATAGCAAACATAGATCCCCTGCTCATGCAAGTTTACTAAAGTTACTACTTAATGCAACATTTTGGAGGGACTAGGGAGGGTATTTGGAAAATTGGGAATTTCTTCAAATAAATTGAAGGCGGGTGTTGAAAAACTGATAGTTTACTTATTGAAAATAAATTACATTTGTAGACTTTTCTTGAAAATTAAAATGTAATTTACATTAAATTAACACATTTTGTAATTAAATGTACTAAATATTAATGAAAAACAATATTATTAGCGTAGGTATCATTCTTTAATTATGTTTAAAATTAATATTTATATTATAAATAAATTTATTTATATGTATATATATATATATATATATATATATATATATATATATATATATATATATATATATATATATATATATATATATATATATATATATATATATATATATATACCTACTGGCAATAGCCAGTAGGTATATATAGTTAGGATTAATTCCCTATGGGATTTCTGAAAATTCTATGTCTAATAACTTTGGCGTTTGAGGACGGAATCGGCTGAAATTTTCAGGAAAATGGCACATTTTGTTTCTGAGCAGCCCCTGAAAATTTGGTAGAGTTTCGTCAAGGGGGGGCTGAGAAAAAAGGGGGGTCCCAAAACGCGTTTTTCCCATTCATTTTTCCATAGGGCGGTTGGACTCACTTTTAGCTCGAACGGCTGAATGGATTTGCACGAAACTTGGCAAAATTGTAGGGACTGTTAGCCCGATGTGCCTTTGCTAGGTCTCAATATATGTGCTCCAGTAGTTTTTGAGAAATTAACGTTCAAACCAAGATATATATCTGTAACAGCGCTCTGGGCAGCGATCCGGTCCGCTTACTTTTCGCGAAACGGAACTTTGCGCGCAGAAAGCTGATTGGCTCTCCGGTGTCTGTCAACATTCTAAACAGTCCGGAGCGGCCGCCATCTTATCTCTCGGTAGGATCGAGAGAGAAGAGGTGAAAAACGAAGGGGGAATTTATTGAAAGGGTGCAAGGTATACCCCTCTTGACCCCCTAGGATTGTTGTTGGGGTTATTAAAGGGTCCCGTGGGGAAAATAAAAAAAAAAAGATTTTTCACGGTAGAAGCGTTTCCCGGGCCGCGAACTGGGCCGCAAACTGGTAGCGAAACGGGAATTCGCCATTTTGTACTTCGTTTTAATTGTTTAGAGACAAAAATTATCGCCGCACATCGGCCACAATGCATGAATATCGTTGAAAAGTCAGCGATATTCATGCATTATCCAGCAAATGCTCTTAGCCATGTTATCCACCTTCCATTGGATAACAGAAAGCTGATTGGCTCTCCGGTGTCTGTCAACATTCTAAATAGTCCGGAGCGGCCGCCATCTTATCTCTCGGTAGGATCGAGAGAGAAGAAGAGGTGAAAAACGAAGGGGGAATTTATTGAAAGGGGGCAAGGTATACCCCTCTTGACCCCCTAGGAATGTTGTTGGGGTTATTAAAGGGTCCCGTGGGGAAAATAAAATTTTTTTTATTTTTCACGGTAGAAGCGCTTCACGGGCCGCGAACTGGGCCGCAAACTGGTAGCGAAACGGGAATTCGCCATTTTGTGCTTCGTTTTAATTGTTTAGAGACAAAAATTATCGCCGCACATCGGCCACAATGCATGAATATCGCTGAAAAGTCAGCGATATTCATGCATTATCCAGCAAATGCTCTTAGCCATGTTATCCACCTTCCATTGGATAACATGGCTAAAAACCGCTCTGTGCGTGAGCTTTTTTTTTTTTTTTTTGCTGCGTGACGTTTGTTAACGTTCGATTCGATGGAAATCAGGAAGTGTTGAACACCATTTTGTCACTGCGAGTAAATATTTTGTTATAAATGAATCCTTATTGATAAACATTGTCTGCGCCATCTTGCGTTTTTGTCCAATGCCACAATTTTGTCGTGCACAGCAGCCATTTTAGATGCCTTGACCAGGGCCACTCTCTGCACGCCGTCGATTCTCAGCATGGCTCCCCACCCTCGCACGCATCTCCCCCACGCAATGGTCACCCCCGCTCTCTCTCTCATGCATGGGCCATATACTTCCCCCATCTGCGCTGCTCTTCTCTGAGAATCACACCCTGTGCCCGTTCGACACCTCCCTTTCACCCTATTCACTACCGCACCCTCTGACACTTCTCTTCCTCTGTGTCCGATTGTCCAGGCCGGACCTAGGCTATCACCTAGCCCTGCGGATGTAGTGTATGGCTCCAGCTGTAGAGTATCCAGACATGCCAACCCTCCCGATTCAGGTGTGAGACTACTGATTTCAGTGCTAGTCTTTCGTTTCCCGATTCCTGCAAGGAAAAACCCGGGGGCATATTTCCAACAACTAGCGGTAATTTTTGTCTCTAACTTGTTTAGAGACAATAATTATCGCCGCACTTCGGCGAATTTTATCGCACATAAACCTTGCTATTAGCAAGGTTTATCGCAAATGCGATAAAAAACGGCCGCAATGCATGAATATCGCTGAAAAGTCAGCGATATTCATGCATTAGTCAGCAAATGCTCTTAGCCATGTTATCCACTTCCCATTGAACAAGCGCATGGTCTTTTAAAGATTTGTGAAGTACTCGGGGCGGCGGTGTGTGTGTGTCCTCTTTCAGGAGCGGGCGGGGGGGCACTGGCAGCAATTCTCTTCCTCTGTGTCCGATTGTCCAGGCCGGACCTAGGCTATCACCTAGCCCTGCGGATGTAGTGTATGGCTCCAGCTGTAGAGTATCCAGACATGCCAACCCTCCCGATTCAGGTGTGAGACTACTGATTTCAGTGCTAGTCTTTCGTTTCCCGATTCCTGCAAGGAAAAACCCGGGGGCATATTTCCAACAACTAGCGGTAATTTTTGTCTCTAACTTGTTTAGAGACAATAATTATCGCCGCACTTCGGCGAATTTTATCGCACATAAACCTTGCTATTAGCAAGGTTTATCGCAAATGTGATAAAAAACGGCCGCAATGCATGAATATCGCTGAAAAGTCAGCGATATTCATGCATTAGTCAGCAAATGCTCTTAGCCATGTTATCCACTTCCCATTGAACAAGCGCATGGTCTTTTAAAGATTTGTGAAGTACTCGGGGCGGCGGTGTGTGTGTGTCCTCTTTCAGGAGCGGGCGGGGGGGCACTGGCAGCAATTTGCAGGCCAGGCAGTGTTCAACACGTGCATCACCCTTTCTCTGCCTGCTATTGCGCTCCATGCTTCGGAAAGGTAAGAAAAAGAACGTGCATTTGAGTTTGAAATGTCCGATCTTGTAGCAGTACACTTGCAAAGCCCACACATGACAATAACCCGATTCAAGGCCCCATTCACCCGATTTTTTAAAAAAATATAGTACTCCAAGACAGTTACATTTTAAAACTTTATTAACATTTAAATATAACGAACGCAACAAAAACTGTAAATATATTTAACCATTTTTTGAAATTAACCAGAACTATAACGATAACAACAACAATAATATAACTTTAATGCCTAAATTACGCAAACATTTAGCTAATCTGCTAAAGGGGGGAGTTGCCATTTCTTTACAATAATCAATAATGAAAAATCCACATCAATAGGGTTGCCCGTTTTGTCGATGCAGCACTATAGTGCAATATACACAGCACCTGGGGTGTCAAGAGTGAACAGGTCTTTCTTTGTTCCTTAAGATGTTATCTCCGAGAATGCTGATGCATTGGTGTCTGTACACTTCTTTGTCAATTCTGTCAAGATGATAACTGCTTTATAAACAGACGATATCTTTGTTTCATCATTAGTGTTAAGTGTGTCTGAAACTACAGTGCCCTTCTGTTTTTTTTTCTTCAGGCTCTACAGAGTTTTGTGTGTTGTTCTTTTGAGCGACAATTATTCCAGAGGTTTCAGGTTCACTTGTTTTGTTCTGCAGTGAGTTAACAGCTTTAGAGAGTTCATGTTTATTTGCTATGTCCTGCTGTTCGTGAACTGCTTCAGAGACGTCAGCCTCATTTTTTATGTTTCAGTACATCCTGGACCTGCCCGGCCGCGCCCAAAATGGCGCCGGTGTAAATGGGACTCGTAACTGCTTGTTCTGTACTGGTTGCCCAACTTTGATATCACGAGATACATATGCAGTTTTGAAGCACATGGCGGAGGCTTGTCTGCTGTAGTGGGGCGCCCCTTTATCGTTTCAGTCGCCATTCCGCCCGCTTTTGCTACACTGTGCCTCATCCGCCATTCAGCTGTTTACCGCCCGCTCTTACGGCTACAGCGTCTCGCTCACCATGTAGTTGAGTTGCTCCCACTCTTGCGGTGCAGCGGTAGGCGGCTTCCACAGGACTCTTAAAATGGCGGCCGGCTCTTCGGATTTGGGCCTGGTCCAGTAAAATGGCCCTGGGACACCTTGGAACTCGGACGCTTGTCTGCCAGGGCTTGGGTTCCATTCTCGAAAGCGTCCCCTCAGTCTTGAAGATTGTACAAAAGTCTTGGGCGCCCTCGACTCCCGCAGGCTTCCGGTGGGGAGCGGCTGCCATGATTGCTTGCGGAATGGCCACGACGGAGCTACGAGATGGTGGTGCTCTCATGGTGACGCCAGCTTCAGTCTGAAACATCCAGAAACAAGGTGGGGCTTTCATCGTTTGGGAAAAAAAAAGTTTTAATCCAATGAAAAGTGTTATTTTTAGGTCACATGACCTAGTCTTACATAATTAGGAAAAGAAAAGTAAAATGAACCAATGAAAAGTTTTATTAACAAGTCACATGACCTGTTATGCTTACGTTACGCGCTGCGCGGCGCGCTCTGGATCGTTTCCGGGAAGCTGCGCCTTGCGCACCGGAGTACATCCGGGTGCGCTAACGCGTCGCGTCATATGACGCATTACGCGACAATGCAGGTGCAGAATATAGTCAAAATGTCTCCACCAACCAGCGGTCGGAATTCCACCGCTTTCAGCAGTCCAAAAAGTTCGGTCAAATCTTAAGAGCGGGAGCAACTCAACTACATGGTGAGCGAGACGTTGTAGTCGCAAGAGCGAGCGGTAAACAGCTGAATGGCGGAAGAGGCACAGAGTACCAAAAGCGGGCGGAATGGCAACTAAAACGGTAAAGGGGCGCCCTACGACAGCGTGTCTTCAGGTGAAACGGATTGTGGGACAAGGTCCAGAATGAAAGATTCTTCAAAAGGGAAAAAATTCCGCCGGACCCCGGGAGCCGGCCACCTATGCCGGGGGCGATCTCAGGCCTCACCAGGGCAACACGACTTGGGGAGGGGGCAGGAGCCAAGCGCCCCCTCTCAGTCCGCGCCATCTCACCGCTCCTCGGGAGCCTCCGTCAAGCGGTTTAGGGAGGCACCGTATCACATTGTTTTCCAATGCAGTCAGGTCCACAAATGGACCCCACTACTTTGAATAGTGAAGCTGCAGCAGGTGCAAATAAGGTTTAAACAGTGTTACAAGAACTGCTTAGAACTCTGAAGTATGGCACTCAATAACCAGGACTTATGCCATTTATGTAAGGCAGTGACATGGAAGCAACTCAGGGACAAAAAGCATGAACGAACATTCACGTATGAAAATCTTATTTGGAGAAGGGGTAGAATCCAAACGCCCCCTGCCAGTTCGCGCCACTACACTGTATGTGGAAAATCTGAAGCCATCATTCTACAAACTCTCAACGCTTGTTATCAGTGCATGACTTTCATGCTCGATCGATTGAGCTAGCCGGATCGGGCAATAAAAAGTATAAAATAGTTATGTAAATAGTTATTTAATAAAATGTTTTATTCTGTTTCTTTGGTGGTGTGTTGTGTATATTTATAATATTTGCATAGGGTTTGCCGTTATTTTGGGCGGTGTGGGTGGCGGAGTCGAGCTGTTTTGCAGCCCTCATGGTGTGGAGCTCAATTCATTTCACTATTTTCGTATTTCTCATGAAGGGTTATTCCTAATGTTTGTATTTTACCGAGGTTAAAAAGAGATCGAATTAGTGGTCTACTGATTTTGCTCGATTACTTTTATTTTTTTACACGATTTTTCACTATCTGCAAAGACTAAACAGAGTATTGCGACTTTGTGCTTGTTTGTAAATAGAGAATGATCCAAAGAGAACCAATTGTAAAACAGTAAATGCTTGGATAATAATCAATCAAATGGAGAGACAAGCAGGTACGACGGATTACAACAGGGGTAAAGGTCTGCGTTAACTACCCTTCACTATCTGCAAGGAGAGAGTACTACTAAGAGAAAAGAGGGGAGGGGGGGGCAGCGTTCAAAGCACATCAGCGTGCATAAACACGAAAACGTTTTTACCTATCACGTACTTGAAATTTGACAGCTTTTGATGTTTGCTATTAAAAAACCATTGAAATTCACAGAAAAAACCATAGGTTATACTCCATATATAGTTAGGAATTTGCATTTACAAAACCTTGAAAATTCAATGAAAAAACCATTGGTTTTAGGCCATATATAGTTAGGGATTTGCATTTACAAAACCTTATTTTACTCACACAAAACCATTGAAATTCCATATATAGTTATAAGCGCTAACTATATATCGCGCACCCGCAATCCACTGCTGATGATGTCACATATTACATCATTCATGACATGGTTAGTGACATCACTGATGACATCACTGATGACATCTCAAATGACATCACTGATGACATCACTGATAACATCTCATTTGACATGACTGATCACATCACTGATGATATCATTCATGGGATAATACCATGAACCTCTTCAGACTCTAATATAACCTTAGATACAATCAGTGTAAACAGACAGTCACTCATCCATGGAGTTACTCACACACCTAGTCAGTTATGCCAAAAATCAATCACACCTCTATTTTCTCAACTATACAGTTATACACACCTTACTTATTCAAACATATACTAACACATATTTACTTTACTCTCTTATACAATCTCTGATACATGTTCACAATGATCCATACAGCCACTCACACATTCACTAGCTCTTATGCACAGTTATTTATAGATGTCAACTCTCACATGTATTGTGTTTTACATATGTACTTAATATGACATGTAGCACTGAGATATCCATTCACTCACTAATACACTCATGCACAGTCAACCGCCCATACAGCTGTTTCCACATGCAGTTTTGAATCTATACATATAGTGAATCAACTACTCACACATCTATGTACAGAGTCACACACCTCCTAGCCACCCATACACACACACTCAGTTTCCCATACAAATACTTGGACAACCAATCAATAACCCATACAGTTACTCATATAGCTACTGATCAACATATGCAGCAGTTTGTAGAACAACAGATATAATGATGCACAAATTAAAACAGTTTAGTCACTAACCCATGCACTCAGTGAGACACATTTAATCACTCACTCATACAGTCAGTCTTGCACCTACTAAATCCTTCATCCAGACACTTATACATCCACTCATTCTTCAATATGTAAGACATGTTTTAACTTTACAGAAACATACAGTCACTGGATGTTGTCATCAGTGATGTCATCAGTGATGTCATTTGAGATGTCATCAGTGATGTCATCAGTGATGTCACTAACCATGTCATGAATGATGTAATATGTGACATCATCAGCAGTGGATTGCGGGTGCGCGATATATAGTTAGCGCTTATAACTATATATGGAATTTCAATGGTTTTGTGTGAGTAAAATAAGGTTTTGTAAATGCAAATCCCTAACTATATATGGCCTAAAACCAATGGTTTTTTCATTGAATATATATATATATATATATATATATATATATATATATATATATACATATATATATATATATATATATATACATATATATATATTACCTACTGGCGTTCGCCAGTAGGTATATATAGTTAGGATTTTTTCCCTATGGGATTTTTGAAAATTCTATGTCTAATA
This sequence comes from Lissotriton vulgaris, assembly GCF_964263255.1. Lineage (NCBI taxonomy): Eukaryota > Metazoa > Chordata > Amphibia > Caudata > Salamandridae > Lissotriton > Lissotriton vulgaris. The sequence goes on from NC_141689.1 coordinate 1,723,182,713, forward strand.
ACTTTGGCGTTTGTGGACGGAATCGGCTGAAATTTTCAGGAAAATGGCACATTTTGTTTCTGAGCAGCCCCTGAAAATTTGGTGGGGTTTCGTCAAGGGGGGGCCGAGAAAAAAGGGGGGTCCCAAAACACGTTTTTCCCATTCATTTTTCCATAGGGCGGTTGGACTCACTTTTAGGTCGAACGGCTGAATGGATTTGCACGAAACTTGGCAAAATTGTAGGGACTGTTAGCCCGATGTGCCTTTGCTAGGTCTCAATATATGTGCTCCAGTAGTTTTTGAGAAATTAACGTTTAAATCAAGATATATATCTGTAACAGCGCTCCAGGCTGCGCTCCGGTTCGCTTACTTTTCGCGAAACGGAACTTTGAGCGCAGAAAGCTGATTGGCTCTCCGGTGTCTGTCAACATTCTAAACAGTCCGGAGCGGCCGCCATCTTATCTCTCGGTAGGATCGAGAGAGAAGAAGAGGTGAAAAACGAAGGGGAAATTTATTGAAAGGGGGCAAGGTATACCCCTCTTGACCCCCTAGGAATGTTGTTGGGGTTATTAAAGGGTCCCGTGGGGAAAATAAAAAAAAAATGATTTTTCACGGTAGAAGCACTTCACGGGCCGCGAACTGGGCCGCAAACTGGTAGCGAAACGGGAATTCGCCATTTTGTGCTTCGTTTTAATTGTTTAGAGACAAAAATTATCGCCGCACATCGGCCACAATGCATGAATATCGCTGAAAAGTCAGCGATATTCATGCATTATCCAACAAATGCTCTTAGCCATGTTATCCACCTTCCATTGGATAACATGGCTAAAAACTGCTCTGTGCGTGAGCTTTTTTATTTTTTTTTTTTGCTGCGTGACGTGTGTTAACGTTCGATTCGATGGAAATCAGGAAGTGTTGACCACCATTTTGTCACTGCGAGTAAATATTTTGTTATAAATGAATCCTTATTGATAAACATTGTCTGCGCCATCTTGCGTTTTTGTCCAATGCCACAATTTTGTCGTGCACGGCAGCCATTTTAGATGCCTTGACCAGGGCCACTCTCTGCACGCCGCCGATCCTCAGCATGGCTCCCCACCCTCGCAAGCATCTCCCCCACGCACCGGTCACCCCCGCTCTTTCTCTCATGCATGGGCCATATACTTCCCCCCATCTGCGCTGCTCTTCTCTGAGAATCACAGATGTTTGTTTAGAGACAAAAATTATCGCCGCACATCGGCGAATTTTATCGCACATAAACTTTGCTATTAGCAAGGTTTATCGCAAATGTGATAAAAAACGGTCGCAATGCATGAATATCGTTGAAAAGTCAGCGATATTCATGCATTATCCAGCAAATGCTCTTAGCCATGTTATCCACTTCCCATTGGATAACATGGCTATATACTTCCCCCCATCTGCGCTGCTCTTCTCTGAGAATCACACCCTGTGCCCGCCCGACACCTCCCTTTCACCCTATTCACTACCGCACCCTCTGACACTCCTCTTCCTCTGTGTCCGATTGTCCAGGCCGGACCTAGGCTATCACCTAGCCCTGCGGATGTAGTTTATGGCCCCAGCTGTAGAGTATCCAGACATGCCAACCCTCCCGATTCAGGCGTGAGACTACTGATTTCAGTGCTAGTCTCCCGCCTCCCGATTCCTGCAAGCAAAAACCCGGGGGCATATTACCAACAACTAGCGATAATTTTTGTCTCTAACTTGTTTAGAGACAAAAATTATCGCCGCACATCGGCGAATTTTATCGCACATAAACCTTGCTATTAGCAAGGTTTATCGCAAATGCGATAAAAAACGGCCGCAATGCATGAATATCGTTGAAAAGTCAGCGATATTCATGCATTATCCAGCAAATGCTCTTAGCCATGTTATCCACTTCCCATTGGATAACATGGCTAAAACTGCTTAGGGCAGGTGTTAGGTTTTGGAGATATTCGCGCTTAGCGCGAATATCTCCAAAAGTTGGTAATAGGAGATAGCGATGGTTAGGGACTGTTTCCAGTCGCTAAAATCTTGGCACGCCCACTTTGCATGTCATTAGTGATAAATATCACTGATATGCAAAGCGGGGCCCAAGATGGTCGCTATCTCCTTTTAGCTGTCACTAACTGGTGTTAGCGACAGCTTGGTAATAGGGAGATAATTTTATCTCTTTTTTTTTGGGCTTTTAAAGCCCAAAAAGCGGAAATAAACCCCCTTGATAATATGCCCCATGATTTCTCGGGGGTTTCAGCTGACAGGGCTTGGTATTGTGTTACGTGCTAATTTTTCCAGGAAACGTCAGAGGGTCGATGCAGGGGTTCTAGAAGGGGTGATAAACCATTTAAGCCTCATGAACAAGCGCATGGTCTTTTAAAGATTTGTGAAGTACTCGGGGCGGCGGTGTGTGTGTGCCCTCTTTCAGGAGCGGGCGGGGGGGGGCACTGCCAGCAACTTGCCAGGCCAGGCAGTGTTCAACACGTGCATCACCCTTTCTCTGCCTGCTATTGCGCTCCATGCTTCGGAAAGGTAAGAAAAAGAACGTGCATTTGAGTTTGAAATGTCCGATCTTGTAGCAGTACACTTGCAAAGCCCACACATGACAATAACCCGATTCAAGGCCCCATTCACCCGATTTTTTAAACATATATAGCACTCCAACAAAGTTAGATTTTAAAACTTTATTAACATTTAACTATAATGAACGGAACAAAAACTGTAAAAACATTTAAACATTTTTCACCCAAAAAAGCAACAATGGTCAGAAGCTGTCTTTTGTGCGAATAGTCCCAAGGCAGCACAACGTGCAGAGTTCTGGACGGCACCCAGGTGATGTCGCCTGGGTGCCTCACTGGTTTTGGGATCCTACAATGCTGCTCCGAAAATTGGCGTGGGGCGTCCCGGTGGGGCGGGGGGAGGCCTTGTCAGTAGCGGTCTGTTGTGCGAATAGTCCCAAGGCAGCAGAACGCGCTGAGATGTTGATGGCACCCAGGTGATGTCCAGTAAACTGCCGCACTGGTTTTGGTATCCTACAATGCTGCTCCGAAAATTTGCGTGCGGCGGCCCGAGGGGGGGGGGCGTGGGGGAGGCGGCGTGAACGGGCCTTCCCAGGTGGCGGCCATCCAGCTGAGTTGCGCCCGCTCTTGCGGCTACAGCGTCTCGCTCACCATGTTGTTGAGTTGCTCCCACTCTTGCAGTGCAGCGATAGGCGCCTGCCACATGACTCTCAAAATGGCGGACAGCTCTTCGGTTTTGGGCCTGGTCCACTAAAATGGCCCTGGGACACCTTGGAACTCGGACGCTTGCCTGCTAGGGCTTGGGCTCCATTCTCGAAAAGCGTCCCCTCAGCCGTGAAGATTCTACAAAAGTCTTGGGGGCCCCCGACTCCCGCAGGCTTCCGGTGGGGAGCGGCTGCCATGATTGCTCGCGGAATGACCACGACGGAGCCACGAGATGGTGGTGCTCTCATGCTGACGCTAGCTTCAGTCTGAATGATCCAGAAACAAGGTGGGGCTTTCATCGTTTGGGAAAAAAAAATGTTCTAAACCAATGAAAAGTGTTATTTTTAGGTCATATGACCAAGCCTTCCATCTTTAGGAAACCAAAAGTAAAATGATCCAATGAAAAGTTTTATAAACAAGTCACATGACCTGTTCTGCGGCATAGGGCTACAAAAAGCGTAGAAAATCCGTTGGCACGTGAGGCGGCGTCAGTAGCGGACCGATGTGCGAATAGGCCGAAGGCAGCACAACGCGCCGAGATCCGGATGGCACCGAGTTAGTGTCCAGCAAGTTGCTGCACTGGTGTGGCTATCCTACAATGCTGCGCCGAAAGACAGCGTGTCCAGCTGAGTTGCGGTCACTCTTGCGGTACAGTGACTCGAACGCGCCGAGATCCGGATGGCACCGAGGTGGTGTCCAGCAAATTGCTGCACTGGTGTGGCCATCCTACAATGCTGCGCCGAAAGACGGCGTGTCCAGCTGAGTTGCGGTCACTCTTGCGGTACAGTGACTCGAACGCGCCGAGATCCGGATGGCACCGAGGTGGTGTCCAGCAAATTGCAGCACTGGTGTGGCCATCCTACAATGCTGCGCCGAAAGACGGCGTGTCCAGCTGAGTTGCGGTCACTCTTGCGGTACAGTGAGTCGAACGTGCCGAGATCCGGATGGGACCGAGGTTGTCTCCAGCAAGTTGCCGCACTGGTGTGGCCATCCTACAATGCTGCGCCGAAAGTCGGAGTGGGGTGCCCCGTTGGCTTATGAGGTGATGTCAGTAGTGGACCGATGTGTGAATAGGTCGGAACCAGCACAAGGCACCAAGATCCGAATGGCAAGTCCTGGATGTTGAGTGCCTCAGTTGAGAGTTCTGAGCAGTGCTTGTAAGACTGTCTGAAGCTTATTTGCACCTGCTGCAGCTTCACTATTGCCCTGGTGTGGCCAAAGGTCGCACATGACATAGGCGGCCGGCTCCCGAGGTCCGGCGGAACTTTTTTCCTTTTCCTTTCTGCTTCTTTTCCTACAATCCGTTTCATCTGAAGACACGACCAGGTCCCTGAATGTGTGCAGGGGGACGCTATTGCTTGAATGAAAATGGCGGCTTGACACAAAGCTGACTCAAGCGTTGCTGTTGATGCTATACAGACAAAAATTGGTTTTCAGTTTGTACATTCTTCAGGATTTTTTTTTCTATCCAAGTCTGATTGAGAGTTTGTAGAAAAATGGCTTCAGATTTTCCACATACTACTCTTCAACATTCTTCCTAAATGAAACAATGTGAAACTCACTAGGAGAACGGCTGTTTCTGTTTCCTTTCAAAATGCTGCCAACAATATTTTCTGAATGGAAGACACCATCTTGTAGCATAAAGGGCCGAAAGGGGTTCTGGTCTGGCCGATGGTTGGTGGAGACATTTTGACTATATCTTGGACCTGCCCGGCCTCGCCCAAAATGGCGCCGGTATAAATGGGACTCGTAACTCCTTGCCCGCAAATGTATATCTAGAAAATGTTATTGTAAGTGGCCCTGTCGTATTTTAATTACAAAATGTACGTCCATCGATTCCGCAACTGTTAGACACCTTTGTTCTTGCAACCTAATGGCCCGCTCGTTACGTTCCTCTACAGTGTAAATGTCTCCTCATCATATACGATTTCAGTTTGCTCCGTGGCCGGCCCACGTGGTTATAGGCCCGTATTTGTATACTGACATTTTCACAATAAAGGTTTTTAAAACAAAACACGGTAGTAGTATTTACATTGGTAAAGTTTTTACTTTTAGTCACTGTTTTCGAATCAGTAAAAGGCAAGTGAAATAAAGCAGTCCAATTACATGACGGATAAAAGGTATAATATGTAGGAACGCAGTAAAGATAAATGGTCAAGGGCAGTTGTGTTTTTCATTTCTGCAACATAAAGTGATCGATAAGAATCTGATAATCAGGCGTATCGGCGACTAAGACAGCAGGCCGAATCTCTTTTACTCAACGGCTCCGTCATGGAAGGAAGAAACGCCCTTTTTCTCGAAAAAGGAATATATTTTACTTGCAGGACAGTTGTAAATTTTCCGGGAAAGTACATTAGCCTGGAATATTATAACATATGTTTAAAAAAAAATAATGTTCGAAAACAATAAAAAGCGTAATTTTTAGGTCATATGACCAAGCTTTTCATCATTAAAATAACAAAAGTAAAATGAACCAATGAAAAGTTTTATTAACAAGTCACATGACCTGTTATGCTTACGTTACGCGCTGCACGCCGCGCCTCGGATCACTTCCGGGTGCGCTAACGCGGCGTGTCATATAACGCATTACGCGACAACGTAGGTCAAGAATATAGTCAAAATGTCTCCACCAACCAGCGTTCGGAACACAACCCCTTTCAGCAGTCCAAAAAGTTCTGTTAAATGATAACAGAGGGGACAGGCAACAAGAACCATCAGTCAAAGAGGGGAGGGCAAGTTCTTCTCTTCCGGGTCATGTTGGGGCGCTACCGGAACTGATCGAATTGGTAGTCTACAGTGTTTCTGGATGTTTCAGACTAAAGCTGGCGTCAGCATGAGAGCACTACCATCTCGTAGCTCCGTCGTGGCCATTCCACGAGCAATCATGGCAGCCGCTCCCCACCAGAAGCCTGCGGGAGTCGGAGGCCCCCAAGACTTTTGTAGAATCTTCACGGCTGAGGGGACGCTTTCGAGAATGGGACCCAAGCCCTATCAGGGAAGCGTCCGAGTTCAAAGGTGTCCCAGGGCCATTTTAGTGGACCAGGCCCAAAACCGAAGAGCCGGCCGCCATTTTGAGAGTCCTGTGGCAGCCGCCTATCGCTGCACCGCAAGAGCGGGAGCAACTCAACTACATGATGAGCGAGACGCTGTAGTCGTAAGAGCGGGCGGTAAACAGCTGAATGGCGGAAGAGGCACAGTGTACAAAAGCGGGCAGAATGGCAACTGAAACGGTAAAGGGGCGCCCCACTACAGCGTGTCTTCAGGTCAAACGGATTGTGGGACAAGGTCCAGAATTGAAGAGTCATCAAAAGGCAAAAAGTTCCGCCGGACCCCGGGAGCCGGCCGCCTATGTCGGGGGCGATCTCAGGCTACACCAGTGCTATAAGACTTGGGGAGGGTGTCGGAGCCAAGCGTCTTCTCCGAGTCCATGGCCATCACACCGCCCCTCAGGGGCCTCCGTCAAGCTGTTTAGGAAGGTAACATATCACATTGTTTTCTAATGCAGTCAGGTCCACAAACGACACTCACTTACTTTGAGAATAGTGAAGCTGCAGTAGGTGGAAATAAGCTTCAGACAGTGTTAGAAGCACTGCTCAGAACTCTTAACTATGGCACCCAACATCCAGAACTTATGCCATTTGAGAATGGCAGTGACATTGAAGCAACTCAGGGACCAAAACCACTAACGTACTTTCACGTATGAAAATCTTACTTGGGGAGGGGGCAGGAGCGAAGCGCCCCCTCCCAGTCCGCGCCACCACACCGTATGTTGAAAATCTGAAGCCATCGTTCTACAAAGTGAACCAACCTTGGATTGAAAAATCTAGAAAAATGTACAAACTGAAAACCAGTTTTGGTCTGCATAGCATCAGTAGCAACGCTTGCTATCAGAGTGCATGAGTTTCATGCTCGATCGATTGAGCTAGCCGGATCGGGCAATAAAAAGTATAAAATAGTTATGTAAATAGTTATTTAATAAAATGTTTTACCCTGTTTCTTTGCTGGTGTGTTGTCTATATTTTTAATATTTGCATAGGGTTTGTCGTTATTTTGGGCGGGGTGGGTGACGGAGTCGAGCTGTCTTGCAGCCCTCATGGTGTGGAGCTCAGTTCATCTCACTATTTTCGTATTTCTCATGAAGGGTTGTTCCTAATATTTCTATTTTAGCGAGGTCAAAAAGAGATCCAATTAGTGGCCTACTGATTTTGCTCGATTACTTTTATTTTTTCACACGATTTTTCACTATCTGCAAAGACTAAACAGAGTATTGCGACTTTGTGCTTGTTTGTAAATAGAGAATGATCCAAAGAGAACCAATTCTAAAACAGTAAATGCTTGGATAACAATCAATCAAATGGAGAGACAAGCAGGCACGACGGATTACAACGGGGGCAAAGGCCTGCGTTAACTACCGTTCACTATCTGCAAAGAGAGAGTACTACTAAGAGAAAAGAGGGGAGGGGGGGGGGTGCAGCGTTCAAAGCACATCAGCGTGCATAAATACGAAAATGTTTTTATCTATCACGTACTTGACATTTTAAAGCTTTTCATATTTGCTATTAAAAAACCAATGAAATTCACAGAAAAAACCATAGGTTATAGTGGATATATAGTTAGGGATTTGCATTTACAAAACCTTATTTTACTCGCATAAAACCATTGAAATTCCATATATAGTTAGATGCGCTAACTATATATCGCGCACCCGCAATCCACTGCTGATGATGTCACATATTACATCATTCATGACATGGTCAGTGACATCACTGATGACATCACTGATGACAACTCAAATGGCATCACTGATGACATCTCAAATGACATCACTGATGACATCACTGATGACAACTCAAATGACATCACTGACAACATCACAGATGACATCATTCATGTGTTAATACGATGAACCTCTACAGACTCTGATATATCCTTAGATACACTCAGTGAAAACAGACACTCACAGACTGTCACTCATCCATGGAGTTACTCATACACCTAGACAGTCATGCAAATAATCAAACACACCTCCAATTCCTCAACTATACAGTTATACACACCTTACTTATTGAAACATATTCTAATACATATTTACTCTCTTATACAATCCTTGATACATGTTCACAATGATCCATACAGCCACTCACACATTCACTGGCTGTTATGCACAGTTATTTATATATGTTAACTCTCACATGTACTGTGTTTTACATATGTACTTACTTTGACATGTAGCACTGAGATATCCATTCACTCACCAATACACTCATGCACACAGTCAACCGCCCATATAGCTGTTTCCACATGCACTCTTGAACTGATACACCTAGTGAATCAACTGCTTACACATCTATGCACAGAATCACACACCTCCCAGCCTCCCACACACATACTCAGTCTCCCATACAAATACTTGAGCAACCAATGAATAACCCATATAGTTATTTATATAGCTACTGATCAACACATGCAGCAGTTTACAGAACAACAGATATAATGATACACAAATTAATACAGTTTAATCACTAACCCATGCACTCAGTGAGACACATTTAATCACTCACTCATACAGTCAGTCATGCACCTACTAAATCCTTCACCAGACACTTATACATCCACTCATTCTTCAATATGTAAGACATATTTTAACTTTACAGAAACATACAGTCACTGGATGTTGTGATCAGTGATGTCATTTGAGTTGTCATCAGTGATGTCATCAGTGATGTCACTGACCATGTCATGAATGATGTAATATGTGACATCATCAGCAGTGGATTGCGGGTGCGCGATATATAGTTAGCGCATCTAACTATATATGGAATTTCAATGGTTTTATGCGAGTAAAATAAGGTTTTGGAAATGCAAATCCCTAACTATATATGGCCTAAAACCAATGGTTTTTTCTGTGAATATATATATATATATATATATATATATATATATATATATATATATATATATATATATATATATATATATATATATATATATATAACCTACTGGCGGTCGCCAGTAGGTATATATAGTTAGGATTTTTTCTCTATGGAACTTTTGAAAATTCTATGTCTAATAACTTTGGCGTTTGTGGACGGAATCGGCTGAAATTTTCCGGAAAATGGCACATTTTGTTTCTGATCAGCCCCGTAAACTTTGGGGGGGTTTCGTCAAGGGGGGGCCGAGAAAAAAAGGGGGTCCCAAAACACGTTTTTCCCATTCATTTTTCCGTAGGGCGTTTGGCCTCACTTTTAGCTCGAACGGCTGAATGGATTTACACGAAACTTGGCAAAATTGTAGGGACTGTTAGCCCGATGTGCCTTTGCTGGGTCTCAATATATGTGCTCCAGTGGATTTTGAGAAATTAACGTTTTAAAAAACAGATATATCTGTGACAGCGTCCTGGATAGCGGACTAGTTCGCGTACTATTCACGTAACGGAGCTTTGCAAAGCGAAGCTGATTGGCTGTCCGGTGTCTGTCAATATTCTAAACAGTCCGGAGCGGCCGCCATCTTGTCTCTCGGTAGGATCGAGAGACAAGAGGAGGCCAAAACGAAGGGGGAAATGAAGGAAAGGGGGCAAGGTAGACCCCTTTTGACCCCCTAGGATTGATGAGGGGGATATTAAAGTGCCCCGCGGGGCCCAAAAAAAAAAAAAGAAAAAAATTGCGATTTTTTGTCGTAGAGGCGCAAATCGGTACGTGAACCGGGCAGCTAACCGGGCAGCTAACCGGCAGTGTAACGGGAGTCTGAGGAGAAGCTGAATGGGTGTCAACATTGTAAACAGTCTGGAGCGGCCGCCATCTTGTCTCTCGGTAGGATCGAGAGACAAGAGGTGGTGAAAAACGAAGGGGGAAATGAAGGAAAGAGGGCAAGGTAGACCCCTCCTGACCCCCTAGGATTGATGAGGGGGATATTAAAGTGGCCCGCGGGGCAAAAAAAAAAAATAATAATAATAATTGCGATTTTTCGCCGTAGAGGCGCGTCCCGGTACGCGAACCGGGCAGCTAACTGGGCAGCTAACCGGCTGCGTAACGGGAGTCTGAGGAGAAGCTGATTGGCTGTCAACATTGTAAACAGTCCAGAGCGGCCGCCATCTTGTCTCTCGGTAGGATCGAGAGACAAGAGGTGGTGAAAAACGAAGGGGGAAATGAAGGAAAGGGGGCAAGGTAGACCCCTCATGACCCCCTAGGATTGATGAGGGGGATATTAAAGTGCCCCGCGGGGCAAAAGAAAAAAAAAGAAAATTGCGATTTTTCGCGGTAGAGGCGCTTCCCGGTACGCCAACTGGGCAGCTAACCGGCAGCGTAACGGGAGTCCGACATCTTGTGTTTTTGGAGCGTCCGGTTTGCGTACCGGGTAGCGTTCCGGTAAGCGTAACAAGGGGAAAACCAAGAGAAACAGTAAAATAAAATTTAAAGGAATAGATTTCCACCAAACTTGGCAAAATTGTAGGGACTGTTTGTTTGATGTGCCTTTGCAAGGCCTCAAGATATGTGCACGTGTGGATTTTGTCTAATTAAGGTTAAAATATATATATATATCTGTAAGCGTGCTCTGGCGCGCTTACGTTACGGGTTTTGTTTGCGCTGCAGAGATGATACGTCACGTTTATGCGACGCGTCATGAGGCGTCTCACGTGGCTACGTGATACGTCACGTAATAAAGAATATATTTTACAGCTATAGATATTAGCTTTTAAAAAACCAATGAAATTCACTGAAAAAACCATAGGTTATAGACCATATATAGTTAGGAATTTGCATTTACAAAACCATGAAAATTCACTGAAAAAACCATTGGTTATAGACCATATATAGTTAGGGATTAGCATTTACAAAACCTTAATTTACTCGCACAAAACCATAGAAATTCGCATATATAGTTAGTTGCAATAACTATATATCGCGCACCCGCAATCCACTGCTGATGATGTCACATATTACAACATTCATGACATGGTCAGTGACATCACTGATGACATCACTGATGACATCACTGATGACATCTCAAATGACATCACTGATGACATCTCAAATGACATCACTGATGACATCACTGATGACATCTCAAATTACATCACTGATGAAATCACTGATAACATCTCATTTGACATTACTGATCACATCACTGATGATATCATTCATGTGATAATACGATGAACATCTTCAGACTCTAATATAACCTTAGATACAATCAGTGTAAACAGACACTCACATACTGTCACTCATCCATGGAGTTACTCACACACCTAGTCAGTCATGCAAAGAATCATTCACTCCTCCATTTCCACAACTATACAGTTATACACACCTTACTTATTCAAACATATACTAACACATATTTACTCTCTTATACAATCCCTGATACAAGTTCACAATGATCCATACAGCCACTCACACATTCACTGGCTCTTATGCACAGTTATTTATATATGTCAACTCTCACATGGACTGTGTTTTACATATGTACTTACTTTGACATGTAGCACTGAGATATCCATTCACTCACCAACACACTCATGCACGCAGTCAACCGTCCATACAGCTGTTTCCACATGCACTTTTGAACCTATACATCTAGTGAATCAACTGCTCACACATCTATGCACAGAATCATACACCTCCCAGGCACCCACACACATACTCAGTCTCCCATACAAATACATGGGCAACCATTCAATAACCCATATAGTTACTCATATAGCCACTGATTTAAACATGCAGCAGTTTACAGAACAACATATATATTGATGCACAAATTAAGACAGTTTAGTCACTAACCCATGCACTCAGTGAGACACATTTAATCATTCTCTCATACAGTCAGTCATGCACCTACTAAATCCTTCATCGAAACAATTATACATCCACTCATTCTTCAATATGTAAGACATATTTTAACTTTACAGAAACATACAGTCACTGGGTGTTGTCATCAGTGATGTCATCAGTGATGTCATTTGAGATGCCATCAGTGATGTCATCAGTGATGTCACTGACCATGTCATGAATGATGTAATATGTGACATCATCAGCAGTGGATTGCGGGTGCGCGATATATAGTTATTGCAACTAACTATATATGCGAATTTCTATGGTTTTGTGCGAGTAAATTAAGGTTTTATAAATGCTAATCCCTAACTATATATGGTCTATAACCAATGTTTTTTTCAGTGAATTTTCATGGTTTTGTAAATGCAAATTCCTAACTATAGGATGTCAGTGTTGTGCGAAGATTGTTTTTGTGCACGAAGGGACACCTTCCTGCACAAAAACAATCAGTAAAGGCATTTTCCTATTTCAATGTATGCTGTGGAATGCAGCATGCATTGAAAGAGGAAAAAATGAGAAGAAATGAAAACAATTCTCGTTGCACCTTGCTACACCAACTCTAGGATGGCTCAGCATTCACACACATCTCCAGATTTACGATTTCTCATAAATCTGGAGATGTGTCTTGTTCAATGGGTGTTGCGTGGGAACACCCACAGCAATACCTATGGAACGCTCCTTCAACGCAAAATTCTGTGTATGAAGGGGTCGTATTTACAAGGAGAGGAAAAACCATGCAGGGTTGCTTTTCCTCTTCTTGTAAATATGAAGAAGTGCCTGGCGCCATCACTACGTTACAAAAAGTGATGAACTGGTGGCGCAGGGTGCTTGTAAATCTGCCCCGTAAGTGCTTAGGTATTGACAGACTGATACAATAAGAACATAGTGCTAGATGGGTGATTGAAGAATTCCATGAGACTGACAGGAGGTATACTATGCTGCATGGGTACTACTTTAGTATTTAATGGAGTGGACCAATAGTATGTATCTGCTTAGATATTTGTAGGGATTATGCACAGAATATGTTATGTGTACTTGTGTTGGTGCCTAGGTCATTTTATAAGAATACCACTAACTGGAATGATGACAGTGAGGCAAACAGAGTGAACACTACATTATAAGTGCTTACGTATTGGTGCAGTGATAGGATAAGTAGATAATGGTAGATAAGTGATTAAAGAAGTGCATGGGACAGACTGGACGATTCCTACACTGCATGAGTACTAAATGGGTATTTAGAAGAGTGTATCAATAGTATGTAGCTAGTTAGAGGTCTGCTTGGATAGTGCACAAAATAATATAGCTGTACTTGTGTTAGTAGCTAGGCCATTCCATAAGTTTATGACTAATAACTAGAATAATTACACTATTACAAAACAGAGTGTACAGTGAATTTATAAGTGCTTAGGTATTGGTGATGTAATAGGATAAGTAGATAGTGCTGGATGGGTGATCAGAGAAATGCATGGGACAGACAAGAGCATTCCTACAATGCATATGCATTAACTGGGTATTTAGAAGAGTGTATCACTAGTTTGTAGCTGGTTAGAGGTGTGCATGTATAGTGTACAAATATTGTACCTGTACTTGTGTTAGTGGCTACCCCATTCCTTAAGTATACGAGAAATAACTGGAGCAATTTCAGTGTTGCAAAGAAAGTGTGTGCTGAATTTATAAGTGCTAAGGTATTGGTGGAGTGATAAGATATGTAGATATTGCTGGATGGGTGAATGGAGAAGTGCATGGGACAGACAGAAGGATTCCTAGACTGCATAGGTACTAATTGGGTATTTAGAAGACCGTATCAATAGTATGTAGCTGGTTGGAGGTCTGCATGCATAGTGCACAGAATATTGTAGCTGTACTAGTATTGGTGTGTCTTTGGTTTTGAGAATGGTAGTCCGTATTTTAAGGTGTGAGGAGGTGCATCAGATGATCACGTGGATGATGTCATCAGTGATGTCATTTGAGATGTCATCAGTGATGACAATGACCATGTCATGAGTGATGTAATATGTGACGTCTTCAGCAGTGCATTGCGGGGGCGTGAGTTATAGTTAGCACAACTAACCATAACGGCCGAATTTCTCTTGTTTTGTATGACTGAAATGTATAACTAACTGTGACGTCCATCAAACTTGTGGGTATTTCCGTGAATTTCTGAGGTTTTTTAAATGCTATTTTCTAACTATAATGTCCCTGAAACTTGTGGTTTTTTCAGTGAATTTTATATATATGTATTTAATCTCTTTTCATTCTTACAAGGAAGGATTCATCACTCAGGTTGTAGTTTGGAAGTATTTAATCTGCAAAGGACGTGATCCACGTGTTTCGGCTCGTCCAAACCTTGATAACGATACAAGACGTCATTGTAGCATCCTTATTTAAATGTACAAATGCCTAAAGTTGGCAACATTAACATATAACTGCATATTACTTTAATCCAAAAAGCTGGCGGCCATATTGGCCTGTCACGATGTGAAAATTCAGGTACTGATACAATAAAGAAAAGAAAACAATTGTTAATATGCACACAATGTCATTTCAGCATATCTTGCCCGTGACCACCATAACTGTATGTTCGTCAACGGTACTTATTCATAATAAACATACTTAGGATTGCAAACATAAACCTAAACAATGGACTACATATTTCTTTAAAGTGAAAGGCTATCAGCCATATTAATCTGAGCATGTTGCGTATTATAATATTTCTTACACAAAAGAAAGGAAAAAAAGGGGTGTTAATATACACATAATATCCCTAAATACAGTTCTAGCGATTATAGCACCATTCCATTCACAGCTCATTTGAGATGTCATGGGTGATGTCATAAGTGATGTAACTGACCATGTCATGAGTGATGTTATGAGTTCATTAGCAGTACATTGCGGAGTGTAAGTTATAGTTAGCTCAGGTAACTATGACTGCTGAATTTCACTGGTTGTGTATGAGTGAAATCTGAGTCTAACTATAACGTCCCTGTAATCTTTGTTTTTTCAGCAAATTTCTAGTTTTTTTTAATGTTAAGTAAGATGCACATCACAATGGATGGTGGGGGATTGGAAGCAGGGCCTGGCATTGTGCTGCCCCCACCCAAAATTGCTGCTCCTGCCTTCCCTCCTCCTAGCCATCCATTGCCAAAGTCCATGTCCCTGCTCCCTTATTACAGCCCTGTGTGGCCGTTGTTCTGCCACTGGCCTTCCCACCTTCTCTGAACCGTTAGCTTGCTGTCCCATCCACCTCCTCTCTATCCTCTGTTGTCTGAATCCATGGAATAGCCTCCTCCTTCCTGCGATGCATGGTCTGATGTGCTGCCACTGCCCTCCCTTTAGCATGATGTACCAGTCCACTACTCCTGCCCTCCATTGCCCAATTCTATGCCTCATCATTGATCTCCTGCTTTTCCTATGTGCTTAGCCTGCTGCCCCTATTCTCCTTCCCTCTGCCCTCCGATATCTGTGTGCATGCCCCTGCTCCATCCTTTTTGCCCACCATGTTCCTGGGACCTGCTACTCCTATCTACTCTGAGTGTTCTGTTGAGCTGCCACTCCCCTCCCACCTGCCTAGCATTGTCAGATGACTGTAACCTGTCCCTGCCACCTTCACCCTGCCTGTCCACATTCCATGCCCCTATCCCCTTCCACCTGTCCCCCAGGGTCCATTTTACTGCCACACCTGTCTGCCCTCCGTGGTCCTTTGTGCATGTCCCTGTAGCCTCCTTTTTTCCCATCATAGCTATTGTGCTGCCACTAACCCTCTTGCTTGCCGTGCATGGTCTTCTGAGCTGACATGGCCCCACCCACCTTCCTGTGTGGTCAGCTAGCTTTCCCTGACCCCCACCCACCTTCCCTCCATGGTCTGTGTGTATGCAATTATAGTCTCACTGTTGCTCTCCGTGGTGTGTCTTGCTTCTAGTGCCCATCCTGCCTGACCTCCATGGTCATCTTGCTGCTGCTTCCCTGCCCCCTTGCCCCCAGCCCTCTGTTTACATGTGCAGACCCCTATTCCTTCCCTCCTGGCTAATCTGTTCCATTGTAATGCCTCTGATTCGTCCCTCCTGCCCTTTATGGTCCATTATGCTGCAGCTTTCGCTGCTGTGTGTCCATTATGGTCAGCTAGCTACCATTGCCTCTTTCCCCTCTGTTCTCTGTTGTCCATGTGCATGGTCCCGTCCCCTCCCTATTGCTTTCTATGGATTGTTGTGCTGCACTCCATTCCCTCATGCCCTCTGTGGTGTATTGTGCTGCTGCAAACCCTAATGCCTGCCCTGTAGGGTCAGTTTGGTGCACCTCTCCATGCCCCTCCTGTCCTCTGTTATCAGAGTCCATGTACCTACACCAATTCCTCCTGCCTTCCATTATCCAATGTTCCATAAGAGGGAGATTTTGAAAAACAAACTGGGGTATTGATTTTCCCCTTTGACTTACAAGGAAAAAGAGGAGATTGTAGACAGGAGACAGATTAAATAAAGCCCGTTTGGATTAGAAACATTGGACATTTCCTGGCTGCATCGGGTCTGTTGGCATGTATGGTTGTACTACCACTGCCTCTTCCTCCTGCCCACAATGGTCTATTATATTGCCAAGGCCTCTCTTGCCAGCCCTGTATTTTTATTTGTTGCCTCTGCCCCCTTTCCACTGCCCTCCATAGTCTGCTGTGCTGCCACTGCCTTTCCTGCCTGCCCAGTGTGGTCAAATTGTTGCTTCTGTACCCTCCTACCTGCCTTCAATTTTCAGAGTCTGTGCCCCTGGCCTATGCCTCTCAACAGTATCCTAATGAACAACTAGATTGCTAACATTCTATATTTATTACAAAAGTGTGGAACACCTGACGTCATCTTGATGTAATCAAAACTGTAATACCTAGAGAATTTTCTTTAGAAATTACATATATGAGAGGGTCTTATCTGCATCAAGTCTGCACTATATAAACCTGCACAAGCACTTCTGTCATTGGGCTACATGTGGGCTACATCTGGGTGATATTTGTGCTACATTTGGGCTCTTTTGTCTCTGGTGGCCATCTTGGGAGACTTATTAGTTATGTAGTTTCCTAATTTCCTCATTCACTGCAGTCTCTTCAATAGAAAATGCTTTCAGTTTTTTACTTTGGTTCCATCAAGAAGGCATTCAAATGTGTCACACATTTGCCATAAATTCTGAATATTAGCACTCTAGTTGCTCATTAGATCACTGTAGTAAAGCTACTGCTCACCAGGGAAGTCTGCCGCTGGTATTCAAAGTGCATGTTTCAGTCTGCCTGTCAGATTTTTTTCCATGAAATAGAAGAGGATTTGAGAAGTCAAAATGTGCCCTAATTTTTCTTTCTGCAGCACTAATCATAATTTCTATGGCAAAATGAACCCCCTCATTTTGTTCCTTTGCAAATTAAATGTTTTAAGTGTTACCACTTTATTCCAATCAAGATGGCTTCAGGTGTGCCATACTTTTGTCATAAGTAAAGACTGTTAATGCTCTAGTTGCTCTTTAGAACACTCGGGGACATTATGTCATTGGGCTATACTTGGGCTACATCTAGGTGATATTTGTGCTATATTTGGGCTCTTTTGTCTCTGGTGGCATTCTTGGGAGATTTATTTGTTATGAAGTTTCCTAATTTCCTCATTTACTACAGTCTCGACAGCAGGAAATACTTTCAGTTTTTTACTTTGATTCCATCAAGAAGGCATTCAGATGTGTCACACATTTGCCATAAATTCTGAATGTTAGCACTCTAGTTGCTTATTAGATCACTGTAGTAAAGCTACTGTTCACCAGGGAAGTCTGCTGCTGGTATTGAAAGTGCATGTTTCAGTCTCCATGTCAGATTTTTTTCATGAAATAGAAGAGGATTTGAGAAGTCACTCAAAATATGCCCTAATTTTTCTTTCTGCAGCACTAATCATACTTTCTATGGCAAAATGAGCCCCCTCATTTTGTTCCTTCTTAAATTAAATGTTTTAAGAGTTACCACTTTATTCCAATCAAGATGGCTTCAGGTGTGCAATACGTTTGTAATAAGTAGGACTGTTAGCGCTCTAGTTGTTATTTAGAACACTCTAGGAACACAAAGACATCAACTGACAGTCTCTGCCCTTGTTGGATGTACATGTTTTACTGAGAATGTCAGACTTCATTCTCACATGACCGAGAAAGATAATGTGAATTGACAGAAAATATGCTCTTAGTTTAGCTTATAGATCACCTTCCAATCCTCTGTGGGAAAAGCATGAGAAAATAGTTTTCTCTCAAGCATGATTCGTGATATCCCAGCAGAAGGCTTTTTCACATGGTTTAATCACCTTAGAACATACCACAATTCCTAAAATGACTATGGTACCATCAACAAATGATTTATAATGTAACTAAAGTCTTAAAACCTTCTGTTAACTGCAATGCTTTTTAATGAGGTGCTATCATGTATATTGTTCCCAAGATGGTAGCCAATACTTCTTGGATGAAGTGATGATAGCCAATCAGATCCCACGATGAGATGTGTGGTTAGACTCCGCTCCATTAATGTTTTAATAACTACTCAACGGATTTATACCATTTAACAAAAAGGCTCTTTCTGAACCAAGGGCTACCTTTTTGCCAGATTTGGTGTAGTTCCGTTTAGCAGTTCCGGTTGTCGCCGTGTCTAAAGTTTCCTATGGAAAATTGCATGGAGAAAACACGTGTTGGGACCCCCTTTTTTCTCGGCCTCCGCTTGCCGAATCACCCCAAAAGTTTCAAGATCGGAGCGGACCGAAGCGGGCCATAGGTTTTGAGAATTCCGCAAAGATTCGTCAATCGGCGATAAAATTATTGGGAATAGAATGTTGCGATTTTCCTATGATAACTAGGTCCTAACTATAACTACTTACTGGCAACCGCCAATAGGTAATATTTATATATATTTGAAATAATTATGTACATTCATTTTGAAGGTGTAATGTGCTCCAAAATTTCATTTTATTACTTCTAAGGTAGAAAGAGTTTTAAAATTAATTGTGATTTTTTTCAAGTTCATACTTTATAACCGAATAAATATAATTTATATGTCAATAAATTGAATAAACTTTTATTATTTTCCCCATTTATTTCCAAAGGGAGCGCTCTACCTCAATCACCAATATCTTCACCACAGTCTCTGCTTGTGAAAAGCTAAAAGTGGTAACTTTACTCTTGTAAATTTGACTCCACCTCGTGCTTTCATGGTGGTGGCATGTAAGTCTAAACTTTGAAAAATATACTCTAATAAATGGAGAATAGCCATATGTAGTAAATGAACTCCAAGTTGTAAGAGTTCATGTTAGTTTACTTTTGTAATTAGGCCCCAGAAAATGTGTGCTGTGCCTCTGTACAACCTGCTTAACTTTAACTACGTGCCTGCTATATCTGAGGCCTATCTTGAAATCCTCACGTTTGTGGTCCTGGCGTGGCATGGCACCAATACTGCGAGCTTACAGTATGAACAGCAATAGCACATATGGGCACAGACCTGAGAGGCACAGAGGGAGTGGGGCTGCAGATATATGGTACACATAGTATGTGTAGATGTGTGTATGCTGAAATTGACCAATGTTTGTGGTCAGTGTAGTTGAGGTTTCTAGATTTTATAATGTCTGTGTGGTTTGATATGATGAAGGTGTATTGAGGTAAGCATTTTGAAATGAACGTAGAAATGTGAGTTTTTGTTACTTTTTTTCAGGTCCATGGTACAACTCTTCTTCTTTGCAGTGAAGGTGCAATGCCTTATTGGGTTGTAGTCTAAAAGGATTTGAAGATCGATTTGCGAGTGTGTTCTATTTTTTCCAGGTGCAGGAGAAATTTTGCAGGAGAATTTGATCCCAAAAGGTAGTAGGCTAGTGCTCTAATCATGGACATCATCATTAAAAATCTTTGCTGGCATCTAGGTGGAAGATTTGACGCCTGAGTGGTTTACATTTTGTGTTAATAACCTCTGTAGAATTTCTATCTGTGTCAATGTAGGTGTAGCTTTGTTGCAGGTTATGATTGAGGCTACCTTGATTTATGCGTGTATTATACAAGCTAGTTTAATTCCCGGAGGAAGGGTGATAGTGGGGAGACGACAGATTGGAGAAAGATGAGCTACTGGTGTACTATTGAGTAGAGATAGTAAGTATGGTGTCAGTCCCAACGTTTTTAGCCAAGATAGTAGGATCTTCGTGGTATCAACCAATGTCATAAACATATTGAGATTAATATCATGACCATGACCTTATCATTTCAGTACAGGACGATGTATCATTCAAATTTCTGTTTACAGTAATTTAAAATGCTAATTTATTTCCCATAGGCTGAGAATGGAAAGGGGCGACCACTCGGTCCCCCCGAACGTATGGCAGAGTACCTCGATCCCCCCGGGAAGCCATTTTGGGCGGGAGGCGCGTCTCGGCTGGTATGCCCGAAGCGGCGTAGCCGGGGCGCGCCCTTTCCCGCCCTAGAGTGGGCTGGCCTAGACACTGACGCGGCTGGCCACGCCCTCGGGGCAGGCAGGGGCGGGTTTACGCCCGCCCTGAAGACGGATAAAAAGGGACGCAAGACCAGAAGACATCCTCTTGTTCCTGTGCTCTGAAGCTGCACCTCCTCGCTGCACGTGAGCTCGAGACGGAACGAAGAGCCAATTTTGAGCGTTGTAATCTTTCTTTTTGTCTTACAGATACTCTGTCGGAGAAATGCCCAAGAAAGGCGGGAAGAGAATGACGACCGAACAGATGGTTCGGGTCCTCATGAAGGAGATGACTGAGCTGAAGAAGCGGGTGGCGGAGAGAGACGGGGAAGGGGGGCCGGAGCGTCCGTCGGCTGGAGCAGCTCCGGGAGGAAGAGCCAAGAGGCCAAGGAGGGGACCAGCTGGGGGAGACGCTCCGGTTCCCTGTACCCCGCTCGAAGCGCCAACCCCAGTACCAGTAGAGGGGAATCCGATTCCTGTGGTGGTCACCCCGGTGTCCAAAGAGGATATGCCGCCCGAGCTGGCAGCACAACTTGCAGCGTGGTTGGGCGACAGTAGTGAGGGCGCCACGGCTGCCGAGGCCCAGGCGCTGATGAAGCAATTGCGCGAGAAACGGGATGCAGCCAAGGCGTCCGCGCCGGCTGCAGTAGTTGACAAGCCACAAGGGACGATTGTGACCGCAGATGCAGCGTCCGGTGCAGGTAAGCGGCCATTGCCGATTGCGAGGGATGAGTCAGCACCCTCTCGTAGAGAAAGGTTGGGTCAACATGTGCCTTTGGCAATTAAGGAGAAGATTTGGGCGGGGGAATACGTGAACATCTTCTCGTTGCTTGTTGATCATTATGAGGTGGAGCATGTTAAGGGTCAGAAAGATCTTATGCATCCGAGTGTTTGACGCGCAAAAATGGCCGCCTTTAAAGTAAATGAGTCTATCGGCAATTGGGGCAATGCATGGGGAATTTTTACGTCAATCTTGGGGGAACGTAGGCCCGAGTTGCTTTCCGAGTTGCCGACCTATCAGTCAAGAATCATGGGGTACTCGACATCACACCAGGGTAACCATTGGTTCTGCTACGATAATCTTTTTAGAAAGGCAAAAGAGCATAATAAAAGCTTAACCTGGGATTGTTATGATTCTTTGACATGGGATAAAATGAAGGAGACAGGTATGTTGAAAATGCCATTGGTAGGAAGTAATGTTGGCGAATCCTCCCGCCATTATGGGGGGACGCCCTTTCGGTCAGGTACGAGTACCGACGATTACTCGAGACCTGCCGGCAATACAGGAAAAAGGGGGTTCTGCTTCAATTTCAACAAAGGTAAATGTACCAGGCCCCAGGGATCGTGTAAATTTAAACATGAATGTAGTGGGTGCGGGTCGTCCCATCCTGAGTCCACCTGCAGAGCCAAAACGGGTGATAACGGGGGGAGAGGAGGCGCCAAACAGGTCTAACGTAGTCCGAGGGGCGCCTTTACCTACCCCGATTGATACCTTGGCGATGATTCCCTGGCTCAGTGAATACCCGGATCGTACTTCTGCTGGGGTGCTGCGGAACGGATTTTCGTATGGTTTCCGCATCCCGGTAGGGGACTTTCAGGGCGCGGAGAAGTGTAAAAATCAACTTTCCGTCCTGCAGCATACGACCGTGGTTCAGGAAAAGATCCGGAAAGAGGTTACTCGAGGTCGGGTCGCCGGCCCATTTAGTGTACCCCCGGTACAGAATTTTGTTTGTTCTCCTTTAGGGGTGGTCCCCAAGAAGGACCCGGGTGAGTTTCGACTGATTCATAATTTGTCAGCTCCACGTGGTCTTTCTGTAAACGATGCAATAGACCCAGAAGTGTGTTCGGTGCGGTACGCATCCTTCGATGAGGCCGTAGCCATTTTGAATCGCCTGGGGCCCGGGGCGCTGATGGCGAAGTCAGATATCGAGTCAGCGTTCCGGTTGCTCCCGGTATACCCGGACGATCAGCGTCTCCTAGGTTTTATGTTTCAGGGTTATTATTACATGGATAAGTGTATGCCGATGGGGTGCTCTATATCTTGTGCCTATTTCGAGAAATTCAGTAGTTTTCTACAATGGGTCTTCACAAAGAAGACGGGTTTCCAACATGTAATGCATTACCTTGATGATTTTCTGTTCCTTGGGGCAGCCGGGGATCTCGAATGTGGCCGGGCCTTGGCCGAATTTTGTGTATTAATGAAGCAGTTTGGTGTGCCATTGGCACCAGGTAAGACGGTGGGTCCTGCGACTTGCCTTGAGTTTCTGGGGATCGAGTTAGACTCCAGAGAAGGTTGTTTTCGTTTGCCAACTGACAAAGTGTGGAAGTTCAGGGCAGCCCTGCAAGTGTGTCTAAATGGATCTAAAGTTACGCTGCATCAATTACAGCAGTTGGTGGGACAGTTGAATTTTGCCCTGAGAGTTATACCGATGGCCCGCCCCTTTTCTCGTTCAATTGCCCAAGCTATGGTCGGCCTAAAGGAGGGCCATCATCGCACGAGACTATCGGCTGAGGTCCGCCAGGACGTGCGTATTTGGTTAGCATTTCTGGCGGACTTTAATGGTCGAGTCATCTGGAACAAACCAGCCGTATCCTCTGAAGAGCTGGGGCTATGGACAGATTCAGCAGGTAGCATAGGTTTTGGTGCCATCTTCGGCACAAAATGGTCGGCACAAAGGTGGCCGACATGGTGGCATGACAATGGTCTGACAAGTAATATTGCTTTCCTGGAACTTTTTCCCATTTTGGTGGCCCTGAGAACCTGGCCAGAAGGGTTCAAAGATCACTCTGTGATATTTTGGTCTGACAATATGACCGTGGTCGAGTGCATCAATAGTCAGGCAGCACGATGTAAACTGATTTTAAGACTGCTCAAAGAAATTGTTTTACTGTGTATGCAACTGAATGTGCTTTTTCAGAGCAAAACATGTCCCAGGGGTAATGAATCAGGCGGCTGATGCACTGTCTCGTTTTCATATGCAGGCTTTCTCGGGTTTCCTTCCCTCAGCGGACCCAGAGCCGGCACCCTTCCCCGAAGCTCTCTGGTCTCTCGGTGCCCCGAACTTCGTCACCTCGTGGGAGAGAGTCTAGCACCACGGACGAGGAAAGCATATGAAGGGGCGTTTAGGTCCTACGTAGCCTTTTTGGGGACTGATAGAGAGAGGCTTTGGGGCCACGAGGAATGGGTAGTGAATTTTCTGATGTCCTTACGTAGGGCTGGGAAATCTGTGGCTACGGCCCAGAGGCATCGTGCTGCTATTTCCTTTGTTGCCAGGGCTCATAGTATCCAGGACCCGACAGCGTCTTTCGTTGTACAGAAAGCGCTGCGTGGGTGGCAACGCCTTGAGGGTCGCAGAGTAGATGAGAGGCGCCCGATAGGTTTGGATAGGTTGACCCAGTTGTTGGCTACACTCCCTGCCACATGTTCATCTCAGTTTGAGGCGGTGTTGTTCCGAGCCGCTTTTACGCTAGCATTTCACGGGGCGATGCGAGTAAGCGAACTGGTGGCAAGGAACAAACAGGATGTGGCAGGGGGTTTGTGCCAAGAACACGTTCAGATCAGAGGAGAGGCAATGACGGTCTCCTTTGTCAGGTCCAAGACCGATCAAGACGGGATGGGTGACTGCATAATCATACGCAGGATTCCCGGGTCCTCCATGTGTCCGGTAAAGTGTTTAGAAGATTACCTAGCACGAAGGGTGGCATTATGGGGGGGGACCTTGTTGAGACACGCGGACGCCACCCCACTGACGAAATTTCAGTTTCAGCGGGTGCTTGCGATGTCAATTGCCGCTGCGGGCTTGAACCCGGGCGAGTTTGGGACCCATTCCTTTCGGATAGGGGCTGCTACGGAAGCTACAGCCAGGGGACTTAATGTTGAACAAGTGAAACGAGTGGGGCGTTGGTCCTCCAATTGTTATAAGAGGTATGTGCGGTTGCACATGTTGTAAAGCTGTAATGACGTACTCACGCCTCTTGTTTTTGTTTGGTTTTCAGTTGCGCAAGCCTACGAGGCGGGGCGGACTATGCAGTCGACCCAACACCGGGCCAGCGGTCAGACATCACCGGCTGTGAAAAAGGAAGTGTGGGTCGTGGGCCACTCATACGTGAGGCGTGCCGCGGACGTATTCAAAGCAGGTGATATGATTCACGTAGCTGGGGAATACGGGTACAGGGTGTCCTCCTACGGAAGAGGCGGTCTCTGTATTGACCAGTTTCAAGCATATTTTGAGGTTTTGTTAGGGCGGACGAGGTCACCGCCGTCTATAGTCATAGTGCATTTAGGGGGCAATGATTTGGTCACCACCGGTAGACGACTTCTCCTGGAGGCAATGCTTTCCACTGTAAGTTGGTTGGCGAGGAGAGTTCCGGGGTGCACAATTGCGTGGTCCCATATGATCCCACGAAAGGTGTGGCGGGGGGCTATTTCTATTCCTGCTTTGAATCAGTCTGTGAGAAAGCTTAATAACAAAGTGAGTAGGTTGTTCCGTTCCGGGACATTGCATTCTATTTCGCATGGCTGTATTAATGATGACAGTATGTATTCGGGGGATGGTGTTCATTTGTCTCGGGTGGGGAATGGTTTACTCATAAGAGACTTCTTAGCATGGTTAAAA
Organism: Lissotriton vulgaris; assembly: GCF_964263255.1. Lineage (NCBI taxonomy): Eukaryota > Metazoa > Chordata > Amphibia > Caudata > Salamandridae > Lissotriton > Lissotriton vulgaris. The sequence continues at coordinate 1,723,207,815 of NC_141689.1, forward strand.
ACGTTAAAGCATGACCTTTAGGTAGGAGCTTTTTGGGGGGTCCGGATAGCCGGTCAACTATCCGGCCTGTGGCGGTAAGGTCATGATCGGTGAGCAGTAATTGGAAGATCCCTATGAGTGGGCGTCACCCAACACGGATGGGAGCGCTCGGGAGAGGTGGCCTTTGGCCCCTCAACGGGGAGGCGGTCCTGTCTAAGGAGAGGCCGCCGGAAGGAAAGGAAAGGCGGTCAAGGCCCCTTCCTGTGTAGGAGGGGTTACAGCCCCCTCCTGGGGAATTTCCCGGGGCCAGTGACGTCTGCGACGGCAGATGTGGTAAGTTGTGTGGGGTTTGGGGGGAGGTCTACGCTACCTTCTAGATACTCACACGAGTCCTCGAACGACCTTTAAGTGGCGTCGAGTTTATTGGGGCCCCCGTCAAGTCAAGGGAAATTGGTAGTTGCACTTGAGGTACGCCTCAGTGCTGTCGCCCCTCCCAAGTGGGGGGGGGTATTTCTGGTTAGGGATCTTGACACCGGTTACGACCTTGCCGTTGGCCCTTAAACGTTAGGATGTACAATTTCAATATTTCAAGAAAATGTTTTGTAGGTTGTTAGTTCGGCTAGGAGAACCTCTGTATTAGAGAATCTGTTAAGGTTAGCCAAACATCGCAATGTGGTAATGAAATTGTACATTAATATGAAACTGTTTAATGTTATAATTTTTTGTTTTAATAAATACGGCCGGGGAGGGTCACTCCCTCCCTCTTCCAAAAAACTTCAAGAACTGTTTCCGGTTTCCCTCCTTTGGGGATTGTGTTGAGAGGGGGTGGCGGGTATCTCAGCCATATGGAAAGGGGCGACCACTCGGTCCCCCCGAACGTATGGCAGAGTACCTCGATCCCCCCGGGAAGCCATTTTGGGCGGGAGGCGCGTCTCGGCTGGTATGCCCGAAGCGGCGTAGCCGGGGCGCGCCCTTTCCCGCCCTAGAGTGGGCTGGCCTAGACACTGACGCGGCTGGCCACGCCCTCGGGGCAGGCAGGGGCGGGTTTACGCCCGCCCTGAAGACAGATAAAAAGGGACGCAAGACCAGAAGACATCCTCTTGTTCCTGTGCTCTGAAGATGCACCTCCTCGCTGCACGTGAGCTCGAGACGGAACGAAGAGCCAATTTTGACCCACCCACCAGCCCCTGAAGACAGCCAGTTGTTTGTAATAAAATGGATCGATAATTCTATTTCGTTTACAGGTTGTGGTATTATCGTGTTGATATTGAGTATGTAATAAAGTTGGTCGATTTTATGTATGTTTTGTGATTAAAGATATTCGGTTCTTAGTGTCCATTTATAAGCATGCTTATTTTGGTCATAGTGGCCAATGTATTGTTGGTTTAGTTAGCATTGTCGTATTTATTTTGGTCGGGCGGTAAGGTCATGATCGGTGAGCAGTAATTGGAAGATCCCTATGAGTGGGCGTCACCCAACACGGATGGGAGCGCTCGGGAGAGGTGGCCTTTGGCCCCTCAACGGGGAGGCGGTCCTGTCTAAGGAGAGGCCGCCGGAAGGAAAGGAAAGGCGGTCAAGGCCCCTTCCTGTGTAGGAGGGGTTACAGCCCCCTCCTGGGGAATTTCCCGGGGCCAGTGACGTCTGCGACGGCAGATGTGGTAAGTTGTGTGGGGTTTGGGGGGAGGTCTACGCTACCTTCTAGATACTCACACGAGTCCTCGAACGACCTTTAAGTGGCGTCGAGTTTATTGGGGCCCCCGTCAAGTCAAGGGAAATTGGTAGTTGCACTTGAGGTACGCCTCAGTGCTGTCGCCCCTCCCAAGTGGGGGGGGGTATTTCTGGTTAGGGATCTTGACACCGGTTACGACCTTGCCGTTGGCCCTTAAACGTTAGGATGTACAATTTCAATATTTCAAGAAAATGTTTTGTAGGTTGTTAGTTCGGCTAGGAGAACCTCTGTATTAGAGAATCTGTTAAGGTTAGCCAAACATCGCAATGTGGTAATGAAATTGTACATTAATATGAAACTGTTTAATGTTATAATTTTTTGTTTTAATAAATACGGCCGGGGAGGGTCACTCCCTCCCTCTTCCAAAAAACTTCAAGAACTGTTTCCGGTTTCCTTCCTTTGGGGATTGTGTTGAGAGGGGGTGGCGGGTATCTCAGCCATAAAAGTATTTTTGTTTTCAATAGCGAATGTTCGTGTAAAAAAACAGAGCAGGTCCGTTAATGGAACCCAGTCTCAGACTGTGGCATTTGTTACTGGATAAGGATTCTGGGATGGCCATTTGGACTTGGAGTTTTTGGTAACTGGCAGTAGTATTAGCTAGGCCATATGCAATAGATTTCTAGGATATGGTCACATACATTCTTGCACCCTGTAGTCTGACATGATATGAAGTTCTCTTTATTCTTGGATTAAGAGCCATAATAACATAATATGGAAAATAAGTTGAGATTTGATTTTGAGAAACAGACATTGTGGATGAAAGCAACAAAACACCATTATCATGAGTACATAAATGTTTGGGAGCACATCATCACATATATGAGCAAGATCACAGATAGCTGCAAAAATCACATTATGGTGCAAATCACGCTTGGTTCAATATCAGCAAATGTGTGGAAACACCTTTAGAAGCATAAATTACATTTAGCAATAAAAGCAAATTTAGGTGCAAAATCATCCTGTGGCAACATCAATAGGACTGTGAAAAACGGTTGTAGGGGGAAAAGTCAGTTTTAAGTGCAAAAGCATATTTAGGTGCAAAATCTGTTTTATGTTAAAAATCTCCTTTTGTTGCAACATTGCATTGCTATTCACAATCACCTTTGATGCAACATCTGCAGTGAGCTTTGCTTCACTGTTGATGCACTACAATGAACAGCACTCTTTAAGTAGGCAGAGCTATAGTGAGTAGGTAAACTGATTTACTCCTTTGGCCTGAAACATAATGTGAACTGTGCTGACTCAGAGCCCTTTGCTTTTTGATGTGGATGGCAGGAAATCAAGTAAATCTGTCTGTAGCCAGACAAACAAACAAGGGAGACATTTATATATTTTGTGGCACAGGGCAGTGCACAAGTAACCTTGCTGCACTACCCTGCATCACAGGGAAAGGACAGGAATGCACCATATGTATCCAATAGAGCACATTCTTGCCCTTTTCTCTTGCCCGTTTTTGCATCCTAGCACCAATGCTGGCACCCTGCAAGGGTGCCTGTGATGCATGTAGCATTGTTTTTGTGGGGGAAGGAACACCTTTGCTTTATCCTTTTTCTATGTGTGCTGCATTCTATAGCACAAACTCTGATACCCGATTCGGGTCAAGTTTGCGCTATATAAAAGTCTGCAAAAAAAACACATAGAAACCAGAACAAACAAGGAGAAATAAAGATATTTCTCTTCCTTACACCTCCCCTGGCAAGGCATAAGATTTTGGCACATTCCCAGGTTTACAAGTCCTTGTAAAAATGGGGGACACCCCCGCGCCGCACGGCCACCAGCTGCTGCGTGTGTCTCCCTCTGCCTGCCTTCTGCCTCGCCGCCGGCCTCGCTGACGCCTGGCCGTTCCCCTCTGGTTTTGCCAGGGTTTTTTGCCCAAAATTTGTGCTTGTTTTTTTGTTCTGTGCCGTCCGATCGCTTTTTAGCTGTTTTTCCTCTGTTTTGCCCGTCTATTGTGCCTGTATTCCCTTGTGCCTGTACCTTCGTTTTCCTTCCTGTTTTTGCCTTATTTTTCCCTCCATTTGTGCCTGTTAATGTAATTTTATCCTCTTTTGCCGTGTCCAGTTTCCTTCCTGTTTGCCCGCCTACCTCGCCGCCCTCCGCTCTCCCTCCCCGCTTCCCGCCTCCCGCCACCGCCTGTGGCCACGCCCCTTTTCTCTTCTGTTCCCTCCCCGCTCCCGCCTCCCAGCTGCTCCACCCAACCGCGCACTTGGCCTTAAATGGCGACCGTGCGACGCAGGTGAGTGTGACCCACTTGTGGGACACCCCCGCGCCGCACGGCCACCAGCTGCTGCGTGTGTCTCCCTCTGCCTGCCTTCTGCCTCGCCGCCGGCCTTGCTGACGCCTGGCCGTTCCCCTCTGGTTTTGCCAAGGTTTTTGCCCAAAATTTGTGCTTGTTTTTTTGTTCTGTGCCGTCCGATCGCTTTTTAGCTATTTTTCCTCTGTTTTGCCCGTCTATTGTGCCTGTATTCCCTTGTGCCTGTACCTTCGTTTTCCTTCCTGTTTTTGCCTTATTTTTCCCTCCATTTGTGCCTGTTAATGTAATTTTATCCTCTTTTGCCGTGTCCAGTTTCCTTCCTGTTTGCCCGCCTACCTCGCCGCCCTCCGCTCTCCCTCCCCGCTTCCCGCCTCCCGCCACCGCCTGTGGCCACGCCCCTTTTCTCTTCTGTTCCCTCCCCGCTCCCGCCTCCCAGCTGCTCCGCCCACCCGCGCACTTCGCCTTAAATGGCGACCGTGCGAACGCGCAGCGGTCACGCGCAGCGGGCGCGCCGATTGTGCGCCGAAGGCGCGCCAAAGGTAAGCCCGTCTACGCCCGTCCGCGCCTGGACCGCGCCCAGTGCCAGGACCCCTGGCCCACGAGGACACCGACCGACCCGCCTGACGTACTCCGCCGCCACCCTCACCGCTCTCAACACCGGCCGACTCCCAGAATGCCATCAAGCCACTCCACGACGTACCCACGGACCTTTCAGCTGCCACGCCTGCAAGTTCACCTGCACCCGGACCTGCCCCGCACCAGCACCCGCCAAGTCTAACACCAGCAGCACCCACCTCAAGTGCATCCTGCTCAACACCCGCTCCGTCCACAGACACGCCATCGAACTCTGGAACCTTCTAGACGCCACAGCCCCTGACGTTGCCTTCCTCACGGAGACCTGGATGAACGCCTCTTCAGCTCCCGACATCGCCATCGCCATCCCAGAGGGCTACAAGATCGTCCGGAGGGACCGAAACGCCAACCAGATGGGCGGAGGCATCGCCATCATCCACAGGAGCACCATCCGTCTCACGACCAGCACCGACAAAACTCTGACCAGCGCCGAACACCTGCATTTCCAGATCCACACCAACCCGAACACCACCCTCAGAGGCACCCTGATCTACCGACCCCCTGGACCACGCACGCAATTCAGCGAGGACATCGCCGAATTTGTCAGCCCGCACGCCCTCCCCTCCGCTGACTACATCCTCCTGGGAGACCTCAACTTCCATCTGGAGAACAACAACGACCGTAACACCAGCACCCTGCTCGACAACCTCGCCAACCTGGGACTCAAGCAACTGGTGTCCACCCCCACCCACCTCGCCGGACACACACTCGACGGAGTCTTCTCTTCCAGCACAGACATCGACTTCAGCCACGCCACAGAGCTTCAATGGACGGACCACAGCTGCGTCCACTTCACCTTCAAGAGAACAACGACCCACCAACACCAGCAACAGGCTGCCCGCAGAAGCTGGAACAAGATCACAGCAGACCAGCTCGCCACCTCCCTGTGCCAGCACCCTCCTGCCAGCTCAACGAACCTCAGCCAGGCCGCCGACAACCTCACAAAGTGGATCAGCAACTGCGCGGACAAACTCGCCCCACTGAGGACCCCGCCTAGCAGACCCGGCAGCAAGAAGGCCCCATGGTTCACCGACGAACTCAAGAGCTCCAAGAAGAACTGCCGAGCCCTCGAGAAAGTCTGGAGAAGGGAACCGACACCAGACAACAGGACCTCCTTCAAACTTGCCACCCGGAAACACCACCAGCTGATCCGCGCCGCCAAGAAAACAGCATTCAAGGACCGGTTGGACAACAACGCACACAACTGCAAGGAACTCTTCAACATCGTGAAAGAGCTTTCCAACCCCAGCGCAGGAAACAACGACATCACCCTATCGCAAGACTGTCATGTGCTTATCTAGGTTCCTGATCGATACTGTGACCTTATGCCCCTATTCGGCTATAAAGCCCTTTTATTCCCTATATTGGCATAACCGTTCAAGTGCGATTTTCTGAAAAGTCATCTCTGGCCTCACACGAGCAGAGCCACAGAGCCACATTCCAGCATGACTCTCTGCTACTTCCTTTGCGACCAATTAGTGCAATGACAGAGCAGCAGTCACTATCTGATATTCCTAGATAACACTCCGAGTTCTTCAACAAGATAAAAACTTAGCAAACCTGGAAATCCCCGCTTGCTATGTTTTGATTAGTAATAGAACTCTAATGAGCAACTGATAGCTGCCACTTCCTAGTGACATCTTTAATTGACGTCTTATGTCCAGCAAACTTGCGTCAAACCCGGCACCTGTCAGGTATAAATATTACCAACGTTGCCTTAAGCAATGTGAGCTGTTGTGAACAGGGAGCGAAGCTAGCTGCTGTTGAGCGAGAGCTACTGTTGCTGATGCCAGCTGCCAGCATGACCAGTGTTGGTAAAAACTAGCACTCTGTCGCTGCAGCCTGCTATCCCGTGGTGGTGAAGCTACTGATTACCATTATCGCCGCTACAGCGCGAACTGTGGTTCAGTACGCTTGAGGAGCCGTGCAGCCGTCCTCTGCGAAGACATCCAGCCCAGCTGCCCGCGGACGCTGTCACCCCTCCTTCCTCCCGACGCGCTGAGAGAAGCCGCTGCCTTTCTCGTGCAGAGAAATCCAGTCCCGGCGCTTCCAGTTTACCCTCGCAGGTGACTGGGATATCGAGAGAGACCCCTGAAGGAGATACCAATCCTCCATCATTCTATTCAGAGGTATGGTGTTGACTAAACCCTTAGAAGAGAATTCTTGAAACAAACCTTGGCAAAACCAACTTAACTTAAGCTACTTACTTACTCCCCCTTCTCACGTGTTAGGCTTAGGTCAGGCACACTGGGGTAGGCTTAGTTAGAAGCACCAGTTGAGTATGTTAGCCTAATGTATATATGACTGTATAAATGTTTTATTACTTTTAAACCATTGTATGGCTAAGAAACCATATCAATGCTTTTACAGTTCTATTTCGCAATTCTTATCTTACTGTACGTACTTTTTATAATAACAGTTATTGCAATTGTGGCAATACATTTCTCTTGTACGAGAAGAAAGACTGTTCAATAAATGTTAACCCTTTATTGATACACGCCCGTCTCTCTATTCTCTACATATTGTGAAAGTAAACTGCACTAGACTGACTGAGTGAAATCTATGTCTATTGTTTCACACGACCCTAGAGATCGACTCTTGATCTGAGGAGCAAAGTTGTCATGTTGCACGGTTGTTGGAAAACTGAATCCCTTCTTGTCTGTGCCAAGGAAGCTGATCACTTCCTATGCAGAGAAGAAAGTTTCCAGTGACCTCTGAGCTAGTTGGTAACACAACCCAATTAAGTTTAGCATAGTCAGTGGAGGCCTGGAATATAGCCAGTTCCACGTCGATACTACTGTTTATGTTATTCCAATGCGCAGGGCCTAGTGGGAAACTAGGAACTACACTACATGGCGCCCAAACGTTTGGTAAGGCGATAAACTAACGTAAGACTTGTAGAGTAACTCAGTCGTGCATATTTCACACCCCTTTCACCCGTAAATACTCCAATAGACGTCTGGAGTGGGTGAAAGGTTAAAATCCGCCCGACCTTAGTAGGAAGAGATTCCTATGTAAAGCTCCGGTTTATTCAACGTTGAAGGATACAGTGTTCCAAAATATTGTGCATCTAATCTTTGTCTCCTTGGAGACCTACTCTGCAAAAACTGCATTCATACAATGTCAGTAGAAAACAGCGGCACCTCTGGGGCCGCAGTAGATGCGACTCAGCAAGGTCCGGAACAAGCAGACCCGGATGCTATTATCATCCCGGTCCAGTTAAGAAGATCTATAACTTTAAAACTTATAGAGAATGGACTGACACCTCAAGGTGGTACAGTAATTTTCGTGATAGAGGCTCACGAGTATCGGCAGACAGAGGTATTCTATTCATGGATAAACTTTCCAGCGGTAAACGCAATAACACAAGAGTTTCACTATTACAAAATAGAGGAACCTCCGGATGAGTACGCCCCTTTCGAGGAGGTTGAAATTCCACTTAAATTTCAAGAGCACCTGCTCTGGTTTAATGGCGCCCTAAAACACAATGATCACATAACCAGGCTCGGTCCACTAGGTAGACCAGGAGCCACGTGGCCGGTTCTAGCCAGCTACACACCACATCCTGACATTGCAAGAATGTCTAGAGAAGAGCTGTTAGCACAGCTAAACACATTAATAAAAATACATAGGCAATTAGTCCAATATGTAATACGGACTGCAACAGTCCAGCCAGCTGTTAATACACCACAGCTGACCCCTCATCAGGGGAACACAAATAAAATTACACCACAGAACATACAGTCATGTCTTGGTAAAACACCCGTAAAACGGGAACAAATTCCTTTCTGGTTAGCCCAGAAAATCACTCAAATAGAGGCAGTATTTCCTGATACTACCCCTATTGAGAAACACAGAATCTTGACAATCTGCCTTCCTATGGGAATCGCACCACACGTGGAGGACTGCGACACTTGGGGTACAGTCTTTGCTTCCATTTACACAAAAACACACGGTGTTCCGTCTATGGCGGTAATACCAGAAGTGCTAAAACAGATTCAAAATGAATTCGGTCCAGAGCCCGCCTTAAATCTGGGTATGAAATTACTGAAAGATTTCAAGCAGGTCACGGCTATATTATTAGCCAATGTAAAGGGAGAAGCAGCATCTGTGGCGATTCGCCAGAAGTTGAGGGAAACAGATATAAAAGATCCTGTTGAGCTTGCAAAAATCATAGAAAAATGCTATGAAGAATTAGGTAGAGACAGCTTGGGTGGAAAACCAGTTAAACCCCAACTGCTCGAAAATCCAGAAAAATTATTTATTAAAAATAATTCAAACACTCCTAAAAAGAGCTGGGATGGAAATAAACAATCCACTCCCAAGGAAAAAGTTTTCCAGTCCAGAGGAAGGTCTCCTCGACGGAGGGAAAGAACTCCGACTCGAGAACGCCAGTCTCCCCAACGGGAGCCCTCTGAGAAAAGATATAACCTTAGAAATAGGGATAATATAAAAAAACCTGATAGATATCAAAGTACTGATACACGTCCCTCTCGATCTCTTCCACAGAATTCGGAAAGAAGAGGACGGTCAGACGCAGGAGAGCAAACCAAGTCCAAAGACAAGGAACCTGCTCAAAATAAGAAATCTCAATTTCAGAAAAAGAAGGTAGCCAGTATTAGAGTAATCAACCATGCCGAGAATACTGAGGACACAGTTGAAAAACGGGGAGTGGGCATTGACAATGTTGGACAGTGCAGCAGAGATCAGTATAGCGCGCAAGAACTTGATGAGTCATCTGGAGACAGTGGACACGAATGAATACATTCAGGTTGAAACTGCCGACGCCAGACTTAGCGAGCCCCATAAAATATACGAAATAACATTGCGTATGGAGGGTGATAAGACTAGGAAAATTAAGGGTCTATTTTGGGATAAGCTCTCAAAAGGCTATGATATTCTGTTAGCTGAAAAAGATTGGCCCCCGGAGTTTGTCAGGGAGTGCCCTCGTGGCGAAGAGGTAATTATGCCTGCCTTCTCGAATCACATACCGATTCACAAAAAATACACATATGCAAGGAAATGGGCAGTAGCCCAGGCACCTGCATTGTATAAAAATCACGTAGGATGGGATGAGGATTCACCACCTCACAAAATCCAACTAAAAAGTGAACCAACTGCCCAACGGCAGTATCCCATAAAGCAAGAAGCTAAAAAACAGGTCAGGGAGATCTTAGATCAACTTGAATACCAGGGGGTGATTGAAACATGCACCTCTCAAACGAACAATCCTTTGTTTCCTGTCTCCAAGCCAGACAATTCATATCGTCTAGTTTTGGACTACAGACACCTTAATACATGTTGCAAAACTTTTGCAGTACAAAACTCGCATAGTGCAGCCCTAATGAATAACATAGTTAGGAAAAAATATAAAACGACATTAGACATTTCTAATCGTTTCTTTTGTCAAAACATTGCACCAGAAAGCAGATACTTGACCGCTTTCTCCGCATTTGGGTCGCAGAAAAAATTCTGTCGACTCCCACAGGGGTTCAAGAACAGCCCAGGACTATTCTCAGCTAGAGTAACAGAGTTACTACAAATCTATGATGATGAAGCATTATCTTACGTAGATGATATTTATCTCACAGACGACGACTTGGATACTCACTTGAAAAGAGTGAACACCATTATACTTGGGTTCGCAGCAGAGGGTTACAAATTCAACTTTAAAAAGTCCCGAATTGCCCATCTGACAGTACTATTTTTAGGGTACGAATTATCAAGTGAAGGGAAAAGCCTAGCGGACAACTTCTTAGAGAAGTGCGCTGTACTCCAAGCTCCAAAAACGCTGAAGAATTTACAGTCAATACTAGGTTTTCTGAATTTCGGAAGAACTTACATTCTAAATTACGCAGAGAGGGTTAAACCTTTCTACGAACTAATTAAACCTGATTTAAAACAAATCAATTGGATTCAAAAACACACAGAAATTTTGAGATCACTGCAAACAGACATGTTAGCAAAAACTAAATTAGATACACGTGACAACACACGTGATCTGGTAATCCGAGTCATCCCAGGAAGATACGGATTCACGTACCTAACCTCTAATGAGGGAGAAAAGGTACCAATTTCAATTAAATCTCACTTGTACACACAAGCAGAAAAAACATTCAGTCACACAGAAAGAACTGTGAACGCAGTGCAAATCGCATTAGCAAATGAAAGAGAACTAGCACACGGCAAACGGATTAATATCCTTACAGCGGAATCTGCCTTCGAGGCGCTATTCAGCCCAGTAAACCTGCCTACAGTGTCACTGGATCCAAAATGGATACAGTGCATAGATTCTCTAGGAGCGGAAGATGTGAAATACTATTTCACCCCGCAATACACAGAACTGAATGATTTAGAATATGAAGAAGAATATCCTCTGCCAATCGAAATCCTACCTCTCCCACAATACGCCTGTATAATCTATACAGATAGCTTTGTACAGCATTTTAATGTAGAGAGAAAATCCTACGATGCAGCATGTGCGATCATTAAATGTCGTTGGCTGTGCGGTAAAATCAAACCGAAAATAACAAAAACTGAATCAGTTAAGTACTGTTCGGTTCAAAGAACTGAAATCAGATCTTTAAAGATGGCGCTCGAAAATGCAGAACGCGAATTCCCCACACTTATAGTGTGCGATTCTCATTTTTGCGTAAATTCTTTCAACAACAAACTGCAGAGTTGGATCGAAAACGACTACACAGATGACACAGGTGCCACAATAAAGCATAAAAAGCTCTGGAACGAGGTAGCTCTTTTACACAAAGAACTACAAAAGACTCACGTGATTCACGCACAGAGTCTTCAACGTGATGGCGTTCACGTTGCAGGGAATTCATTGGCTAATACAGCCAAAGCGGAAGCAACTAAACCGGCTTCCGTAGCCACAAAAAAGCGTACAGATAAGTATATAGACGGGGAAACCATGCTGGCAGTAAAAACGACCGTAAAAGGCGACTGTGCAGCACTACCCGTAAACTATCCACTCAATTATGCATACATAATCGATGCAAACTCCGTTCCTTTTGCTCGAATCCCTGGAGTGGGGGATAGAGTAATTCCAAACAGGAGCAGGAGGGGCTTCCTCTTACTGGAAGCACACATGGGGTTGGGACTGAGACACCAAACAATCAAAGCCTCTCTGAAAGAATTGCAATCAGAGTACTGGTGGCCAGGAATGAGTATAGATATTCAATGTTTTGCTCAAAATTGTGAAGACTGCAACAGAGATCGCAGTAATGAACAGGCCAGTGTAGTTTCAGGATCCCTTCGAGACAGCATAAGGCGGTCTATCTGCGCAATCAAAGAAGAGAAGCGCGTCCCAGTGTACAACGTTTAAGACGAAATACACTTAAATAATGAGGCCTCCAGCACTCGGCTGACGCTAGAACTGTTATAAAAAGATTAGCGAGTCCATATCGGCATATACGCAATTACCACGTTCCATTCTGACCAGGGTCCTGCTTTCAGCTCTCGAGCTTATAAGGAGGCCATGGCTAGCATGGGAATTGGGTTGCGGTATTCTTGTCCGTCGCATAAGTGTGGTAGAAAGAAAAAACCGGGATATAAAGCAATCTATAACAGCGAAGGTATTAGGTTCAGGCGCTGGGTGGGTCAAACATTTAATAAGTGTCCAGACTAGTCTTAACAACATGCCAAGAAATTCTCTGAAAGGTTTCAGCCCATACGAACTATTGTTCGGAATTAGAATGAACGTTCAGGACCTCGATAGTCAGATATCAGTGGTACAAAAAGAAACAAAGCAGTTTGAAGTAAAAGACCGTTTGGCTGTTTTACAGGAACTGAATGAAACAAGAAAATCATTAAGCAACATAAAGTTAAAGCAACAGCCAAGTACCACTGACGAGGCACCACCCGCAACAGCCCCAGCAAGGCCTGTCTGGATTCCAAAGATTGGGGATCTAGTCAGAGAAAAGATCGCGGTTAAGAAGGAATTTGGGCCTTCTTACAGAAAAGCAGTACCTGTCTTGGCAGTCACCGGAACAAGATCAGTTGTGCTACCGCCCCTTGCTGGTAAAAAGGAGAACAGAATCGTGTCCATCGATCTGGTAAAACCACAAGCATGTGGCCTATAATCAACAGTAGGCCCAGTGGACTCCCAAGAAACAACAGAATACCCAAACTTGCAACAATCCAAGAGGTTCAAACTGAAAGACTCATCACATTCGATCAGCCTGCAGTGCACAATGAAGGACTATGCAATATTGCCATGGAACTCGTGCCTCTTGAAACACAAATTGAAACAGTTCGTCAAGAAACACCAGTCTACACTAATGTGGCACCAGAAAGTGCTACCGAGAGACAGATTGAAAAAACAATCCCCTCAATTGACAGAACTGCCTCTGGTTATTTCATCAACTTCGACAACTTCTCTGAAGATTTAAACGACCCCGAAGTGATGCCAGAAACAAAAAAGTCTTTTAAAGAAAAAGCAACAGAACTCTTTCATCAACTGAAGGAAATCTACCTAATTTCCCCTTGGCTAGAGTTCTGGTTCGGTCTAGGTGTATTTTTCCTCCTGCTTTGGCTCATCATGGTACTATGTTTGGGAAAATTCATTGAAGGAAAATATATTACAATGGACACAGCAAGTCAGAACATCAACCTAGTCCTGAAACCACACAGATCATCCCACGTGAAGAAAAGAGAACTGTCAACAGTAAATGTCACAGCAATTCCAATACCTGGTGGGGTAGTATGGGAGAAAACAGACTATGAGATCTATGGTCCGGTCGAAATCCTGAAGTATCCTCATCAACTAAAGGTTTCCTTAAGTGACTTTGTTACACCTAGTACATTCTCTGATGATTGGGACTTTAACAGTATTAATGACATGATGTCTGATTTAGTAATGTCAGCTAGATTCACAGATCATGATTATTTACAAGGTTCATCTAGTTATGAGCAGTTATTCTGTTATACCCACTATGGGGATCATTACTTGCATAAATCTGCACAGCCTAGAAATGTTTTTATGTATAATCAATGGGAACATTGTTCTACACCACCTAAAAGCAGTTCTAAAGCATTTTTTGAGAAATTCAAATACTTCTCAGGGTTTAACACAAGTGATGCAGAAACGTTTTATTATAAACTGTTAGATAAAACAGGAATGAAAACAATGCTGACAAATTCTAAATTGATATATTCAGAAGCATTTTATGACAAAATGATGACATTTGGTTTTGATTATTGGAAAAATAATATTGAAACGAAAACAATTTGGGGTACAAAAGATTGGCAGGTGCAAGGCTTAGAAGCACTGTTTAGAACCTGCATGATACCAGAACAAATGTTATTTTTAAATGACACTGTACACCAAACATCTTGTCTTGGCCTAGCTAAGAACAAAGAAATGAAAACACCGTCTATACCAAAGCCAATAGCTGAGAATGCAACTGCAGATAATGAGTTAGACGTGTCACACATTTTACATTTCAACAGAACACATCCTGATTGGAAAAAGTGGTTAATCTGGCCTACAGACACAAATAACTGTCAAGATAGGTTCCTGAATAAAACACAGGGTTTAAAAATGACCAGATTAGACTCAAGATATTCCCAGAGACAACATCCAGGAATAATAACAACATACAGTGTAGGTAAACTCTGCCTAGAATGGCTAGCTACATCCACACTGGCTGAAATTAAGCAACACTTGTCTTTATTAAAAGATGGTGCTGATTTGCGCGATTTCATTTTTGGACCACGCAAACAGCGTCAAAAGCGTTTCATAGCGACCAGCATCTATGCTGCTTACAACGAGGCTTGGAAAGTAAAGCAAATTGAAACTGCTGAAAAGATACGAGAAATTGATCGTATTAATTTGGAGAAATCACTTTCTGTGGTAGACAATGGGTTAATGACTCTGTCTTCCAGAATATATTCTTTGGACAATATTGTATCCTCTGCCTTTGATGTGATAGACAGAGATTTGCTAATGTTACAACATGGCCAGTCTCAATTACGCTCTATTATAGAACTAGGCTGGACGCTGCAAAATCTTCGTTCAGGCTATGTGCCTTGGCGTCTGATAAACACAACGTCATTGTTTTCCATTTTTAACCTTACTGATAAACAGATCAGTTTGGCACAGAAAGGAGCAGACTATACAATTTTGAGCATCGAGAAACTCGAGAGATTACCATTGACAATGTCAGAGAGCCCTGTCATTGAATGGATAATACACGGAATTATCACAATTCCGATTACAACTTTCCGATTTCATAAGTGCCTTGAGTACATACCTGCTGGCCAGTATGAACAATTGGGTAAAGGATACTTAAAATCCGAATGGAAATTACCATACACTCATTCTTGCTATAGTGACAGCGACAAAAATGTATTTCTTAGTGGTGACAACTGTAAACACTCACTAAGCGGTATACTTTTGTGTCAGGGTATTAATTTACACGGAGCATGTGATGGAAATTCAAACAACCTTTCATGCCACCAGCTAGTCACACCTGCAACTCAGATAGAGCCCTTCTTTATGCAACTCGCAAACGGGAGTTACATTCTAAGAACGGATCACAGGTGCTGTGGCCTCGCGCCCGGACTAAGTTATCTAGTAGAAGTAACGTCCATGGTCAAATGCTGTATGCAAGCATTGTTCCCGAGCGGGCCTCCAGACATAGTGACTCCCATCTGGCCTCGTCTGAATCTCTATTCTATACGAATTGATACATTAAGCAAAATGAAATCTGTGCTTTTACAGACAACAGTGCCTATAACGTCATCTAAAGAGACGTATGATCTTCTAGTCGCAAGGACGGCTACTGAGGTTCATGACCTTTTATCAACAAATTGCCCCGTGCATTTCGTAGAAATGTTGAGCCAACTCCTTAACATGTCTAGTGCAACAAGCATCCCAGGCATATTTAAGACAGTCTTTACGGGACTGCTAACACCCTTCCAGGCAATTTTGGGAATCTTTCCTAATTTTGTGCACTCCATTTTTGGTGGTATTCCACTATTTTTTGGACTCATCGCAGGGATTCTATTTTTGACCCTCCTGCTACGTTATGGCAAGCCTCGGCTCAGACATAGCTCCCATGGGAATGGAAGAGACAATCCTAGCAATGCGCTACAGGGACAGGATAACTAACGTCCTCGGATTGGCCAGGCTGAGAGATCTAAACATGACCTGGTTCCTTTCATTCAGACCGATATGGCAAAATTGCATTTTACCTGTGCTACGGTGTATGCTTTGCGGCGAGGAATGCGTGTTGGACATCTGTCTTTCACTTCCATCAGCAGTACCAATGGACGTCGATACTTTGCTAAGTCCAATAACAGCTCACGCATTGTGTTGTCCCCAGCGGCTACCAATCCTGATGACGGCATTTGTGGAGACTCCTGTACTACAGCCAAGTGGTAACAGTGGAGCGAGTGACAAAAGCAACATCATCCAGGTACAACGTTCTGTGAGCAGGACTGGTACTGTCTTCGAGGACAGCAATCATTCTCACACCTGCCAAGTTACAGCGCTATCTAATTTGGTTGAACTATCACCTGATTTTGTAGACCAATTCTTTGCGAGCCTGTCTGATACGATGTTCTCACCCATAGAGAAACAATAACTTTTGAAAAGCTTTCCGACACACAACGTTCCTATGAACTCTGGATTCGGCCTTCAGTTTTGATCAACAAAAAACTGCCAGGAGCTTTGGTAAACTGATTTTTCTCTGAATTGGACAATTTTTAAAATATTGACCTTTTTCTTCTTTTTGGCACGAACAATTCTTTGCTTAACGTAAAAACTATTCTTAGAGAACAGAAGCTTCACACTTCTATTTCTAAACACATCTAGAGACATAACAACATAACACCAGCCTCTAGCACACATGTTATTACAATGCATTTTTATGTGATGATTTATCTCGCATTTCTTCTGTCAGAGATACTTCATGTGTAATTCTTTATGCATAATCGTTCATTGATTTCATATGCAATAATTTTTGAATGATTACTATGCTTTTTAAAACTACGTACAGTACCTAAATTCCATGTATTACAAGTACGCCTATTTCGAATGCATTTATGTATTTTGGGGTGGGCTATGTTACACAATGTTACACATGCATCTAATTGCTTAGTTTTAGTAATTTTGATGGACATGAATTCGTGGAGTGGGTGTCATGTGCTTATCTAGGTTCCTGATCGATACTGTGACCTTATGCCCCTATTCGGCTATAAAGCCCTTTTATTCCCTATATTGGCATAACCGTTCAAGTGCGATTTTCTGAAAAGTCATCTCTGGCCTCACACGAGCAGAGCCACAGAGCCACATTCCAGCATGACTCTCTGCTACTTCCTTTGCGACCAATTAGTGCAATGACAGAGCAGCAGTCACTATCTGATATTCCTAGATAACACTCCGAGTTCTTCAACAAGATAAAAACTTAGCAAACCTGGAAATCCCCGCTTGCTATGTTTTGATTAGTAATAGAACTCTAATGAGCAACTGATAGCTGCCACTTCCTAGTGACATCTTTAATTGACGTCTTATGTCCAGCAAACTTGCGTCAAACCCGGCACCTGTCAGGTATAAATATTACCAACGTTGCCTTAAGCAATGTGAGCTGTTGTGAACAGGGAGCGAAGCTAGCTGCTGTTGAGCGAGAGCTACTGTTGCTGATGCCAGCTGCCAGCATGACCAGTGTTGGTAAAAACTAGCACTCTGTCGCTGCAGCCTGCTATCCCGTGGTGGTGAAGCTACTGATTACCATTATCGCCGCTACAGCGCGAACTGTGGTTCAGTACGCTTGAGGAGCCGTGCAGCCGTCCTCTGCGAAGACATCCAGCCCAGCTGCCCGCGGACGCTGTCACCCCTCCTTCCTCCCGACGCGCTGAGAGAAGCCGCTGCCTTTCTCGTGCAGAGAAATCCAGTCCCGGCGCTTCCAGTTTACCCTCGCAGGTGACTGGGATATCGAGAGAGACCCCTGAAGGAGATACCAATCCTCCATCATTCTATTCAGAGGTATGGTGTTGACTAAACCCTTAGAAGAGAATTCTTGAAACAAACCTTGGCAAAACCAACTTAACTTAAGCTACTTACTTACTCCCCCTTCTCACGTGTTAGGCTTAGGTCAGGCACACTGGGGTAGGCTTAGTTAGAAGCACCAGTTGAGTATGTTAGCCTAATGTATATATGACTGTATAAATGTTTTATTACTTTTAAACCATTGTATGGCTAAGAAACCATATCAATGCTTTTACAGTTCTATTTCGCAATTCTTATCTTACTGTACGTACTTTTTATAATAACAGTTATTGCAATTGTGGCAATACATTTCTCTTGTACGAGAAGAAAGACTGTTCAATAAATGTTAACCCTTTATTGATACACGCCCGTCTCTCTATTCTCTACATATTGTGAAAGTAAACTGCACTAGACTGACTGAGTGAAATCTATGTCTATTGTTTCACACGACCCTAGAGATCGACTCTTGATCTGAGGAGCAAAGTTGTCATGTTGCACGGTTGTTGGAAAACTGAATCCCTTCTTGTCTGTGCCAAGGAAGCTGATCACTTCCTATGCAGAGAAGAAAGTTTCCAGTGACCTCTGAGCTAGTTGGTAACACAACCCAATTAAGTTTAGCATAGTCAGTGGAGGCCTGGAATATAGCCAGTTCCACGTCGATACTACTGTTTATGTTATTCCAATGCGCAGGGCCTAGTGGGAAACTAGGAACTACACTACATGGCGCCCAAACGTTTGGTAAGGCGATAAACTAACGTAAGACTTGTAGAGTAACTCAGTCGTGCATATTTCACACCCCTTTCACCCGTAAATACTCCAATAGACGTCTGGAGTGGGTGAAAGGTTAAAATCCGCCCGACCTTAGTAGGAAGAGATTCCTATGTAAAGCTCCGGTTTATTCAACGTTGAAGGATACAGTGTTCCAAAATATTGTGCATCTAATCTTTGTCTCCTTGGAGACCTACTCTGCAAAAACTGCATTCATACAATGTCAGTAGAAAACAGCGGCACCTCTGGGGCCGCAGTAGATGCGACTCAGCAAGGTCCGGAACAAGCAGACCCGGATGCTATTATCATCCCGGTCCAGTTAAGAAGATCTATAACTTTAAAACTTATAGAGAATGGACTGACACCTCAAGGTGGTACAGTAATTTTCGTGATAGAGGCTCACGAGTATCGGCAGACAGAGGTATTCTATTCATGGATAAACTTTCCAGCGGTAAACGCAATAACACAAGAGTTTCACTATTACAAAATAGAGGAACCTCCGGATGAGTACGCCCCTTTCGAGGAGGTTGAAATTCCACTTAAATTTCAAGAGCACCTGCTCTGGTTTAATGGCGCCCTAAAACACAATGATCACATAACCAGGCTCGGTCCACTAGGTAGACCAGGAGCCACGTGGCCGGTTCTAGCCAGCTACACACCACATCCTGACATTGCAAGAATGTCTAGAGAAGAGCTGTTAGCACAGCTAAACACATTAATAAAAATACATAGGCAATTAGTCCAATATGTAATACGGACTGCAACAGTCCAGCCAGCTGTTAATACACCACAGCTGACCCCTCATCAGGGGAACACAAATAAAATTACACCACAGAACATACAGTCATGTCTTGGTAAAACACCCGTAAAACGGGAACAAATTCCTTTCTGGTTAGCCCAGAAAATCACTCAAATAGAGGCAGTATTTCCTGATACTACCCCTATTGAGAAACACAGAATCTTGACAATCTGCCTTCCTATGGGAATCGCACCACACGTGGAGGACTGCGACACTTGGGGTACAGTCTTTGCTTCCATTTACACAAAAACACACGGTGTTCCGTCTATGGCGGTAATACCAGAAGTGCTAAAACAGATTCAAAATGAATTCGGTCCAGAGCCCGCCTTAAATCTGGGTATGAAATTACTGAAAGATTTCAAGCAGGTCACGGCTATATTATTAGCCAATGTAAAGGGAGAAGCAGCATCTGTGGCGATTCGCCAGAAGTTGAGGGAAACAGATATAAAAGATCCTGTTGAGCTTGCAAAAATCATAGAAAAATGCTATGAAGAATTAGGTAGAGACAGCTTGGGTGGAAAACCAGTTAAACCCCAACTGCTCGAAAATCCAGAAAAATTATTTATTAAAAATAATTCAAACACTCCTAAAAAGAGCTGGGATGGAAATAAACAATCCACTCCCAAGGAAAAAGTTTTCCAGTCCAGAGGAAGGTCTCCTCGACGGAGGGAAAGAACTCCGACTCGAGAACGCCAGTCTCCCCAACGGGAGCCCTCTGAGAAAAGATATAACCTTAGAAATAGGGATAATATAAAAAAACCTGATAGATATCAAAGTACTGATACACGTCCCTCTCGATCTCTTCCACAGAATTCGGAAAGAAGAGGACGGTCAGACGCAGGAGAGCAAACCAAGTCCAAAGACAAGGAACCTGCTCAAAATAAGAAATCTCAATTTCAGAAAAAGAAGGTAGCCAGTATTAGAGTAATCAACCATGCCGAGAATACTGAGGACACAGTTGAAAAACGGGGAGTGGGCATTGACAATGTTGGACAGTGCAGCAGAGATCAGTATAGCGCGCAAGAACTTGATGAGTCATCTGGAGACAGTGGACACGAATGAATACATTCAGGTTGAAACTGCCGACGCCAGACTTAGCGAGCCCCATAAAATATACGAAATAACATTGCGTATGGAGGGTGATAAGACTAGGAAAATTAAGGGTCTATTTTGGGATAAGCTCTCAAAAGGCTATGATATTCTGTTAGCTGAAAAAGATTGGCCCCCGGAGTTTGTCAGGGAGTGCCCTCGTGGCGAAGAGGTAATTATGCCTGCCTTCTCGAATCACATACCGATTCACAAAAAATACACATATGCAAGGAAATGGGCAGTAGCCCAGGCACCTGCATTGTATAAAAATCACGTAGGATGGGATGAGGATTCACCACCTCACAAAATCCAACTAAAAAGTGAACCAACTGCCCAACGGCAGTATCCCATAAAGCAAGAAGCTAAAAAACAGGTCAGGGAGATCTTAGATCAACTTGAATACCAGGGGGTGATTGAAACATGCACCTCTCAAACGAACAATCCTTTGTTTCCTGTCTCCAAGCCAGACAATTCATATCGTCTAGTTTTGGACTACAGACACCTTAATACATGTTGCAAAACTTTTGCAGTACAAAACTCGCATAGTGCAGCCCTAATGAATAACATAGTTAGGAAAAAATATAAAACGACATTAGACATTTCTAATCGTTTCTTTTGTCAAAACATTGCACCAGAAAGCAGATACTTGACCGCTTTCTCCGCATTTGGGTCGCAGAAAAAATTCTGTCGACTCCCACAGGGGTTCAAGAACAGCCCAGGACTATTCTCAGCTAGAGTAACAGAGTTACTACAAATCTATGATGATGAAGCATTATCTTACGTAGATGATATTTATCTCACAGACGACGACTTGGATACTCACTTGAAAAGAGTGAACACCATTATACTTGGGTTCGCAGCAGAGGGTTACAAATTCAACTTTAAAAAGTCCCGAATTGCCCATCTGACAGTACTATTTTTAGGGTACGAATTATCAAGTGAAGGGAAAAGCCTAGCGGACAACTTCTTAGAGAAGTGCGCTGTACTCCAAGCTCCAAAAACGCTGAAGAATTTACAGTCAATACTAGGTTTTCTGAATTTCGGAAGAACTTACATTCTAAATTACGCAGAGAGGGTTAAACCTCTCTACGAACTAATTAAACCTGATTTAAAACAAATCAATTGGATTCAAAAACACACAGAAATTTTGAGATCACTGCAAACAGACATGTTAGCAAAAACTAAATTAGATACACGTGACAACACACGTGATCTGGTAATCCGAGTCATCCCAGGAAGATACGGATTCACGTACCTAACCTCTAATGAGGGAGAAAAGGTACCAATTTCAATTAAATCTCACTTGTACACACAAGCAGAAAAAACATTCAGTCACACAGAAAGAACTGTGAACGCAGTGCAAATCGCATTAGCAAATGAAAGAGAACTAGCACACGGCAAACGGATTAATATCCTTACAGCGGAATCTGCCTTCGAGGCGCTATTCAGCCCAGTAAACCTGCCTACAGTGTCACTGGATCCAAAATGGATACAGTGCATAGATTCTCTAGGAGCGGAAGATGTGAAATACTATTTCACCCCGCAATACACAGAACTGAATGATTTAGAATATGAAGAAGAATATCCTCTGCCAATCGAAATCCTACCTCTCCCACAATACGCCTGTATAATCTATACAGATAGCTTTGTACAGCATTTTAATGTAGAGAGAAAATCCTACGATGCAGCATGTGCGATCATTAAATGTCGTTGGCTGTGCGGTAAAATCAAACCGAAAATAACAAAAACTGAATCAGTTAAGTACTGTTCGGTTCAAAGAACTGAAATCAGATCTTTAAAGATGGCGCTCGAAAATGCAGAACGCGAATTCCCCACACTTATAGTGTGCGATTCTCATTTTTGCGTAAATTCTTTCAACAACAAACTGCAGAGTTGGATCGAAAACGACTACACAGATGACACAGGTGCCACAATAAAGCATAAAAAGCTCTGGAACGAGGTAGCTCTTTTACACAAAGAACTACAAAAGACTCACGTGATTCACGCACAGAGTCTTCAACGTGATGGCGTTCACGTTGCAGGGAATTCATTGGCTAATACAGCCAAAGCGGAAGCAACTAAACCGGCTTCCGTAGCCACAAAAAAGCGTACAGATAAGTATATAGACGGGGAAACCATGCTGGCAGTAAAAACGACCGTAAAAGGCGACTGTGCAGCACTACCCGTAAACTATCCACTCAATTATGCATACATAATCGATGCAAACTCCGTTCCTTTTGCTCGAATCCCTGGAGTGGGGGATAGAGTAATTCCAAACAGGAGCAGGAGGGGCTTCCTCTTACTGGAAGCACACATGGGGTTGGGACTGAGACACCAAACAATCAAAGCCTCTCTGAAAGAATTGCAATCAGAGTACTGGTGGCCAGGAATGAGTATAGATATTCAATGTTTTGCTCAAAATTGTGAAGACTGCAACAGAGATCGCAGTAATGAACAGGCCAGTGTAGTTTCAGGATCCCTTCGAGACAGCATAAGGCGGTCTATCTGCGCAATCAAAGAAGAGAAGCGCGTCCCAGTGTACAACGTTTAAGACGAAATACACTTAAATAATGAGGCCTCCAGCACTCGGCTGACGCTAGAACTGTTATAAAAAGATTAGCGAGTCCATATCGGCATATACGCAATTACCACGTTCCATTCTGACCAGGGTCCTGCTTTCAGCTCTCGAGCTTATAAGGAGGCCATGGCTAGCATGGGAATTGGGTTGCGGTATTCTTGTCCGTCGCATAAGTGTGGTAGAAAGAAAAAACCGGGATATAAAGCAATCTATAACAGCGAAGGTATTAGGTTCAGGCGCTGGGTGGGTCAAACATTTAATAAGTGTCCAGACTAGTCTTAACAACATGCCAAGAAATTCTCTGAAAGGTTTCAGCCCATACGAACTATTGTTCGGAATTAGAATGAACGTTCAGGACCTCGATAGTCAGATATCAGTGGTACAAAAAGAAACAAAGCAGTTTGAAGTAAAAGACCGTTTGGCTGTTTTACAGGAACTGAATGAAACAAGAAAATCATTAAGCAACATAAAGTTAAAGCAACAGCCAAGTACCACTGACGAGGCACCACCCGCAACAGCCCCAGCAAGGCCTGTCTGGATTCCAAAGATTGGGGATCTAGTCAGAGAAAAGATCGCGGTTAAGAAGGAATTTGGGCCTTCTTACAGAAAAGCAGTACCTGTCTTGGCAGTCACCGGAACAAGATCAGTTGTGCTACCGCCCCTTGCTGGTAAAAAGGAGAACAGAATCGTGTCCATCGATCTGGTAAAACCACAAGCATGTGGCCTATAATCAACAGTAGGCCCAGTGGACTCCCAAGAAACAACAGAATACCCAAACTTGCAACAATCCAAGAGGTTCAAACTGAAAGACTCATCACATTCGATCAGCCTGCAGTGCACAATGAAGGACTATGCAATATTGCCATGGAACTCGTGCCTCTTGAAACACAAATTGAAACAGTTCGTCAAGAAACACCAGTCTACACTAATGTGGCACCAGAAAGTGCTACCGAGAGACAGATTGAAAAAACAATCCCCTCAATTGACAGAACTGCCTCTGGTTATTTCATCAACTTCGACAACTTCTCTGAAGATTTAAACGACCCCGAAGTGATGCCAGAAACAAAAAAGTCTTTTAAAGAAAAAGCAACAGAACTCTTTCATCAACTGAAGGAAATCTACCTAATTTCCCCTTGGCTAGAGTTCTGGTTCGGTCTAGGTGTATTTTTCCTCCTGCTTTGGCTCATCATGGTACTATGTTTGGGAAAATTCATTGAAGGAAAATATATTACAATGGACACAGCAAGTCAGAACATCAACCTAGTCCTGAAACCACACAGATCATCCCACGTGAAGAAAAGAGAACTGTCAACAGTAAATGTCACAGCAATTCCAATACCTGGTGGGGTAGTATGGGAGAAAACAGACTATGAGATCTATGGTCCGGTCGAAATCCTGAAGTATCCTCATCAACTAAAGGTTTCCTTAAGTGACTTTGTTACACCTAGTACATTCTCTGATGATTGGGACTTTAACAGTATTAATGACATGATGTCTGATTTAGTAATGTCAGCTAGATTCACAGATCATGATTATTTACAAGGTTCATCTAGTTATGAGCAGTTATTCTGTTATACCCACTATGGGGATCATTACTTGCATAAATCTGCACAGCCTAGAAATGTTTTTATGTATAATCAATGGGAACATTGTTCTACACCACCTAAAAGCAGTTCTAAAGCATTTTTTGAGAAATTCAAATACTTCTCAGGGTTTAACACAAGTGATGCAGAAACGTTTTATTATAAACTGTTAGATAAAACAGGAATGAAAACAATGCTGACAAATTCTAAATTGATATATTCAGAAGCATTTTATGACAAAATGATGACATTTGGTTTTGATTATTGGAAAAATAATATTGAAACGAAAACAATTTGGGGTACAAAAGATTGGCAGGTGCAAGGCTTAGAAGCACTGTTTAGAACCTGCATGATACCAGAACAAATGTTATTTTTAAATGACACTGTACACCAAACATCTTGTCTTGGCCTAGCTAAGAACAAAGAAATGAAAACACCGTCTATACCAAAGCCAATAGCTGAGAATGCAACTGCAGATAATGAGTTAGACGTGTCACACATTTTACATTTCAACAGAACACATCCTGATTGGAAAAAGTGGTTAATCTGGCCTACAGACACAAATAACTGTCAAGATAGGTTCCTGAATAAAACACAGGGTTTAAAAATGACCAGATTAGACTCAAGATATTCCCAGAGACAACATCCAGGAATAATAACAACATACAGTGTAGGTAAACTCTGCCTAGAATGGCTAGCTACATCCACACTGGCTGAAATTAAGCAACACTTGTCTTTATTAAAAGATGGTGCTGATTTGCGCGATTTCATTTTTGGACCACGCAAACAGCGTCAAAAGCGTTTCATAGCGACCAGCATCTATGCTGCTTACAACGAGGCTTGGAAAGTAAAGCAAATTGAAACTGCTGAAAAGATACGAGAAATTGATCGTATTAATTTGGAGAAATCACTTTCTGTGGTAGACAATGGGTTAATGACTCTGTCTTCCAGAATATATTCTTTGGACAATATTGTATCCTCTGCCTTTGATGTGATAGACAGAGATTTGCTAATGTTACAACATGGCCAGTCTCAATTACGCTCTATTATAGAACTAGGCTGGACGCTGCAAAATCTTCGTTCAGGCTATGTGCCTTGGCGTCTGATAAACACAACGTCATTGTTTTCCATTTTTAACCTTACTGATAAACAGATCAGTTTGGCACAGAAAGGAGCAGACTATACAATTTTGAGCATCGAGAAACTCGAGAGATTACCATTGACAATGTCAGAGAGCCCTGTCATTGAATGGATAATACACGGAATTATCACAATTCCGATTACAACTTTCCGATTTCATAAGTGCCTTGAGTACATACCTGCTGGCCAGTATGAACAATTGGGTAAAGGATACTTAAAATCCGAATGGAAATTACCATACACTCATTCTTGCTATAGTGACAGCGACAAAAATGTATTTCTTAGTGGTGACAACTGTAAACACTCACTAAGCGGTATACTTTTGTGTCAGGGTATTAATTTACACGGAGCATGTGATGGAAATTCAAACAACCTTTCATGCCACCAGCTAGTCACACCTGCAACTCAGATAGAGCCCTTCTTTATGCAACTCGCAAACGGGAGTTACATTCTAAGAACGGATCACAGGTGCTGTGGCCTCGCGCCCGGACTAAGTTATCTAGTAGAAGTAACGTCCATGGTCAAATGCTGTATGCAAGCATTGTTCCCGAGCGGGCCTCCAGACATAGTGACTCCCATCTGGCCTCGTCTGAATCTCTATTCTATACGAATTGATACATTAAGCAAAATGAAATCTGTGCTTTTACAGACAACAGTGCCTATAACGTCATCTAAAGAGACGTATGATCTTCTAGTCGCAAGGACGGCTACTGAGGTTCATGACCTTTTATCAACAAATTGCCCCGTGCATTTCGTAGAAATGTTGAGCCAACTCCTTAACATGTCTAGTGCAACAAGCATCCCAGGCATATTTAAGACAGTCTTTACGGGACTGCTAACACCCTTCCAGGCAATTTTGGGAATCTTTCCTAATTTTGTGCACTCCATTTTTGGTGGTATTCCACTATTTTTTGGACTCATCGCAGGGATTCTATTTTTGACCCTCCTGCTACGTTATGGCAAGCCTCGGCTCAGACATAGCTCCCATGGGAATGGAAGAGACAATCCTAGCAATGCGCTACAGGGACAGGATAACTAACGTCCTCGGATTGGCCAGGCTGAGAGATCTAAACATGACCTGGTTCCTTTCATTCAGACCGATATGGCAAAATTGCATTTTACCTGTGCTACGGTGTATGCTTTGCGGCGAGGAATGCGTGTTGGACATCTGTCTTTCACTTCCATCAGCAGTACCAATGGACGTCGATACTTTGCTAAGTCCAATAACGGCTCACGCATTGTGTTGTCCCCAGCGGCTACCAATCCTGATGACGGCATTTGTGGAGACTCCTGTACTACAGCCAAGTGGTAACAGTGGAGCGAGTGACAAAAGCAACATCATCCAGGTACAACGTTCTGTGAGCAGGACTGGTACTGTCTTCGAGGACAGCAATCATTCTCACACCTGCCAAGTTACAGCGCTATCTAATTTGGTTGAACTATCACCTGATTTTGTAGACCAATTCTTTGCGAGCCTGTCTGATACGATGTTCTCACCCATAGAGAAACAATAACTTTTGAAAAGCTTTCCGACACACAACGTTCCTATGAACTCTGGATTCGGCCTTCAGTTTTGATCAACAAAAAACTGCCAGGAGCTTTGGTAAACTGATTTTTCTCTGAATTGGACAATTTTTAAAATATTGACCTTTTTCTTCTTTTTGGCACGAACAATTCTTTGCTTAACGTAAAAACTATTCTTAGAGAACAGAAGCTTCACACTTCTATTTCTAAACACATCTAGAGACATAACAACATAACACCAGCCTCTAGCACACATGTTATTACAATGCATTTTTATGTGATGATTTATCTCGCATTTCTTCTGTCAGAGATACTTCATGTGTAATTCTTTATGCATAATCGTTCATTGATTTCATATGCAATAATTTTTGAATGATTACTATGCTTTTTAAAACTACGTACAGTACCTAAATTCCATGTATTACAAGTACGCCTATTTCGAATGCATTTATGTATTTTGGGGTGGGCTATGTTACACAATGTTACACATGCATCTAATTGCTTAGTTTTAGTAATTTTGATGGACATGAATTCGTGGAGTGGGTGTCATGTGCTTATCTAGGTTCCTGATCGATACTGTGACCTTATGCCCCTATTCGGCTATAAAGCCCTTTTATTCCCTATATTGGCATAACCGTTCAAGTGCGATTTTCTGAAAAGTCATCTCTGGCCTCACACGAGCAGAGCCACAGAGCCACATTCCAGCATGACTCTCTGCTACTTCCTTTGCGACCAATTAGTGCAATGACAGAGCAGCAGTCACTATCTGATATTCCTAGATAACACTCCGAGTTCTTCAACAAGATAAAAACTTAGCAAACCTGGAAATCCCCGCTTGCTATGTTTTGATTAGTAATAGAACTCTAATGAGCAACTGATAGCTGCCACTTCCTAGTGACATCTTTAATTGACGTCTTATGTCCAGCAAACTTGCGTCAAACCCGGCACCTGTCAGGTATAAATATTACCAACGTTGCCTTAAGCAATGTGAGCTGTTGTGAACAGGGAGCGAAGCTAGCTGCTGTTGAGCGAGAGCTACTGTTGCTGATGCCAGCTGCCAGCATGACCAGTGTTGGTAAAAACTAGCACTCTGTCGCTGCAGCCTGCTATCCCGTGGTGGTGAAGCTACTGATTACCATTATCGCCGCTACAGCGCGAACTGTGGTTCAGTACGCTTGAGGAGCCGTGCAGCCGTCCTCTGCGAAGACATCCAGCCCAGCTGCCCGCGGACGCTGTCACCCCTCCTTCCTCCCGACGCGCTGAGAGAAGCCGCTGCCTTTCTCGTGCAGAGAAATCCAGTCCCGGCGCTTCCAGTTTACCCTCGCAGGTGACTGGGATATCGAGAGAGACCCCTGAAGGAGATACCAATCCTCCATCATTCTATTCAGAGGTATGGTGTTGACTAAACCCTTAGAAGAGAATTCTTGAAACAAACCTTGGCAAAACCAACTTAACTTAAGCTACTTACTTACTCCCCCTTCTCACGTGTTAGGCTTAGGTCAGGCACACTGGGGTAGGCTTAGTTAGAAGCACCAGTTGAGTATGTTAGCCTAATGTATATATGACTGTATAAATGTTTTATTACTTTTAAACCATTGTATGGCTAAGAAACCATATCAATGCTTTTACAGTTCTATTTCGCAATTCTTATCTTACTGTACGTACTTTTTATAATAACAGTTATTGCAATTGTGGCAATACATTTCTCTTGTACGAGAAGAAAGACTGTTCAATAAATGTTAACCCTTTATTGATACACGCCCGTCTCTCTATTCTCTACATATTGTGAAAGTAAACTGCACTAGACTGACTGAGTGAAATCTATGTCTATTGTTTCACACGACCCTAGAGATCGACTCTTGATCTGAGGAGCAAAGTTGTCATGTTGCACGGTTGTTGGAAAACTGAATCCCTTCTTGTCTGTGCCAAGGAAGCTGATCACTTCCTATGCAGAGAAGAAAGTTTCCAGTGACCTCTGAGCTAGTTGGTAACACAACCCAATTAAGTTTAGCATAGTCAGTGGAGGCCTGGAATATAGCCAGTTCCACGTCGATACTACTGTTTATGTTATTCCAATGCGCAGGGCCTAGTGGGAAACTAGGAACTACACTATCGACACCACCATCTTCCCTGAGAGCTGGAAACACGCCGAACTCAGCGCTCTACTCAAGAAACCAACAACGGACCCCACCGACCTCAAGAATTACCGCCCCATCTCGCTCCTCCCGTTTCCAGCCAAAGTCATCGAGAAGACCGTCAACAAGCAGATGGCCGCCTTCCTCGAGACGAACGGATCCCTCGACCCCTCACAGTCCGGCTTCCGAGCCAACCACAGCACCGAGACCGCCCTCATCGCCGCCACCGATGACAACTCCCTCGCATCATACTTCCACAACAAGATCGCGGACATACACAACAACTTCAACAACCAACCAATGCACACCATGACCGAACAACCACCCCCCACACCCTCCACGCCTGGACCCCGATCAGCACCGAAGACACCATCCGCACGATGAACTCCATCCACTCCGGATCACCGACCGACCCCTGCCCTCACCACGTCTTCAACAAGGCCGACGCTGTAATCGCACCCCACCTGCGAGACATCATCAACACATCCTTCGACACCACCATCTTCCCTGAGAGCTGGAAACACGCCGAACTCAGCGCTCTACTCAAGAAACCAACAACGGACCCCACCGACCTCAAGAATTACCGCCCCATCTCGCTCCTCCCGTTTCCAGCCAAAGTCATCGAGAAGACCGTCAACAAGCAGATGGCCGCCTTCCTCGAGACGAACGGATCCCTCGACCCCTCACAGTCCGGCTTCCGAGCCAACCACAGCACCGAGACCGCCCTCATCGCCGCCACCGATGACATCCGAGCCCTGATGGACAATGGAGAAACAGCGGCCCTCATCCTCCTAGACCTCTCCGCGGCATTCGACACGGTCTGCCACCGCACCCTAGTACGGCGCCTCAGCAACATCGGAATCCAGGACAAGGCGCTGGAATGGATCATCTCCTTCCTCGACGGAAGATCACAGAGAGTCCGCCTACCACCGTACAAGTCAGAGGCCTCCAAAGTCATCTGCGGCGTCCCCCAAGGATCATCTCTGAGCCCCACCCTCTTCAACGTCTACATGAGCCCCCTCGCGGCCATCGTACGCAAACACAACCTCAGCATAATCTCCTACGCCGACGATACCCAGCTGATCCTCTCCCTGACCAACGACCCCGCCGCCGCCAGAGCCAACCTGCACGAAGGGATGAAAGAGGTAGCCGAGTGGATGACGACCAGCCGCCTGAAACTGAACTCGGACAAGACGGAGATCCTCATCCTGGGCTCCTCACCCTCCGCCTGGGACGACTCCTGGTGGCCTCCCACCCTGGGCACCGCACCCAAACCGACAGACCATGCACGCAACCTGGGCTTCATCCTGGACTCCTCCCTCTCCATGACCAGGCAAGTCAACAACGTCTCCTCGGCGTGCTTCAACATCCTACGCATGCTACGGAAGATCTTCTGGTGGATCCCCACCGAGACCAGGAAGACCGTCACCCAGGCCCTCGTCACCAGCCGACTGGACTACGGCAACGCCCTCTACGCCGGGACCACCGCCAAGCTCCAGAAGAGACTCCAGCGGATCCAGAACGCCTCAGCCAGACTCATCCTCGACATCCCACGAACCAGCCACATCTCCGGACATCTGAGAGACCTTCACTGGCTCCCCGTCAACAAAAGAATCACCTTCCGCCTCCTCACCCACGCACACAAAGCCCTACACGACCAAGGCCCGAGCTACCTCAACAGCCGAGTCAACTTCTACGCTCCCAAACGCCACCTCCGATCAGCCAACCACGCCCTCGCCGCCGTCCCCCGCATCCGAAGAGCGACCACAGGAGGAAGGTCCTTCTCCTACCTGGCCGCCAAGACCTGGAACTCCCTCCTGACCGACCTGCGCCTGACCCAAGACCACCTCTCCTTCAGGAAGAAGCTGAAGACCTGGCTGTTCGAGCAGTAGCAGGCACCCCCCCCCCCCCAGCGCCTTGAGACCCTACGGGTATGTAGCGCGCTTTATAAGTGTCAATGATTGATTGATTGATTGAGTGTGTCAAAATCCATGGATGTTGCATGGGAACACCCACTGCAATGCCCATGGAAAGCCTCCCTTAAGCTGAGTAAGACAACACAGCAATTTGAGCTGCGCTGTCTCACTTCAGATTTTGAAGCCATTCAAAGCCATTCAAAGTTTTTTTGCATACCTCCTAAAATCTGACTTAGAGGTTTGCGTCACACATGTACCACGTTGCATGGTGCAAGCACGATGCAAATCTCTCATAAATATGCCCCTAAGTACTTGCCAACTGGATTTTTAATGGCTTTAACATCATTCATTGTTTCACCTACAACATGTGCCTGGTGCCCGGGGCCTTTCGTACTGACAATTTGTAACCATCTTATTATTATAAAGGGAGGATGAGCCCCACTGACTATCATGTACAGCACTTGTCCTGTCATTTCATCAACCTAGGCTAAAAGAGCATTAATTCAAACCGCCAAAATATAGGAAATATTTGGAGGAACACACACTCCTTGATCTTTCAAACTACCTGCAAGCAATTACCTCAATTGCTGTTGTGCTGTTTTCTGTCAGTAGCAAGGAATGAATCATGGAGCTAGTATGTCATTACGAACTTCAAAACCGCTCTCAGATGTTTGAACTAATTTCTATATTTTCACAATTTCCGCAGCATAATGGCTGTCTTTATTCTAGGGCAATATAGAAGTCTAGCAATGCTGATATTCTACTGGTGCGCAAGTTTACAAATGTATAAATGCAATGTCGCTAGACACTTTAAAAATACAACTGAGAGAATTACCAGGCAGAGGTAGCGGTGTCTTTACCTGAGAACAGATTTCTACATTTGAGGCTTTTAAAATATGGTACAGAACTGATTGTGCTATTATCTCCTCCAAAGAATATGTATAAAAAATAACAGTATTAAACAAGCTCATTGTACATTGTGATGAGAACTCTATTTTCAAGTAATACATTGTGACCCATATTTATCATTGTGCTGCGTCCCCTTTGCACCATGCAAGGGGGCAAAAGGGAGATGCAACATAAAAGTGATATTTATCGAGCCATGCAATGCCACCTTGCGTGGCTCTGCATGTTTAATAAATCTGGACAAAACTAGGCAGCACAAATCACGGCCTCAGGTTACTCTGCCCCAGGGAGGCGTACCACAGGACGAGCATGGGCGTTCCCACACATCTACCCTATGGATTTTAGTGTATTCCCAGATTTACCATTGTTGGTAGACTTGGGAATGTGTCAAAATGCTACGCCTCTACAGGGGAGGCATAACAAGGAGAAATATATTTATTTCTGCTAGTTTTTTCCACTTGCCTCAGGGGTTTGTTTTTGTGCAGGAAGATGTCCCTTGCTGCACAAACACAATCCTGCTTACAATGTAGGTACCCTTGCAGCATGGTGCTAGGGTACCTGCATTGGCGCTAGGCAGCCAAAAGTGTGTCAGCGCAAGGAAAGGACAGGAATGTGCCATATGATGTTAAATATGGCACATTCCTGCCCTTTCACACAGCACTGCAAGGTGGCTTGCTGCATTGTACTGCATGTATTACAAATATGCCCCTTACTGTGTGAACAGTCTCCAAATTACACACACACGCACACACACTTGCTCAAAGTCAGGCAGCATCTAAAATTACACTGACCTAAAATCCATCATGTACACACTGTGAAGTCTAGTCAAAAACTGCATTTAGAAGTATGTTTAGTAGTACTTCAATAGTACTACTAAAGAGCTACAAAATGCTATTCATAAAGTTACAAGTATAAACTTCCACCTTCATCTCTTTTATCTTTTTTAATGGGAAGATATCAGGTCGGAGGCTTTCCGAGTCTCATAGCAGGTTTCACTTTCAACAGCAGGCGGTCGAAAGTGAAACCAGCCGGTCAGTCTGGCTGGAATCTGACAGGCTGAAGGAGCCCGTTGGCCAGCCGAAGGCCTGACCGTACTCCCAATGTACGGCGTTTCCGCCATAGGGATTACGATGTCAGTTTCTAACAGTGTTTCCTAGTCTGGCGTTCCGAAATGGAAAGCCTGCCAGAAAGCGACATTGGAGGCCCCTTGCAGGGCCGCATTTACACTGCGGCCCCTGGTTGGAGGACAAGGGAGCACATATAGTGCCCCCCAGTTAATCCCTGCACCAGACCCCATAACCATAAAAGCAAGAGAATTTACATGACCTGACCTCAACTGCATCACAACTGCTTACTGCTAACTTCGGAGATGGTGCTTAGTCAATACAGACACATTGTCAATGCATGATGGTACTCTGTATGTAATTGTGCTGCTGGCTTAGGGGGGTAATATACTACTCAAGCAGCAGTCACAATTTTTGTCAGGGTTAAACACAAGCAAACCTCAAATTATACTGTGCTCAGTTCTCAGGTAGACTTTCATAAAGGCAATCAAGTTTATCTTAAAGGAAATGTGTAAAGTATATATGCAGTAAACAAACAGAAATTAAGTGGAAATACAGCATCTGAAAAATCCCACACCAATTGAAAAACATATGGTATATTTTTTTTAATTCTTTATTGCGCATTCCACATCATATGGTATTTCAAACATATTTAGTTACTTAGCTGTTTTAACAACAACAGCAATAACATTCCATATGAACATCGAGAAAAAAAACAACCAAAGGTACTCAACATATGAATGTGACAGAATCATACAGTTAATTCGACTGCTCAATCGTAGGGGCCCATATCTGAGTAGCCAATGTTTTCCATCTCATTGATTTAAGAGAACAAAGGCTGTATTGTAAATTAAAAATGTTATAGAATTTAGCCTGCCACATTTCAAACGACGGGGCATCTTGCTGTAGCCAAACTGAGGCTACACATAAGCACGCAACTGCAGCTGCAATGAAAATAATATAATAAATACCTATTGGCCACTCCTAACACTCTTGCCCACCCCTAATAGCATTACATCCCTCTTTATATAAATTTGCATCCCTGTGATTCCTGATAGAAACGGGTTTATTTGTAGTTTAATTGCAAGAGAGAAGCACAATCATAGAATATAAGCACAATATCTGCTTCCTCCATACTACATCTAAAAACACTTCCAGTCATTAGAGCCTCCCCACTTCATCATCCGCACTGGTGTATGATACATATTAAATATCGTCTTGAAGGGCTGGGCTTTCAGATTAGCAGACATCAGAATTCTTCCTGCTATATCAATCGATTGCTGCATGTACACAGGATCCTCTCCTAGCCTATCACACCATTTACTATCTTGTGCAGCCATATCGTCCTGCTGAGTTTCCATTAATATCTCATACAATACACCTATTCTTGCCCTTCGTCCGATTGCCTCTACTAACGAAATCTTAGTTATTCCCTCCTCCAAGCGATGTTTACACAAAAAATCCTGAATTTGTAAATTCTTGAAGAATTCATTTTGGCGAAGTCCGTATCTATCAACTAAATCTGAAAATGAAGCTAATACCCCCCTCAAATAAATCTCATAATTGCCTAATCCCCTTCACCCTCCAACTCTGAATCCTAAAATCCCAAAATATGGCGGGAAATATAGGGGTCGAATTCAGTGGAGTATAACAACTAATCCGTGGCATATTTATCATTTTATGTACAACTTTCCAAAATGTATACCCTGCAATCAAGATTTTGAACCGCGTTCTTTTAAAGTAGCTTGGTTCGAAAAACGTAACTAATGAATTCCTAACTTCAGCCCCCAACACCATCTTATATATTGTGGGTGCCTCTGCCAGCACCACATCTTACCCTGTCAGCAATATCCGTATATTTTGAAGTATACATGCATAGTGATAAAATGGAAATTTAGGAACTGCCCATCCCCCTCGGGCATGTGGTAACATCATGAATTTAGCTGCCCGCCAAGCTTTCCTTTATCCCCATAAAAACCTATTGCATATAAAATGTACTCTCTGCAATTGCGTTTTAGTTAATTCTAACGGCCCGCCCTAAAATAATACATAATTCTAGGAAGGATAGTCATCTTAAGTTCATTTCACCGCCCCACTAACAAAAGCTGTAAATACTCCAAATGATCAAGCTGCTTTTTTATCCCTGAGACTATTCCTCCCCAATTTACCTCAATCAAATCTTGCAGGGCCATTCTAATTTTGATACCCAGATAGCTAGCTTCTTCAGCTACCCGAATATCCCCTGGACATGGCATTGTAGTACATACAATCTGCGTTTTTGTAGAACGTATAGCCATAGAGTACATTTTAATAAATTATTTAATACTAAAACGACAAACATCCGAACAATAGAACCAGTAATATGGAGTTTTATAGATTTAAGTAAAAATAGTGCTTAAAAGCACAATGCACCAACTATGGTTAGTTGGTCGCACCAGACCGGGAAAAAAGTCACAAGTTGAGGCTGACTACAATGGAGTTTGGGCAGGATACAGTGACAAAGTTAGACCTAATTTCTGGTTGAAGAACATTTCAAGGACTGGTGCCCAAGATGTATCACACAACAGCTGTTCTGAGGAGTGACGGGGCTGAGATGTGAGGTACTGACTCAAGGATGTACCACACAGTGGTGATTCCAAGGAGCTGTGGGGCAGTGAGGAGAGGTCCTGTATTGAGGATGCGCAGCAGTGACTCCAAGGAGCTGCGAGGTCCTTCTTCCGGGATGGGTCAGGCAGCATCAGTTCCGATGTGGAGGTGAGAGGCGTTGGGCTGCTTTTTTTCTGGCAAGACCACAGCTGTGCTACTAGAGCACTTTCAGGCCCACTTCCAAGCTTCCAGGACTGGGGTGTCACCACTGAGGGGGCTGGACCCCCTCAGGCAGAGTCCAGGTGCAGGGTTCAAGGTGATTGGAGCGTTTTCTGGCGCAGAAGCTCTGTTAAGGAGGCCAGCCAACTAGCCTTGGGGTCACTCTGGAGGTATTGTGTTCACGGTCTGGTCCTTCTCAGTCAGGTCACCAGGCAGCAGAGTAGCAAGGTTAAAGAGTTGGGTATGATGATCCAGTATTTGTACTTGTTGCTAGCTTTGGAGTGGGAGAGGCTTCTATGGTCCTCCCTCTATAGAGATGTCTGGAATGTCCTGCCTCCCTGCCCTAGTCCCAGGTTGCCTTGGGGCACAAAAAACTAATGTGAAACCCTTTGTGAGTGTTCCATGCCATGGACTCCTGCCTACTCTCTCAAGATTATACATCAAAGTTTCATTTTCTTTTTAAACACATCCCATTTTCCTTTAAGAAAAAAGGGCAGCATTGGAAAAAAAAGATTGCTTTATTAAAAAGCAATCACAGACACGGTGGTCTGCTGTCTGATGGCTGTGATTCCTAATGGGTTGAAAATTGTGACCTACCTCATTAAAAGTCATGAGGTAGTTCGATTTGCGATTCAGTGAGAATCGCAATTAGAAGATAACAATTCTAGATTTTTGTACATCTGACTACCTAGTTCCTGAAATTTTCTTAATTCTAAGGATAATACAGCTGAAAATGCTGAGAAATCAATAAACCCTTCTTCATTGTTGGCTCCTGGTGATAAGCTTTGGATATTTTCCTGATTCCTTGGATTACATTCATTGACTGTTAGCCCCTTCGCTGCTCATGACGAGCTCAGCTCGTCATGAGGCACGGTTGAGCTGTGCTTATGACGAGCTGAGCTCGTCATGAATAAAGGTAACTCTGTGAGTCCAGCACCGGGGGGGGGGAACCTCTAGCAGCCAAGGTGTTAAGTTTTAAACACAATTTCATGGGCCATTTGTCTTTGCCTAGTGGTTTAATTCTGTAGCTTCTCATTTGGAGTTGCCTCATATTTGGAGAGTTAGCACACAGTGGAAGGATTTCCTTCACTCTGTGTTGCTGGAATCTGTCTCTGAGGTTGCAATGTTATCTTTGCTTATTTTGGTCAGTTCATAATACCTCTGCTTTGTGTGATTAGACTTCTTGTTTCTTTAGAAAAGGTTAAAGAAGCTCAAGAACAATTTTTTTTATTGTTGTCAAAATCTGTTCATTTGGTTTTAATATGAACATAGACGAGCATCATGCACAATAAATACAAACAGAGCAAATATAGGAGGAGAGCCAGGAGTTACAGAGAGATAGTAGGAGTGTCATTTTCGTCCCAAGTTCTATGGCTCGAAAAGGTCTCCATTCCAAGAATATACAACAAGTATTGTTATGTGCAAGTCTTTAACAGCATACCAGTTGCCCCCCCTATGGGGGGTGTTACAGGGAATTTTGACAGATATAACAAAACAGTAAAACAACAAAAACAAGGGTGCTGTGGTGCCAGAAACAAAATATGTGTATTGGGGGGGTTAGGTGTCTGTGTTCTCCTTGTAGATTTTGGCCGACGCGGGCAAGCAGCTGAGAAGCTGGGCCCCTAGATAAGGAACAAGTTGAGGGCTCTAAGCGTAAGCGTAAGTGGAAGGCCTACAGAAAGGTAGCCCACCAGCGGGGACCATGTATATTCAAATTCCTTCCCGGTGTGATCTATAATGTCCGCCATGTGCTCGAGGGCCAATGCCCTCTACAATCTTGCGTGCCACTGAGTCAGTGAGGGTGCCTCTGGTCGCTTCCATGCAGCTGCTAGGGCCATTTTAGTGACCCAAAGTCCCAGCTACATAACCGAGCGATCAATTTGTGTTTGACGCTTTAAAAGGGGGTCTTGTATCCCTAGCTGAGTGTGTTCTAGGTTCTGAGGGATTGGATATCCCAAAATAAGCTCAATTTGAGAGAGGATCTCCCTCCAGAAAGCCTGGATATGAGGTCAGTCCCACCAAATCTGTTTAAAGTCACCCAGAAGGCCACATCCCCTCCAACATCTGTCTGAAGTATTGGGAAAAATCCTGTGTAGTTCTGACGGTATAGATACCAGTCGTACACAACCTTGTAGTGCGCTTCTCGCAAGTACATTGATCGGTTACATTTCGTAATGTTGTTGTGTAGACATTGAGAAGTGTCATCAACAAACTGATGGCATCCCTTAGGGCACACTGTCAGGCGTTTCTTGCCTTCGAAACTTAAAGAAACATGGTAATTCTAATCTTCTTGAAAAGGGTTGGTTTTATTGTTCCATAATGTTCAAATCGATATATGTTAATTCACATATTATAACAGTGATCTCTGCTTATTGGCATCATTACTCCAATGCATTTCAGACGAATAGTCCTTCATCGGGGAGCATCTGAAAAAACGACATATACACCCTATCAGATGTTTGCCAATAAACTGTGCGAACAAAGACTGAAATGGTAAGGAGGCATGCTGAGTATCGTGACTGTGTAATTAGAAAAAAAAAAGCGGGTGAAAAGTTATTCGTGCGGTGGTTTACCAAACAATGACTCGGTGCCGGATCGTAAACAAAACGCGAAGTGAGCGTTGTACCACGACTATGTGATTAGAAAAAAGCAGAGGGTGGAGAGTTGGTGCCGGATCGTAAGCAAAACGCGTGGTGAGCGTTGTGCAATCTACGGACATGCTTTAAAACAGTGAACGCTAAAGAAATCAGCGTGGATGTGCTCAAAGTAACGGCGGCATTCTAAACCGCAAAGTGAAACAGTTGAATGTTACGGGTTTCAAAGTGAGAATCCCAAGGAGTGCTCAATGGACTTACCAAAGTTTTCAACAGGGTACGCGCTGGTTAGAAAACTCCGCGGTAGATTTACACGGGTAACGCGGAAGTGTGAAATTAAATCAACAGAGTGAATCACGTGATTGGGTAGAACTAAACAAAAGACTGTGCAGAAAGCTACCGAGTGAATGAAAACGCTATCGGGTGAATAGAAAGGAGGATAAACAACGTGGTGGGAGTTACAAAAAGTGTAAAAAATTACCACAAATGGAAGAAAAATGCAATCAGCATTCACATTAATGCATCAATCAAAATAATGGGTTAAGTACTAATGTAACCTAAAATACACATAAAAATGAAGATAAAAATAAAAATAAAAATTGCAAAAGTAATGAATAGTGGTCTTGACACAGGTTAAAAAACAATGAACGGTGATATTAACACAGAAGCATGGTTAAACAACAAGGAGACTGTTCAGAACTAGTGGTCCCCAAAATCGGGGAGTCTGGGATCATAGTCTAAAGGTAACATGAGAACTCAATGCGTTCATTCAGACCAAAAGGTTTCATCGACTAAAGTCTGTATATCCAATAATTTTCCCTTTGGAGTAAATGTTTGTTATTGTCTCTTCCCTCCACTTTATTGATAACTTCCAAAACGGTGTATTTTAACTGGGAAACAATATGTTTCATTTCATTAAAATGAATAGCTACTGTGGATTTTTGATTCAAGGTACGAATGTTGGACTTGTGCTCATTTAAGCGAGTTTTTATCTTACGTTCAGTTTTGCCGACATATGTTTTTCCACACGGGCATTTCAAAAGGTAAATACAATTGCTGGTGTCACAAGTAGCAGTTACTTGTAGATGGATTTTGTGACCTTTCATGGGATGTGTTATGTCTGTGCCCAATATTATATTGTGACAATTATTGCATTTGTTGCATGGTCTTGTTCCACGAGATTGAATGTCTGGCATTTTGGGTTGTTTGAGGATTTCTCCTAAGTTTTTACTCCTAGTGTAAGCAAACAATGGTAAAGATTTGAATATGTTATTAAAATCTGTCTCCAATTGTAGAAGTGGCCAATGTTTGAGCACTATGTTTTTGTAGGTGGTGCTGACATTGGAAAACTTTGAAACTACGACCATGCGGTCGCTTTTGGATTTTTGTCTGGGTTTGTTGAGGATCTCTTGACGGTTCAAGGGTTTAATGAAATCTTTGGCTGATTCCAAAATTTGATCAGGGTATCCTCTTGCACGAAATCTTTCTGTCATTTCATTAATGTGTGTTTCCGCCATGGTGGGATCTGAAGTGATGCGTTTGACTCTGAGTAATTGTGATCTTGGTAAATGGTTTTTCAAAGATGCTTGATGAAAGCTAGTATAGTGCAAGGTATTGTTGCGGTCTGTAGGTTTTCTGAAAATGTCGGTGATTATCTGATTTTCTTTTAGTGTGATTTTTACATCTAGGAAGGTGATGGAGTTGGCTTGAATGTTCCACGTGAATTTGATTCTGTTTGGTAACATTGTTTAGGGTATTGAGAGCTGTTTCTAAACTTTCTTTAGTGTTTTTCCAAAGGATAAACAGGTCGTCAATGTATCGTACATACATTTTTAGGTTGTTCTTCCATTCTGGTCTTGACCAAATATTGGTTTGCTCGAATTCTCCCATGTAGATATTAGCGTAGACTGGAGCTGCGCAATTACTCATACTGGTGCCTGCTAGTTGCAAATACCAATTATCTTGATGTTTAAAATAACTGTGATACAAGGTGAAAGTTATTAGTTCCGGTAGACAGTCAAAATATCGAGTTGTTAATGTCGATGTACCATAATAGAGTCCAAAATATCGATGGTAAGAAATTTCGAAAACAAAAATATCGTCGTAGAAAATATCGATTTATGTGTGTGTCAAAAATATCGAAGACATGAATTTCGAAATCAGTAATATCGATGCAGAAAATATCGATTGTCAAAAATATCGATATGTAAAAGTGATGTTTTAAAGTATGTTAAGTAATGATCTAGTTAAATGTTGTTTATATATAAGGTAATTTTTACATTTAATTTTATTATTTTTAGTTAGAAGTCTAGGAGCGGGATGTAGAGTTTATAGGGGATAAGGGTGGGTAGTGTATTAAAAAAGTATAGTGTAAATATGGAATAATAAATTTCGCATTTGAATTAAAAATTTAAATTTGCGAAATTTTATTCAAATTATTTAAAAAAGCGAAATTTTATATAAATTTTTTGAGTATTGTTAAATTATTTGTTCTTTGCTTTTGGATATATATTATTAAATTGTGTAAATATATCTAAATATTTCATTTTTTACTAAATAATTGTATATTAATGTTAGGAGCGGGATGTAGAGTTTATAGGGGATAAGGGTGGGTAGTGTTTTAAAAAAGTATAGTGAAATTGTAAAATTTTAAATTTCGCATTTCCTTTAGATTTCTAAATTTCGATATTTAAAATTTTTTTTTGTAGTAGTCGAAATTTGCTCGAAATTTAGGGAGTACATTAAACATTATGATAAATTTTTGTGTATGTGCAAAAAAGAATTATAAATATTAAAATATTACATTATATTTTTATAATATTTGTACAATAAATTTAGGAGCGGGATGTAGAGTTTATAGGGGATAAGGGTGGGTATTGTTTTAAAAATATATAGGGTAATTATATAAATTAAAATTTCGCAAATTCATTTAAATTAGCGAAATTTCTAAAATTTAAATTAAAATTTTCGATTTATGCGAAATGATATCGATTTTATTCGAATATAGTACTTATTTTTTAAGTTTGCTGTTGTGTATGTACTAAAATAGATTTGTAATTATAATATTTTTATATATTTTCTAAAAATATTTGTCTAATTATTTTATGAGTGGGATGTATACTTTCAAGGGGATAAGGGTGGGTAGTGTATAAACAAAGTATATTCTAATCATAGAAGTAAAAATTTCGCCTTGTATTTAATTTTAGTTTCGATTCGAAAATTAATATAAATATTATGTAAATGCGAAATTATGAACACTATTATGTTGTTGTTCTAAATTGAGGTATTTTGTGTATGTAGTAAAAAGAATCAAAAATATATAATGTAGTAGATATGAAATAAATAAATGTATCATATTTTTAGGAGTGGGATGTAGACTTTATAGTGGATCAGGGTGGGTAGTTTTAT
Source organism: Lissotriton vulgaris (assembly GCF_964263255.1). Lineage (NCBI taxonomy): Eukaryota > Metazoa > Chordata > Amphibia > Caudata > Salamandridae > Lissotriton > Lissotriton vulgaris. The sequence continues at coordinate 1,723,249,725 of NC_141689.1, forward strand.
CAAAGGTACATTTTGTGCGTTTAGGGTCTGTTTTTTGTGTATGTGCAAAGGGGTATTTTAAGTGTTCAGGGTCAGTTTTTGGTTTGTGGGTGAAGGGGTTTTGTAAGGTTTAAGGTTCAGTTTTTAGTTTGTGGGTAAAGGGGTATTTTTAGGTTCCAGGGTCAGTTTTTAGTTTGTGGGTGAAGGTGTTTTGTAAGGTTTCAGGGTCAGTTTTTAGTTTGTGGGTAAAGGAGTTTTGTAAGGTTTCAGGGTCAGTTTTTAGTTTGTGGGTAAAGGAGTATTTTTAGGTTTCAGGGTCAGTTTTTAGTTTGTGGGTGAAGGAGTTTTGTAATGTTTCAGTGTTAGTTTTTAGTTTGTGGGTGAAGGAGTTTTGTAAGGTTTCAGGGTCAGTTTTTAGTTTGTGGGTAAAGGGGTATTTTTAGGTTTCAGGGTCAGTTTTTAGTTTGTGGGTGAAGGAGTTTTGTAATGTTTCAGTGTTAGTTTTTAGTTAGTTTGTGGGTGAAGGAGTTTTGTAAGGTTTCTGGGTCAGTTTTTAGTTTGTGGGTAAAGGTGTTTTGTAAGGTTTCAAGGTCAGTTTTTAGTTTGTGGGTAAAGGGATTTTGTGAGGTTTCAGAGTCCGTTTTTAGTTTGTGGGTAAAGGGGTATTTTTTGGTTTCTGGGTCAGTTTTTAGTTTGTGGGTAAAGGGGTATTTTTAGGTTTCAGGGTCAGTTTTTAGTTTGTGGGTGAAGGGTTTTGTAAGGTTTCAGGGTCAGTTTTTAGTTTGTGGGTAAAGGGGTATTTTTAGGTTTCAGGGTCAGTTTTTAGTTTGTGGGTAAAGGTGTTTTGTAAGGTTTCAGGGTCAGTTTGTAGTTTGTGGGTAAAGGGGTTTTGTGAGGTTTCAGAGTCAGCTTTCAGTTTGTGGGTAAAGGGGTATTTTTAGGTTTCTGGGTCAGTTTTTAGTTTGTGGGTAAAGGAGTTTTGTGAGGTTTCAGAGTCAGTTTTCAGTTTGTGGGTAAAGGGGTATTTTTAGGTTTCTGGGTCAGTTTTTAGTTTGTTGGTGAAGGGGTTTTGTCATGTTTCAGGGTCAGTTTTTTGTTTGTGGGTGAAGGGGTATTTTTAGGTTTCAGGGTCAGTTTTTAGTTATAGGGGTACAGGGAAAACATAAATTAAGATTCTATTTAAATTAAATTTATTATATTAAATTAAATTTAATGATATTACATTATTCTTGTTTTAACATTTGATATTTTATAGTAATTAATTATTATTTAATGTCCTGCAGTTAATTAAATTAATTGTTAATTGGAGTTGGAAGAGTAAATTTAATATGTTCTGTGTCCTGCACTTACTCTAATTAAATGGTGATTGCATTTCGAATTGTAAATTATTCACGGTTTTTGAGAAGCAATTAACTTAAGTAAATGGTTATTGGAGTTGGAATATTTAAAAATTTAATTATGTGTCTTTCAAATATTGATATTATATGTATATGGGTGTATGAATAATAATTGTTATAACTTCAGTGTATAGTATGTTATTTATTTACATGTGGTATATAGAAATAGATAGAACATTACAGTTATAATACATTTGCAAAAATACATAAAAATGATTTTGTCATAGGTAATACAAAATAATGACACCAGTTTTCTTTCCTGTACATTTTTTTATTCAACACTGGAAATATACGAACATATATACATTTTATTAAGCTATCTTTGGTATACATATAAACAAAAATGGAGGACAATGTTCTTTTAATAATCACATTTTACAGTAATTTTCTTGATAAGTACTTTTAATTTGTAGAGAAAAAATGGTTAGTTCACATAATGCAATGTATGATATTATACATACATAATACTATTATTGTTTCTTAATAAAACATCAAACATGTGTAATGAAAAACATAAGTCACAAATTTTTAATACATATAGTGATATACTGATGATGATATTAACATATGAACACTTTTAAATTTATAATATAAATAAAATATCCAAATTTGAACATGTACATCATCATCAATGATTCTTTTAACATTACAATATTCTTATGTATGATTCTTATTATTAATAAATACGTTTTAATAATAACAATTTTCACATATTAGTCATATTGTAAACAATTAAATCTGATAAACAAATACAATATTACACATTTAGTTATATAATAATTTTAATTAATATTACATTAAATATTTTTATTTTTTCATACTTAATGTAATAAATATTAAAAGTATGTAATATATAATTATTATACAGGCAAAAACATTTTCTATTCACAATATACTATACAATTTTTTTAACATTACACATAATTTCGAGCTATATATATAACAATAATGGACATTTATAGTAGTACTTTTCACAGTTACATATAATTTGGATCGTTTATTTTGTAACCACTCTTTGTCTTTTTGCGTTATTTTGGTAAAGGGAAAGTCGCGGTTGGAAGCAGGTTCACTTTTGAGTAGGTACGAATCTACTTTTATATTTTTAAAGTATTGTAAATTAAAATTAAAGGTTATATTTTGTTATTTTGGGGTTGGTAATTAAAGTATGACTATTTACATATAATGGAGTGGAATCAATACGTATTTTCGTTCACGACTTTTTGAGCCATTTAAAATAGTTGGAGTTAATGAGTATGTGGTATAATTTATTAAATTAAAAATACATAGGAATGTTATGTTTATATATTCTGGGATACTCGTTAGTGTTATGTCGGTGGGATTGTTTAGCTGTTTTTTTTTCTCGTATTTTGAAACAGCTATTTCCGTTTCCGAAAAATTTTTTTTTTGGGAAAGGAAGTGTGTTTCAGTTGTTAGAACGGAGATGATTTACATTCTTCCTTTATATTTTGAGTTCTGTGAAATATTTTTCACACTTTAAGATAACAGTCGTTATTTTAAATGGCATTTTAATAGTCGTTTAATTTGGATGATGGATAGTTTTTGCAGAGTTAAAGAAAACATAATTAATGATTTGTTGGATTAAGTCTTTGATATTTACACATTGTATTGTCAGTAAAGGATTATCTTTATGATGTTCTATTTAAAGGTAAGTTATAAATTTATGTTATTTTATTTGGATGGAAGCAGTTTTTAAAAACAAATATTGTGATATAATAATATATTTATTTAGTCTTTTTAGAATAGTGTTAAAAAATAAATTAGACTAAATAAATATTTTTTTATTATATTAAAATATGTGTTTTTTTAGATTAAGGATATTGTTTGATCTCTATCAATTAATTTAGTTATTGCAATTAGTTCAATGTTTTGGCTATCATTTTTAAATATTCCAGTCCTCTTGTTGTAGGATATAGTTGGACTTGCTGTTGAAGATATAAATACATTTGAGCAGTTTGTCTAGAGAGTTTTGGTTTCAGTTGTATGACTGATTGCTGCATACGTAGTTCCTGAAAGCTTTGCTCTTTTTGTATAGCTGTGACTAGCTTGTGTAATGTGGGTGTTGTACGTCCAGTAGAAGAGAGGAAGGCATTGTGCCAACCTTCAACAGCATTGTTCGTTTTTGCCTCTTGGTTGAGTGTTGGTAGATAGACATTCCACCAGGGAATTGCAAATGTTGGCTGGCGTCTGTGGCCTGACCTATGTAGTCTTCCTACCCAGTTGTCCTCAAAGTAATCTAAAAGTGGGGTGAGTCTTTGCTCATTTTGGGTGTAGAAAGGACTTTCAATTAACAAATTGTAATGTTCGGCCACATCAGTTACTGGTACATATGCCAGAGCAAAGAGATGTTTGATTTGGCATGCAAAAGTTATATTTGTTGCATACTCAACACTAAGGGCAGATTTTTGTAAATGTCTCCAGAGACATTGATTGAAATGAAAATAACATCCTTGAATGGATGTGTGTGGGTAAGTTTTCAAAATAGAATTAATCATAGCTTGCTCGAAGTCTATGATGATTTTCATTGGGAAGTAGTCAGAACTTTGTTCCTTTATTTTTTGTAAGATTTCTGAGTAAGTTGTGGCTTGTTTGTTTGGTAATAAACAATATATGAAGGGGATACAGGTATTATGATATTGCCCATGAATTGTGTATAACTGGTAGAAAGGTTTTGGGCATATAGAAAAAGTACCATCCATCATCCAAGTAGTACTTTCAGTTAATTTTTTTATATTGTTATTAGTTGCAAACATGATTATTCTTTTGTCCTTGCTATGATTATCATAAAATATAAATGGCTCGTCATTATGAGTAATTACAAGCTCTGGCGGAATTATGACTTCTTCAAAAGTTTTAGGAGTTGGTATATTGGGTCTACTTGCTTTTTTTGTTCTTGCTATTGTTCTTTTAATGGTAGCAATAGATGGTAGCTGACCTCTTGCTTCTTTGGGAACTTTAGGTCGTAATTCTTTCAGAATTACGTTGGTAGGTAGTTCTGATCTGGTACTTAATTCCTTGATATTTTCAAGAGTGGATCTCACTTCTATTTCCGACATGTTTGGTGGGTGATTATGTTCAGTGGTATTTATAACACTAGTTTCCCTTGTTGTAGCACGGCCATAGCATTTATTGGAGTAATATTTTGTACACTTCCAATTCACTTTAAGGTCTTTTTGTTTCTCCTGAGTATAAATGTAGCCCATATAGCATAACAAAAATTTGCCTTTCTGAGATGTAATAAATCTTGCATCATCAGTCATTCTTGACTTCTGGTATCTAGAAAAGTTAATATACAAATATTAATACAATCTGAAATGTATAAAAGATTTTAAATAAAGCTAGTATTCTTCTAGTAATGTACTTACCACCAGTAATGTTCTATTTATCGAAAGTAGATGCTTGTTCAGTTAGATGTTGTTCTTCTATTGCCACGGTCTGTTGAGAAATAATTAAGTATGTTATAGGAAAAGTGACAATTTGTTTTTTGGTAACTTTTGTTTTACGTTATAACGTCTCTAAAAATAGTTTTGTTTATTTGAATTTAAAAAGAGAAATTTCCAAGATTATACTATCAGATGCATAAAAAGAGTCATTTTTATTTCTAGTACATTCTATAGAGTTTATAAAGAGTAGTTATGTTTTATTTATGAACTTACCAAGAGAGTTATAGTAGTAGCAGAATGTTTGTTCTTTGATGTGAATTATCTGTTTTCTGTACCTTTGAGTTCTGTTTAGAGAGAAAGTTGATGAAAATTACTAATGCGTTTATATGTGATATAAATAATACACATTTGTTATAAAGCATTGTTACTTAATTGCTAAAAAGAACCGGGGGTGATACATGTATTATGAGTAAAAGCACAAAAAAACATATTTAAGAACAGGAAGATTATACTAACAGATGCATAGAAAGAGGCATTTTATTTCTAGTACATTCCATAGAGTTTATAAAGACTAGTTATGTTTTATTTATGATCTTACCAAGAGAATTATAGTAGTAGCAGAATGTTTGTTCTTTGATGTGAATTATCTCTTTTCTGTACCTTTCAGTTCTGTTTAGAGAGAAAGTTGATGAAAATTACTAATGCGTTTATATGTTATATAAATAATACACATTTGTTATAAAGCATTGTTAGTTAATTGCTAAAAAGAATCGAGGATGATACATGTATTATGAGTATAAGCACATAAAAACATATTTAAGAACAGGAAGAAAACATTTTTTACACAGCATTGTAAAGTTTTTTCCTCAAAAAATTCTGGCTTCACACTATGTATTTAGATTTAGAGGCTAAGAAACAAAGTATAGAGTTTTAAATTAGGCCAATAATTGGCAAAGAACGTTAAGTAAATGTTAAACATATGTAGATACCTTTTTTAAATTTAAAGTGTCCTGTATCTTGAAGTTGAAGTATAACTTGATTTGTTTGTAGAGTCTGTTTAAAGGTAAAGTACGTAAAGAAATAACAAATTAGGTTACAAATCTTGGTCTATAATTAATTGACAAAAAACATTAGAATTTATTAACAGAGCTATATGATTACTTACTTGTAGTTTCAGGACGAATTTTCTTGAAGAGAAGAATATAGATGGTGCTCCCAAAATTGGCAGTATGTGGTCACGAAGAATATTTCCTGCAACTTGTATGGCTGTTTGTGATTGGTTTATATAGTCTATGTGTAATTAAGTTTGCCATCTGATTGGTCAGATATGTAAAGACGAGTTACTATTGGTTAGTTTGAATTTTTTTTAAGTAAAACATTTAAGATATATTTTCTTATATAGTTTATGTTGAGGAATTGAAATGATATATTTATGTAAAAAAAAACTCTTGTAATAAATAAAGATTATGTAAAATGAGTACTAAGTATTAAATAAGTATGTTTACAAAGAGTTTATATACAAATTTCGTCAGTTTGCGAAAACACAATTTAGTACACTAAATGTTACTTAATAATTTGAAAATACATTAGTGAAGTCATTAGAAATGTGTGTATTACTTAGAGAATAGATTTATTGGTGTTATATATAAAAAATGGAGTATAATTTAGCTATCGATATTTTGATATAGACGAAAATAGTGCTATCGAAATTTTTGCATTCAATATTATTGTAGTGTGTTATATGTAGTATTGAGTGTCGATATTATGGTATTCGAAAATAATGCTAACGATATTTATGTAGACGATATTTTTGTGCATTGATATAGTTTGCTCGATATTATTGTAGTTTTCATGTTAAGTATAGGGTGTCGATATTAGTGCTATCGATATTAGAGACTCGATGTTATAGTAGGTCGATTTTTTAGAAATCGATAATCTGTCAGTGATTCATTAGTTCCATATGGAAGATCTTAGTGGTTTCATCCAAGTCCAGATTTACGACAGCTTGTTCCATGGCCTCAATGCCGCCTAAGTGTGGGATGGACGTGTACAATGCACTAACGTCAGCCGTGCATAACCATAAGGTTTCATTGGGGATGATTTCCAGATCTTGCAGTTTGCATAAAAAGTCAGTAGAGTCCCTAATGTAGCTTGCCAAAGATTGAGCAGTTGGTTGTAACTTGCGATCCAAGTATTGTCCCACTGGTTCATGGATGCTTCCACGGGTGGAGACTATAGGGCGTATGGGTGGATTCATCACATCTTTATGTACCTTGGGCAATGCATAGATTGATGGACTTTTTGGAAGAGCTAGTAATAGAAAGTTCTTGGTTCTTTGATCAAGTACTCCCTGGAGACATTGTGTAGACATTCCCATTGTTTTCCCTTGGGTGGAGTGTCTATTAGGGTATCCCAGAAGCCTCTGTATCTTGGGGTAATGCGGGGGCTTAAGGACTCAATAAGTGCGTAAAGGAGGAGATGCACCCCTTAGAACTAATTCCTGATTAGGCAAATTTTTCAATGGGGAGCAGATCCCTGGTGGCGGCCTGCCGCACCGAGGGCTGCATCACCCAGTGTTTGAGTTGTAGGTAGAAAAAATGTTCCCTACTTGTTAATGCGAACTGCTGCTGGCATTCACTAAATGTGAGGAGCTCTCCTTTGTGAAACAGATGGGAAATCGTGTGGCACCCACCCTTCTTCCAAGCCTCAAAAGGTCCCTCATGCAGTACTGGGGGGAAGGCTGCATTGTAATGGATGGGAGTGTATGGGGAGGGAAAAGTGGTCAGCTGTAGTCAAGTAGTAAGCGTGCCCCAGACCCAGAGTGTGGTGGAGGTGGGTGTGCTAATCTACGCATTGGTCGGCCTGTCAACTTTGGGCTTCCAGAGCAAGGCCCAGATAGTACAGCCTGTGAGTTAGCGATCTATGTGAAGCCAATGCTTCTCTGAATCTCGGAGCGACCACATCATGATCACCCGAAGCTGAGCTGCTCTATAGTACCCCTGGAAGTCGGGGAGGGCCAACCCTCTCTCCTGATGGGGGCGCGTCAACAGGCGGTAGGGCAGGCAAGCCATTTTCCCCTGCCAGATGAACTTAGTCACCAATATTTTGAGTTCTGTGAAGAGGCCCCCATCCACAGGGAAGGGGAGACCCTGGAAGAGGTAGAGCAAATGAGGGAGTGCGTTCATTTTAATGGCGTTGATTCTACCCAACCTTATGATATATGCTGTACTCCAACGGACCATATTGTTCTTTAATTGGCAAAGCTGCTGAGGGAAATTGGCTTTATAAAGGTCGGAGATTCGTGAAGTGAGTCGAATTCCTAAGTATGTGGTCTCCTTGGTTACACAAAAGAATAGAGGGGTGCTCCCTATCTGACACCAGACTTTAGCAGGAATCAATCAATCAATCAGTGACACTTATAAAGCGCGCTACATACCCGTAGGGTCTCAAGGCGCTGGGGGGGGGGGAGGTGCCGCTACTGCTCGAACAGCCAGGTCTTCAGCTTCTTCCTGAAGGAGAGGTGGTCTTGGGTCAGGCGCAGGTCGGTCGGGAGGGAGTTCCAGGTCTTGGCGGCCAGGTAGGAGAAGGACCTTCCTCCTGTAGTCGCTCTTCGGATGCGGGGGACGGCGGCGAGGGCGTGGTTGGCTGATCGGAGGTGGCGTTTGGGAGCGTAGAAGTTGACTCGGCTGTTGAGGTAGCTCGGGCCTTGGTCGTGTAGGGCTTTGTGTGCGTGGGTGAGGAGGCGGAAGGTGATTCTTTTGTTGATGGGGAGCCAGTGAAGGTCTCTCAGATGTCCGGAGAGGAAGGGTTAAATTAAGCAGAAAGGACTTGGTCAGATTAGTTTTGAATCCGGACGCACACTCAAACTGTGTCAGTTCTTCTTGGATAGCCGGGAGAGAAATTTGCGGATTAGTAATCGGGAGGAGCACATCGTCAGCGAATAATGAAACCTTGTGATCGTCCAGACCGAAGTGCATCCCTGTGATAGCAGGGTTCTGCCTGATCTTGTGTGCCAGTGGCTAAAAGCACAAAGCAAAGAGAAGGGGGGATAGCTGGCACCCCTGCCTCGTCCCGCGAGCCAGGGGGAACGGGGAAGATGCCACTCCATTGACTAGTACCCATAAGGTTGGAGCATGGTAATTGGCTCGGATCATTCCAATGAAGGCCTTAGGGAAGCTAAATCTCTCTAAAACTTGAAACAAGAAGGACCCTTCGACCCAGTCAAAAGCCTTCTCAGCGTCCAGCGTGAGCAGAGCCGTTGGAATATGTTTCCTCTGAGCCTTTTCTATAACATGGATAATGCATCTCAAGTTATTGTGGGTTTGTCAGCCCTTAATAAAGCCAGATTGATCCAAGTGAATGAGGGAAGGGAGCACCGATTCAAGACGGTTGGCTAAAATTTTTGTATAAATCTTGGCGTCTAAATTTAGAAAGGCAATTTGGCGATATGAAGAGCAGGCTGTGACCTTTTTACCTGGTTTGAGGATCACTGCTATTATCGCCTCTCTCATAGACTGAGTGGTCTGTTGTGTTGAGGCGATGTCATTAAATAAGGTAGTTAAAAATTGAGTTATTTCGGGGGCAAAGGTACGATAAAAATGAGCCGTGGTCCAGCGGGCCCTGGCGATTTTTGGAGTTTAAGTGTATCAATCATTTTCTGCACCTGTTCCTGAGTGATAGGTGTTGGACTTGGCCCTTAAGGCAGGTTCACCCCTAATCTTTTTGCTTTAGATCTGTGATCTGTATGGATGATTTTTTGGTCTGTGCGCACTTTTTCCCTGTGTCCCAGAGTAAAGTGCGTGCATGTAGTTAGGCTGGCCTGCTCTCCCATAGGGATGCACGGCGAATGTCTGTGTCCCTGGTAGTTCCGGATGCGTGGGGAGTGCAGACTCGAATTTGGTATGTGCTAGCTCGTGGGAATGAATGCTTCGCAATGGTGTATGTGGCATGTGTGTGTCATGTGTAGAAATGCCACTTCTAGGACTTGGCATATTAATGTAAAATATGCCTGGCGTGTGATTGGCTGGAGCTGGCTGGTGAGCCTGGCTCCAGGAAGGCTGAATGGGTCTGCCCGGTGGTGAGTGTGAGATTAGCATGTTGATGGCTTGGGAGGAGTGCACCTGGTCCCTGATGGGCCTGGACTTTCCCCACACAATGCTGGCTCCACCCCCTGTAGTGCGGCTGATGTCCCTAGCCCTGCCAGTGAATGAAATGGGTGGTTGAGCTATCAAGGGTACTTCAGAACCAGCTGCAACTGGTTTCTCCCCCACCCTGCACCTACAGACAAAGGGAATTTACTGTATAAGAAGGGGCTGTGTCCCCATACAATTGGTCCTAGGTTCTGTTTTGGATCCTTGCCAGAAGGGGCTGCTGCTGCTGGGGCCAGGAGGACTGCCACTTGGACTGTCTCCCTGCCTGGAGACCCAGTGTGCTGGCTCTGGCCCTGCCTTGCCCCTCTGCCTGCCTCCAGACCTTGCTGGAGCTTTGCTGTTGTCTGAGAGCGCTGCTCTCTTGCCTTTAGCGCAGTTGGGGAAATACCAGCGCATGTGTTTAGGGTGGGGGTTCGGCCAGGAAAGGGTCAGTTCAAGTGGGGCCTGGTCGGATAAGCAGATCAGGTGTATGTGTGTTTGTAGTAGCGAGGGCAGCAGAGATTGGCTAAGGAATATATAGTCAATACAGGAGTATGTTCTATGGGATTGTTAGAAAAATGTGAAATTGTGCACAGCAGGATTACTGTCCCTCCAAGTATCTATCAGTCTCAAGCGTTGCAGCTGTGCCTTAAGCGCCCTACCAGCGCTCCCTGCAGCCGTTCTGTTGGAATTAGAGGTGTTTAGAGCTGGTTTCCATATAAGGATAAAGTCTCCAAAGAGAAGGGTATCCCCCTCTGCAAAATTTTCTAGGGTCGCGAGAAAGGAGAGTAGAAAGTTCTGTTATGCTTGGTTGGGTACATACAGCGCAGCGAATGTGCAGACCCTGCCCCCAATCTCCCCCCTAACTAGGATATATCACTCCAATTTGTCAGCTTTGGTGTCTTGCATCTGAAATGGGAACCCTGTATGAAACATCAATGCCCCCCATTATGTTTATTAATATGAGATGAACTAAATATTTGCGGGTAGGCCTTATGTTTTAATCGGTGTATTTCTGATTTTTTGAGGTGCGTCTCCTGCAAAGCGGCCACTTGAACATTATGGTCTATCAAGTATTTCCACATGCACTGACGTTTATGTGGGGAGTTAAGTCCCCGAAGATTCCAAGTCATTGACTTAGTTGCCATGTGTAACCTCCCATTTGATTGTGCATCCTTCCTTGACCCCGGGCAAGCCCTGCCTCGCCCCTTTCTGGATTGCCAACCCCATGCAAGTGGAAAGAAAAAAGGAGAAAAAAAACCTGACACCAAACTAATTTAACAAAAAAATGTAACTATAAAAACGAGTGTGGAGAGTTCCCATCATGGAGGGAAGACTCCTTGTATGAACACACTTGAAGAGTGTGACCATTCCAGACTCCCAAGCCCCTTGAACAGTAAATGTATTAAGGCAAACATGTAAAGAACATGATATATCTCGTGTGCAACAGGTTGTTTTGCTTCTCCTCCTCGTTTCCTGAGTAGCAGGAGGTAAATGCCAGAATGTATCTCAGTCTAAGTGACCCACCCCAGGCTGTGCGACCTCCCCCCGCTTCCCCTCCTTACCACACCTCCGACAGCCCCTGGACGCCCAGCGCGTGTTGCGCCCTATTCACACACACGGGACGTTGAGGCGAAGCCACAGGTGTTCCCTGGTTACACACTCGTGGGTGGGAAAGAGTAGAGGGGGAATCAATTAGAGAACAGTGGGGCATATTATCAAGGGGGTTTATCTCCGCTTTCTTGGCTTTAAAAGCCAAGAAAGCGGAGATAAAATTATCTCCCTATTACCTAGCTGCCGCTAACACCAGTTAGCGACAGCTAGTAGGAGATAGCGACCATCTTGGGCCCCACTTTGCAGATCAGTGATATTTATCACTAATGAGATGCAAAGTGGTCGTGCCAAGATGTTAGAGACTGAAAACAGTCGCTAACATCGCTATCTCCTATTACCAACTTTTGGAGATATTCGCGCTAAGAGGGAATATCTCCAAAAGCTAACACCTGCCCTGAGCAGTTCTTAGCCATGTTATCCAATGGGAGGTGGATAACATGGCTAAGAGCATTAGCTCGCTAATGCATGAATATCACTGACTTTTCAGCGATATTCATGCTTTGCGGCGATTTTTACCGCATTTGCGTTAAACCTTGGTAATACCAAGGTTTATTTGCGGTAAAAATCGCCGCAGCGCTGCGGTAAATTTTTGTCTCTAACCAAGCAATAGCGATAATTATCGCTATTGCTTGGTAATATGCCCCAGTATTCTTCTCAGGTGTTCATTGCAAGTCCTCTGCTCCATCCATTTCTCCAGTCAATCATCTGTAATCCCCTCCTGTTAGAGAAAGATCTCCCCATATGTCCCGCCGGCCTGCAGTTTATCTTGATTCTTTCATAGTTTTCCTGCCCATCTGTCTCCACTGAGCCCCCTTCAGACGGTCGGGTCTTCTCTGGGCCCCAGGATCGTCCATTGGATTATTAGGTATCTCCAGACTAAGTATGTCTGACGCCTCTGTCATCTCCTTGCTGTGGCAAGTTTTGTTGTTCCATTAAAATGTGATCCCAAAGGGGTAGGTCCAGCGATATTTAATGCTCTTGTCCCATAGAAAATTAGTGATCGGAGGAAATTGCTGATGCTTCAGGAGCGTAGCTTGGCCACGTCTTGTTAGAGCATGCAGGTGGTGTTTTGAAATGAGATGGTGTCCAGTATTCTCGCCTTTTGTAAAACCCTCTCATTCACTTTAAAAGAGCTGAATTTTGCTAAAATGTCTCTTGGTTTTTTTAGACTCCCCCGGACGCCTTGGCCCCACTCTGTGGACTCTCTACAGCGCGACCTCCGGTCCATCTTCCCCAGGACAGTTGAGAAGAGCCCTACCATGAACACCTCCAGAAATGGGCCTTAGATTTCTTCCACCAGGCCACGAACGCGCAATTCTCCAGATCTTTGCATTTGATTGTGGCCGCTCGGAGATGACTACGCAGTTCCACTACTCCTTCTTTCAGGGGTTTAAGGCGGTTCTCCACATCTTGGTATTTGGCTTTGAGGTCAAGCGTCCGTGTCCCCACCGAGTCTACATCCACCTGTAGACCCACCAGCTTCTCCCGCACCTCTGTGCGAAGTGATTCAAATGAAGCTTCCATGTCTGCTTTAATATATGCTTGGAGGTCCTGCCGAAATTCTCGAAGGGAAGCTATAAGATATTTGCGTGTTAACGCCATTGTCGAGGATTGTGACGTCGCTCTCTTTTCAGGGGTCTTTGTGGCTGCCGCCTCGAAGTATTGTGAGACCTTAATGTTTGCGGTCTTTTTGGGCGGCATAAGGCGGGCGCCGCCGGGACTGCCACTGGTCACCTTACATTTTCAGCTGGTCGAAGGCGCTGCTGCTGAAGGGGGGTATCGAATTTGCCGGACGTTTCACAAGGCTCCGGTGGTCGGGGTTCTTGCGACCTGGTGCGCTAGTTCTACTAGTTCTTTGATGACTGGTTTAGGTGCGTTGCTGTACTCCGCTTCCCCCTTTGCGACAAGCCTGCCACTTAATAGTGTTGTCTTTGCGCTCTCCTCTAGCCCCTCTCTGCATTTTCAGGATGTTCAGGGCATGTGCTGCATCATGGGGTTTACCAGTAGATTGAATATGGAGTGTCCCAAATGGCGGCCATCCTAGGGTCAGGCATTGAAGAGATATAGATTAATAAATAGTTCAGGCTACGAAGAAACCAATCCTGCCACCTCATATAGTAAAGCTAGTTGTAATCCACGTGCCTGTTTGGAAGCTATGATGGCAGTGACCACATGTCTTTTTTGATCCCACAGGCTCCAGATCGATGTTCCCAGCTCTCCGTGCAGGGTTGCAGCCAGATTCTGTATCTGTGGTGTGACTGTGTCAGGAAGAGGAGACGCAGCGCCCCGCCATGAGGCCAGAGCAGCTTCAGAGGAGGAGACAACTCGATGTTCAGGGCTCCTCGTTGTTTACTTTGCGCCCGCCATTTTAATGTTTTAATGAGGCAGAGCAACCGCTGCAGGCCACCCCCGGTCGTGTCCTCCACTTTCCTCGGGAGCAGTATTGTCTTCCTCCCGGCCCGAGGGGTGCCCTCACCAGCTCCTACCGGCCCCCCGGGAAGCCGTCCGCTCACCAGGGCCTGCCGTGATTGAAGCAAGAGGCTGTCAAGGAAACGCCGCAGCGGGAGGCGCCATATCTCCCCTGCAGCTCTCCAAACCTTCTCCGCCAGCCAGAGTAGTTTTCTCCGTGCAGGGGCTATTCACGGTTGATTCCAGGCAATCCTTGGCATCCCGCTGTCTGGGAGATCACCAGCAGCTATGACTAAATCGGTATGTTTCCCTTAATTAGCGAAGTTGTTCAGGGCCTAGGACAGAGCCGATCAGAAATCCGTCCGATCGGCCATGATGGTTGGCCACCAACAAATTAATTTTGATGAATTGGAGGAGCTTCATCTGAAAACTCAATTGGCACAGGGTAATGGATTCTTTTTCAGTCAACAGGCTATTTTGATTCCTATTATGGAATTACAAATTGATTTAGTGCAAGCATAAGTGATTGGGTCGTTGGGCAAGCAGCAATCACAATCCTTCTCTTGGCAGAGTCACAAGTAAACCCTAAATTAACCTGTGCTTAACCCTTGGGTAGCCTGGCAGAGAGCAGTCGGGATTAACTCAGAAGCAATGTGTAAAGTATTTTTCAAACAGTAAGGCAATAAAACAAGTGAAAAAAGTATCCCAAACCAATTTAGAAAAAAAGAGTTCTTTTTAATAAATAAAACAAGACCTAAACTACAAAAATCCAATCAATAAAACCAGAGATATGCAATATTAGAGATTTCAGTGAAAATTGTGCCAAAAAGCACAAAGCACCAACTGTGGATACTTGGTTGTGCTGGACCAGGTCAAAGTCACAAGTTCAGGATGACTGCAATGGAGCACAGGCTGGCTACATAACCGCAGTTAGGCCCAGTGAACAAAGTACTTTAAATCCTGGTTTGCAGAGTCTTGCGAGGGTCCACAACGAATATACACCATACATCTGAGATGATGTTTCAGTTCCAAGATGCAGCGAGGCTGCGATGCGAGGTCCTATGCCATCGTCAGTCGTCCTTATGACAGGGCTGGTCATGCGAAGTCCGGTGTCCAGGATTCATCATGCAGTCGGGGTGATGCGTCAATTCCGAG
Organism: Lissotriton vulgaris; assembly: GCF_964263255.1. NCBI lineage: Eukaryota > Metazoa > Chordata > Amphibia > Caudata > Salamandridae > Lissotriton > Lissotriton vulgaris. Next base: position 1,723,264,809 of record NC_141689.1, read on the forward strand.
GAGTTTAGAGGCTGCGATGCAGAGCCTTGTGTCATCGTCGAGGCTGACAATGAGAAATGCAAGGGCCTATGCCATGAATGTGTCATGCAATGGTAGTTCTGATGAGGTGGTGGCCTATGATTCTTGTCTTTGAGACGGAGGAGAGGAATTGACGTGTCCTATCTGCTTGGGTTTGCTCCACGTAGCAGAGGTTATGCATTGATTGCACTGGGTCCACAGAGGCTGACAAAGGCCCTTAGGCTCACTTCTGAGGGTCCAGAACTTGGATGACACACTTGGCACGGTAGACGCATAGATGGCAGAGTCCAGGTTCTGTGGTTGAGGTTGTTGGAACCTTCTGTCCCTGAAGCCCAAGTGAGGAGACCAGCCAACTAGTGCTTGGGGTCACTTTGGGGTCCCGAGTTCAACAGATGCAGGTTCAAAGCTTCTCGCCCAGGCAAGAGGGCAGCAGGTCAGCACAGCAGGGCTGCAGCCCTTCAGGACAGCAGGCCAACAGAGTGACAGTCCTTTCAGCAGGACAGAAGTCCTTTTTCCTGGCGGAGTATCCACAGGTACAGAAGTGCACTGAATAGGTGCTGTCTGAAGTCCAATATTTAGACCTGGTACACTTTCCTAGGAACATAGGAGAAGCTTTTAGAGATTTCCCTTTGAAGTCCCCAAGCATCCTGCCTTCCCTGTTCTGGCTCCAGACTAACTACTGGGGGTATTCAGCCCTTTGTCTGGAGGCAGGAGACAGCCTATTCAGGTGTAAGTACAACTGTGCCAAGCTCTGCTCCCATCCTGCCACTGGTGGCCAATCCAGCACACCTAAACACCCTATTGTGTATGGCTGTCTATGAGGAATACACAAAGTCCAACTGTCAGCTACACCCACCAATGTGACCCAGGGGAAGGCTACAGGCACCAAATCACTGAGGCAGGCAAATGCCAACTTTCTAAAGGTGGCATTTTCAAAATTGTAATTTAAAACACGACTTTAACATGAGAGCAGATATTTCATTACAATTACAAAGACACCAAACATGAACTGGTTACATGCTCCCTGTTGGAGGATGGGTCATTAGTAGAGGTAAGTATGCATCTACCACTAGCAATAAGGCCACCCAGGCAATATATAGGTCCAGAAAAGGTCTCAATTCATTAGCCCCTGGCTCAACTCTTGATAGCTGGCTGCAAGCAGGCAGGCTTAACTCAGGGCACAGGTATGTAAAGTAAATATTAAATGCATGGTCTGGTGATGGATCCTGAGTGGTTTCAGGTCTCACACATAGGTAACCTCATCCTTTCTTTCTAGGATTTGATATGACCCAGTCCACTTGTCCTGGAAGGTCCTGGGACCCACAGGACCCAACACCCACACCAATTGTCCTACAATGTACATTTACTCTGCCATTTGAAATCTCATGCCTAGCACATAATACAGATTTACAAAAGGGGGTGGTGATGAACAGAGTGTCTGAATTGAGCAGACCACTCTTACCCAGTCCAAAGATCAGGGCTTGATCCATCACCGTTATTTATCTCACTGCCCCATCCCAGCTCAGAACCTGGCTATATGCAAATCAGTCTGTCCCTGGCCCAGTGCATCATGGGAACAGGGCAGACTAAACTACCAAGCCAATTCTTTACCAGAAAGGAGACAAGCTACCGGGGACCGGTTTCTGGCATTTCAGCCGTCTTCGGCCCGGCTTGCTTGAATCCTGATGGAGCAGTGAGAAAGGGACTCATGTCTGAGTATACCCTGCCACACCTATAGTGGCCAAAATCGATTTACAAAAGGGGGTGGTGATGAACAGAGTGTCTGAATTGAGCAGACCACTCTTACCCAGTCCAAAGATCAGGGCTTGATCCACAGCCAGGTTCTGAAACTGGGATGGTGCAGTGAGCTAAAAAACGGTGTTGGATCTAGCCCTGATCTTTTGACTGGGTGAGAGCTTTCTGTTTAATTCAGAGACTCTGTCCCTCACCACCCCTTGTTGTAAATATTTTTGTCCACCCTAAGCGTGGAAGGGTATTCTCAGATGTGAGACCCTTGCTCATTGCACCATCAGGATTCAAGCAAACCGGGCCGAAGACGGCTGTAATGCCAGAAACCGGTCCCCGGGAGCTTGTTTCCTTCCCAGTGTAAGAATTGGCTTTTGTAGTTTGGTTTGCCCTGTTCCCATCATGCACTGGGACAGGAACAGACTAATTTGCATACAGCCAGGTTCTGAAACTGGGATGGTGCAGTGAGCTAAAAAACGGTGTTGGATCTAGCCCTGATCTCTTGACTGGGTGAGAGCTTTCTGTTTAATTCAGAGACTCTGTCCCTCACCACCCCTTGTTGTAAATATAGCACATAATACAGAACATTGTCCTTGGCATCTTTGATAGGATTTTTCCGACGATTCTCTAACCAGGCACAATGGCCCCCTTACAGGATGTCCAAACAACAACTTAAAGGGTCTCCCTGTAGACATCGTAGGCATGGGACCAGCACATCCCATCTTCTCCTTAGTTTGTCAGACAAAACCATTGATCATGCCCTTCAGGGTCTTATTTAACCTTTCCTCCAGATCATAAGTCTGGGGAAGATATGGGGTAGTGAACGTGTAGGTAACACCATATTCTTCCCACATCACCTTCAGATAGCTGGACATGAAGTTTGTGCCCTTATCTGAAACAACCACTTTTGGGAAACCTGCTCTGGTGAACACACTAAGTAGGGCCGTAGCAACCAAAGCAGCGGTGGCTATTCTGAGGAGTATTGCTTCAGGATAACTTGTGGCATGGTCCACTACCACCAAGATATACTTGCTCCCTGCTGTCACTGGGGGTTATAGGGGACTCACAATGTACACCCTCACCCTCTCAAAGGGCATCCCAACCACAGGAAGTGGTATAAAGGGAGCCTTTGGCGTGCCCCCTGTCTTGCAAAACTCCTTCAGTTTGGCAAATATGGCGGGCTAATATAAATGGTTAACCAGTCAGTTGCAAGTCTTAATCTAACCTAAATGACCTGCCAAGAGGAAGTCATTGCTTAAAGTCAGGAGGCATTCTCTGAACTTCTGGGGGACCACCAACCTCCTGGTAGCCCCTTCTTTGAGGTCTATAGCCTCCGTGTAGAGAACATCATCCTCTGAGTAGACTTTGTGGAAGTCAGTGACATCACTCTTCTCTTGCCTGGAGGCAGTCTGCCCCAAGCCCTTAAGGATGGGTCACTCTCTCCGCCCCTGCCAAAACTCCTCTCTGTTCCTTGCAACTATGTCAAGTCTGACTGACCTTGCAGGGATGGGTCCCCTTCTTCAGAGAGCTGATCCTCTCCTTCAGGACTAGATTCTTTCTGCACCTCCGGAGTTCTTTGCACTGGGTCTCCAAACCCATTTCACTTTCCTTTGCCATTGTATACTTTGCCCATTATTCAAGGGTGCAAGTGTCCAGCATTTCCTTTTTGCGCAGTCTGTGCCCTGGTCACAGCACATACCCACTCAGGGAGATCCAGCATCCTTGCATGGACCACTCTCTCCACCTCTGACCAGTCATATGCTTCAACATCATATCCCAGTAGACAGTCCACTGGAAGTGCAGGAGACACAACTACCTGTTTAGGGTCTGTCACACCTCCCCATTCCAAACTCACCATCGCCATGGGATGGAGTTTGGCTCTGCTGTCTGCATTGGTTCCTTTGCTATACACAGCAGGCATGATCTGCCCTGGGGAAACCAGTTTATCTTTGACCATAGGTACACTGGCTCCTGTGCTTCTTAGAGTCTCAACCGTGGTTGCATTTTTCTTTGGCCTCTGCCTATACCTCTCAATGCTGGGAGGCAAGAAAGCTATGGATGTAATTTCTACCCACCCAAAGACATGAAGGTTGCCTCTGTCAACCCTTTACCCATCTGTGGGACAATCTCTGCCCCCACCCAGATGTTGGCAATGCCCTGCAACTGCCCACCAGTGGAGAGCGGGGCTTTTTGTGCAGACAGCATCTCCCCTCTTGTGTCCTGGCTGATTACTGTCAAAACACTGACCTGCCTTCATCAGGTCACATAGCTTGCCTGCCTTTGCAAGGTAAAAAGACTTCCCCTGATACCCCCTCTTCTTGAAAGTGGTTTGGCTCAGAGTACTCTTGTGAGGACTGTTTCAGCTTTTGACCTTCGTTCCCCTGGGTTTTCCTATAGGGGGAACCTGTCCTCCCTTCTTCTGCGCACCAACCTGATGTTGATGGGAAACCTTTGTTATCAACCACTCATCAGCTAGCTCCCCCACTTCTCTAGGGCTAGTCAGCTTAGAGTCCACCAGATACTGGCATAACTTTTCTTGTGAACAGCGAGTCAGGATGTGCTCTTTAAACACTAAATTGTACAGCCCCTCATGCGTACTCACTTGGGTACCACCAATCCAGGCCTCTAGTCCCCTTACTGAGATGTCCACAATGTCCACCCAGGACAGTGTGTTAACATTCTGGGAGCCCCATGAGCTTTAACCTGGTACTGCTCTGGGATCAGAACACATTTCTTGACTAAGCACTGCATCATGTGGGAGTAAGATTTTGCCTCATCCTACTGTAGGGTCAGGAGCCTCTCAAATGCAGTCAACCGTGTTTTCAATATTATCCCCCTCAGTGTACATGTGAATTATTCTCTTGGGAAGGTTGGAATTACACCCACCACCCTTGGGATTCTCAGCATTTTCTTCATTGTCGCTGCCACCATTTAATTTTGCTTTTTCCACCTCCCACTTCTTCTGCTCTAAGGCCAATGCTACGGAAGCTAACTGAGCCTCAAGCTCCCTCTCTCTAATGGACATCGGTGGGCCCTGTACAGGGGAACCTGGCCTTTCCCCATTAGCTGGAAGTTTGAACCTGGTGCTAAATGACATGGAAAGTTCATCATCCTGGTGGTGGTTGAGGGGGTCTTCCTTCCCCTCCTTCTCTGGAGCTGTCTGTGCCCAGGCCTCAAGCAACTTAAATAACTCTACCTTCCTGATCTTGTGCTATTAGGTAGCCCCCTGTACCGACATTGAACCCTAAGCTCAGGCACTCTGAATGGTTCTGGTTAGCCAGCTCCAGCTCATTGGTATCACTAGATTTTGGGTCACACAAACGATACAAATGAGCAATAAAACACATTTAGAAAAACGAAAAAGATGGATTAAAAATAAGTTTTAGTACAAATTAAAAAAATTAACAGTTTTGTTCTCAGTCAATTTAGCAGGTTTTTAAACATCTTAATTTACTTTAGTGCATAGTGTAATTTAAACACAAGCCTGTATCGACACAAATGAACACAAACTATGTTGGAAGATGGTTTATTGGTAGGGTAGGTATGCACCTACCACTAGCAATAAGGCCACCAACACAATATACATCTCCAGACAAGGTCTCAATACATTAGCCCTTGGCTCAAACTTGGTAGCTGGCTGCGAGCAGGCAAGCTAAACTCAGGAGACAGGTAAATAAAGCATTCATTTTATTTATTTATTTATAAAGTTTTGACATCAATACATTAAATAAGCAATAGGCAACACCCAATAAAGTCCAGCACAAATGTATAACTATACGAAATATTGTTATCATTAAAATGTCAACAAAACGGCAAAAATTCAACATAGGGAACCAGACATATACATTTTTAAAGCTTAACCACTTTGGAGTGCTTAAAAACATATAGCACCAACCTCAGATATTTGGTGGCGCTTGACCGGGACAAAGGCATAGTTTCAGGCTGACCGCGATGGAGCCCTGGTTGAATACACTAAGCATGGGGCCCCGGTCAAAATGTTACCTTCACAGTTAGAAACTTTCATGGAGGATTTCCTCTCAACGGCGAGCAAGGCACTTCATCTGCAGGATTCGCAGAAGGTTCACTGGCCTGGTTCAGCGGTAGCTCCAGGTCATCTCTTGGAAGTCTTTGGCTCCTGAGCTTTTAGCGGGACTAACCTGAAATCCTAGCCGGGTCGTGGTTGTAGGTAGTCTGCTTGACTCGCAATTTCACTTATGGAGCTTCTTCCAAAAGGTCCTCCAAACTTCTCCAGATTTCTGGGACTTGTTCCTGAAGTTCCGCTTGAGGGTTAAAAGTGTCCAAAATACAAATCCCAGAATGCACGTGTCCAAATCATTAAAAGTCCACTCCAAGCTTAGTACTTATGGAGGGAAGCTCTTTTAGGCTGTTTCTTACAGGGAGTCCACTCCTTAATCCTTTTTGAAGCAAGGCAAAGTCTCAGGGCTGTAGTTCCAAGTGTGCAACAGGAGTAGTCTTTCAGGGAGCATTCCTGTGTGGTGCAGACAAGGGATCCAGCAGGGCAGTCCTTCATCTTGTAGTTGTAGGCAGCAAATTTAAAGTCAGAACTCAAACTAGATTGGAACTGAGTTGCTCTGAAACTCTCACATGTTTATTCAATAATCTGGGATGACAAGCAGGGGGACACCCTTGTCAAATGGAGGTACATGGTGCCACACAACAGCATGACAGCTTACTCCAAAGTGTGGCATATTCTTCTCCTAAAAGCATTGCACTTTAAATTTCAAGATGGAGATGTTTTTCTTCTTTGAAGTAGGAGCTGGCTAAATGTACCTGTGGTATCTCATTTCCATTAACACCCCCCCCCCTCCCAGCTCCTGCAAATTTCATTCCTGGGCCTGACATCAGGCTTGGGTTTCACTAAAAGGGGGTGGTAGGCCTGGCGTTCCTTACTGTTTTGCTCTGTCTTTGAAGCCCACCTTGATTTACCCCCCCCTTTAATACCCATCATCTGCAGAGCTTTCTACACCAGATAAATTCTGCTCTATGTGACCACTTAACATCTCATCAAAGCAGCCTGGCTAAGCCTGTTAAGGCTGATCAATCAGGAGATAGTTAAACAACATGAAAGAGGAGTTCCCAATGATAAAAAGAAAAAATTCACAACAATACAAAAAGCGCCCACAGAACAGCTAAATAATATCAAAAAGGTGTTTTTATTCACATAGAAAAATATATCAGATATAAATAATTACAATCAGTGCACAATATAATTCCTTATCACACTTTTGTATGAAATTTTCTTAAGAGAACACACATCAAAAATATAACATAAGCCTAAAGACACATAGAGCAATAAAAAATTGGCACAGGATTCAATCACTCATCCAATCAAACCAAAATCATTCTTATACCACTACACACATACACACTCAAGCAAAAACATCCAGAAAAAGTGCAGACGTGCGTTTCGGAACAGTGCCAATACAAGCTTCCTTCATCAGGGCGCAAAGTACAGATAGTAATATTTAGCATGGTCTCTCAAGATCCGAACACCCAATCTTAGGTAAGTGTCCTAGTAATAATCATGGCTGGCGAAGCATATCATATGGCCCGCATAAAAGGTGCCCTCAGCAATGCCATGGGGTAGATATTAATGAGACGGCTTGGCCCTCCGGGGTTCCAGGGAATGATGCAACGACCCGAGTAGAAATCAGGTAAATAGTCGAGTACTCAACTGATTGGAAGATGACACAAATCAATGGGTTCCAGGACACATCAGCGTCTATGCTTCAAAGATGGAACTTCAAACGGGTACAAAAATGTGCCTATTGTGTATAAACCAATGTTGCCATGTTTAGCACTGGTTAGCAGTGGCCACATGCACAGAATCCTAAGACCCCCTAAAATGAGTTCATCGAAAAAGTGGAGGGTAAAGGCAGAACGTTTGAGGATGACCCTGCAGAAAGGGCCAGGTCCAACACCAAATGTGTCAGTATTCATCTAGTATAGGCAACAAGACTATATTAGATCTTTCTCTTCAATTTTTAAGTGGCATACAGTCTGTTATCATGCTCAAGTGTATGTGTAGTGTCTCATTGTCCTCATAATACATCAATACATTCTAATCCTTTTGGGCATTTGTTGCACTTACCAGTGTATCCCAAACCAGGGAATGCAACCTCCATTGAGTTTATTACAGATCTTCCATCTTTTATGAAGGGTTTTGATTTATCATGGTTGCAGTTAATACTTTTGCAGATGTGGCTCATTTTCACCTTTCCTTAAGCCACCTACAGCAGATGAAACAGCTCAGTTTCTTTTCTTTTCACTAATATTTAGCACCTCTAAAGTTTATTGCATGCAATAATGTCTGATAAAGGAACTCAATATCATTCAGAAGGCTCTTTTCTACGACTCTGGAAATTAAACAAGCTATTTCTTCTGGTTATCATTCTCAGTTCTACTGACAAACATAACAAATGAATCAAAGTGTGGCACAATATCTATAATATTACTGTTATGGTATTGAAAATGACTGGGTGTCCTATTAGCCACTAGCTTAGTTTCCTCATAACAATGCATATAATAGTGCTATCAAGGTGTTATTATTTTTCTGTTACCAAGATTTTCACCCTAGACTTTTTCCTTCTGTGGCTGTACATCATTTGGCGCTAGCAGGTACTGGGTGTCTGAATCATTTACAAAGAAAAGTACAGCTAGTGACTGAAAGTGTATTTAATTCTAATGGCAAGATGAAACAAAGAACAAAGAAGTCAATAACCTCTTCTTCTTTGCGTGTTCCTCTTGTTAAGGTTTGGCTATCTTCTCAATTAATTCAAGTACATTCATTCACAGTTACCACAACATTTTGATTCACTTGTCATCACTCATGAGATTAATCTTGTAATTTTTCATTTGAAGCTACTTTGTATTTGGAGAGTTCATCCAATTTTGGCATGCTTCACAATTGAAACAATATGTGGCTCATCCATATAAACACTTGCCTTCAGTACCATATTCTGTTATGGTGCAAGGACGACCTGAATAAATTGGTGAGTCTCAAACTTTTGAAAACATCTTCATTTCTGATACTTTGAAAAGACTCTCTACCCAGTGAACGCTTTTAGGAATATGCCTCCTCAATCCATGCTTATTAACTGTGGCTTAGTTTTCTTCAGTGGTATGCTAATAAACCTTGAGCTTCAGAGGGGGCAGGGATGGGAGTTACTGTTGCATCTCAGAGCAGAATTCAGAGTTTGAATTACTGGCATCAACATTTTTCTTAAGCCTCACCTTGTACATGTTAATGTGATCAAGTCTCTCGTACAAGCACTGGAAACACAGCGGAAGGCTTTTCTTCACTCTGCTTTGCTGGTGTGGTCTTCACCCTCACATACACTTCACAGGCCATGTGGAGTGTTGGCTGCAAGAGAAGAATGTTGGCCGCAGAACTACCAGAGATGTCAAATGTAGACATGTTATAGAGACTTTTATAGCACATGTCTACCAGTAGGTGGCTTGGTGCTTGCAGACGCATGATCTACTGAACTGGAGTATTACTGATTGCTAAACAGCCAGGTATTAAGTTCCTTTCTGAAAGCGAGATGAGTGGGTTTGGTCCTAAGAAGCAATGTGAGAGAGGTCCACAGCCTAGCTGTGCTGTTGATGAAACTCCTTCCTCCTCAGTTCACTTTCCTGATTGTTGTGGTAATCATCCTCACGTTGGTTGATCATAGGTAACTACTTGGTGAATGACAGTTAAAAGCCTTCCAAAGAAATGCCAGTCCTTCTTTGTGCAGGGCTTTATGGGCCACACAGAGTGCCTTAAATTGAATTTTGTTGTCGCACCGGGAACCAGTGAAGCTCCGGAATGCCTGCGGATATGGCCTGATATTTGGGAATATCCAAACTCAATCTGGCTACTGCATTCTGCACCGCCTGGAGCTTACCAAGTAGTTTTACCTGGAGATTCATATATAAGCCATTACAATGGTCCAACTTTGATAACATTAGTGAGGAGACAACAGTCTTTCTAGTATTTCTCGGAATAAAAGGAAACACTTTTCTCAAGTTTCTAATGGTATAGAATGAGATGGACACTACTTTAGACACCTGGGCCTCATATCTGAGCTTTTTGAAAACAACAAGGGAACTCAAAGAAGTCGGCAAGGGACCTTGGGAGTCAATATTATTAAGGCAACAGCGGTCCCTTACGAATAATAATGCTGAATCAATAAATATAGACAAAGTCGTTGCTATATTTGAAAATGACATGCCCAGCCGGGCAGAGGTCTTGGTATTTACTTTTCAATCAATGTAAAACATGAATAACACACAATATACAAGACAGGGCACATGCCTCTATCCAGTCAATCACACAAGAAATATCAGGACAGGGAACAGTTAAAACTGACCAAGATTCAGAGTTTGATATCTCTTTGATAGAAAGGAAGTGTGTAATGTGAGAGCTTTACCTTTAACCCATACAGCATTCAAATGGTGGACCTGTGAGCTGTGGTCCACAGTGTTGAATGCTGCAGGTAGGTATAATGAGATAAGAGCTGCTGACCCTCCGCCATCCAGTGGCATTGTTATCTCTTCAGGGTTTTTTAGCAGTTCAATCTCCATACTGTGATTCGCTCTAAACCCAAACTGACTGGGGTCCAAAAATTGATTGTCCAGAATAAAATTAGATAGCTCTACATTAATTATTTTTCCACAATTTTAGCTTGAAAAGGAAGTCTTGAGATGGGACGATAGTTGGTATCAAGAGTTGTTTTTTTGATGAGAGGGAGAATATTAGCTTGTTTCCAAAGTGTAGGAAACGACCCTTGCAAGAACAATTGATTAAACACTAATTAATGATGAGAGGTGATCAGCTGATTTGCAAGCTTTAAAATCTTAAGGGGACATAGGTCATCAGGGTAACCAGATTTGGCAGCTAAAAGAATAGAGGCTACTTGATTTGGAGATGTTGGAGTCAATTTTGTGAGTAAAGAGTCAACCGGTCCCTTCCTGGTCATTTATATCCATGTTGATATTAGATTTATCGAATAGGTCAATGATCAGATCAACCTTATTTCTAAAGATCCGAGCAAGGGGCCCGATTCACAGAATGAACTTACTACTTTTGCCATTCACAGAATGCACTTACTACTTTTGGTATTCACAGAATGAACTTACTCATTTCGGTATTCACAGAAGTTAGGACTACTAACTTTAGGACTCCTAAATGCCTTCTGTGAATACCGAAAGTCTTAAAATTTGGATTTTTCTCAATTTAGTAGTAGTAAAGTTAGGACTCCTAACTTTAGGATGCCTAAATGCCTTCTGTGAATACCGAAAGTCTTAAAATTAGGATTTTTCTCTATTTAGTAGTAGTAAAGTTAGGACTACTAACTTTACTACTACTAAATTGAGAAAAATCGTAATTTTAAGACTTTCGGTATTCACAGAAGGCATTTAGGCATTCTAAAGTTAGTAGTCCCAACTTTACTACTACTAAATTGAGAAAAATCCTAATTTTAAGACTTTCGGTATTCACAGAAGGCATTTAGCCGTCCTAAAGTTAGTAGTCCTAACTTTACTACTACTAAATAGAGAAAAATCCTAATTTTAAGACTTTCGGTATTCACAGAAGGCATTTAGGCATCCTAAAGTTAGGAGTCCTAACTTTACCACTACTAAATAGAGAAAAATCCTAATTTTAAGACTTTCGGAATTCACAGAAGGCATTTAGGAGTCCTAAAGTTAGTAGTCCTAACTTCTGTGAATACCAAAATGAGTAAGTTCATTCTGTGAATACCAAAAGTAGTAAGTGCATTCTGTGAATGCCAAAAGTAGTAAGTTCATTCTGTGAATCGGGCCCATAGTTATCACAGAATTCTTGATTATGTATGGTGGAAGAATTGTTTTTTGTAATGAATGTTCGGTCGCATTCGTATACTTCACAATGGGAGCATGCATTCCGAGCGGAATGCATGCCTGCCATGTGAAAAGCAGTGGTGCAGTTCCTCCCTGCACCCTGTGGCCAGCACCCCAAGGTGCCTGCCACCGGGTGCAGGGATCAACAGAGGGGCACCATAGGTACCCCCTGGACGCCATTCAGCAGCCTCGCAGCCATTTGTGCCCTACTGCAGGCATGGGCGAATTTTGCGAATCTCGCGTTCGCGAATTTTGCTTTTACTTTTTTTTTATGTTCGCACGGGTTTCTGCAAGTTCGCGAGGGTTTTGTACAATTTCGCAAATTGCGAAATTGTACAAAACGCGTGCGAACTTGCAGAAACCCGTGCGAACACAATGTGCCCAGTAGGATATGTGCCTCTTGTGTGAATAAAAGGTCAGAGAAAGATCAGTTCAGCAGATGAAGAAAAAGAAGCTCTGACCTGGTCACAGGAACAGCACGGGTATTGCGCTCGTGAAAGACAAGGATGCAAAGCCTATCCAGCATCACAGCTGATTTTCCACAGTAGATTTCCTCGACGACGCTCACGATTGTTTTTGGGCTAATGAATGAGTCACTGAATTTGAGCATCAACTAGTTCGAGCGACCATGTGTGTGTTACTATGCAATCGCCCCGAAGGGCGCAGGGGTCCCTTGAGTGAGCTGTCCATCATAGTGGGTGAATGGCGGGAAGACGGTGCAAACCGCGAGTGTGTGGACGGGGCCAAACGGGCAGGGCTACCATGCGAGTTCACACATGCTTCTAGTGTGTATAAAAGGTCAGAGAAAGATCAGTTCAGCAGATGAAAAGAAATAAGCTCCTGGTCACAGAAACAGCACGGGTATTGCGCTCGTGAAAGTCACGGATGCAAAAGCCTCTATCCAGCATCACAGCTGATTTTCCACTGTAGATTTGTGAAGAAGGCACACCTGCCTCGACGACGCTCACAATTGTTTTTGGGCTGATGAATGAGTCACAGGAAGGGCATGGTAAATATTTTAGGATGGCGCCGGCAAGCTGCCAGCGCCATCCTAAAATACTTACTAAATTAGCTTCAACAGGAAGTTCTAATAGATAAAGTCGAGCACCTGCTTTATTTTATCTATTAGAGCTTCCTGTTGAAGCTAACTTAGTAACTATTTTAGGATGGCGCTGGCAGCTTGCCGGCGCCATCGTAAAATAGTTACAACAGGCCAGGCTTCAACTTTTGCCCCCGGAAAAATCCGCCGCTCGCGGATTTGCGAATTCTCGGTAAATTCGCGGGAGTTCGCGGATCGCGAATTTACCGAAAATTCGCAAAATCCGCAAGCGGAACGGATTTTCCGCTCATACTTACCCTACTGGGGGCCCCCAAAGACAGTTTCCGACTGCCTTTTCGTGCCGGAAACACCGGTATGAAAAGGCAGTGAAAAAGTGCCATTGTACTCCCTCAGTCGTAAAGAGGCGGCTGGGTGAGTACTGGAGGATTTCCGGACTGCGGACAGGCTCTCCGAGCCTGTCGTCAGCCATTCGGAAATCTGAGTTGAATTCCTTTCCGACCAAGCCCATCGGAATGACTAGGTTGGAAAGGAATCCGGACAGCACATTCCAATGCGGGCGAAAGGGCTCCAAACGTCGTTCGGAGTCCTTCTGTCCGACATCGGAATCGGCCCCTATATTGTAGTTGTTGGGATTTTTCATAGTGCTTGCGTAAATTCCTCTCCTGCCTCCTACAGGCTTGTTTTTCAAGTCTCAATGCATCCAAAAATCAGGGCGCAGAAGGTACCCCTCTATCCTTGTTTACAGAGACAGTTGGAGCTAATTTTGCAAAGGTAGATTTGAGCCATGAGGTATAATTCTTGGCTGAGGAGTTTGCATCCATACCAATGTCATGTTGACTCTGTGCCAGAAGAAATGTTAAAACATCAGGGTCTATTTTATGCCAAGGTCCACTGGAAACCCTGATTGCAGATTTAGTAAAAGTTTGACAAGATGGGGGTAACTTATAGTCAAAGAGTATCGTACGGTGGTCAGACCTGGCTAGTGGGAGTGTTTTAGGATTGGAAATAGCAGGATTATTGGAAAAGAGTCCATCCAAAGTATGAACAGCTTAGTGCATGGGGTCATTTATCAATTGTTCTGAGACCCATTTCAGATGTCATATCTAGGAGATTTAATGTATCTTTATCTGTAGATGATTCTAAATGTAAATTGACAACCCCAAGTAGTGTAAAATGATTAGATTGGATACCTATTCCTAGCATTGAATGAGGATTGGCCAAGAATTTGTTTTTAGGGCCAGGTGGTCGGTAGATTAGTATTCCTCTAAAAGTCTCTTGTTTGTGAAGTGTAAGTTTAAATGGTAAAGCCTCACAGTCTATTATGGGAATTTCTGAGCAGTGCATATTTATCTCACTGTGGTGGATTAAAGTGTCCTAGGGGGCTCTGGGGCTACAGTTATACTATGGTCTATCTTAGATGGTAAAATTTTTATTATTTTCTCATCGTGCAGACACTGTGTCTCTTCTAAAAGCAATATTGCGTGACAGCACAATTGTGTGCTGTGGTTAGGGGGACATAGAGTGTGCAGTGCCTCACCTGAATATTGTAGGCATATTTTGCGTTCTCCCATTCAAAGCCCTGGGCCCAGTCTAGGCGCAGACGGGCACAGGCGGGCTTGCCTTTGGTGTGCCAGCCGCGTGCACGCTGCACACGTCCGCTGCGCGCGTCTGGCCCAGCATGCCTCTAAATAGGATACGCCGGTAAATGACTGGGCCGCTATCCCCACCGGAAGGGTGGCGCTGGAAGCGTGGCACTCAAAGTATTCCAGAGAGACAGGCTTCCCTCCACAACAATCGACCAACAGCTGTGGCAGACCGAGAAAAGAGGAGAGTACCCTTTAATAGAGGAGAGAGGCCGCTGTGTCACAATTAAGCCTAAACAGAACAGCTATATTTAAAATCATTAAAAGTGTATTAAAAGTGTGCAAGCATGGCAAATTAAACTCACTGTTCAGTGTCAGCAATAACAACAGCGGTAGTCTCAGACAGCAAATTGCAGTCTATCTTCTTTATTTGCAAGCTATTACTCTGAAAAGCCATCTCCTTGAAGAATAGGCATATCAGACCATATATCTATGAATATCCAAGATGGTTGCGTCTCCAAAGTTTCCTGTCTGAAATTCCCAAAACAAGATGTCCTTTACCTTTCTTGCTGTGATATTATTTCCTATCTTATGCATATGTAAGCAGGTTTTGTCAAGAGAGGGATGCATGCCAACGCATTTATTTTTCTGACATTTCGCCACGTCATCAACCTTTGCTAATTTTTTTTTCCACATTATTTGCCAGGTTCTATAAGGTTTTGTGACTGGTTTAGGTCCTCAGCAACACGTAAACTGGGTTATTTCTTAAGCCTGATGCAGGTTGATGCTTTATTTATCAATCATAGTTGTTCCTCCCAGCTATAATCAAGAACCATTAAGAGCGCCAGGGATGATCACCAATTACGAAAGAATATACAGATAAGACACTCAAACTATTTGACCCTCACTGCCTAGATAACACATTTACAACTCAAGGCAGGTCATGGCTTGCCTCCATGTCTTTGTCACCATCTCCGGCAAGATTTGTGATTTGTCTCGGTCACAAGAATGCCATTATCACTCACTCGTAAACAACAATTGATATGTATGTGACCCTTGTGAGCTATAGGCCAGTTTGTGTATTTCATTGCATTTTTCTTTCAAGAAATGATTGCTAGTCTGCCTTCTAGCCTCACATTTTACTAAACCAACTCTAGCAGATGTCCAGGAATAGCACCTCAGATTTGCATGTGTCCTTTTTATTCCTGACTTACTGCTTACCCAGGACCTTTTTCCCAGGTGGCCACTAGACCCTAATCTGTCACCTGAAAGACTATATTGATTGAATCTTCTCTCAACGACTAAACCAATCAGGGGAAATGTTGTCATAGGTCTCTCCTCGATCATCAAAATCGCTGGTGAAGCTTCACAATGATTAGCGTTATCACCAACCATCTTTACAACCTATAAGCTTTCTGGTGAGAGCAATAAGACTGAGTGCCTGACTATGTTAACAATATCCAACTAAACATCTTGCTTCAGGCAGACAGCTGCAAATTTTGTCTTAAAAATCCAGGGTTGGGTGAATGCAAATCACCACTGATTGAACGATAACAACAAGAGGGTCTACTCCTGCAGCCTGTAGATTTGTGTTTTCTTTCTTTACGCACGTTGGCCCGCCATGGCTTGCCTCATTTGCTAAAAAAAAAACCTTCTCCAGCAAGTCGTAACCTATAATGTTCACTTGTCTTTTCTGCTGCAAGTGAACTGTTTTAGCAATTTTCCCTTAGCGACTTCTTGGATTGTTTTCAGGAGGTAAATAATTTCCTCCCCCAATTAGCAACTCAAAAAATACATCTTTTAATGTACACTGACGACGTGGTCATCTTTTACCTTACCCCAATCGGTTTGCAGAGCAACATAAAGCACCCTTTTTAATTGCATAGAGACATATTTTTAAAGAATAAGCATCTCAAAAGAAAAAATTGTACCATTTAGGGGTAGGAAAAAGGCTAAACCTTTCACCTGGAAATTAGGAGGAATTCCAGTAGAAGTAGTATCTACTTACACCTACTTAGGAAGAGTCTTCACCCAGTCTATTAGAACCGCTTCGCATTTTCAATGGAGTGAATAAAAAATGGCAGCCCATCTTAGTGCAATAGAAAAGTTTTATACATCCACTGGGAGGCGAAATTTTTCAGCCCTCCTAGAAATGTATTAAACAAAGATTACCCCTATATTAATTTATGGTTTAGACTAAATTCGTATAAAAAAATGGGGCTTTTTAACGCCTTAACCGCGGTGGCAATTCCGCCGCGGAGTGGGCGTTCTAAAGGGTGGGCGGTGCTGCGACGGCCATTGGCCGTTCACAGCACCAGGGAGGGAGTGGAGCCCGGAACGGGTTAAATCTCAGAGAGGGAAATCTCTTCGTATGATTACTACTACAAGTCAAGCTACTCCTGTTCATGCACTTCAGCTGAAATTAGGGGTAGTGAGTGCATTTACAAGAACCCAGGCAAATCTTGTCAGATGGGCCAATAACTTACTGCATGCGTCTGAAGGTACATTGAGAGCGCTTTTATGTCATGAACCTTTTAAGGTTGATTCAGGGAAAAATACTTTTAAAGAAAATCTAGGGTTTGCTTTGGAGCACTTCTAATGTTCTATAAAACCTTTGCAAATTTGTTCTCCATTACTCCTGAAGTTCTTTAAAAAAATATACTCCGAGATTCAGCTATAAAATGGATAAGCTCCGTTGTCAACGGTTATCCCACTATAAACTCTCACAAGCTAGTGTGGATTATAAAGTGACCCCAAAATACCTGAGATTCACACTAGACCGTAAGGTTTGGCATTGCATTCTGATGCTAAGATTGAGGACATTACCACTAAAAGGTATAATAAAAAATTGGGGCAGTATATTTGATAAATCTGGCCACAGTGATCTGTGTATTAGTGGCATTCAGGATTCGGTATATGTCCTATCTGTTTTTCCCAATAAGTGCTTGGTCAATGCACGCACCTGAATTTTAAAACGTATCTTCACCAAATGTAATATTTCTAGAACTATAGATTTCATTGAGCTAATAAGAGCTCCACCAGATGAATTTGTATGTTATAAAGTTTTTTTTTATTGTTTTAAAGCGTTTCTTCCGTTATTTTAAAGATGTTTAAACTGTGAATAATAATCTCTTCTGCATACATTTTTTATTTCGTGGTATTATGGATCTGAATAATTTGTATATATTATTGTGTCATATTGTGGATCTCTGAAGAGGTCTATATCAATAAAATTTCATTTAATTTGATTTAAGCAAGTAGCCTTCTTACCCCGAGGGTTCCGTGGGGATCCTCCCATTGCGAGCTGACACAAAGGATTGAGTTACAAACAGAGACTTATTGTGTCTTAGCTTCGCTGCTGAAATGATATGTGTGCTGACATCTTTACAACTGTCTTCTCCATGGATCTCCAGTGATCGTTATTTACCAAGTAGGAGCTGTCTGCCATGGACAGATTCAACTCGGTGAATCATTTGCTACCATCTTTGACAGGTTTATGTTTATTTTTTTAAAGTATTTTTTACAACGTATGGTAATTGATGATTGATGATATTGACGGATGGGAATCTCCTGTAACGTTGTAACTCTTAATTTTACAGTTTTTATTATAAAAGCCGAATAAAGTATCTTTGATTGATTGATTGATTGACAAGTCAGTTTCCTGTCATTGGTTTTGGACTGCCATTGCGGGCTTCACATTGAAAACAGTGCATTGGGAATTGGAAAGAAGAGGGTGCCCCTTTCACGTCCCTTTCGCACTCTCGCCACACATTTCATCGCAAACTGTACTCTGCGAGTTTGAAAGACTTTTCTAGCTCGCAAAGAACCTCCTTTTGTACATTGTGACTTTCCAGTTTCCGGTTGCACGGTCTGTTAATTTGCAGGCTTTGCTCCATTTACAAAGTTGTACAGTTACAGACCCTCTCCGGACTGACTAAAAGGCGCCTTTCACTGGAATCTGCTGGAGATGTGAAAGGTACTTTTTAGTTGAGTCTATTCATATGTACAATTTACAATTTATATTACGCCTTCTGCTTGGACGCTATCATCCGTGTGCATTTCCTTTCATATGCAGGGCATCGCATACATTCTCATCATTGTGTCCCAATTTCTTCATCTGTCTTTTTATATCTTGAAACCTAACTTCCTGCCTGGCTCAAGTGCCGCGTATATTCTGTTTTCTCCATCTTGGGAAGGCGGGAAGCTCTAAGAATATCGCGCAGGCTTTGACCCTTCTCAGCATGTAGCCTGCAATCACTTTAATGCTATTGAAAGCCGGCATTTCCATCTGAGGCTGTCCTCCTGACAGCGTATATTGACAGTCAACCAGCCGCTCAGGTGCGGCAGAATTACTTCCCATTGTGCCGAGCCGCTGTGCTAGCCAACCTTGGCAATTTTTGAATTTCATGATTTGGCTGGCGTTCTCCAAAGTATGTGACTGTTAGCCTTAAAGAGGCCTGGGGTGCATCACAATCTGATATACAAACCAATTATTGGAGGCACGGTAATGCGGGTGGGAGGGCTGAGATTTTGATCAATACTTTATCCTTTATCGATCTAAAACCCCGTTCTGGTCGACTGAATCTTTATTGCCTGTCATTGAGGAAAGAAAGTGCATCCGTTATCAAGTTAGTTCCCCCAGTAAAGGACTCTGCTTTAAAGGATCACAAACAACTTCTAGCTTTCAAAGATTTATTATAAGTTGTAGGTACAAGCATCTCAAGATGAGATTCACCAAATACACGGGCCCAACTACATACACGTGTTCTCTGAAAGCCCTCAGACGAACAACGGAAACTATCAATACCAGTTCTAAAAACAATAGTGCCGTTAGCATAGACACGTATTGAAATCTATCGCTCATTACAGGCGGAAGGAAATTACAGGTTAGGCTTTCCCTACCCTGCTCTAGATGGTATCCCTACTTAACCAGGTCTCAACCTATCAAAGGTGTCAGCAGTGGATGACTCCTAAAGGAAGCCCCCCACTCTCGACCTCTTGGTGAAAACCTATAGTTCTCCAGTCACGACCCCTCTCTGCCTACCCATCCGCTCTCTAAAGGGTCCTCAGGCGTCTGCTCTAACTCCACCCAGGGGTGCTGTCCCTAATACAAAATCACAACAACATTTAGGACGCCCCTCGTGAGACGCCCCTCACGTGGTGTAGCTTCTGGCTGTTTCCATGATGAGGCCTTGCGGTTAGAGTCGACCTTGCTTCTCAGACTCGTCTCCGGCCCGCTGATACCCCTTAAACATTCCGGAACCCTCCTCCATGTCTGGTCCATTTCTCGAACAAGTTTCTATTCATTATATTAATACTTGAATACCCCCTTTTCTCTTCCAGACAGACATTTGGAGCCAAATCCCAATTCTCATGGTTTTCCAACCGCGTTGCAACATTCCCCGGCCCAGACTAATATGTGTAAATCAACGTTTAAGGCTTTCCAGCTCTACAACAGTTTTATAATATTCAACTTCTTCTTTAATTGTTAGCATGTTAATACTCTTATTCTACTGATTAAGTAAACACATCTATAAATCAAACCCTACTCATTATTACTAAACATTAGTGCAATCCACATTATGCAATTTAATCGCCTTCCCCCTCCCTCCTAGCTCTGGCCCTGAGGCCTACCACGTTCTACGTTTCCGTATGCCATCTTACATTTAACAACTGCACAACATAGATTCAAGAATATTCACGTTGGATAAAATCACATAGTATCACATTTTGTGAATTAATAAAAGAACTCACATCTATATAATATAGCTCTTCTGAATAATATAATGTAATCATAACATGAGTGCGGTCCAAGAAATGAAAGGTATACCAGTCTGATTCCTTCTGTCATGGCCATGCATGAGGCCTGTCTCTTTCTGTGCTCACAGCACGCCATCTTCCTATTAGCAGCTACATTTTAACATGGACCATGATTAATCACATCTAATAAAGTTATACATTGCACTCATGTCTTCATTTGTTCCACTTCTATATGCATTCTCTAAGTTAACTACATATTTTCAGAATATAGATGTAGTTACTATCAGCACTCATGGCATTTCTCTTCATGATCTGTGCTTACTACGTGTAAGTGTGATGCATTTCTACATTTGGGTCAGTTTGCGCTCTCTCAGTTCCCCCCTTTGATGACCTCTCGGGGTCATCATTAACATTTAAACTGCAGTGATTGCTAGCATAACTCGTTTCTGTGTTTCCAAAGCCCTCAGACTTCGGTACTGACTATCTTGTATGGCAGCCAATCTCTGCAGCTGTTTTCTCCGAGCTCTCTCTGACCTTCTTGATCTGTACCATTTGAATACCCTCACCAATCCCCACAACACAATCCCACAGATCAATATTATGATGATAGGTTTCAGGATCCTCCACACAAAACTTTTGCCTAAGGTGGTGAGCCAACCTCCTGCGTCACTCATCCCTTGGCCCACCTTTTCCCAGACATTTTCTCTGCTCATGTCTTCGATCTCCTTGTGAATATCAGTTATGTTCCTAATAACCTTTTCAAGGGGCTTCGAATTGTCTGGAATGTAGGTGCAACATTCTTGGACCTTCAAAGCCTTACAGACTCCGCCCTCTTTTGCTAATAGGACATCTAAGGCAAGACGGTTCTGAAGAACCATAGCCCTTATCGATTGCATCTCTCCTTCTACCAGCATTAAGGACTGAGCAGTACTGGCAGACAACCTGTCTACGACTGTTGCTAGCCGTCTAATTTTAACATCATTAAGAGCTAATCCCAGAAGTGGGAACACAGCTCCAAAGACATCTCCAACCATTTCTGCACTCACATCTCTCCTTCCTCTCGATGATGTCTTGCCCTCAATGATCTCTAAGTCTTGGGCATGATATATTTTAGGGAAGATAATTGCCAAGTAACATGAGCCATACCAATTATCGGGTAGCTTCACGTAGGCATTTCTCCCACATACAAAATATACGTTAGGAATCACTTGCATTCCTTTCAGGAAGTCTTTGGTGTAATACTCCAAATTGAAAGCATGTTCACAGCTAACCTCTCCCACGTATACATTTTCATAATACGTTTTGGCTCTATGAAGACATAACTTTCCTCTCTGCGTTCTATCTAAAGCTATTGGACCACTACTCCCCTTTCTCTTGTGTGCCTTTTCTTCTTCGGTCCAATCCGTTTTCCATTGTCCTGATTTTTTCAAAATCTTTTGTCTCCTATTCCGATCATCCACCTGCCCTATAAACTTTTTCTCGACCTCTGACACCTTACATGTCAGGTTATTTCTGCGGGCATGTGAAGTGTCTAATGTAATCCAAGGAATGAAGAACTTGGCCAATCTGTCTTCACTCTTCCAGTAGTCCCATTTGTTCATTTGCTTATAATTTGGGACTTCTGGTAACACTGAGTCATAATTGGAGAAATAGTATTCAAAACTATCTCTCCCATAAAATATACTAAGCAATAAGCTACATGTAATGCCATATGTCAACGGGAGGTGATGATAACGAATGCCTTCATCCACAGATGCCGGCAACTGCATGCAGACATAGCAGTCCTTGACCTCCATGGCATCTACATATTCATACAGTAATTTTGCATAAGCATTTGACCTAAAGTCACCTTGGGACTCATCTACATGTAATCTGCGGGCTTCTGCAGCCAATAACGCTTTCTTGTGTGTGTTTTCCCCTTTCTCACCAGCAATGGTGGGTGTAAGCGCTTCTGCAGATGCCACATCAGTTACCTTTGCCTCCTCCTCACGTCCCTTTACATAAGAGACTGTTACCACTAAAGCTATTAGTATTATCACTCCTACTATTAGTGTACCTATTATACATTTCGCTCTGCGGTTCTGGGTACCGGCCTCCATTTTGTCAGATAGTGTGGTTCTCTCGCAACTCTACACAAAGTTCCTTTCCTTTTCGTTCCTTTACAGTCTCTTTACTCCTTTTGTCTTAAGAACCACGCAACTGGAAGCTGCCACCTTTTCCGCCAAAGTTCCTTTTAGTTCAATATAGACAACCCTAGCCCTTCTCCATCAACTCAGGGAAAGTCCCTAAGATTCTCTGCTTCCTAGGCGCTAGGTAATCTTCTTTTCTTCACGCTTATTTACAAAGTCTTTTAAGCATCTACAATCAGGCGCTCGCCTGCAGCTTCGACAGCAAAATTCAATATTTCCAGACGAAGGTTGTGCTCTTCTGCGGCTGATATCTTTGAACCAAAATCAGGGAATTGCAATTCTGTGAGAAACATGTCCTTTATCTTGCTGAGGCGGGGAGGACGGGGGAGCATGAATGTCAGAGACCCTTCTTGTTCGACGCCGGGCACTAACAATCTTATCTCCACTGTCACGATGGGCTCAGAACTGGACACCACCACCGCTCTGATCCTCCCCGTCACCGGTTTCGAAGCCATCTGTCACCAGATATGTCCACTCAGGGGTGGAGTATCTTCTGTTAGGCACGCGCACTCTTCTTGACCTCCTCAACTCTGGTGCTTCAGCGCCCTGAGCACCGTCTTCTGGGTCTGAGTCTTCTGATATCGGAGGAAGGGTTCTCTCCAGAGTTGACCTTAGGCTAGAGCTCCTTCTCTGCGGCCAATCAGCTTCTCCGCGTACCCTTCTACTCCTTCTTCTCCTCGTTGGTTCACGCTCTCTGTCAGACCTGTCAGTGTCTGACTCGTACTCCCAGCTACTTTCTCCTTCAGTAGCGTTGTCTGTTTCGCTGTTGTACTGACCGTCCTCAGCTTGGTCAGACTCGTTCCCTGCTTCCTCTGGCACCTCTACAGCTTGGCTAGCCCCCTCTATGGCTTCTCGGTCCGCTGCTGGACGTCTATCCGAGAGAGGAGCTGTTTCTATCAGAGGTGCTGGAACTCTCCGCGTATGCGACGCGTGGATCCAATTGGGCAGGCCTCCCACTTTCACGGCTGTGTTTGTGGTCAGGATGATCTGGAAGGGCCCACGCCAACGAACATCCAAGCAGCTGCTTCTTACGTGCTTCTTCACCAGGACCCAATCCCCAGGAAGCAAGTCATGACAAGGGTCCTGGCACGATGGTACCTCGGCAGCCTGCACCTGAAGGGACACAGAATGAATGGCGTCAGACAGCCCCTTACAATAGTCCAGGATCATATCATCTGTGATGCTAATCAATGCAGCAGTTGGGACAGAAGGTAACCTCATTGCTCTTCCCATCAGTACCTCATGAGGAGACAAACCAGTTCTCCTATCCGGGGTACTACGGAGGCTCATAAGGACCAATGGCAACGCATCAGGCCAACTCAAGGATGTTGATGAACACACCTTTGCAATTCTGGCCTTGATGGTGCCATTAATCTGTTCCACAATTCCTGAAGCTTCCGGTCGATAGCTGCAATGTAGTTTTTGATCAATATTTAAAGCTGCGCAAATCATTTTCACAAGCGAGCTGTTGAAATGCGTTCCCCTATCTGATTCCAAAGAGGCCGGCACCCCGAAGCGCGGGATAAGCTCCCTGAGCAATATCTTAGCTACTGTGAGGGTGTCGCACCTGCGTGTAGGATATGCCTCAACCCATCTAGAGAAAACGCAAACAACCACCAGGATATAACGGAGGCGGCTGCACCTTGGCATTTCGATGAAATCTATCTGCATTCGATTGAATGGACCTCCTGACCTCCCTATGTGGCTCAGTGCAACTGGTGTCTTCTTCCCTACATTCAACTGCTGGCACGTCACACAACGCTGGCACACTGCTTCAGCTGCTACTCTGAACTTGGGGTTAAACCAGGTCTGTCTAAACACTCTCAGCATAGCATCTCTTCCTAAGTGGACAGGACCATGTATTTGTCGGGCCATTGGGCTCACCATCTCATTGGGCAACACTGCTCTGCCATCTGCTGAAACCCAGAAATGGGCCTCCCCCACTACACATCCTGCCTTTTGCCATGTTTCTTTTTCACAGTCAGGAGCATTTTCTTGCATTTCCTTCAGTTCGTCCCAAGTATCAACAGTTTCCAATATCATAGCTAATTCAGTCCTTACATTTATTCCACCCACTTCCACCTCTGTGAAAGAGTATCCTGTCTCCGCGCAATACCGTGCGACTTCGTCGGCATATCTATTGCCTTGTGACACGAAGTCCATGTTTCTGGTATGCGCGGTACACTTTACAACAGCAATACCTGCTGGACATTGCAATGCTTCTAACAGCAGGCGCACAAACTCTCCATTGCGAATGGGAGAGCCTGAAGAGGTCATGAACCCTCTTTGAGACCACAACTGCCCGTAATCATGAACTACCCCGTAACCATATTGACTGTCAGTGTATATGGTTACTCGAATTTGATTGCTTGCCAGGCAGGCACGCGTCAGGGCAATAATCTCGGCTACCTGAGCGGAGTGTACTCCTTCCAGGCATCCAGCTTCCACTACTCCAGTAATTGTACAAACAGCGTAAGCTGCTCTTAACTGCCCAACTTCGTCTCTTACACATGAGCCATCGACAAAGAAAATTTCATCTGGGTCAGTCAGTGGCTCATCTACGATGTCGGGTCTTGGTTTGGTGCATAGTTCAGTCACATCGAGGCAGTCATGGTCTGTACATTCTTCATCATCCTCAATATCATTTGGAAGTGGCATTAAGGTAGCAGGATTTAAAACAGAGCATCTTCTGAGGGTCACGTTCTCTGCAGCCAGAATGACTTGCTCATAGCGCGTGAGCCTGCTATTCGTCAGATGCTGAGTTTTAGTCCTGGTCATCAACAATTCAACAGAATGGGGCACATGCACCTCTAACGGGTGCCCCATTACGATATTTTCACACCTCTCAATGCTGACACCTGTTGCGGCAACGGATTTGAGACATCCGGGCAACGCTGCGGCTACTGGGTCTAAGGTAGCCGAGAAGTAAGCGACTGGTCTACGGGCATTCCCATGGATTTGGACTAACACAGACAGCGCGCATCCCTCTCTCTCGCAGCAGTAGAGCAAGAATGGTTTATCGTAATCTGGCATTCCCAGAGCCGGAGCACGACACAAGTCCTCTCTCAGCTGCAGGAACGCCATCAAACAGTCTTTGTCCCATGGTACCGGATCACTCACTTCCTTGTGCGTCAGTTTTTGCAAGGGCTTTGCTTTCAGTGAAAAGTTTGCAATCCACTGTCGGCAATATCCCACCATTCCTAGAAACATCCCGACTTCTCTCTGCGTTTTCGGTGCACTCATCTTCATGATGGCCTCTATCCTGTCTGGTGACACCTTCCGTTTCCCTTTCTCAATTCTGTGTCCCAAGTACTGCACCTCTGTCAGGCAGTACTGCAATTTTCCCGGGGACACCTTATGCCCATTTTCGGCTAGATGGTTTAACAAGGCAATAGAGTCTTCCCTGCAAGCTTCCTCTGTCTCTGACGCCACAAGGAGGTCGTCTATGTACTGGACCAGAACTGACCTCTGGGGCAGTACTAGACTTTCAAGATTTCTCTTCAGGAGCTGGTTGAAGATCGATGGGCTCTCTGTATACCCCTGAGGAATACGACACCATGTTAGGACGCGACCTTCCAGCTTAAATGCGAAAAGAAAATGGCTTTCTTCGTCCAAAGGGATCGAAAAGAAAGCCTGGCAAAGATCAATTACAGTGAACCATTCCGCTTGGAACGGTATCTGAAACAGTATCACTGATGGATTCGGTACCACTGGACAACACGAAACGACTATGTTATTAATCTTTCTGAGGTCCTGCACTATCCGAAATTTCCCATTAGGTTTCTGCAGACCCATAATCGGGGAGTTACATGGACTACCCACGATTTCCTTCAGTATTCCCTGCTTAATCATGGACTCAATCACGGGTTGTATACCTGCAATCGTTTCTGGTGTCAATTTATACTGAGGTGTTCTTGGGAACTCAGCATGAGGTTTCACTACAATTTTCACTGGGTCTACTCCTTTCACCAACCCAATCTCCTCCCCAGTGAAATCCCATACTTCTGGAGCAACGGTCTCTCTCAGATCCCAGGGTAGCTCGTCTACTGTCAAAGTGGGATATAGTTCCACACATATTCTGGAATTGGCGACTTTAAAGTCAGCATCATCATCATTAGTCAATACTTCCACGCCCTGTGGTGTGCAATATATGGTGCAATTTAACTTGCACAACAGGTCCCTTCCTAACAGACATACAGGACTAGAATCGCAAACCACAAACTGGTGCTCATCACTGTACTTCCCTATTTTCACCTGCACGGGTTCCGTCAGAGGACTGGTCATTCTCCTGTTAGAGACCCCCACCACCTGTATGGTCTCTCCAGACATAGGCAGGCCTGGCACGGCGGCTGACCTGATCGTGGATCTGGTGGCTCCCGTGTCCACTAGAAATGTCGTGGGGAACCCTGCCACTTCGGCCTCAACATAGGGTCCCCTCTGATCTACCTCCAGAGCTGCCCCGAGGGTACAGTCATCCCTTTCTACCCTCTGTCCAGTTAGTGGGTCCACATAATAGCATTCCTCTCCTCCAACAAACAGTGGCATTTGTCTATAGGTCTTGCCCATAGTCCCTACTCTGGGGGGCTGCGGGAACTGAGCTCGGGGAGGTGGCCCCCCCCCTTTGAGCACCTTTCCCTGGTACTGCGTTACCCCTCTTGCAGGCGCACTCTGGGTCACTTCCTCTTCTACCTCTTCGTCTCCTATCTCAACATTATAGGGACACTCGCGTTTCCAATGTCCCACCTCGTTACACTGGTGGCACCTAGTTGTTTTCTTTAAGGTAGTTATATCTATCCTTGGTCTAAAGGTGGAGTTCTCCCCATTGTCCTTGTTCTGACTGTACTGTCTCTTTCCTCCAGTACCTGTTCCCGGTTGCTGTTGCTGCTGTCCCCCCTTCCCTGCTGCCTGCATCTGTACCACCATCAGTTTCTCCTTTAACTTCTTAGCCTTGGAGTCTATTTCATCACAGCAGTACCTAGCATACCTCAATATTTCGTCCAGGGGTTTATTTTGCCAAC
Source organism: Lissotriton vulgaris (assembly GCF_964263255.1). Taxonomy (NCBI): domain Eukaryota; kingdom Metazoa; phylum Chordata; class Amphibia; order Caudata; family Salamandridae; genus Lissotriton; species Lissotriton vulgaris. The sequence continues at coordinate 1,723,292,068 of NC_141689.1, forward strand.
AGATCAAGTGTTGCTGTATCATTAAACTAATATCCGGTCTCAGGCCCAAGACGAATTTGGACACAAACTGCCCTATGTCCTTTGGATCCATTACATCCAGACCGCTATACTGTTTGAACGCCTTCAGCAATCTCTCATAGTATTCGTGAACTGTCTCTTTGGGTTCCTGTCTGGTTCGGTCAATTTTTACCCAATCTATGTCTTGCATTGGCACTTTATCTTTCAGCCAAGTCATTACTCTCTCAAATTTTGCCATCACACTCTCGGACGGCCCATTAGTCTTAGCATCTCTCTCGGGCTCTATGGTGGGCCACTCAGCACTAACCTTGCATGCTGTCCACAAATCTCCTGGCACTACTATGTCAAACAGCGTGTTTAAATCTATCCATAGGACCTTTGAGATTTTTACAAATCTCTCAACTTGCTTATACCACTCCACTGGGTTCTCCCGCAATTTGGGGAAAGAGGTGGTAAAAGCAGCTAAATCCCCCCTACTCCAAGGGACGTGGACGTAGGTCCCATTTGCGACTTCTCTCAAAGGGTATGTCTCTACTCCCTGCTGTCCTCCTGGTGTCATCATAAGTGTGCTTCTCCTGACGGTCCCTCTCTTGGACCACCTCTCTTCCCACTTATCTAGGGCCCTCCATGTCCTTATTCCAGTGATCAATTCCCTTATGTGTGCTTTCAATCCGATGGTTCGCCTCTCATCTAGGTCTCGGTCTGTGTAATGTAGCCTGTGGTTGCCTTGTAAGGCTTTGGTTCTTGACAGATCTACCATGTACTTGCCTGCTAGTTCCACTAATTTCTCATGGGTTGCTCTCGCCTTTCGAGTTACGTCCTTTGCTATGAACAGAATTTCACCCTGCTCATACATGTCTATTCTTTCTAAGGGCAGGGTACCATCTACCATGTCATCCAGATCTGACTTTAAGCTGGAGACATCGAGCCTTTTGGCTTTTATTTCTGCTCGTAATATCTCCTTCGAGGGCGGTTCACAGGTGTCTCTCCCATCCCAACTCCGGGCCCTTCGTTTGAGTTCGGGAGAATTGGGGAGTGCTCTCTCTTGTTCCCATCTCTCCAGATCCCATGCTCGGCCATCCGATCTTGGAAGGTGATGGAACACAGGCTTGTTACCCCCTATCCTACTCTGTCCGTTCTCTCCTCTTTTCTCACCGTCTGACTCCCTGTTATTCTCCCTTCGGTCCTCATCCCCTCTTGGCCTTGTATCACTCAGTATCTGATACGATCCTTCTTGGTTTCCCATATTCCCTGGACTGCGCCCATGTCCGTCATCACAGGGACTATGGTATGGCCTTTCGCAATTCCCACTCTGCTCTCTATTGTCTGGCACGCAGTGGATACACTTAAAGCTATCTCTGTACTCCCGAGCCCTTCTATCTTCATCACTACATAGTGGGCGAGACACCCCTCCGTTTTCCAGGTCTGATCTACCTCCACTTCGGGCCCAATGGGTGCCTCTCCTACTGTCTTTCTCCCTCCCGTCCCACTCCGGACTACTCTCTTCAGCCCCGCAGTGAGTTCGGGCTCTGCTGTCCTGCCTTTCCCTTTCAGCTTCCGCCACTATGATGCTCTTGTGAGCCTCAACTGCCTCATCCCATTGCTTCATGTACTCGTTTAACTCTTGAAAGGATTTCCGTCCTGGTCCCCTCATATCCTCTGGGTATCTAATGTTCCCCAGATCCCCTGCCGTGGGTACTGGAGTACTCCACTCTCTTGGTATCGGTAACTGGCTTGGGGAGTTAATCGTATCAATCCTTCTTGCCATTTCTGCTCTTTCTCTGTCCCTCCGTACCCGTTCCTCCCCTCTAGTTCTCTCTGGGTCATATATTGATACTATAGGACCTATGGTAACAGGTACCTGTAGTGCATCAGGTAATGCGTAGGATGTGGCACACGCCGTTTCTGGCGCTCTTTGCACCACAAACCTCCCGACCACCTGTTGCACCTGGCTAGGCTGAGACAGTTCTTTCTTTGTAGCAGGATCCCATTCGGAACTGGGAAGCGGCCCATGCTCTCCTGCATTGCCCCCCCCTTTCTCCGCATCTCCTTCTGCTCTGTTATACGGAGGCGGCCTGTCTGTCAATAATCTATTTATCAGGCTATCCTCTGTCTCGCTCTCGTCATCCTCTTCTAGGGGGCCTTTATTTCCGGGCATCTCTAACACTGGATATAATTTGTTTACTTCCATGTTATGCGCCCTCCATCTTTTAGCATCCTCATCCCACTTAGCATCCTGTACTGCTCTTACCGAGCGTTTCACTCTTTCCTGCCGTCTGTTCGTGTTCCTTTCATGCGCTGCCCTAATCCATGCATTAAGGGCTTCAAACTGTGTTGGTCTAGGCAAGGGTCTCGTAGCGGTCATAACTGCTTTTAGTCTGTGTAGCACCTCTAATCTATACGTCCCGTACTTCGGGAACGTGAGTTCCTCATTTCCATCTGTCATCTTACTCCACTCTGAGATCCACAGAATCGTGTGCAGCCCAACATTTACCCCCATGTAATGAGCTGGCGTACCCTCCGGCGGGGCTTCTTCCCCTTCATACGATCCCCTACGTTCTCTTTTAAACAGCGCTTTTAACCATTTAAAACACTTCATAATTATGCGCAAGATTTCCAGCTTGAATACTCTGTTTACTTCCCGATGACAATTCACCAATCCTAGCGCGGCTTTGCTAGCTGGCCTATCGCAGCGCGGTCTTTCACCGGCCGACCAATCCCAGCGCGGCACCTTCTGACGTCACTAGTCTCCGCTTCGCAGCAGCACCCCTCCTTTCTCAGCTCTCCTCGCGGTCATGCATGCGTCCCATTCATACACCGAAAAATGACTACTTCCGACCAAGCGGTCACTTCCCTCGACTGTACGTCCACAGTCTATCTGTAATTATTAACACAACTGACGAGATGTCTGTCGTCACTCTGATAGGTTCTTTACGCACACAGTAACTTCCGACCAGCGTCTGTTACTCGCGCACCCACTTCCCCTATCTGGTCCTTCGGGTGGTCACTGGTACCTCATGACCCCCTTCACCCTGGTTAACAATTACTTCTGGGTGTCCGATACACCCGAACCACTTAAGCTCTCCTTGAGCCTAAGATTTCCACCGGTTGCGCGCGCTCACAACCTGTTCCACAGTCTCTCTACAGTCATTCAACTCCGCCAAACATTACACATAGATACAATACAAAACACCGCAATCTTAACACGCATGACCCTTTATACTCACTCTCGACCGATACTGCTGCTTCTCTGCTTCACGTCATCCGGTCCTTCTTCCACGGGCGGTTCTTCCGATCATCGGTCTCTAGGGGGCTTGGGGTAATCTAACCTGGCCTAGATCACCTTCCTCAAGAAGGCAACCATTCTCTATAGCTACCAACTGGGAGGGCTGAGATTTTGATCAATACTTTATCCTTTATCGATCTAAAACCCCGTTCTGGTCGACTGAATCTTTATTGCCTGTCATTGAGGAAAGAAAGTGCATCCGTTATCAAGTTAGTTCCCCCAGTAAAGGACTCTGCTTTAAAGGATCACAAACAACTTCTAGCTTTCAAAGATTTATTATAAGTTGTAGGTACAAGCATCTCAAGATGAGATTCACCAAATACACGGGCCCAACTACATACACGTGTTCTCTGAAAGCCCTCAGACGAACAACGGAAACTATCAATACCAGTTCTAAAAACAATAGTGCCGTTAGCATAGACACGTATTGAAATCTATCGCTCATTACAGGCGGAAGGAAATTACAGGTTAGGCTTTCCCTACCCTGCTCTAGATGGTATCCCTACTTAACCAGGTCTCAACCTATCAAAGGTGTCAGCAGTGGATGACTCCTAAAGGAAGCCCCCCACTCTCGACCTCTTGGTGAAAACCTATAGTTCTCCAGTCACGACCCCTCTCTGCCTACCCATCCGCTCTCTAAAGGGTCCTCAGGCGTCTGCTCTAACTCCACCCAGGGGTGCTGTCCCTAATACAAAATCACAACAACATTTAGGACGCCCCTCGTGAGACGCCCCTCACGTGGTGTAGCTTCTGGCTGTTTCCATGATGAGGCCTTGCGGTTAGAGTCGACCTTGCTTCTCAGACTCGTCTCCGGCCCGCTGATACCCCTTAAACATTCCGGAACCCTCCTCCATGTCTGGTCCATTTCTCGAACAAGTTTCTATTCATTATATTAATACTTGAATACCCCCTTTTCTCTTCCAGACAGACATTTGGAGCCAAATCCCAATTCTCATGGTTTTCCAACCGCGTTGCAACATTCCCCGGCCCAGACTAATATGTGTAAATCAACGTTTAAGGCTTTCCAGCTCTACAACAGTTTTATAATATTCAACTTCTTCTTTAATTGTTAGCATGTTAATACTCTTATTCTACTGATTAAGTAAACACATCTATAAATCAAACCCTACTCATTATTACTAAACATTAGTGCAATCCACATTATGCAATTTAATCGCCTTCCCCCTCCCTCCTAGCTCTGGCCCTGAGGCCTACCACGTTCTACGTTTCCGTATGCCATCTTACATTTAACAACTGCACAACATAGATTCAAGAATATTCACGTTGGATAAAATCACATAGTATCACATTTTGTGAATTAATAAAAGAACTCACATCTATATAATATAGCTCTTCTGAATAATATAATGTAATCATAACATGAGTGCGGTCCAAGAAATGAAAGGTATACCAGTCTGATTCCTTCTGTCATGGCCATGCATGAGGCCTGTCTCTTTCTGTGCTCACAGCACGCCATCTTCCTATTAGCAGCTACATTTTAACATGGACCATGATTAATCACATCTAATAAAGTTATACATTGCACTCATGTCTTCATTTGTTCCACTTCTATATGCATTCTCTAAGTTAACTACATATTTTCAGAATATAGATGTAGTTACTATCAGCACTCATGGCATTTCTCTTCATGATCTGTGCTTACTACGTGTAAGTGTGATGCATTTCTACATTTGGGTCAGTTTGCGCTCTCTCACGGGTGTTCTGCTCTAGTTGTCTCACCTTTTTCACTCTGTAAGTCTGTAAGTTTTCCTCTGCTGAGAAATGAATAAGTCATAAATTGAGCTCCCGAACTCACTTAGGTCAAAGACGAGTTTTGAAAGAAACCACGATTAAGCTACTTCTATTGAAACACAAAAGTATGTTTAGTCGCACTCTGGGAGAAAACAAACATTTTTCTAGCACAGTAACATATTATTTCTTTGGAAATATGGATACAAATTAAGATCTCTCTCTGTCTCTCCTTCACTCTCCTGATATCTCCATCTCTCCTTTGTTCCCTCTCTCTCTCTCTTTCTCATTCTCACTCTCTCTCCTTTTCTCCTTACTCTCTTTTGCACCAAGGTGCTGGTTTATTAAATTAGTCAATAGAGTTTTTAATCAAGGTCGTCAGTTTTTGTGTACACCTCTTTTGCTTAGCTGATTAACCCCTCCCCTGCTGATGATGGAACCGCTCCGTCATCAGCCGCGGTCGCGCTGTGCTGATGACGGAGCAGTTCCGTCACGGCCTGCTCGGCACGCCTGCGCGGCGCAGATTCCGCGCCTGCGCTGAGCGTTCTATTGATTGGGCAGGGTCGTGACGGAACCGCTCCGCCATGAGCACAGCGCAACCGACGCTGGTGACAGAGCGCTTCCATCACCAGCATGCGCCTGCCGCTCTGGTGCCCTCCCCCCTTAGCACTGCGGCGGAATAGCAGTGAAGGGGTTAAATGAAAAAGTGTGGCTTTTGAGTGTTACTTATAATTTACCTGCATAATGGCATATTATTTACTAGTTACGTTGCGATAAATTTACTGCACATAATTGTGCTGTAGCATCCTTGGAGAAGTCAAATGAGTGTGTCAGCATGTTGAAATATGTTAACATTGTAGGACCCAATTCATAAAGGTAAATGTACAGATTTTGGGCCTGATTACGAGTTTGGCGGTCCGGCCGCTAGCACTCTGCTTCCGGGGGCATCAGTAGAACACATCGCCGGAAGTCCTCAGACCGCCATTTTATGAGTCTACAATGGTGCCGGGGGTTTGGCTGTGAAGATCTTGCAGCAGTGGTGATTATTTTTCCATATGTATGGATGCCTGTGTGAACATTTCGACTGCATATGTGTCAAATGGACACTCATGCACGATACAGTTAAAAAAAATACCATCTAACCATTGCCGGAGACTGTCCTATATGTGGGCAGTCCAGGCAATGGGTATATGGCATAAAAAGGACTCACCTGTATATCGCCGCAAACAGGGTCATAATCCTCTGGGTGAAGATGCTGGAGTAAAGGGGGAACCTGAAGAATGGGATCCACCTCAAAATCTGAAGGGTTGAGTATGCACCCCAAACCCATTTTTCTGCTCACTTGAAGCTGGCAGTCCAACCGCTGCGGTCAGCTTGCTGGAAGGCCAACTCGCAATATGGACGGCAGTGAACCTCCTCTGTACCGCCCTATTGCAGTTGCTTATCCCTGACCACGACCCCAGCTATCTGCGGTCTGCTAATATACTATACACCACTCCTTTCTATGACAATCCAGTCTAGACCACTTAACGTTTTGCCCCTCCACTCTAATACTTCACTCTACGACACTACACTGTACGGCAGTGCAATATATGCCACTCCACTCTAAGACAATCAAGTGTTTGCTATTTCTCTGTACAATATTACATTCTGCGCCATTCCACTCTACACTACTCCACTCTGTTCCACTCCACTCTATGCTACTACACTGTGCTGTTCCACTGAATGACACTGCACTCTATGCCCTCTAATCTACACTATCCTACTATATGCCATTCCACTGTACGTCACTACACTGTACCCCATTAAACCTAATTGTATTCCACTCTACACCACTTCATTGTTTACTACTCCACTATATGCCACTCTAATCTATGCCACGCCTCTCTACTCCACTACACTTTACGCTAGTAGGTTGAATGCCACTCCACTCCACAGCACTCCGTTCTGCATCACTCCACAGTATGGTATTAGATGGTATGCTACAAAAGTATGCCACACTACACCTCACCTCACTCCACTCTACAACACTCCACTTCACACTGTTCCACTCTACAATGCTCCACTCTATGCCACATCACTGTACGCCACTCCACTCTATGCCAATCCAGTCTACGTTGCTCCACTGTATGCCACTACTCTGTAGCTCACTCCACTTTACGCCACTCCACTGTACTCTACCCCACTATATGCCACTGCATGCTACACTATTCCATTCTACAGTGCTCCACTGTATGCTATTCCACTGTATGTCTCTCCACTGTATGACACTGTAGTCTATGCCACGCCACTGTATGCCTGTACACTGTACGCCATTCCACTCTACAATATTCTATGGTACACAACTCCTCTATACATTATTCCAGTCTACTCCAGTCCACTCCACATTACTCTATGCTATTTGCCTCTAAGCATTTCAATTCTTGGCTCTCCACTGTATGCCACTACATTCTACTCCACTCCACTGTACGCTATTCCAATATAAGCGACTACAGTGTATGCCATTCCACAGTACGCCACTCCACTGTATGATATTCCACTCTATGCCCCTCCCCTGTACTACACAATACACTATGCTATTTTACTTTATGCCACAACACTGTGCCCTACTTCACTGTACACAGTTGCACTCTAAGCCATTTCACTCCACGCTACTCCACTCTATGCTATTACACTGTACACCACTATGGTCTACTTCACTACACTCTACCAGGCTCCACTGTACAGCACTCCACTATATGCCAGTCAAGTGTACATGACCCCACTCTACACCACTCCACTCTACACTACTCCACAATAGGCAACTACAGTGTACCTCACTCCACTTTATACCAATATACTCTAAAATAGTCCACAGTATGCCACTTCACTCTATGTCACTCAACTATACGCCACTCCACTATACATTATTCTACTGTATGCCACTACGCTCTACCACGCTCTATACCACTCTACTCTACGCTATTCCACTGTATTCCACTCCACTTTAAAGGGCTCCATGTACGTACGCCACTGCACTGTACACCACTCTACCTTATGCTAATTCACTCTACAGTATCCCAGTGTATGCCATTCCACTGTATTGCATTCTACCGTTCGCTACTGTTTATTTCGTATTCCACTACACTGTATCCCACTTCAATCTAAGGCACTCTATTCTACCCCACTCCACTCCACACCACTCCACTCTAGTCCACTCCAGTTTACGCTAGTCTCCTATATGCTGCTTCACTCTATGCTATTCCACTGAATGCAAATTCGGTCTTGCTACTAAACCCTATGGGATTCAATAGTACAACAGTCCACTCTACACCACTCGACTATATGCTTATCTACTCTACACCACTACACTTCATGACTGTACAATTGACAATGCTCCACTATACGCTATTCCACTCTATGACACTATACTCTGTGCCACTATACTATACAACAATCTACTCTATGCTATTGTAATATATGCCACTACGCTGCATCTCATTCTAGTGTACACTGAACCACTCTATGCCACTACACTCTATACTACTCCACTGTGAGCTATTGCACTCTGCCAAACTCCACTCTATGCCACTTCACTCTACGCCAATACAATGTACACTATGCTACTATGCTCCACTATACTATATGCAACTGCACTCTACAACACTCCAATCTACGCCACTACATTTTACTCTACACCACTCTACTGTTCTCTATTCAATTTTACACTCCCTATCTGTACCACGTTCCACTTAGTTCCACTCCGCTCAACTCCAATCTACCACATTATACTTTATACCAGTACACTTCACAACAATATTCTCCACTGTACTGTACCATACTCCAGTTTATGAAACTCCACTCAATTACAGTAAAATGTACAATATCGATTTTTTTAAATTAAAAACAAGAAGAATTGAAATTCAATAAAACAAAATCAAAGTGTAAACCTTTATTATAGTTGGGGAAACATTATTTATTCGTTCTATACAAACCAAGCTTAAACTATACAAACATTAGAAATCCAAAAGTTATAGTTATGACTTAGATTTAGAATATATGCACCACCATCAAATTTCTGTAAGTCACACACCTCTGTACAAAGTCTTGTTGCCTCACTTGCCACACTACATTAACTATAACTCACCTCTTCTTCGTGCACTAGTTATGCCCTTGCATGCTACATCATTTATACAGCATTCATACCACCACTTATGTCATCTCAAATGCCCTTGCATGCTATGCATAGGGCACCACTTATCTCATCTCAAATGCCCTTGCATGCTATGGATAGCTTGCATAGCTTGCTTGCATGCTAGCTATGCCCTTGCATGCTATGTCATCTCAAATGCCCTTGCAAATGCCCTTGCATACTACATCATTTATACAGCATACATAACACCACTTATGTAATCTCCAATGACATGATTTGTGAGAACCACAGTGCATAGTAGAGTGTTGAGTTATAGTTAATGTAACTGTCAAGTACACCTAGTCTTGTGAGCCAGGAAAAGGTTGTAGGCACCAAATGGTTAAGACAAGAAAATGCCAACTTTCTAAATTTTTTTTTATCTACGCACTTGGTATCAAAAGGGATCAGTGACAGCCAAGGAGTACTGATCCCAAAGAGGAAATATCAATCACACAAGGGTACAACTGGCTCAGTCCAAAAATATAAGAGAAATGGTGTCCTATGAAGATCTAAATGGGGGCGAGAATCCCTCAGGACAAGAACCCTCACTCACCAGTAGGTGACGTGCTTCATCATTTGGGTTCCCACCTCACACCAAAGTGTGGGCTACGACTTTCCTCGGGGAGGAGCGGAGGTGTTTTGTATCCTAAAGATGTGCGTAAAGATGTCGCGAGTGAAGGGCAGAGTGCAAAATTGGGGTGAAGGGTATGAATTAAAAATGTCTGTGTGGGTCCACTGAAACTTTATTGGCTGGTCACAGCAACATAACTAAAAAGCGAGAGACGGATAGAGGATTCAGTAGATATATCCTAAAAAGTTATTTTGCTAGATCAAGCCTGAATTTCCCAGAATAGATTAATCACAATGAATGTTAAATGGACACACTTTTAATGTGCCCCTATTTAATGAATATCCCACCTCTGTAGAATAGTTGCAATGGTTTCAATATAGGCCAGGAATGCTTGTCCGTCTGTTCCAAGACTACCATAATGGCCTTTGAATATGCAGCTGTTTTGAAGAGAGTATCACCTACTAGAAACACAGTAATGTTCAGATTCTGTTAAATGGTCACAAGGAAGGGGTTCGATAGCTAATAAAAACAGGGCCCATCAAGAGCGATTACCCCTGCCTTGTTCCTTGTTTTCATTCGAAAGATTCAGAAAGAAAGGTTCAGACCTTGATCCTGGCTCTAAAATGGTGGTATAATTCCATGGCTATTTTAATGAATTTGTCACCTAAAGTGAATGGTTTGTGTACATTTACCAAAAAAGGCCAAGCAACCCTATCAAAACCCTTTTCCACATTGATTGTTATTGCTCCCACTGGAATCTCTTATTTCTAGCTATCTCAATGGAGTGATATAATAGTCTTATATAATCTTTTAATTTTTTTAAATTTATTTCACAGAGTTTTATATGACGCAAACTTGACCCGCATAGGGTATCAGATCGCTTTACATAGCACCAGTTACATTACATGAGCACATATTTTTTTTTTTGGTTAGGCATTGGGAGATTAAGTGATTTGCCCAGAATCACGGGATGTTCAGCATCACTTAAACCCTGTTCCCCAGATTTGAGGTCGACCGCCCTAGCCATTAGGCCAACTCCTCCAGGTAAATCACTCTCTAGATGACCTTTCATAAAGCCTGCCTCATACAATCCATTTAGGAAGGATAGAACTTGCTATTTTCTCCTTCCAAGAACCTTAATATATGTTTTGCAATCGAGATTAATGGATCACTGGCATAATATTGATGCAAATTATATTGAAAACAAAAATATTGAAAATAAATATTGTCAACAAAAATATCGCCTTCTTATACTTAACTGCAGAAAACACAAATATTGAGAACAGAAATATGTTTGTTAAAATATTGATTTTTACTTGGAGGGAAAACAGAAATATCATTAAAAAAAATTGTATTCTTCAAGTAAACATATTTTATGTCAAAAATTTCACTCCACACAATATTGACTACAATATTATCACCAAAATAATTTCTGTATCACGAATAAACAACATAAAAGCAATTTTTTATGTTGATTAATAATCATAATAAACATTAAACGATATATACAAATTTCTGAATAAGGCAAATGATATCACATCACCCCAATAATTATTATTCACCCCAATAAAATATAACAAAATACATAACACAACAAGCAAAGAAATTATTTACATAAACTACAAACATTATTAAAACATGCTAAATATATATATCACCAAATCCACAAAGTAAGCACACACTCAGGGGATGGTTTATCTCAGTCCAAGATTTATTGGCAATAAATCTTGGGATGAGATAAACCATCTCCTGAGTATGCACTTACTTTGTGGATTTGGAGAAATTACTGTCTGGTGGGCTCCACCTGCGCAGCGCACAAACTACCAGAGGGCTTGTGGGAAGCAGGAGGAGCATATATATTTGCACACATAGGTATTGAACATACAAATGTATATAGAGAGCTATATAAATAAAAAAACTGCATATATTATAAAACCCAAATTAGCGTTTGTCATAGAAGGACATCACTGATAAAAAAAAAACTAAAACTAAAACTAAACAGATAAAAATAATCTATAAAAAATCTTAACCACTACTTAAAAAATGACAATAGTTGCACAATGAGGAAACTCTGCTTGAGTCTCCGTAAAAAAACCCTTAACAAAATATATACATCTCGACAAGTGCCTTGCAGAGTAAGTAAAGCTTATATTTAAACAAAAATGTACTTGTAATTAAAACAAAAATTGTTAAATAGCAAGTAATTATCTTTTAACACTCACTTACAAAAACGAAATGCTGCAACTTCGAAAAGTGCTAACCTGCCGAAAAATAACACTATTCACAAACTATAAAATCACATGAAAAGTAGGAATATATAAATTATTACAAAATAGAAATTCACCCAAAACCAATGTAATAAAGCCTAAATACCTCAAACTACCACCAAATAAACATGTAAAATGAAACTAACATTTTTTTTCTTCCAACAGAAAAGAAAGCACCTGCTCCACTTTACAACACCCCTGATGGAAAAGCTGCAGTACAGTGTGAAATATCGAAGAAAAACATACATGTGTTTATAAATAGTAAAAAGTGTTGCAAAATGTCATATGTAAATTACAACATTTTAAAATTGCAAAATATTTATGATAAGAGGATCATATCGGAGCTCTAGAAGATCCTCCTAAGTCCCACCATTCATACCTATAATGCAGGCCACGCCCGATGGGAGAGGGACCTGGGGAGAACCCTAAGTCATAAGCAATGGGAGGGCATTTATCATAGGGCACGGCACTCGGCGTATCATATGGGCCTCACGGAGACTGTGACCAAAATAGGTGTTTATTGGTACTATACGCTGGAGCGTGTGCACCGCTTTGACCCTCAACGCAGTGATCTGTGCTGGAGGTAGTGCGGGGAAAGGGGTACACTGGAACATGTCCTCTGGAGTTTAACCCACATACAGCCATACTGGTCCCAAGTGCTAGATGAAATAGATCTTCACTTAGTAACTCAGCTCCCTCGTATTCCCTCCTACATCCTTTTCGGCTTACCCAACCCATTAATGTACCCACTTAAATCCAGAAGGGGACAACTAATAGCGATTGCCATAGGAGCGGTCCTGCAGAACATCTGGATACATTGGTGCACCACCCACATCCCCACACTCTCTGGCTGGCTTCAACGGCTTTGCATGGTGCTGGGTATGGAAAAACTCACAATTACATCGGCTGGTTGAGAGTCGGAGTTCCCTGAACTGTGAAGGCCATTCTTGACCCTTCTGGTGTTCCAATTCCGACATCTGACATGACCCAGATATCTTCGACTACTGCGTCTCCGCAGATTCCAAGTGACAGCTCCACGAAAAGTCGTAAGGGACATCACTAGTTGAGGTGTGGCCTTCCCCTTCCTCCCCTACCCTTCCATCTTTATGTTTTTCAGGGGATGAGGGATGGGTGGGGTGGGTTGGTGGTTAGTTGGGGAAACTTTCAATTTGTTTTTCTTTTGTTGATGTTTTCCACCCGCTCCATGCTTCTTGCCTGTGGTAATGTTATACACGGCAACCTTTTGGTCTCCTTTAAACTCTAACGTGGGAGCTGAGGGTCTTGCCTTTCTTTTGTCTTAAAATTAATAAAAAGATTTAAACCATAAAACTGCGAATATTTATACCATTACAATATTTTCAGACACAATGACAGAAAGAGAAAATTACATAACATTCCAGAAAGTGAAGTAACTTCTAAGGGTCTGATTCCGATGGCGGTCGGTCAGACTTCCGGCCACTTCTGCAGCGGGCAGGAGTCTGCCAACAAACATGGAGGTGGATTGACCTCTGTATACCGATTTGACTGCTGGGCTGATGGTCAGAAAGGCATCGGTACCACAGCAAGGGCATGCTGCGGCATTGGAAAAAGGCCACAGCACATTCTGCACGTCTGTGCACGGTGCCAGGCATCATGTGCACAGAGGTGAGCTTGGGCACTAAATGTGCCCAAAGGACCCCTTTTCAGTGGCCCAGTTTGGGGTCCCTCATATCCCTTTGGTCCCAATCGGACCAAAGGGCTTTGACAATTGGACCGCCACTATTAGATTCAGGCCCATAATCACATGGGCTACACCTACAGCCAAGAAAGTACATTGATGGAAAATGTGAATTGGAAATGTACAAAATACTATCCTAATGCAGCTAAGGGAGGGCCATTACAAAAGATGATGTTGTATTTGAGGTAAGGAAAAACCATCCCCATATGAGACAGAAATAGAATTAAAGGAGGCATTACAGGATATAAGAGAGGCAAGCATAAGCACCTAGGAGCATGGTCAAACACTAAAAGATATTCTCCCTAAAGTCCCTGAATACATCACTGGCTAACTATCATCTATACCCCCTTTAAAGATTTAATTGCACTAACTAAAAAAGCAACCATTGACACTCCTCCTGCCCCAGAAGATATCAAGATATAAAAATACTTGAACTCCTAAAAATTACACATAATAAGTTATCCTTCCTGTTATATGCCAAACTAAACAATGATAGACGAATCATAATATTGTCTATAGCAGACAACTTACTAAAACGAAGCCATTGTCTGACCTGAATGATAGCCCTGACTTTAAAACTGTGTCGCAAACCATTCACTCAGATATACACCATACATGGTGAATATCAAAAAGCAAATATCCATTTTATATGAGACCTACTGACAAATAAACAAAGTATCACTTATTATGAACTCTTAAAGCACATGAAATTAAGCAAATAACAAACAAAAACATAATGACAGGCTCAAAACAAGCCATCATTTAAACAATTTTAGTAAATTGCCTCCACATAGCTGTACAATGCTGTTACTATCATTTCAATGAAAGCATATGGAGACACCTAAAAAAATATGCACTAAGTGTAGAATAAGCTACATAAAATTTGCCTTTGGAATAAAAACATGATAGCAGTAGCCTATGTGCTTTTCACTGAGGTAGCTCACCACTACAATTTACTAATAGACTGCTACCATAGATCATTGTTACTGATGGTGTTTGGGCAGAGGATTTGGTGGATTTTCCAGAGGAAGGTGTTGATGAAGTTCTCAACTGTGGTAGTCACTGTTGTCCTCCAAGTTTCTGTCCCATACAGAAGGACCAATTTTACATTTGTGTTAGAAAGCCTGATGTTGTTTTACAGCTTTAGTTCCTTAGAGCTCCAGATCTACTTTAGCTGAATGAAGGCAGCCCTTGACTTGCCAATTCTTGCCTTGACGTTGGCGTCTGGGCCGCCCTGATAGTCTATGACACTGCCCAGGTAGGTGAAGGCCTAAGCCTCTTCTAATGCATCACCTGCAAGAGTGACTGCAGTTGTTCTGGCCATGGTAGCCTTCAGGTATGGCCTGTCCAGGGAAGAGTGGTGGGGAGGCTGGCACAGTGTGGGGAGTTCGAAAATGACTACAAGGTAAACTTAAATTTAAAAAACCAAAAAAAAACCTTACGTGGTTTTTCTGCTGTGAATGTTGAGGTCAAGTTGTGGTAATGTGGCTGTTACCTTGTCGGTCGTCTCATGCATCTGCAAATGGGTATGGGAGAATAGGGCCAGGTCTTCTGCAAAGTATAGGTCATCGAGCTGTGCCCAAGGTGTCCACTGGATCCCATTTCTTCTCCTTGCTGTAGATGTCTTCATGATCCAATCTATGGCCAACAGGAAGAGAAAAGGCGAGAGCAAACAACACTGACAGACTCCGGTCCCCATTTGAAAGGCTTCTGTGAGTTGCCATCCATGGACTATTGTGCAGGTCATTTCCTCGTAAGAGTTCCTAATGATACTTACGAGTTTATATTGCTCACCATAGTGGCAGAGGAGTTTCCAAAGGGTCTCTCTGTCCACGCTGGTGAATGCATTCTCATAGTCGATGAAGATGACATAGAGGAGGGAGTTTCATTCCATCAACTGCTCAATTTTGATGGATGCACAGAGTTGCAATCAGATATGTATGGGGTCTATCCTTGGGGGTGCCAGCTTGCTGATCTCACAATTGAGCTTTGACCTGTTCCTTCATTCAGTTCAAGATGACTCTGTTAAAAAATTTGCCTTCGGTTGATAGAAGGGTTATCCCTCAGTAGTTTGCTCAGTTACTCGGGTCACCTGTCTTGCTCACCTATCTTGGTCACCCATCTTGGGGCTCTTGATGAGATATCCCTCTGTCCAGTCTGATTAAATCTTTTCCTCTATCCATATCCTTCCAAACATGTGTTATAGCATGTCTACTCATGTTTCAATGTCTACCTTCAGTGCCTCTGCAGGAAAGTTGTTGTGTCCTGCTGTCTTCTCATTTCTCAGATATGTGATGGCTTGCCATATTTCATGCTTTGTTGGTCTGCTGCAGTTGATGGGCAAGTTCTTGTCAGCTGGATGTATGTCTGGCGGAGTCTGTGGCATAGGCTAGTTCAACAGTTCTTCAAAGTGCTCCACCCATCTTTGTTGTTGGTCTTCGTTGCCCATAATTTTCTTCCCAGCTTTGCCTTTAACAGGTATTTCTAGCTTACTGTATCTGCTGGAGAGGTTCCTTGTCATGTTGTAGAGTTCTTTCAGGTTTCCAATGCTTGCTGCTTCCAAGGTTTCTGTGGCAGACCATCAGGGAATAGTCACTTGTCTGCTCATAAGCTTCTCTTTGCTTCCTTGTTTTTCTTTGGTGTATTTGTCTTGAGCTTTTTTTTTGGTCTTGTTCAACTGGTGTTGACTGCAGCTTTATTGGCCTTTCTCTCATGGATTTTGCGGAGAGTCTGGGTGGAGATCCATTCATTATGCTGGTGTTTGTTGTGACCCATGACTGCCTAGCAAGGTCATGTCACTGTTTCTTTGAACTTGCCAACTGACACTCTCCTGAGTCTTTGTCGTACTGTAGTTCTTGCAGGACTTAAAGCTTGTTGCTGATGGTGACTGAGTATTCACTCTATTTCTGTGCATCTTTGAGTAGTGTGGTGTTTTATCATTGGTCTTGGCTTGTAGATTCCATCCATGCCTTTTTCAGCTTTTGCCTGGCCATGGCAAGGTGATGATCATATGCCCCGTTTGTTCCTCTCATCACTCCTACGTCCTACTGGGACCTCTGGACCTTCACGGCAATTGTAATTGTAATTGTAATTGTAAAGGCTCTTCTATAGCGCATGGCTACTCGGAAGCATCCCAGCGCTTAGGACTAACCAAAGGGAAGTAGATTGCAGAAGATACGGAAGACTAACTCGTCTAGATCTTGGGGAACAGGGCAGCTTTTAACTTCTTTCAAAATGCAAGTAAGTTAGGCTCTTGACGAAGAAGTGGAGGAAGAGCATTCCATAACTTAGCCGCATTTTGCGAAAAAAGACGGCCCCCTGTGCGGGCCCTATTAATCCTGAGAATTACTAAAAGGTTTTGCTGGTTCGAGCGCAGGTTCCTAGATGGTTTATATGGCCTAATCTTGTCATTTAGGATGGGGGGGGGCCTCCCATAGAGTGTTTTGTGGACCAAACAAAGAGTTTTGAAGTGAACCCGCTCCCTTATTGGAAGCCAATGCAAGGTGCTCAGCGCGGGTGCAGAATGAAGTACGGTGGCTGGTACCCGTAAGTAGCCCCGCTGCGGAGTTCTGGGCAACCTGGAGTTGCCGGGTAACTGAAACACGGGCTCCTAGATAAAGTGCATTTCCATAGTCCAGCCTAGATAGAATAAGGGACTGGACTATGGTTTTCTTAGCTGTTTCGGGTAGCTGAGAAACGATTTTGCTAATTGTCTTCAGCAAACCAAAGCAAGTAGCCACTGTCTTTCTTGCCTGGATTTTGAATGACAACTCCATATCCAACCAAAAACCGAGGCTTTTAATCTCGGTCTTTGGAATGGGCCCAGGCCCCATGCAGGAAGGCCAATGTATCAAGTTATTAAATGTGGCCTTTTTCCCTAGTAACATCAGCTCAGTTTTCCCCCCATTTAACTTCAGGTGGGACGAGTCCATCCATTTTGCAACCGCCTCCAGGCAGCTGCAAAGATTGGTCGGAAGGGGCTCCACCTGATTTAGGGAGACAACTAGCTGAGTGTCATCAGCGTAGCTTACTAACTGGATTCCAAAGGGGGCCACTACCTCTGCCAGGGGCGCCATGTACACATTGAACAGTGTTGGGCTAAGGGAGGAGCCCTGTGGCACCCCACACTGTAATGGTACTGGATGGGAGCAGCTGTTCTCCGAAAAAACCTTAAAAACTCTATCGTTAAGAAAAGACTCGAGCCACATAAGGGCCTTGCCCGTGACCCCAATCCTTCCAAGGCGAGATAGGAAGACACAATGGTTGACCGTGTCGAAGGCAGCGCTAAGATCCAGGAGGATAATGGCCGTGCCGCCACCCGCATCCAGAATCCTCCTGCAGTCCTCGACCACCCTCAACAGTGCTGTCTCGGTTCCCTGTCCTCTCCGGAATCCTGTTTGAGTTGGATGGAGCAAATCATGGGTCTCTAAGAAAGATGCCAGCTGTTTGTTCACCCATTTTTCGGTAAGCTTACTGATGCCAGGGAGAAAGGAGATGGGGCGGTAGTTGGAAAAATCGTCAGGGTCGAGGTTTTTTTTTTTTTAGCAGGGCCCTGACCATGGCCAACTTCCAGTCTTGCGGTACCATACCTGACTCAAGCGAGGTGTTAACTAAGTTGATGATATGCATGCTGATATGGGGTAGAGCCAGGTTTAAGATGGTCATAGGGGCAGGATCGAGCGGGGAACCGGTCTTTATGGAATTAATAAGAGGGGGTAAAATTTCTGCACTGTGGGGGGAGAAAAAAGAAAGGTGGGGCAGAATGGAATCAGTGTCACCTACCGGAGAGGGAGTTAGTTCAGTCATGGGTAGGGGGGAAGGGAAAGGAGGATCTTTTGGATTTTTGTGGCAAAAAAACTTGCTAATTTATCGCAACGAACACCAGATTCCTCAGAGGATAATGATGATGATGGCGGGTCTGGGGCTTTTAACAGAGATTTAACTATCTTGAACATCTCTCTTGTGGCATTGGCAGATTCCTCAATTTTTTCTCCATAAAAAGTAGATTTAGCCATGTTAAGGGCAGATTTATATTTCTTTATGGTGGATCTGTATTTATTTTTCTTCTCCTCATCAAAAGGTTTTTGCCACTGCCTCTCCTCCCGTTTACATTCCTGTTTGAGGGACCTTAGGTCTGAGTTAAACCAAGGTTGTTTAGTGGGGCCTTTCTTATTTGTGATACATTTTTTTGGGAGCACGCTATCCAGCAATTGTTCAATCCATTGATTGAAGTCTTTGTTTGCCCTTTTGATGTCCTGATTAACCAGAGGCTCGCTCTTCTTCAGTATTTCTAGCCAATCATTCAGTTCTAATTTCGTCCAGTGCCTACCTACGACTTTATGAGAAGGCTTGGTTAAGCTGGATCTGCGTGTCTTCCATGTGAAAGGGATTTCCATATGGTCTGATCAGGGGATAGAGTATGGTTCAGCTGAAGTTAATTCCACAATATTTGAGAATATGGGGTCTAAAAGGTTCCCTTTGGAGTGAGTGGGATGTGAAACTATTAGGCTCAATTCACAGGCAGCTAAATCTTTAGTCAGTTCTATTGCAGTGGTATCTAAAGGATTAATAAAATGGAGGTTCAAGTCTCCTAACACTATAAAATTAGAAACTGTGCTAGGTAACTCTAAGGTAGTTTCGATTAGTCCTTCGGCAAATTGTCCTGTCAGGCCAGGTGGACGATAGATTAAATGCAATGCAGATATAGTTGATCTGATTCTTTGTTGAATTGTCTGGTGACACCCATGTTGCCATGTTACGTTATGCAATGGTATGTTATGTTATAAGATTTATAGAGCGAGTAGCTGTCTCAGACACAGGGCTTCCCAGTGCTAGTCAAGAGTAAAAAAAAATAGCAGCTGCAAGTGGCCTAAAGAAGGAAATGCAAAAGAAAGGATCCTAAGTGGAATAAAAACAGGTCTTCAAAGTTTTTCTGAAGTGAAAATGGTTCTGGATGTTCCTGATTGTAAGAGGAAGCACGTTCGATGGAGCTTGGGCCTTTGCATGTAGACGGTGTCCTCCTGCTCTTACTCTCTTAACACAAGGAACAGTAGCCAGATAAAAATCAGCCTAACATAGAAGATGTGATGGTCAGTACAGGGATAATAGGTGAGAGTAAATGGGAACCCCTTGGGAATGTAAAATCTGATGGGCAATACACATTTTCTTAAAGTGAAAATAACTATCCACATGGAGTGAATGCAATTTGCGAAGGAGGTCAGAAGCAGGGTAACATTTCAGAAGAGAGTCAACAGCCTAGCCACAGCATTTGTGCCGGCTGGAGTCTTCTAATCAATAGCCTATTGACTTCCAGATCATGAGCCGGTATAACACGAATGAAGGCGTCTAAGGCTGAGGTGAGCAAAGATTGTAGAATGTTGTTCATTTCCTCTGCATTACAGGCCAACTGAGGGTGGCTAATGTAAATGAAGTCCCAAACGTTTTGGAGGTGCAACTTGTGCCGAGGGTGTCAGAGGATCGGGTCCATAGCAGGTGTCTGCCTTTGGCAAGACAAGCAAATTGACATGGGGATCATATAAAGGTCAGTCCAGGGCATTGGGAGAGGAGTTGCTACCCTAATTTATCAAAGGATTAGACAAGACTGGGTTGAGGAGGTGACCAGCTGAATGTATGGCACAAGAGGCTTAATTGGGTGACAAGCACCCAGATCATCTATGAAATGGCAATATCACCGTCTTGATTCCATCAATAAACCTGCCTATTAGCATTTGGAGAGTGCAGAACTGCCACCTCTGGGTATATCTGGGTACTGGGGTGCAAGGTCTTTAAAAGGCAGGTCATGAGGAAATGGCTGAAAGATGAAACAAGGAAAAAAGGCAAAACAGAACAGAAAAGACAAAATAGACCAGTAGAGGTCCAAACAGAGGGCAGAAAAATGAGCAGAAAGGTCAAATAGAGTGCAGAAAAAAGTAGCAGAAAAACAACCTGAAAAGGCAAAGCAAAAGGCAGAAAAACTAGCAGGAAAGGCAAACAAGAAGCAGAAGAGAGCAAAACAGAGGGCAGAAAAACTATCAGAAGAGGCAAACAAGGGGGCATAAATGCAAGCAGAAAAGTCAAACCAGAAGCAGAAAAACAAGCAGAAAAAGGCAAAACAGGGGGCAGAATAAAGAGCTGAAAAGGCAAAACAGAGAAGTGATCGGGGAAGGCACAAACAGAGGGCAGCAGGTAGACATACAGAAGAGTGTAGTGGACTTTGGGAAAGCTGGACAAGACAACGGTCACAGGGGGAGTTGGCATGAGGACATTGGCTTCCAAATGGAGACTGAGATCTCCCAAGATGTTAAAGTTAGCTGATTCAATGGTTAGTGAGGCAGTAACATTGGTTAGTGCTTCCTGAAAGGCTTTAAAAGGGCCCATAGGATGATAAATTCAAGATCCTTGATAGAGTAAAATTGCTATTCAAAGAAATTTTAAAGAGGGTGCTTTCATAGGCTGGAATAGTGCAGGTGTATTGTGTATTCTTTTGTGCGGTAATAGCCTAGTGCCTATCACCAAACTGCTCAGGGCACAGCGATCTGCAAGCCTTTCATCATTCTTGTTCATGTTGTCAAGGCCATGGTTGCCTATGACTTCTTTGTTCCCAGTGTTGTCTTTTCAAATCTTGGCATTGAGGGCCTCAAAAGTATGCTGATGTCACTGATAGCAATAATAGCCAAAAGCATGCTACAAAATATAAATAAACCTACAAAACTCCGCCGGGACAATAACATAATCCATACCAACAGGGTAAATATATTTTTAGATAAATAATAAACATAATGTTTTATTACATTTAATAAAACTCCAATCACAAATAAGACTGATATAATCAAATAATATATTAAGGCTTTAGATGGAAAATCTAAACCTCATCAACCAAACATCTCAAAGAACAAACTCATTCCGCTATGTAAAATAATGACAACACATAGAATACACATTTTCAAATAACATAACAGTTACACAAATATTAAAATATAACATTTCCCACCCGAAACAAATAAATTAAATATAATTTACTATTCTGTAGCTGCAGATTATCCTTTGTATCCATGTAGTCAAAAAGTATAATCCACAAAAATTGGAGAAATATTTTTTAAAAAGCCAAAACAAATTGCAAAAATGCAACCAATCCAATAGAGATCCCTTGAATCTATTCAAAGTATTTAGAAATCATAAAAAGCCTGAAAAAGTGTTGAAAAAAGAAATGCTCCTAGAACCCGAAAAAAGGAAATCAAAGTAAGCAGTATTGATTTATTATAAACCAAAAAGATTTGCTTAAAATAAAACAGTAAATCCAAAATGCCCATCAGACTCGTTTGTAGACAAAAAACTACAAATAGAAATCCAACCCGTGAAAGACATTACTTTTCCAAACGTACATATAAATTACGTTTAATCATCATAAAGCACATTACATTACACAATATCACATTGATACATTACTAAAACAGTGTACGAAAACCCAAACCTAAATACTTATGAAAAACATACAATTAATACAACGAAGGGGCCGATTACGATGTCGTGTGGAAAGCCTCTGACTGCCAGTCAGATTCTGCTAGACCGTGTCGGAACCTATCAGCCTGGCTTTGAGCCCGGTTACGATGCAGTTCGGAAATCATTCCGACCGAATCGGTTTGGGAATGGTTTCCGACCAACTCAGATCAGGAGAGTCCAACCAACCGATTATGATGCATCCGGATGCTTCCAGATGCGAATCAGTCAGACTCCCATTGACTTCAATGGGTGCCTATGTTCTGACCGAATGCATAGGCTCCAATTGAAGAAATGTGCGGCTGGGGAAAATCGGGCACCCAGTGTTGCCTGCCATAATGTGCATGGCTGCTAAGGGGGTACCCATGGGTACCCCCACAGGACCGATTGGGGTCTGGGAGCAGAGGGGCCCGCATTAAGCCCCCCAAGGTCTGATTCCGACTGCCAAATCGTGTCGGACGGCACAATTCGTAAAGGCTGTCTGAATTCAGCATCCTAATTGGTTGTTCGGGAACGCGGCCCGTAGAGACGTACAAGTCTGCTCTGTACGGCTCGGTCATTCCGAATGCCATCTAGTTAGGATTAGGATATTCCTAATGCCTTTCTGATTCAGGGCCCAATTCCGATCTCGGTCGGAAGGCCATCCCAGAGCCGTCTGGAGTCAGACCTTCTGTCAAATCTCACAGCGGAGGCTAGGCGCGAACCCTGACTTGAGACGCGATCCAATACCGATAACTACATTTCCCATGATTCCAGGTCTTCCACGCGCGACGCCCGTGTGATGACGTCACACGCTCAGAGATCATTACCGAGGAGGAAACAGTAGACGCCGCCGTTGATTCTGGTTCGGATCCTGATCTTGGTGTGTTCGTGAGTTTCCAGTGTATCCTTTTCGTAGTGTACTCTACCGGCTGGTGAGTACAAGAGAAGCCTTTCGCTTCAGTCTAGGGGTGGTGCCGGCTGGCGCTTCCCATCTCCGTGGAGTTCCAGTGTATCCTTTTCGTAGTGTACTCTACCGGCTGGTGAGTACAAGTGAAGCCTTCGCTTCGGTCTAGGGGTGGTGCCGGCTGGCGCTTCCCATCACAGTGGAGTTCTCGGCTGAGGCTCTAGCGTTTCACTGGCTAGTGAGACGCCGGTTTTTCTGACATTGTGAACAGTGGGTGTATGTTCAAGGAGATAATTGGGAACTCCGTTTTCTCTGAACTGCCATTCCGTGTTGTGGGTTCACATTGAGTTCAAACTTACAAGGCTATTCTTCTTTCTTACGTCCCCCATGTATTTGCCGTGTACTTGTGAGGGGAAATACGGATTTACCGGCATTAAGACATTGTATTCCTAAAGTGCTTATTCTGTGGTTCACCAGCCAAACGGAGGACATTCTTGGTTTAGCCTGGTTGGTGTATCTCTATCACTTCAGGACCCCGGACTTTGGAACTACTTCTTGTGTACTGCAGAGAGTATAGCCAGGTGATTTAACCAGGCACTGCAAACTAGGGAGTGAAGACAAATACAGTTGTTTCCTCTTTTCTTCTTTCTAACAACAGGGGCTTATGAGCTTCGCCTGGCAGGCTACCTTCCATACTGACCCCTGTTGAAGCCACCTTTACATATTTTGTTGGTATGTAGTACTGTGCAAACTGTATTGTATCATGGATCTTGCTGAGTGAAGATACTGACCATAGGTTTTTGTGTTCTAGACTTATCATCCCTTTCAACCTTTTACGATTGCCAGGCAAAGCCTCCCATTTACTCCTACCAGGTATATACTCAGCCAAATCACGCAAGGGAGGGGCAACAGGTTTTTGCACATTGCATTGCATATTAGTCTGTGCTTGTCTCATGGTGCCTTGTTCTCGTTTCAGCTTCCCTTCCCCGCTGTTCCCATCCTTCCCTTCCTGTTAATCCCTCGCTCGATCATTCCTGTGCGTCTGTTCCCATTCAGACCCAGGGGCTGTCGAGAGGTGGACCCCATTGAGCATCGTGAGATCCTGAGGACCGTTGGACCTGACACCTTCCAACCCTCACATCCTGAGATCCGGTTCTACCAAACAACGCACTATGATGGCAAACACCCTTCACTTACCGAATGACTGAGACACTCCAAATCCATCCACATTTTTCAAACGAGAATCCTCCATAAACGCTGAATGGATTAGTCCGGAGCCATTTCCAAAGCAAATTCCTAATGCGCAAGTACGATGCGTACTTCCTATGCACTGAATCTGTTGCAACAACAAACAGGTCAGAGCATCCGAAAGGGGAGTATTTCAGCTCTGATTCGTGTCACAACACAATTCCTGTGAACGATATGGTGCAGCCATGAATCTCATTATGCTTGCCATCCCTATTCTCTATCTATTTGAGCACTACTACAGCCACAAACGGCACTGACATAACAGAAGATAAGTCCGACACCTACCCATATAGGAGAATGTGACTACTCGCGAAAGACAACAGAAGAGAGAGCAGGGGCCCAACTACAGCTAAAGGGGTGGTGGGTGAATACTTACATCAATATAGAGCCAAATTGGGGATTGGGGGGGGGGGGAAATACCACCAGACAGATTAGGGGGCAAATCCCCCCAGCAATGTAGAGCCAAATTGGGTTTTGGGGGGGCAAATACCACCATCAGGTTTGGTAGGGCAAATACCCAAGCAATGTAGTGCCAAATTGGGTTTTGGGGGACAAATGCCACCAGCAAAGTTGGGGGGCAAATCCCCCAGCAATATCAAGCCAAATTGGGGTTTGGGGGTAAATGCCACCAGCAAGGTTGGGGTGCAAATCCCCCCAGCAATGTTGAGCCAAATTGGGTTTTGGTGAGCAAATACCACCAGCAAGGTTAGGGGGTAAGTCCCCAAAGTAATTTAGGGCCCCATTGAGGGACAAATACCACCAGCAAAGTTGGAAGCAAATCCCCCCCAGCAATGTAGAGCCAAATTGCGTTTTGGGGGCAAATGCCAGCAGCAAGGTTGGGGGGTAAATCCCCCCAGCAATGTAGAGCCAAAATGGCTATTGGGAGGCAAATACCACCAGCAAGGTTGGAGGGAAAAGCCCCAAAGTAATGTAGAGCCCGATTGGGTTTTGGGGGGCAAATACCACCAGTAAGACTGGAGGGAAAATCCCCAAAGTAATATAGAGCCCAATTGGGTTTTGGGAGGCAAATACCACCAGCAAGGCTGGAGGCAAATCCCCCCAGCAATATAGAGCCAATACCAATGTAACTAGTGCCCATGCTCAGTGCCACAATACCTCTGGGTGGAGTACAAGATGTAGAAAATAGCCAAAAAACATGTGTAAGGTTACTTGGCAGGTGATTCATCCTCACACTGAGGCAGCAAATATAAATGCAAACTTTAGGAAAATTGCATTGGAGATGCTAGTGCACTAGGGACTGTTGAAAAACCAACAAACCCACATCAGCTAGTAAATGGTCCCTTAAAAACATGTGAAAAACTTGGGTGCTGATGTGCAAAGACAGCAGACCAGTAACCCACAGCAGCTCAAGAAGTGTCTGTGTGTGTAGGTGATCAGTCTCAGCTAGAGCTGGCACATGCAGCGAGGGTGCTGAAGCACATTGAGCCCTATGGATGTTTAGTTCCAAACAAAAGATTTCAGTATAGGCTTGGTATGGGAATGCCACCAATTAAGCATTGGTCAATAGGTCAGTGCACCAGGGTCCCCTGTGTGACACAGTTTTTGGGCCTACATAGACCACACCAATAGACTGACTTACTTCCACAGTCACCACCAGGCCAATGTAATGTGGTGCCAGTATGTTGTCCGCTCTACAAACATGCTGCAAATCGAGGCTGGGGTCTAGCCCTTGGGACATACTCACGTCGGTGTCTTGTCTTGCATGCCCTGACAGAAGTAGTGTTATCTCACTCAACCACACATCACTGACAGGTCATGACTGGTGCAGGGAGGTTGTGTTTCATGTAGTGGCCTCACATTGAGGGAAGTTTAATTTGGCCAGTCTAACCTACCCCACACCCCCTTGATCAGCAGCAGTTTGCTTTTGAAAACAACCCTTGGCAAGGAAATGCACAGAGGCTACAGTGAAAGGGATGATCACAGAATCTGTGTCTATGACTTTGAGAGTGCCCAATTCATCCCTGCTACCATAGCATGTTGTGTATGTCAAATCAGGGAAAGTTATCATCGTGTAGGTACAGTCAGACCCCTAAATACTAGGAGAAACACACATTTGACGTTGGAACAGGAATGCCCATTGTCACACTTATGGCTATATCACAAGTCCTGACAAACAAACAAGTGTGGAGGGTCAAGGGGAATATTTAACGACCTGTCTGCTCACTCCCCAATGATCAGAACAACATACAAGAGAGCAGAACAGGTCAAAAAATGGTGTGTGACCATAGCAGTGTCTCGGGGGCAGTAGGCTACATATGTAAACCAATGTTGCCGGAGGTTATGGGAAACACTAGGCTAGTACAAGACCCATCAGACCACCCATGTGGTGGAGTTTACGTCACGTGGGAATTGCAGATCAATCCATATCAAACAATGGCCATATAGTGCCTATGTAGAGATGGATGTCGGAAAACCAGCATCGTGTTTGCCATATGGTGGACTATATAATGTGCAGTGCAAAAGATAAAGTGATGAATAAAATTGACTACACAGACTCTGAGTAGACCTTTTCAAACAGAAGTCGGTGTGTCAAGAGTTAAAAGACTGCGCCAGGTAGAACGACTACCATGTGGCGCTGTGTGCAGTACGGTCAACATGTTTCTGCCTAAGAGGGGATATTGCCCCGGCATTCTTCAGGACCCAATATAAATAAGCTACTGCAAACATGACTGTGATTATCGTGCACAGAAGTAAGATTACTAGTAGAAAGATACATATCTACCAGGACCTTTAACGGTTAGATGTCCACTTGAGGGAAGGAAGGATGTCTTCTTCCTATCAATAAACAAGGAGTTATTGTATAATAACATTAGATGAAACATACACACACCCCTGCATCCAGAGAGACTGTATAGACTACACACACCTGCATGAATAATTTGCATTCAGCATATTTGAAAAAAGCGTATTAGCTTGATCATTTCGAAGCATTTCCTCAAAGTGATACTCACCCAGCATTGTGTGGGTGAAGACCTCACCTCACCCGGCAACCGCTCGGGAGTATGAGGCCCCGCTCTGTGGTGTAGAAAGAGGACACAGTAAACACAAAGTACTAAAGTGCCCAGGCCAATTGCACTACACACAAACCCAACGTACGTGTGATATGTACCCAACTGTCAAACCTAGTTCACACATGTCAAACCTACTCCAAAAGATAGTGTCATATCGACCCTTAAGGATGGCTTAGAAGAGTCTTATGATAGTGTAAAGACCCCTCATGTAATAAAATAGTTACAAGGTATTTACAAAGTCCTATGATAGTATAAAGACCCCTCATGTAATACAGTATTAACAAAGTATTTACAGAAGCCAGTCACAACCCATGGTGCTAGTGGGAGAGACAGGAAAGGGGGTGAATTGGCTGTTCTGAATTTACAGCCCTCACAGCGTCATGCAGTGACCTCTTAGTTGTCCTAGTCATGTTAAAAGCATACGAGATTTAGCAAAATGCTGAGGTTCTTTTAACTTCAACCAGACACGACTGGACTACTCTATTCTACAAGGACTGACCAGGAGGAAAATCTGAGAGAGCACTCACCTGTCCGTCGGTGCCTCTGGTTGAAGACCAAGCGGAAGTGGAGGCGCTCGCAGGGTCGCTCTCTGCTGTTTAAGTAACCGTCAACCCTTAATTAATTAGGCTGATGTGGTGGACGGGGCATCCTTAGTACCAAAACACCTTCGAAACAAACGCGGCGCGAGACAGTACTCTATCGCGCATGCGCAATAGGTTCAAAAAACGCTGACAATGTTTGATGTCAAAATCCAATTTCATCCAGCGCTAAGAGGATTCTACGGTCCCTCGTCGTTAAACCTTGGCATTACAAAAATATACATGGAAGTGTTAGTATATTGCGGAGGAGGTTTTACAAAGCCGTCGGAATAAGCGCGAAACGAGACACTGCTCTCTCGCGCATGCGCTGTCAATACCGAAACGTAAGGCAGGTATATTGTTGAAGAAAGACACCGCATCAATGGTATTGTAGTCGGCTATCCTCCATATGTTGATAAATAAAAATATATTTATGTAGAAATTGGTAGCTATGAAGTGGTCCAGTGTGAGCCCAGTCTGAGCCCATAATTAAAGCACAGCAGCACATAACTGGAGACAGAGCTCACTGTGACTTCTAGACTTAAAAGCAGTCCATGTAGATAGATTTCTCAAACGTTATTTATGACATAAGAGCCACATGGTTTAAATGTTCCTAAACATAGAGGGTATAACTATCAAAAAATATTATTTTCCGATGTCCTGGGAGCAGGGGGTACAGTGGCGACTGTGTAGACAGTGGGGAGGACACACACACCCACGTTAGGTGAGCTATTAGGACGCAAAGACTGAGTTTGCATCTGGAATACTAGACCCGCAACTAGAAAGTTGCTCTAAATACTGACAAACAAACAAGTGTGGAGGGTCAAGGGGAATATTTAACGACCTGTCTGCTCACTCCCCAATGATCAGAACAACATACAAGAGAGCAGAACAGGTCAAAAAATGGTGTGTGACCATAGCAGTGTCTCGGGGGCAGTAGGCTACATATGTAAACCAATGTTGCCGGAGGTTATGGGAAACACTAGGCTAGTACAAGACCCATCAGACCACCCATGTGGTGGAGTTTACGTCACGTGGGAATTGCAGATCAATCCATATCAAACAATGGCCATATAGTGCCTATGTAGAGATGGATGTCGGAAAACCAGCATCGTGTTTGCCATATGGTGGACTATATAATGTGCAGTGCAAAAGATAAAGTGATGAATAAAATTGACTACACAGACTCTGAGTAGACCTTTTCAAACAGAAGTCGGTGTGTCAAGAGTTAAAAGACTGCGCCAGGTAGAACGACTACCATGTGGCGCTGTGTGCAGTACGGTCAACATGTTTCTGCCTAAGAGGGGATATTGCCCCGGCATTCTTCAGG
This sequence comes from Lissotriton vulgaris, assembly GCF_964263255.1. Taxonomy (NCBI): domain Eukaryota; kingdom Metazoa; phylum Chordata; class Amphibia; order Caudata; family Salamandridae; genus Lissotriton; species Lissotriton vulgaris. Next base: position 1,723,321,417 of record NC_141689.1, read on the forward strand.
ACCCAATATAAATAAGCTACTGCAAACATGACTGTGATTATCGTGCACAGAAGTAAGATTACTAGTAGAAAGATACATATCTACCAGGACCTTTAACGGTTAGATGTCCACTTGAGGGAAGGAAGGATGTCTTCTTCCTATCAATAAACAAGGAGTTATTGTATAATAACATTAGATGAAACATACACACACCCCTGCATCCAGAGAGACTGTATAGACTACACACACCTGCATGAATAATTTGCATTCAGCATATTTGAAAAAAGCGTATTAGCTTGATCATTTCGAAGCATTTCCTCAAAGTGATACTCACCCAGCATTGTGTGGGTGAAGACCTCACCTCACCCGGCAACCGCTCGGGAGTATGAGGCCCCGCTCTGTGGTGTAGAAAGAGGACACAGTAAACACAAAGTACTAAAGTGCCCAGGCCAATTGCACTACACACAAACCCAACGTACGTGTGATATGTACCCAACTGTCAAACCTAGTTCACACATGTCAAACCTACTCCAAAAGATAGTGTCATATCGACCCTTAAGGATGGCTTAGAAGAGTCTTATGATAGTGTAAAGACCCCTCATGTAATAAAATAGTACGTTGGGTTTGTGTGTAGTGCAATTGGCCTGGGCACTTTAGTACTTTGTGCTTCGAAATGATCAAGCTAATACGCTTTTTTCAAATATGCTGAATGCAAATTATTCATGCAGGTGTGTGTAGTCTATACAGTCTCTCTGGATGCAGGGGTGTGTGTATGTTTCATCTAATGTTATTATACAATAACTCCTTGTTTATTGATAGGAAGAAGACATCCTTCCTTCCCTCAAGTGGACATCTAACCGTTAAAGGTCCTGGTAGATATGTATCTTTCTACTAGTAATCTTACTTCTGTGCACGATAATCACAGTCATGTTTGCAGTAGCTTATTTATATTGGGTCCTGAAGAATGCCGGGGCAATATCCCCTCTTAGGCAGAAACATGTTGACCGTACTGCACACAGCGCCACATGGTAGTCGTTCTACCTGGCGCAGTCTTTTAACTCTTGACACACCGACTTCTGTTTGAAAAGGTCTACTCAGAGTCTGTGTAGTCAATTTTATTCATCACTTTATCTTTTGCACTGCACATTATATAGTCCACCATATGGCAAACACGATGCTGGTTTTCCGACATCCATCTCTACATAGGCACTATATGGCCATTGTTTGATATGGATTGATCTGCAATTCCCACGTGACGTAAACTCCACCACATGGGTGGTCTGATGGGTCTTGTACTAGCCTAGTGTTTCCCATAACCTCCGGCAACATTGGTTTACATATGTAGCCTACTGCCCCCGAGACACTGCTATGGTCACACACCATTTTTTGACCTGTTCTGCTCTCTTGTATGTTGTTCTATATCACAAGTCCACCACAACACACAATGAAACTTCACAGGGCAACAGAACTCAAATGTATGTCCACAGAGACATATTCACTGGGACTATGGCTGCACGCTCATCTATCTGTGATATAGGCAACATTCCAAGATCTGAAATGCATACAAAGACCACTACATGTCATGTCCTAGGAAGTCACTTTGCAGGAAGTTACATCATTCATCCATTTCACCTTACCATGTCACAAACACCCTAGAGGAAGAATATGGTTTACTCAGGATATCTGCCAAAGAAAATACATGTATAAATCACACAGGAAAGTGAAGTCAAATGCAAAAGCTGATCTACGAAGTAGCAAGACTATATATTCACCCTCCCAATCTGATGGAAACCCTAGGCCTAGCTTATTTAATATTGCACCCCTCATTTTACCCGATGCACAAATTGTTGACAGAGCAATACATGTCTAAGAACAATAATTCGACTACTACAGACAAATCAGGACCTACACCCCCAATCTGACCAATCACACAGTCCCACATCCTGTGTCATGATAAGTACACCAGTATCAGAATAGGTCATCATAGGGAGACACAACCAGAATGGGATGTTGGATGTGTCAGGAAGAACAAAATGGGAAGGACCCAGCACAGATCCAGAGCAGGACTCAGAAAGATTGATCCCTTACATACAATCACTAACATGCACAAAGGTCAGATAGTACGCACAACACACTCAAAAACCTAAAGGACACAACTATCTTGAGGCACACTATGTCAACATGCCCCTTTGGACTTGGGCAATTCAAACATGACTGTTCACTCAGGCCAGCCACCAGGGCACTGTTGTGTTTTAGCAATGCACAGTGTAGAAATTGCTACTTGGATTGTGTGTCTCTCCAGTCACTTATGGTGGCCCAAGAGAGATACAGTCACCTGTGTCCAAATAAAAGCTCATAGGCATCATTGAGACTGGGCAGTATGTGTCTAGAGTCATCTCCTGTGAATGTCATTCAAACCAATTCACCATCTACCTACTCAGGCTGTGTTGCTAAACAATAATTGCTTTCTGAATGTGCAGATTGTGTACCACAGAGTAGTAGGAGTACAGATGAGTCTTTTGACATAAGGTTCCACTGACAATGTTGAAGGGACAACTGCACAGCACATTTTGTAAGTTGAGCTGCCACCACAGGAGAGGATGCTGTGGGGCCTTAGCCTGTGGCTCTCAGACACAATTGACATAGACATACTCAAGCGAAGGGATATGGGTACTCCTTGAAAGGATGAGGGATTTCTGCAGAATGTAGCTTGCTCTGTCCACATTTGGTCATGAAACACTGTGCCTTTCATATTTAAAAACATCAAGAACATTCTCTACAAAAACATATTGCCCTCTATCGCTCTGTCACTTTTCAATGTGGTAAATGGAACCTCATATGTACCCACACATCATGACATTTCAATATAAGCAATATTCACCTCCATCCCAGGCCAGAATCCATGATGAAGAAATATCATTCAGTGACAACATCTACCTACAAAGGGGAACTCCCCACTCACGCCACAAACAACTCAGAGAACAGGTGGAGGCAAAATGTTCTGCTAGGACTATTGGTTATGCAAATGCCACGGTACTTAAATCCGACATTACAACTATCAGTCATGAACATTCAGTGGCAGACAGCAAGCTGCAGGAAACACATACTACATCCTCACATTTCATTGGCCAACTGTTTTTGCCTACTTACATATACATAATCAAGACATATGTACATTCTGACATTACCTCTTGACCTGCATAATCTCTACTTGTGCGTGTATGACCCCTCTCATGTCCACCTCAAAGTACAAGCTCATCTCTCAAAACTATCACAATACACAAGCATGTCATGAGCCCCCTTTGGTGCATTTCTCTGAAAAACATGTCTGCCCCACATGCTCTTGCCTTGTACTCAAACTCATCCTAAAGAATCTCAAAATCTACTTACCTTCTTACATCTACATCTACATTCACAGCAACACTCTTCATCACTATGTACACAACACCTCTCCCACACATGACATGTACACAATGTACTGTACTAATCACCTCATCAGCAAATGTCAAGCGTTACTTGTCAAATGGACCACTCTCACAACCAGTTGCATCCTCAATAATGTCTCAGGCTGCGCTCATTTAACAATGTGCAGCATCATAGACAATTCTGACATGCTCACTTAACACATCAACACATCTCACAACAAGACACTGACATTGCTCAATGAATATGTCCTCAGCCGTTTGCATATGAACAGACACTCACCATACCCTGTTCAATTTCTTCAGAATTACATTTCAGAAACTGATGCTTCCACATATTGGTAAAAAACATGCATCAACTATACTACACCTCATATGTCATTGTTCAGCACCCTAAATTACCCAACTGGTGTATACCTTTTTCTAACACTTATCAACTTTGTCACAAATGACAAGTTGAACCTTGTCTCACTGTGGCTCTGTCACATCCACAGATGACTTACATGCTCCATACCACCATTGACTAATGCACATCAACAACTATCCTTACTAATTGGAAATGCCTAGATACAGTCATCCCTCACTGTACAGGCAGAGACAACAGCTCACCTCCTGCCAGAATAAACCTCGTCTAAGTCATTTTATCACGTGGATTTTGGAAAATTGTTTACAATTAAATACTGGAAAGACTGAGGTGGTCATGTTTGGAAATGACACCTCCATTTGGAACTCTACCTGGTGGCTGAAAGTAGCCAGGTCCTGTCCTTCGCCTGTCAAGCAAGTCAAAAACCTTGGGGTCAAAATAGATGATCTGCTCTCTCTATTGGATCAAGTGAATAATACTACCCCCACTTGCTTTTATACTCTGAAGGTTCTTTGTAGGAATCTACCTTTTATCCCCATGGCCCTCAGAAAGAAAGTCCTTACTGCATTAGTACTCTCCAGGATGGACTATTGTAATGCCCTCTATTTAGGAGTAAAGAGGAGTGTAATACGCAAATTGCAGATTTTACAGAACGCGGCGGCCCGCATACTCCTCAAAATCCCAAAATGTAGCCCTATTAGCCAAGCTATCCGAGACCAGCATTAAATACAAGTAAAGGCAAGGATTCACTTTAATTCCATGTGCATTCTGCATAAGACGCTGCATGGGACAGGGTCAGCCTCCCTAAATCAACACATCAAGCATCACACCCCACAGCGAGAGCTGAGATTAGCATCAGCCTCTTTGCTGGTGGTCCCAAGGATTAGGACGTTAAAGTGGGGGGGGGGGGGGGGGGGGGGGGGGGGGGGGGGGCTGGAGTTTCCTGCACCAGGCACCCAAACTATGGAACACGATGCCCATAAGTCTTAGAAAGCAAGGCAACTTGCTTTTGTTCAGAAAGGCCTTGAAAACATTACTATTCGCCCATACACCTTAGCCGACTAACACAGTCCTTGTTCAGATTGATGACAGCTAGCGCTAAGATGCCACGGCAAATACTCGCTCTATAAAAACCCCAATTTAATTTCATTTCATAAGTGGTTTAACATCTATCATATCTACCTATTCATTTCATACTTTGTACAGAATCTAAACGGTTGCATACTCTGAAGCACATCATTCTATCTGTACACACTCACATAGGGTGAATTTGGATACCTCAAGTCTAACGCAAGATCTGCCTATGCAATCAACTTATACCTTACACTCTCTGACAATCATTACATTTGTCCTGCCACCATGACATATGTATATCCACTCCACCAAAAATTAAAATACTAATCACTATCACTTTTACTCTTGTTTAAGCAGCCTCGGCACATGCAACATGAACCCTTGACAATACATCTGCAACTAGGACGCATTTTCACATAAACACATCCTCCCATGTGTGGCAACTAAGAGCATGGTGGAGACACCTAATCTTGGAGCATCTGCACAGTAGACAGACACACATCCTTTGTGTGGACTCACTGTCCACTTGCCTTACCACATATATAGTACTTAGCAATCCAACAGACATCACAGCACCTATAGTTCAGCTTGGTGTGACATGGAACTGCATCAATCATAGCTGAAATCTACACCATTATCAGTCATCCACAAAAGACGAATTACACATAATTCATATGCTCCACTGGGACTGGTGTGTAGTTGTAAATACGAAATCCAACCTTGGCCAATTCATAAACAACATACATGTAATGTCCCTAAACAAAAGCAGGATGGCATGTCTGACTTATAACCCCTTGCGTGCTTCTGTTGGCCAACAGTCGTCACGCGCACTACCTTCATAGTGCTGCACACGTCTGTTGGCCGGCCTTGGCCCCGCCCACTCCTCTAAACCGCCGCACCGCGGCGGAATTGCTGCCGCAGTTAAGAGGTTAAATGAGTAAGCAATGGACTTTTGAGGCAACAGACACATTGCCTACCAAGAATCCCTGCAGTAAGGGGAGTCCTATTGAGGCAACAGGGTCGAAAGACTGTGAGAATACTGCACACCTTACACTCACCATGGGCTCAGGTAATGCATCAGATGTGTTCACTGCCATGAAGGGATGTTGCCCACAGCGGAATGCCACCTGTGGCTGTACTGCGTGGTACTTGGTGAGTCAATTCCTCATGAAGTGGTCACCTTAACATCCTTCTTCAGATTCCGGTTGTGAGCACGACGATACTCCGATCACTGCTTGCAATAATGTTGATGAAGGAGAGACGATTGTGGGTCTCCTTGCCTAGGTGGCCAAATTCCTCTCCACTTGGCCACACCCCAAAAATAAAATGTAATAAGGGAACCCAATATTACCCTATGGGGAAGGTAGGCCTCACAGTCGTGAACAAAGAATTTGTTCTATTTTTACTACCAGGACATGTAAGACTTAAAAGTACATGTTCACAATGCACCCTGCCCTATGCGCCATATCCGCCTTATTTAGGGGTGACATATGTGTTAAAAAGGAGTTTTAAAGCCTGGCAGGGGTTTATTTTGCCAAGTCGCGGTTTATTTTATTTTGTGTAGCAATTTATTATTGAAAACCAAACAAGCAATATATAAGGAAGAAGGTGGGGGCAGACAGGCAGGGAACAGAACATTGCATACATTGTGTACAATAATCTCATAATCCCTACCAATGGCCGTTTGAAGAGGGAACGTCCTTTACAACTGAACTTTTACAACAAAGTACCATTACGACGCAGGTTTAACAACGAAAGTCATTACAACGACTTTCGCTGGAGGGCGCTCTAGGATAGGTAATAGTTTAATTTACTATCCAACACCTTCCCTACTATCCACGGGGACTGGAGTTGGAATAGTACATTAAACTATTCACTATCCAGCGCCCCCCAACGTAAGTCGTTGTAACGACTTGCGTTGTAATGCTTGCGTCATAAGGGTACGCGTTGTAAAAGCACGCGTTGTACCGTCATACATCTAAATTAAATACGTCAGTCAGGTGTAAGCCAATGTTACCATGTTTTAGGGAGTGAGCACAAGCACTTTAGCACTGGTTAGCAGTGGTAAAGTGCACAGAGTCCTAAGGCCAATAAAGAAGAAGTCAGAAATATAGGAGGGAAAAGGTTTGAGAGGAAACAACCCAATGGTCTAACACAGCTGTTGCAACTCTACAGTTTTGATGCTTTCACTTTTTAGGGGGAGCGCTGCCAGGATAACATTTATGTTACCTGCAGGCAGCAGCAAACATTGCAGGACCTACCAACTAAATAAAAAATCATGTGCCTGAGAAGGGGAAGGACCTGGGGCTGGGCCTCATGCTAAGAGGCACCTGTGCCACCACCCTGGCCCCAAACCCTCTCCTAAAAAAATAATACTGTCAATAGTAATAACAATAAGCTTGCAAGGCTGTTTCCAAAGTCCTGGGTGTTTTCACACTCCTTAATGGACGTTGGCAGTGTAAAGCCTCTGAATACTAGCTGAAAATTCATTGATTTACAGCTTGTTTCCCTGCTACCATGTGATATTGGCTCCTTTTCACCGGGTGACCATGGGGTGGCAGTCAATATCATATGCCACAGGGTGGCACAGTGTGAGTTGGCAGGTCTGAGGTGACTGAGTGCCCCCTCCCAAGGGCATGACCCTGGGTCACCTCTGCACTGCCAGGCTGCGGGATTCTGTGTTAAGCCACTTCACTGAAGGACACCACTTATCACCACTCCTGGGGTTGATGACGTTTGTCATAACAATCTCTTGTTTAGAGACTAGTCAAATTAAATACAAAGTGATTCCGGAATGCACACAGGGGTGATGTATAATACAATGTACAGGAGCATTGCCCCACTGCTCAAAAGGAAAAATAAATTGATAATAACGTATCGTTATCATCATTTTTTTTTCCTATTGCAGTCAGTGGCGAGGCAGGGTGGGGCTGGCCAGAGAAGGGGAGGAGTGTTTTGCCTTCCCTAAGTCTGCATGAACTGTTTGGCTGGCCCTTTTGGTCCTGCCAAACAGTTCATGTGTACTTTGCATGTTCCCCACCAGGCTGCATTACACAGCCTGGTGAAGAACATGCACAGGATCCCTGTCCTCATTGGAGCACCGAGCCACTGTGCTCAGACCAATCACAATGCTGCAAAGCAGTGTTGTGATTGGCTATGGGGAGCCTGTGTACCCTGGTGCTTTCTCTGCTGGCTGTAACTGCAGGAAGAAGGAAGATGAAGAGGACGGAGGACAGAGGAGAGGCAGCAGCCAGCCTTTAAAGTTGAGTCCTTTTTTCTTTTTTTATCATTCCCCCCCACACCCTGCCCCTACACCACCACCCCGTCTGGTAGCAGCCGCTACTGCTGGATAGAAGAGCCTACTTCAAGAACATTCATAATGGTAGCTTGGGCATGTAGCAGGGGCACCATCATGGGCCCATTGAGTCGGAATTCCAAAAAGCAATTTTCACAATTTTCCAGAAGACTGCTGGATTCAGGAAAACCTGCATTTAAATCTCTATTAATTTTTATCTTCTTCCATAGAATGGTTTGATGGAGCAAGATTTCATACAGACAGAAACTTGCTTGGACTCAGTCCTCTTGAAATAACACATAATTAATCAACATGTTTTGTCTGTTAATAATTGCATTACACGACATTTGTAGTAGCTGGGGCAGCTTGCATATGTGCTTTCACTAACCGTAACCCGAGTGTCTTAAAATGGCCATCGTAAACGCGTGAACTTTACTGCGCATGCGTCCGCCACATCTATGTGGTGTGACATCTTTTGCTTTTGGTGGCAAATTTCTTGCTTCTGCTCACTAGTGCCAAGATGGCCGCTTCATGCTTACTCATACTAATGCATATGCTGGTGCTTGTACTAAACTTTGTTTGTTCTGCTTAACTATTAATGTTATAGTATAAATAAAGTAATAGGGTTAGAGTAAAGATAAGTGGTATACAGTGCATTATTTTATTTTTGTATTTTAATGTGTAACTCTTTGACTTTATTATTAGCTCGTTATTCGGCCAGAGGGTGACATGAACAGCCATATTGAAATCTGATCTGCGCATGTGTACAGACCTCTGAGAAACCTCGAGCAGTGGCATTGAACTGATGCCAGTGACTGTCTTTCTGCCAAAACGCCTGGGAAGTCTTCAACCCTAACCTGGGAAAGGAAGAAGATTTGCAACTTTATTAACTTTGTATATTAAAATGAAATAATATTGGTGAGTGGAACAAAGCCATGGGGAAAAAAAATTGTGAGCGGAAACTATATTGAATTGAAATGATCTCATTTTATAATGGTGTGATGACCTCTACTCGTCTTTCTGACCAATCACTGAAGGGGAACACATTGATTTTCAACATTTAGGTGTGGCACATAGCCCTGGAAAATGGTATACCTAAGGTAGTGTTTGTTAGGAAAATTGTCCGACTGGTCCGAGTAGCTGAACTGTCACTGACCCAACGCAAGCTACAGGGGATCGAGAGCAGAGGTGCTGGCGGAGCACTCTGTCAGAAGAATCAAGGTGTTGCTGAGGGAAATTATTGATTACCCAGTCAGGGTACTAAATTTAGCTAGAGAGGGGTGTGACGCTGGCGTTGCACTTAGCTGAGGTCCCCTGTCCTGATCAGCACTTGTCCTGTCCCATGGGCAGCAGATTAGTCGGGAGCCCTGTCTTTGCCCAGCCCATGGCCAGGAATGGTCCTTACACCATTCTAGGTAAATATAATCCATGTTGTTTGTCCTTGTGCTTTTTCCCTATCTCACCCTTCTCAGGTACCAATGTTTAAAGGTGTTACTGTGATTTCTTGCAAACTTTGTATCTTATTAATCATATTCTTACTTGTAAAATTTATGGCCACTGTATTTTGGACAAAGACTCACCGAAACTTGCATAGATATAATTTTTAAAACTTCTCCTGAGTCTGTGGTTATTATAAAAAAGGTACATTTGTTTAATGCTACTTATTATGCTAACGCCCTTTTCGATCCGTAGGACTTATAGCATTGGTGACAAGGATTGGTAAGTCATGGTTTATAGGTATAAGTCCTAAATAGACTCAAAGTACTGATAGGCTGTCTATAGTAAGAAAGCAGGACTACTAGTTCAAAGTGTGAATGTTTAAGGGACCAGGTGAGTATGGTATATTTAACTGGTAGTCCCACGCGCCATCAGTTTTGACACGTTAAATTGAGGTGACTAGTGCAATCAGTGTTGTCTGTTGATGCTTTTTAGCAGGTGTATTAAGCCACTAAATAGTCTGTGAACTAACCATGCTAAGCGAGCTAAACATATATTTTGTTATGGTTGCTAAGTTATCCTGCCTGCATTCATTCATTGCTTTGGAATAGTACTGATCTCCATCGCACCGCATTAACTTCGCGCATTTAAATATGGACGTGGCTTAATTCATTTCTTTCCTTTTAAAAGCTACACGCACGTTTGCCCAAAGGATATGGATTGGTAAGATTGACGGTAGGAAAATTAATAGGCTTTTAAATGAGGGAGGTGAAACTATTGGAGGATGCTGTGTTTTTATCAATATTCCGCTGAACACCTTTGATTTTCTGAAAGGAAGTGGTTGAGATTATCTAGTGATTTTGAGCATCTGGCTAGAGGATTTGTTTACAATACGTTTCCCACAAACACGCGCGCAGACACACACACACACACACCCGCACACACACACCCACACACACACATTTTGTTTTGCTTGCAGTACTGTTGTGTTTAAAAAAAAATGTTACCTGCACTCTATAAAACTTTGGATCTTACATCATGGTTCCTGTTTTGACTAACGACTTCCTGGTTTTCATCAGTAACTGTCTGTAAGCCTCCTGCTTGGCGCTTGTGTCACAATTTAGGAGTGATCTGTGTGTTTCGATTTCTCAGTAACTGTTCATTCTTTCTTAAATTGTCAGCAAGAAAGTGCTGCAGACATACTTGAATCGATTTGATGCACTTAAAACGGATCACAAAATGGTCAGTGCATTTACAAATATTGCTTCTTAACGTTTCCAAGAAAGCCCTTTTGAAAGGCTGTAGTGAAAAATGCCGAAATACTTTAAAAGTGTCCTTACTATGCAAGCTATGGTGCCAGGGAGAATATTGCACCATAGTTGAGGATCATCTGTCACAATGATATTTTACTCTTATGTAGCTTGAATAAACGATAGTTCTAAAAGTTCTAAACTATGGGGTAAGTTTTGTAGACGTTTTCCTTGCGAATACTGTTGCACTGGCAGAGCTTGTTATGTTGTGGTTGTTGTGGCATGGTCGTTATGTGGCTGGCGATAGCTACTGCAGGGATTCATACTGCATGAAGTTGCCTTGTGCTAAGAGTAGAGTTAGTGCATGATTAGTCATTTGCCCACCTATCGAAAGTGTGTTGCCTGCCATACAGCTCCTCTGATTTGAGTAGATATAAAGTTTTGTAGGAAGTGAGGTAGCCCAAGATGTGGTCAGTCAGGGACTGTATAAATTCTGCTGCATATTAGTAGTAGAACCATAAAGAGGTGACTTCACAGTGCTTGATTGAAGTTAATATGTGAGGTTAGGGGGCTCTGAGCTTTCGACAATGCAGTACAGTTGGATTGTATAAACTTGGGGGCATATTTACAATGTCTGGCACATCTCTGCAAATCAGCAGGGATGCGCCAGAATAGATGCGACACTCAATTCTCCCCCTGCACCAGCACTGATGCGTCGCATTTACAATGTGGCGCTTCGTGGCTCAAGGATAGGCAGATGTGTGTTGCATCTTGTTGCGTAATGGTGGCCATTGCTGGAGTCGTGTCGCAAGCGCAACGCAACTCAAGGACAGGGGCTGCCCATACTTAACATGATGCGTCACTCCTTACGCCTGCTTCAAGCAGCACGTCGTGAAACAGACTCAGGGAAATCTTGCAGATATCACTGCGTCAGTTTTACGAGGATTTCCTGCGAACGGAACATGCACCCTGCGACGGAACAACCACATGAAATCTGACGCAGGTTTCATGTCGCACAGTGCTTTACAACTTGACGCATATGCCTAGATGCGTCACGTTGTAAATAAGTCACAATGTGGCGCATTTGTGTTGCAAGGGGCTTGTAAATCTGCTCCTTGGTGTGTATGTGGTTGAAGCAGCTACTTTTGACAATTTCAACTAAAGGACAATTTGGATTTTCAGTGGCAGTCAGGTTAGCCTAGGAGAAACGCCTATCAAAAACAAATAAAAAACCATGCAGTTTTGAATTGTTAGTAGGTAGGGTTTTTTTTTTTTTACATTGCCAAAAATAAACACTGATCACATTTTGAGTGTATGTATGGAGATAAACATGCAATGTTGTAGCCTGATGTTAGATACTTAAAAAGTAATTGGGATCTTTTGTGTGCTGAGCTCACTACCGCAAGGAGTCCTCTTTGCAGCTTTTAGTGATGGGTGTTGGGAGTTTTCCTTCGGAAATTGTTGTATTTTTCAGACGTCAGCTACTGACACATAGTTTGAGGCCAATCACAGGTCCTGATAAGGCTACATGCATTGTTGCCAGTCCTCCATCTTGTGTTGTCTGCATAGGTCTTGCAGGGAACGGAGCCTGACTAGGTTTCATCGTGGTTTCATGTATCCTTAGCTCGCTTTTCCCTACAGAGTTATAATAAGCCCCTGTGAGCACAGAGTCAGCCCATGTGTGATGAGTATATCTGTTAGCCGCATACACCTTTACTAGACACACTGTGGTGAGAGATCCAACCATACCACATTGGCTGCTCATTCATTGAAGGCTCACATTAGTATTGTGTAAATAATAAAGTTCAGAGTGAGTGTTTGATACTTAGTCCAACAGTGTGTTATCTAGAGAGACGTCTAGTTGCACCTTGGCCGGGAGAGTGGATCCATTCTACGTCATTACTACAAATCAGAAAGTAAGGTTGGTAAATACTGCAGGCAACACTGACCAAATATGAATACGTTTTCAATATGTGAGATATTTATTCACATTCAAGTCACATCACACCTTATCTTTTTTATAAGCACATATTATCGCATACTTCAAATCAAGGAATTATAATGTCAACACTTGCTTTATGTTGTGTCTTCCTTCAACAACATTTTTGTGCTACCTTGAACATCTAGACGGGACCGGGGCAGACAGGACATCATCGACTAGTAGGTGGGCATGTCCTCTTGATACCCCAAGTGAGGAGGAGTGAGACCAGGCCCCCAGCAGAGTGAGTGAGCCCATCCGGACTCTGACAATGGCTCCTATATCAGCAACTGGGGTAGAGGCTGAGAAAACTGAAGGGGGCACATTGAGAGGGATACCACCAGCAAGGGCGATGATAATTTTTGGTGTCCTTCTGGCCCACCAGAACTAGTGGAGATGTGCCCCTGAGCAGACCCCACCACTATCTGTCCCTAACTCCTGAGGCCATCATTCCATCAGGGGCTCCAGCTGCACCCCCTGCCACTACTCACTAATCCCCATCTAAGTGCCCACCAAGAAGAGCAGGAGCAGATGGAGACCTTTGCCCACAACATCCCACAGCCCTCATGTGCAACTCAAATCCCTCCATGTGAGTTACCTCCTGCGGCTGCACTTTTGGCGGTGATGAAGGTAGAGGACAAGGTGAGGACTGAGGGGCATATTACCAAGGTATAGCGATATTTATCGCAAAATGCGCTTAGCGCATTTTTTTATCGCTGCCTATTGCTGGATATGTTAGCGGAGAAAACATGCTATTAGCAACGTTTTTCTCCATTGTGCTAAAATATCCAGCGATAGCCGTGAAATGCGTGAATTCTGCTGAGAATACAGCAATATTCACGCATTAGCGACGACATGCTCTTAGCCATGTTATCCACCTCCCATTGGATAACATGGCTAAGAACTGGTCTGGGCAGGTGTTAGCATTTGGAGATATTCACGCTAAGCGCAAACATTTCCATCGCTACGCCTGCTTTGCCAATAGGCGATAGCGACGTTAGCGACTTCTTTCAGTCGCTAACTGGTTGGGTACACCCACATGGTATCTGATGTTTTGAATAACTAGTACATTAACAAAATATGAAGAAAAGAAAATAAAGATTTTGTACACTTATACTTGAAATTTATTCTACCCTGTGGCCCTTCTGTTGCCCCTTGGTGAGCTCCTTGTTATGCATGGAAATTAGTGGACTCCTTACGAGCCATTGCTGAATCTGCGTGGGTGGACTTTTCTCCTGACAATTGTGTTATTTTCCCCTGACGTCTGCCTGTGTTCGTTGCAGGGGGCCCCTTTTGTATTGGCCCGGCGGTGGCGATCCACACACCATCCTAATAGGCCCCTTAGTACACTCACACACAGTTATATTCGCAAATATGTTCAACAACCAGAGCAATCGTTTTAATAACAACAAACCAAACTCAAACCAGGAAGATAGAAGTTGTGATTGATGAACATTTTAAAATGAATTTACATATTAGCGGTCTGATAGATACTTACAGTTGTCATGGGGGCGGGGTATGTCTCTCAGCTACACGATTGTGGGGTGATGACCTTTGTGAGTAGGTGTGCATTCTGGGTTGGTTCCGATGTGTAGGTGACTGTGTGGCATCTCCCTGTGTTGGTGGGTTAGTTTGCTCAACTGAGTTAGGTGAGGCTTGTACAGTTGGGGTAGCTGTACTGGTGGGGTTGCCTGGACAGATGGGGATGCAGGTACTTGTACAGTAGTGGTGCAGGTGCCTGCACAGGTGGTGGGGTGCCGGTGTCTGTACAGATGGTAGGTGAGGTGGCTGTACCAGTGGGGGGTATATGTATAGGTGGGGATGCAGGTGCATATACAGGTGGGGATACCTTTACAGGTTTGAGCACAGGTGCCTGTACAGGTGGTGGGGTGCCTGTTAAAGTTGGGTTACAAGTGCCTGTACAGGTATGGGGATGGCAGTACAGGTGGGGGTTGAGGGTGGGAAACAGGTGGGTATGTAGATCTCCCTCCATGCATTGACCATGGATGAAGACTTTGGAGCCTTTTCAACATTCCATGCATCATCTTTATGGCCGAGGCATGGTGTCTTGTACTCTCTTTCCTATTTTTTTGTTCATGGTGCATCCTCAACTTGTCTTGGCAACAATCTACAACATTGTCCAAGGCACTAGTCTGCATCTCAAATATCTGAGAGAGTCCTTGAAGCCAGTCTCCAATGTCAGACAAAATTGCCATTTGTTTATGAAGTTCCTGCCAAACCTTGGTGTGTTGTTGGAGCAATTAATGCTCCCACTGGCCAACATGAGCATCTGTTTTCCCCCCTCCGCATGGGATGCCCTCTGATATGAACATCAGGTCAACCAGCATGTGGAGAGGTGGCAGGTGGGATGCTGTGGGGGTAGATTTATGCCTAGGGGGAAAACTGCTACACCTGGGGTGCTCTCGCCTTCAGATGTTTAAAAATAAGCCTTGGATGCTCCTTCATAGTAGGAGTATGTAGGAGAATCTAAATATCGACCTAAGACATGAAGGTGGTGAGAAGATAATGGTTGTGTTGGGGGCAGTAGACTCTGTAACTGGACGGCTGACTGCTGGGGACTGGCAATCCTCCGCCATGAAGTAGTAGGTACTATGCTGGTTGGACATGATGTAGCCTTCAGTCTTTTGGGCAGTTGGCCAACAATACCCTCACCATCAGCCACGTTCTCCTTCTTGACCAGCTCCTGTTCACCTTCTCCCTCCTCATCCTTCTCTCGCAGAACAATGCTGGCTGCTGACATTGCTGGTTGGAGGAGGATCAGATTCTCTTCTCATATTGCCCTCCGCTGGTAGATAGTTTGGCTTCATTGAGTGACTCATTGTCTCCAGTTGCAGAAAGACGCAGGTTGCAAGATATGAAGTATTTGACACAATATTGAATGTACTACAACACTACAGTTTAATACATTCTTCTTTGCATTTATCTAAGGTTACATGTGTTATCTGTTTTGTATAAACCTACATGTTATAGCTCAGGCTTTAGCAGTGAGGTGTTCAACAAAGATGTGAAATAAAAATCATACTGATCAATTCCAGCCCAAGATCTGTATGGTTTTGTCAGCTGCTGAACCCGGCTCATCGATTTTAGGTTGGAAGACATGATCCTCGATCCAGCAGCTTCAGAAGGAAGTGACACCTTCATTAATGCTAATCATGCTTACTAAGTGAACGTGCAGAATAAACATGTACATTATTGAATATTGTGGCAAATTCACACACTAACATTACAAGCTTAGATGCATTGTATGCTAAGCTAATTTCACAAAGAGTCAGTCATTGTAGACACTATGCAAAATAATGTATTACAACACAATTTGTAACACTTACCTGATACCCGGTAGTGGGTGTAATTTCTGCAGCCCTTGATGAGATATTGGGAGCTCTATTCATAACTGAAGTGCTCCTGAAAGCAGCTGTAATGAAGCCAACATATCCATTTTAGAGTCCAAAAGACGATGTGATTTAAACTATATATTTTTTTGTAATTTGACTATGCATTCCACAAGGTGGAGCCACTCATTCTTAGATGAGACAATATGATCAATTTGGTTATTGAATTATTATCCATATATATAAAAACGAAAGTATGTCTGTCTCTCTGTTTGTCCTTTATGCATTACTACACCATTCATCCGATCACCATGAAACTTTGGGAAGTTGTTGAGTACACTCCCGCGAAGGTTTCTGTCAATTTTATTTCCAAAATCGGTCCCCCAGGGCCCTCATAATCTTTCGAATACTGAAATAGACAGCGGATTTGCGAGCATCGTCAACAGTTATGACACCCAAACGGAAATCGATTGGTCAATCTACATCAGAAGCACGAAAGAAAAAGGCATTACGAGCTTCAGAAACAGACGAGCAACGGGAAGCAAGATTAGAAGCTGTTCGAATACAAACTTCTCAAGCCTGTAATGCTGTTCGAATACAAACTGCTCAAGCCCGTAATTCTCAAACGAACGAGCAAAGAGAATCAAGATTGGAGGCCGATCGAGTACGCACTGCAGAAGCCCGTTCTTCTCAAACAAACAAGCAACGAGAATCAAGATTGGAAACAGATCAATTATGCACTGCTCAAGCCCGCTCGAATGAAACAGGAGAGCAACCAAAATCAAGATTGGAAAACGATCAATTACGCACTGCTCAAGCCCGCTCAAATGAAACAGGAGAGCAACCAGAATCAAAATTGGAAGCCAATCGAGGATGCACTGCTCAAGCCACACTTAGAAATGTTTTCGAAAATAAAATGAATACGTTTCAATAAGACTGACACAATGTAAATTTAATGTTATCATAACGAGTTTCCTTGAATTTCCTTTATTCTGAGATCGCAGCAACGAGCAACGGGTAAGCTAGTTGTCATATAAATGTTGGGTCAGATACTTATTACACAATATGTCATGAAGTAGGAGAATCTTATGTACCCTATTTGAACATTTGTAGTGGATGACAGCAGTGATATTTGACACACAACATACTGCTGACGTCATCCATGATATTAAACTATGAGCTCTTACCGGTGTCTACCATCCTCCCGCTGTGCAGGGCTTGACCATATGTGACATGAGTACATGGAGCAGAGGACACTGTTGCTTGGGTTGGTGCTTTGGCCAAAGTCACAGGTCCTATAAGGATATGGGTATATTTTCATTAATAATCAATATTACACATGTCAAGCCAACATACCCTTACATGTGGTAAATAAATGATAGAGTGTAGCAAACATATCTGTTGGTTGTCTAATGTTAAGTACAACATGGAGCCTACTTTTTTTAAGCAGATTTACGTACTAGCTCCTGAAGGTGATAGTGATTGAACTGGCCCATGATGTTGACCTCCTGCAAGTGCAGGAACTGCTGCCCCACGGTATATATTCACTCAGGCGTTATGTGGAAATTAAATGCAAGAGTTAACACACACATACAACAAATGATGCTTGGGTACAAATTTGAACATAGCTATTTAATTAAATTTGCAATGCTGCTCTGATGTATACAAATCCATGCACAATTCCATGAGCCAGTAACAGATCATATTTTAAATGACCAGCTGAGATTGTCAACTGTACTCAAAATGCAAATGGTGTTACATTTTGCAAAACATAGCATTCTGGAAATTGTAGTGTGATAGGCAAACTGAAGGACATGAGAGTTCAAGTCACCATACGTTTCAGCTAAAACTTGAGGTGTCTTCCATGGTCACAGTTGCACTGACAAATAAATTGATTGTTTAAGCCTCATGTCTCACCTGGTACCACAATATCAGTCACAGGCACCCCAAGCAGCAAGTGGGGGAGCATTCTGGAGAGGACATCCTTCTCAAGTTATGTGAGATAGAGATGGGTTCCAGTTTGTCCACCAGGAAGAGTTCTGGCCACCTCAACACTTGTGAACTTTCTCCTTCACCTGTCTCTTCTCATCCTGCCATCTCTTTTTATTTTATTAATGGTCTGGATGTCCTCCTCTCAATGCAGTGACCCCATCAGACAACAACAGCTATAAGGCTGCCTTCTGTTCCACACTGGTAAGATATGGAGACAGCCACTTGAGTTTTTGTTGTTTTCCACTAAAACTTCAACTATTATCTGTAACTCCTCCTCTGTAAAATTTATTTTACTACTCACAAGAAACATGATGACAGGTTGATGAGTGAAGGGCAGGGCAAGGAGCAGAAAAGCCAGGTAGGAGATGTGTGTGCAAAAAACAGAGCTATGGCTGTGGGCCGCTTTTATGTGTTTTGGATTACATGTATTTTATATGGCTATACCTGTTTTCAGATGAATGTACTTATACTTTCACCACCCGAGCGTAGAACCTAAGGCCCAAGTGCGTAACCTGTGCAGGGATAAAAATACTACTCGTAAGTCCCTTTGTGAATACCAAACTTTAGGGGCATTTTTAAAAAGAGCTAGCAACACTGATCTCTTTTTTTGGACACAGCGGTGGCCCAATCAGTGCTCTACACTGCTCCATATTTACAAACTGACACATTAGGCCCATTGCATTAGTTTATAGAGGCTTGCATCTCATTATACCTGCACCAGGTATACTGTATGCAGGAAAGGCTATCCCACTTTAAGAGCCACGTAGAACTGGTGCAGTGAAATTTACAACTTTTCATTGTGTCACTCTATTACTTGACTGCATCAAATCACTATGCCTTCTCAAATCAGGTGTAAGGAATGACGCAGGGCTTTTAACATTGGACTCACCTCTGTGTTCTGACGCATTGCTGGAGTTGTGTCGGTCTTATTACTAACTCCAGCAATGCGTCACTTTAGTGCCCAACGGTGCATCAGAATTTCTGACAGATCCATGAATCCTTGCACCATGGATCTCTGTAATGTAAATACAGTGCATCACAAAATCATTTGATACTAAAACAACAAAAGTGCTCTCATTAGAACCAGAGTTATGAATTTGTTACATTTTTAGTGCAAAATTGCACCTAAAAGATCAAAGCGCCAAACGCAGACATTGAGTTGTGTGAGACCCAGGCAAAGTCGAAATGTATGGCCAATATCAATGAAGTGTGATTAGGATACCTAAAGTCGATTGGGCCCGGTCTCCACTTGCATTCGGACTAAGAAGATCTTTGAAGAAAAATGTCTGAGAAGGTAAACTTCAGTGGGGCATAGCAGCTGGTGGAATCAAAGAAGGAGTTATCTTGGTCAGAAGGTAACTGGACGAAGTCACAGTTAAGATTTTGATATTTGGACTTAGTCTCTTTTTTGGAAGTCAAAAATCTCCAGAGAAATGAAACAGCAGGTTGTAGTCAATGAGGGCTCCCTGAGGTCGGATAACCCTTCTGCGAGGAGCCTCTTAAAAGGATTTTCTGCTGTGGAGGAGAATGTAGAACATGGAGCCGACGCATAGTCAGGTTACTAGGAGATGCACTGTGGGCGGATCGACAAGCAGGGAGGCTCTGATCTCCTTTCCATTCTCAGAGCAATTATTAGCTGAAAGATTTATGCAGTCCCAAGTTTTGTATTTGAGTTGTCTTTGCAACTATAAAAACACTTCCAAGCGTCCAGGACTGGAGGGGCAGAATTCACTTATGCTGGGTCCAAGTAGAGGTTCAAAATGGTTGGAGCCTGTTCTCTTCCTGAGGATCTCATCAGGAGGCCCTCTAACTAGCCCTTGGAGTAACTCTGGAAGTCTTGTGTTCAAGCAGGAGTGAAGGTCTCAAGCAGCAGGGCAGTCCTCTTGGTGCAGCAGGGCAGTCCTGTGAAGTACACAGTAGGCCACAGGCAGCAGGTCAGTCCTCTGACAGTTCTTCTGCAGGTCCAGAGGTTAACTGGAGTGGGTATAAGAGCCCTATTTTTACACCTGGTGCCCAGATTGATGTGGAAGAAACTCCAGAAGTGCTCTCCCCCCAAAGAAGTGTCTGGAATTTCCTTCCTTTCTGCCACTGTCCCTGTCTGTCTGCTGCAACATTAGGCTAGTCTGAGGTTCTTTGTGTGTGAGCTCTGGCAGTGACTTTGAAATGCAAGTAGGGCTGTGCACATCTCTGCCCTCCCCCATCTTGCCCTGGATGCCCCATCCTGCCAACACAAAGTCCCTCTATTGAGTGGCTACCTAGGAGACAAACACAAAGTCCAACTTCCAACTATACCTAGTCATATGACCCAGGAAACACGCTGCAGGAATCAAATGACTAGAACAAGAAAATGACAACTTTCTATAAGTGTTATAATCAGAATTGTAACTTAAAATCTGACTTTACCATTACAGAGGATTTTACATTACAATTCCTTAGACACGAAACATGACATTTTTACCTGCTCCTGAACAAACGTTATAACTTACTAACTGTGATCAGGTAACCCAATGTTATCCTAAGGAAGAGGTAGGCCTCACAGTAGTGAAAAACAGAGTTGTGAGTATTTCACTGTCAGGAAATGTAAAACTTAAAAGTACATGTCCAATAATTTAATTACAATAGACCCTGCCCTATGTGCTGTCTAGGGCCTACATTAGGGGTGACGTATATGTAACAAACAGTATGTTTTCGGCTTGGCAAGGGAACTATCTTGCCAAGTCAAATGGGCAGAGTAAATTGCACCACAGGAAGCACATGGCATACTTCAGACATTTTTAAGAGGCTACTTAATTAGGTGTCAGAAAAAGGGCTTGCAGACCTACCAATAGAATTTAAGTTACCAGCCATGGGTACATAGTATACCATGTTACTAAGGAATTATGAATAAAATAAATATGTCATACAGGTGTTATCCAATCTTACTATGTTTTAGGGAGTGAGAGCAAGCACTTTAGCTCTGGGTAACAGGGTTAAAGTGCACAGGGATCTGAGAACAACAAATATTAACTCAGCAAAACAAAAAATAAGAAGGCAAAATGTTTAGGGGAGGACCACCCTAAGGTTGACAGGTCTAAACGTTTATCTTTTGTTTTTTATCTTTGTTTGTGGTTGACCTGGAGTGTGGGTTAGAGTATAGGGGGCTGTTTTGGGTTAACTTCTGTTAAGGGGAAATGTTTTCACTTTTTTGATGGTGGAGGCCTAAGGCTAAATATACTTTTTGTCTGTTTTCTTGAGTGAGTTTTAGAATTGTATACTTAGTTATTTGATACATGTTTCACATTCTCACTGTTCCCCACTTCTTTCTATGCAATCTTTTGGTTCATGTTCTCCCTTCAGGAGGGTTTTATTTCAGTCCTTGTGGTATTTTGTCAGGGACAGCACATGTATGGTGTGTATATGGAGTAATTTTGTGAGTCCTCATCGGGATGTCTGCTGTGTCTGGTGGCATCCTGACTGCTACAAGATATTTTTTATGTGGTGGGGAAGGTACTCCAGACAAGACAGGATAAATGTCTTCTTCATTCTCCTTGCCTCTAGCCAATGTTTGTTTGTTTGTCATAGACTGCCATGTGTTCTTTGTTCTCCGTGCCTCTTCTTTGCTGGCCATGCGGTACTGGCCATTTTGTGTAGCCAGTGTTTGTGTGCATGTGTGAGGGGAGTCACAGTGGCCAGTTTTTTTTTTTTGTCCGCTATTCCTCTTTTGTTGATGGCCATGCAGTGAACACCATTTATGGAGCTAGTTAGTGTGTGTTTGGTGGCGTTTTGTGTTTGTCTTCCATGCCTCCTTCTTTAGTGGCCATAAGATGGATGAGCTAGCTTCCACCATTTTGTACAACCAGTGTGTGCTTCACTTCCTTCCATTCTTAAAGCCCATCTCCTTGGAAACATTGACAGATATGTCCCATGGCATTTATTGTCATTTTTCCTGATATATTCATTTACGCTTGTGGCTGACTGTAGTACAGTTTAGCTATTTCTATTCATTTTTCGATTTTTGGCCTGCCTCCTATAGAGTCTACATGGTGTCAGATGAGGCACCAGCAATTATTTGTTATATTTCATTTGATGTGTGCCAGTTTTATTGTGATTGCTAATAACATAGGCTGCAATGCGTTCTTTGCTAGGCATGCGGCTGTGGTCATTTTGTGAAGCCAGTGTGTTTGGTCTCGGTGGCCATTTTGTCTTTGTTCTCAATGGCTTTTTCTTTGCTGGCCATGCAGTAACCATCATTTTATGGTGCCATTTAATGTGTATTTCTGTTTGGTGGCATTTTCGGTAATCAGACAAAATATCGAAAAAAAAATATCGGAAAGACAAAATATCGAAGTAAAAATATCGAAGGTGGCGTGGCCAAGATGGCGTCGGAGTAGGACGCTTCTTCGAGCCTCTCCGACGCCTGACCAACAAAGCAACGGATAGCGGGGGTCCCGGGGGTGCTGCCCGGAGTTTCACCGACGGCGGAAACCGCAGATGTCAGGCGGACTGCTCCGGTGCCATTAGCGGAGTGCTCCGACGTCTGGGGAGGCCGGTACAGTGGAGCCGAGTCGCGGCCTGTGCAGCCGCGGAGTTGCGTACCTGCGGAGCCCGTCCGAGACGGGGCGGCCTCCGGTCCCGGTGAAGATCGATAGTGCCTGGGTCCATGCACTGCGCCCCGCGAAGGCAGGGGGCGAGCCTCATCGGAGCGCTCAGGAGGAGACATCGGCAACGCAGGTCAGGGGGAATAGGGGGCCCCCAGAGCCGATCGGAGCAGAGCTGGGCAGGGCCTAGATGGCGGGAACCCTGACTGTTTAGAGCCGGGTCCGGATTACAGGACGATCGGCCATCGAGGGGTGACGACTGGGGCAGCTGGCCTGCGAGGAGGAGCCAGCGGGGAGGCCCAGAGGTCCGGACCTAGCAGGGCCACAGTGACTGGGAGCCCGTGGGGGCACAGTTCCACAGTTCCCGAGCTGCCGAACGCAGAGTGTGCCAGAACGGTGGGGGAGAGAGTGAACCCTGCAGTGGCGGTAATGTGGGCCGCTGCCTGTGCTGGCCTGTCCTAGGGGCGGACCTGCCCTAGAGTTTGCTGCAGGGCTGGCCTGCGCCTCCCGGGGGACTTTGTGTGTTGCCCTGCCTCTCTGGACCCGGACATTAGCATCTGAGTGGAGGCGGATTGGCACAAGGGAGATTCGGAGGCTTGGATACCTGGGGTGGACGCGGCAGCTGCTGGAGAGAGAGGCGCGACCGCCAGCTACATCTGTGGTGCCATTTTGGGGGAGACTTCTTCGTGGAGCTCTGCGGTCCGACCCTAATTATCCCTGGAGTACGCTGCTGGGGGTGGCCCTGGCCTGAGGCCCTTTAGCACACCCTGCGAGCTGGCCACTGACTTTGTGGAGGAGCGGCATCTTGGCCTGGTTGAGCAGTGGCCTGGCCGGCGTCGTCGGGGAGCTCTCTCGGCCTCTTCGCATTCTGCGACCGGGGTTGGTTCCCCGTGAGTGGCGCTGGAACTTCAGCGCGGGAGCGCATAGAACGGCCCAGGAGATCGGGACACTTGCCACCTGGCCACGGAGGGGCCGTTTCGGCGGTGGAAACAGCGGCGCCATTCTGAAGACTCCGTGGAGGGCGCTGGGGTATCATAGTACTGGGGGCCTCGTGTGGTGACACTGCCTTTGCCTGGTGCCCATAGCATCAATCCCCGGCGCGGCGGCCCACCCTGCCCTGTGGACCGCGCTTACTGACTGTTGCATTACCGGGGTGGTACCAGTTGCTGGCGGAGGAGGGCCGTGCCCTTGCACGGATTGCCTGAGGGAGTGCTCTTCACCGCTTGCGGGCCCAACCTCCCACCACTGCAGGGACTTCCGGGAGCGGGAGGCCCACCACGCTGAGAGCTGGGGCGGACCCTCAGGATGACCACCACACTGCGCAAGGGGAGGCCGGGGAAGGATGGTGCCCCCAAGAACTCTCAGCAGCCGGCATCACCGGGAGCTAGTGGCTCCTCGAGGCAACCTGACGACGAGGCGCCTGCCACTAAAGCCTTCATGACAGAGCTCTTTTCCTCCATCAGGGAGGACATCTCGGAACTCAGATCGCAGTTGGCGTCGGACCTGCGGGAGGTGAGGAGAGATGTGGATGGGATCGGCGAGCGTGTGGCGACGCTGGAGGATCACGACCTCAGCTTGGCGAATGATGTGCATCAGCTACAGCAGGACATTATCCGTCTCACGGAACAAAATTTAGATTTGCAAACCCACACGGAGGATTTGGAGAACCGCTCCAGGCGGAATAACATTTGCATCAAGGCTGTGCCGTGGCAAGGAGAAGCCGGGGACCTCCGTGAATATGTTCAGGCCCTATTCTTGCAAATCCTGGGCGATGAGAGCGTGCAGGACATACGGATGGACAGGGTGCACAGAGTGGGGCTGCCCAGACGGGGAGGGGGCCCTCCTCCCGATATCCTCGTCTGTGTGCACGATTTTCAACTGAAGGAACGTATCCTGCGCCAAGCTAGGACCATCTCCTCTCTGCAGTTTCGAGACCACCATCCACAGCTGTACCAGGACCTGGCTGCCTCGACCCTTCGGAAGCGGAGGGAGTTCCGTCCGGTGACCACCTTCCTGAGGGAGCAGAACATCTCTTACTCGTGGGGGCATCCCTTCCGGATCATCTTCCGCTGGCAGAACCGACTGGTGCAGATAAGCACGCTGCAGGTGGCGATTGATTTGCTGGGCCTGGAGGACGTGGCGCCTTCTCAGGGGAGCCGCTCTTCACTGTCCAGGAGACGACGGCGCTCTTCTTCCTGGCATAGAGTCGGTCCCTCTCCGGAGCGGAGACGGCCGGATCGCACGACTAGCGTGCAAGAAAGGGATGCTGCGGTTGCGTCGGTGGCCTCCGCCACTTTGGCTGATTCTCAAACGAGCTCTGGAGCTGCATGACCCCCTCTCCCGCTGATGGCGTCGGAGGGGCTCTGACCCCGAGGCCCGGGAGTACTATTGTACTTTGGAGAAGACACACCGGGCCGTGGTCCAGGGGGCTACTGACCTGGTGCCCTCTTCCCCTGATCGATCCGGAAGGAGTTCCTCGGATCGTGATCTACTGGACCTGATGGCTGTTCGACTCAGGTCCTATGTCTTAAATCTTTTGCTGTTGTCTTTTTTTGCAGGGGGGGGAGCGAGGGGGGGCTCTGGTTCTGGGGAGTTATGGGGGTTTGGGTTGAGGGGGGATGGTTGGTACTGGGGTTGGGGTGTGGGGGGGGTGTGGTGGCGACCCTGGTAAGTCACTGCTGGGTGTGGTTGATGCTTGTAATGGTCTATGCCGCTTCCTATATCGGGAGCTGGGTTGGGACTTGTCCGCTCTCTGTTTACCTTGTCAGGTCATGCTGGTTGATCCCTCGGGGGGAGGGGAGGGGGATTCCAAGTGGGAGGGGGATGTCCGGGATACTGAGCCCGAGTCCATTGTCTAAATGTCCTGGGATTGCTGATCTTCCTATGTCTTCTTGCCCACGGGGCTCTTGGCAGTCTGGAGGCGGGGTCTGGCTGGCCCGGCGGAATGACCTAGGGGGTGAAGGGGGCTGTCTGGCTGTTGAATTGCTGAGGGGAGTAGTGGGTGAGTATGGGGTGAAGTTCCGGTTCCACGCCCTGATTGTCCCTCCTGCAGGTACTGAGCGAATTCCTCTACTGTCCTTATGCCTGTTAGTATAGGTAGCTGGAACGTGAAGGGCCTTAACTCCCCGCAGAAACGCCAGAAACTCTGGAAGTACTTGCTGGACCACCATCTAGATATAGTTGCTCTACAGGAGACTCATCTGGCCAGGAAAGATGAGCTGAGGCTTCGACATAGACAGTTTCCTCTTCTCTACAGGGCTTCGGCGTCCACTAAACATAGGGGGGTGGCCCTTATGTTTAGGGCTTCTCTCCAGTTCCAGCCACTGGGAGTGAGCAGTGATAGGGAGGGCCGCTGGCTCATGGTGAAAGGCTTGTTGTATGATCGCCTGTGTACGTTTGTGGCTGTGTATGCTCCGAATTCTGGTCAGAATGGGTTTTTACAAGGACTGATGGACAAAATGGGAGACTTTGTGGAAGGGCACTTGATACTATTGGGGGATTTCAACATGTTATGGGACAGGGATTTGGATGGCTCGGGTGCACGCAGGGCAGACACTGGGGTCTTCTCAGGGGTTACACAACAGCAAGTAAGCGACCTGGGTTTAGTGGATAGCTGGCGTTTCATGCACCCTCACACGCGGGATTACACGTTCTTCTCTCATGTACATCATACATATTCCCGCATAGATTACATCTTCGTCAATGAGGCTCTCAGGGGGGGACATCACTCTAGCTGGTATTTTCCCACTGTCGTTATCTGACCATAGTTTAGTGGTACTTGGGCTACACTGGGCGATGGGGGGGGACGGCTGGCGGAAGTGGTACTTCCCTGCGGCGTTGGTGCGGGATGAGGTCTCTTGCACCGCGTTGCGACGGGCACTCGCAGACTTCTTTACTCTCAACCCACCCTCCGACACGTCGGTATACACCACGTGGGACGCGTGCAAGGCCTCTATACGAGGTACGTGTCTCGCTCTTAACTCGAATCTTAATAAGCTCAGGCGCACTGAAAGGGAGGCCCTGGAGGCGGAGTTGGCTACATTGGAGCAGGCGCATAAGTCGAACCCCTCTAGATTGACCCTCCGACCCCTCACGGCGGTGCGGGGGAAACTGAGGGCGCACTATAACAACCGGGCTGAATATACCCTCTTGCGTCTCAGACGGATTTCTTACTCCCAGGGAAACAAGGTGGGGCGTCACCTGGCCTGGCAACTCCGGGATAAGCGGGAGAAGGATTACATTGGGGGCATACGTGACCACACGGGAGCTATTCGGCATAGGGACGCGGACAAGGCGGCCGTTTTTGGCCGCTTCTACGCGAACCTCTATTCGGCGGATGCCTTGGACCCCGCAACCCAAGAGGCATACCTGGGGGGTCTTCCTATTCCACAGGTCTCCAAGGAATGGAACGACTTGCTCACTTCCCCCATCTCCAGGGAGGAAGTATTAGACGCCATCAAGGGCCTGAAGCTCCACAAGGCACCCAGCCCCGACGGTTACACAGCCCAGTTCTATAAAACTTTTGCCTCGGACATATGCGATTTCTTGGTCTCCCTCTTCAACGCGATGGCATCCGAAAGGCGAACCTCGGAGTCTATGGCGGAAGCTCTGATTACCATTCTCCCTAAATCGGGGAAGGACCTCTCCGAATGTGCCTCCTATCGGCCGATAGCGCTCCTTAATCTGGATGCTAAGCTGTATTCGGCTATCCTTGCTGGTCGACTGAAGGATTTGCTGCCGGCCCTGATCCACCCGGACCAGTCTGGGTTTATCAAGGGACGCCAGACCCATGACAATCTACGCCGTGTGATTCATCTGATTGAAAAGGCGGAGCGTTTTCACATCCCCGCTGTGCTGATAGGACTCGACGCCGAAAAAGCGTTTGACCGCGTGGACTGGGGCTTTCTACACCGTACATTGGAGGCCTTCGGATTTACTCCTCTCTTTATTAGAATGCTTGAAGCCAATTACCATAGCCCTACCTCACGGGTGCTGGTCAATGGCTGTAGATCTGGGCCGTTCTCACACTCCCGCGGCACACGCCAGGGTTGCCCGCTGTCGCCGCTTCTTTTCGCCCTCAGCATTGAGCCGCTGGCCTTGGCGATTCGGGAGAATGAACGGATCCTGGGACTCCCCTTCACGGGGGAACAGCACAAGATTTCGCTCTTCGCAGACGACGTGTTGCTCTCTATCCGAGACCCGGCGCTGTCGCTCACACACGTCCACACGGAACTCTCGGACTTCGAAGCCGTGGCTGGTTTCAGAGTGAACCTCAACAAATCGTCCATTCTGAACCTGACCCTTCCGCCCCCAGAGGTTCAACGGGTTAGCTTGCTTACCCAACTCCCGTGGGCGACCTCCTCCCTGTTGTATCTGGGGGTGCGACTGACCTCTACCTTGGGCGCGCTGTTCCAGGCGAACTTCCCGCCAATGCTGGCTGTGATCCGGGCGGAGCTGGAGAGGTGGAAACCCAAATTTATCTCATGGCTGGGTAGGGTTCATGCCCTTAAGATGGTCCTTCTCCCCAAACTCTTATATCTCTTTCAGGCACTGCCCATCCCGATAGGGGTGGATTACTTCCGTCGACTCAAAACCCTCATGCTGAAATTTGTCTGGCAAGGTGGTCGGGCACGGCTTTCCTATGCGGTACTTCGGCGTACACGGGCGGAGGGAGGGGTGGGATTTCCAGATATGCACTTATATTATAAGGCAGCCCAATTGAGGGTCCTGGTGGAGTGGTCCCAGCAGCTGTCCGAAAAGCATTGGCTCCACATGGAGCGGAGTGTAGTGGGACGGTCCATTTGGGACCTGGCCTGGAAGCCCAGGGCGGACCGACCCAGGAATGCATACATCTGCACCCCCACTAGCACGGTGCTGAAAGTCTGGGACGCTATTAGTGGCGATGACCGGTGGACAACGTTCCCGTCCCCATTCACTCCTATCCACTTCAATCCAGCCTTCCCACCAGCTCTGACGGATGGACCCTTTGGGCCTTGGAGAGAGGGTGGATGCAGGTCTCTCACCCACCTATTCCATGGTGTGACGCCTCTTACGTTCCATAACTGCATGAGGGATTACGGTGTCTTACCTACTGAACGCTTTCGTCATCTTCAACTTCTCCACTGGGCGACATCGCCTGGGGTGGTGGGTGCAGCCACGAGACCGTTGACGAAGTTTGAAAACTTTATCCTCCACACCTCCACCATGAAGGGGACGATCTCTTTTTTGTACAAGATGCTCCTTGATACCACGGTGTCCCCCCGGCCTCGGTATATGGAACATTGGGAAACTACGCTAGGACGGGACATAACTGACGTTGAGTGGAGGACTCTATGGAGGGATGTGACGACACATAACCATTCCACTGATCTTAGGGAGGCACACATGAAGCTCATCTTCGATTGGTATTTATATCCATCTAAACTACATAGGATTTTCCCAGCTTCCTCTGATAGATGTTGGCGGGGATGTGGGGAACTGGGGGACTTTCGCCACATTTGGTGGGATTGCCCATCTATCCGACCGTTCTGGTCTGAGATTCTCTCGCACATCAGGGAGGTAGTGGGCTATCCGATCCCGGACTCATTGGACTTTGTCCTGCTGGGGCTGAGGGATCCATTGCTCCAATATCAGACAAGGGCGGATAAACGCATTCTATGGCTGTGCCTTGGAGCGGCTAAACTGACCCTGGCGGCTGCCTGGAAGAGTCCGGCGACTCCGGCTATTTCCTTATGGCATGCCCGACTGTGGCGCCTCTTGAGCATGGAGAGGCTTTCAGATATCTTTCGAGGGAACTTTAAAAACTTCATGTTCACCTGGGGGCCTCTGGTCCGTTTTCTGTCCCGTGGATTGCCATCAGCAGTGTGTCCCTCGGCGCTTCGTGCGCTCCACCTCTTCCAATTTTAGCCACCTGAGTATGTTGTGATGATTTGAATGAATGTTGGTCGCCACCACCAGGGTTGAGGGTGGGGGGTGGGGGGGGGGGGGGGGGTGGGTTGTTATGTTGGGAATGTTTATCTCTTTATTGCGACAGGTTTTGCTTACATGGGCATACGATTTGGCCTATCTTTGGTCTGTGACCGAGACTGAGTCGCTCCTCCTCTTTGAGATTTGGGATTCACTACGGCACAGTGAGCGTGCCTCGCCACCGCTGGAGGTTACAACATAAGACTTTGGCGTTGCTTAAGCCGTCGCTCGAGGTTCTTGAGAACATGTTCTAAAAGCACCCCCTGTGTGGGGATACATGGCGGAATGTCGCCTGTTCCTTCCTATTTCTCTTGCTCACTCTTTCTCTGTTTTTCCTCTCTTTTCTTCTTCTATGATATAACTTGCAAAATAAAAATTTTACAAAAAAAAAAAATATCGAAGGTCAAAAATATAGGTAAGCAAAAATGTCGGATACAAAAATATCGTAATAGGTAAGTATGAAAAAATATCGAAAAAAAAAATATCGAGTGACAAAATATCGTTAAAAAAAAAATATTGTGTAGTAATGGAAATAATCAATAGTATAGGAAAAAGTAAAATAATTGTATATAAAATGTATTTAAAAAGGTGTATTATTATAAATTAAACAATTACAAATAAATTATTTAAAAAAAACATATCTATGTTTAGGAGCGGGTTATTGGGTTTATAGGGGATAAGGGTGGGAAGTAATTTATTAATAATTAATTAATATATGTTATTAAATAATACTAAATTATACATATTTGTTAATTAATTATAATTAATTAGTTAATTAATTAAGGTCATATAGTCTATGTTATTAATTACTAATTAATTGGTAATGAATTATTATTAATTAATAAATCATAATTATATACTTAAATAATTTAATGTAGATACATGTTTATTTAGTATTTATAAATTTATTAAAAATTATTTAAAAAAAAATAACATTTCTAGGTTTAGGAGCGGGTTATTGGGTTTATAGGGGATACGGGTGGGAAGTAATTTAATAATAATTAATTCATTAATTAATAAATGTAATTAAATATTTCTACATTATACCTAATTGGTAATTAATTATTATTAATTAGTTAATTAATTAATAATATATAGTTAAAATTATTAATTACTAATTAATTGGTAATTAATGAATGTTTATTTAAATAAATTATAATAATATACTTAATTTTTTTTGGTTAAAGGGGTATTTGTTGGGTTCAGGGTCAGTTTTCAGTTTTTGGTTAAAGGGGTATTTGTTGGGTTCAGGGTCAGTTTTCAGTTTTTGGGTAAAGGGGTAGTTTGTTGGGTTCAGGGTCAGTTTTCAGTTTTTGGGTAAAGGGGTATTTTTTGGGTTCTGGGTCAGTTTTTAGTTTTTTGGTAAAGGACTGTTTGTTGGGTTCTGGGTCAGTTTTTAGTTTTTGGGGACAGGGGTTTTTGTTGGGTTTAGGGTTAGTTTTTAGTTTTTGGGTCAAGGGGTATTTGTTGGGTTCTGGGTCAATTTTCAGTTTTTGGGTCAAGGGGTATTTGTTGGGTTCTGGGTCAGTTTTCAGTTTTTGGATAAAGGGGTATTTGTTGGGTTCTGGGTCAGTTTTCAGTTTTTGGATAAAGGGTTATTTGTTGGGGTTAGGGTCAGTTTTCAGTTTTTGGGTAAAGGGCTAATTTTAGGGTTCAGGGTTAGTTTTTAATTTTTGGGTAAAGGGGTATTTTTAGAGTTCTGGGTCAGTTTTTAGTTTTTGGCTAAAGGGGTATTTTTTAGGGTTCAGGGTCAGTTTTCAGTTTTTGGGTAAAGGGGTATTTGTTGGGTTCTGGGTCAGTTTTCAGTTTTTGGGTAAAGGGGTATTTGTTGAGTTAAGGGTCAGTTTTTAGTTTTTGGGTAAAGGGGTATTTTTTGGGTTCAGGGTCAGTTTTCAGTTTTTGGGTAAAGGGGTATTTGTTGGGTTCAGGGTCAGTTTTCAGTTTTTGTGTAAAGGCATATTTTTAGGGTTCAGGGTCCGTTTTTAGTTTTTGGGTAAAGGGGTCTTTGTTGAGTTCAGGGTCAGTTTTTAGTTTTTGGGTAAAGGGGTATTTGTTGGGTTCAGGGTCAGTTTTTAGTTTTTGGGTAAAGGGGTATTTGTTGGGTTCAGGGTCAGTTTTCAGTTTGTGGGTAAAGGGGTCATTGTTGGGTTCTGGGTCAGTTTTCAGTATTTAGGTAAAGGTATATTTTTGGGGTTCTGGGTCAGTGTTCTGATTTTGGGTAAAGGAGTATTTGTAGGGTTCAGGGTCAATTTTGTGTTTTTGGTACCTAGTTCTACAGGATAAAAATATAATTATTTTACATTTAATCAATTAAAGGAAATTATACATATATAACATTACACCAACTCAAATTTACTGTAGACTACAGTTGGAATAATCTATTCTAATTAATTAGTGTACAGCACATATTAACATTTTATGTAGAATGCAGTAGGAATATTAATACTTATGTTATTACTGTGCAACACCTACTCTAATTTAATGTACACTGGATTTGGTATATGAATCATTACATTATTAGAGTCCAGCATATACTCACATGTCATATACAGTTAAATATTTTTTTTTACATTGATACTTTGTAGTAAGATAATAATACAAATTATTCACCATGATTGTATAAACTTTTATTTTATTAACGTTTTAACAAATAAAATAAATTCATAATAACATTTTTTTATTTACATTTCTTTTGAAAAATACTTTTATAAACACACTTAATAACAACTATACAGAACCATTATTATTTTTCTTTTTTTTCATATGAAATTAACATTCTTTATTATCTCTTTTACATATTGTTATGTCAGAAAATAAATGTAAATATCACAAATATTTTTCTGTTAAGCTTTTTTCTGCTTCATTTGTGAAGATCAAATTTTTATAATATAAAAAAAAATTCCTCTTTTTTACTTTTTTTCATTTTGTGACAATGTACTTACATTTTTTTACATTGTTAACATAAACATTATTGTTTTAATCATATTTAATTATTACATTCATGTACATTTTTTTAAAGATTTCTTTGTAGGATAAAAAAAAACAATTTTTCACTATAACATAAATTAATACATTTTTTTTACACATTTGATTCTGTATAGATATTATATTTTACACT
Organism: Lissotriton vulgaris; assembly: GCF_964263255.1. NCBI lineage: Eukaryota > Metazoa > Chordata > Amphibia > Caudata > Salamandridae > Lissotriton > Lissotriton vulgaris. Next base: position 1,723,354,219 of record NC_141689.1, read on the forward strand.
TGGGACTATTTTATTGATTTTTGGTGCTTTCTTTTGTAACCGGGTTAGGTCGTTGTGGGTTTTGGAAGAAGGGCTGATCGCGGTTGGGAGACACTTCACGTCGCTGCAGGTAAGGTTCATTTTATATGTTATATGTGTATTATTATGATGTTTTTAGACTAGTGACCTTATATTTAGTGTTGTTGAATGTGAGGGAGCTATGTTTTAGATTTTGAAATCAGATATTTACGTATGGTATATACACGTCGTGTTAGTTAGTTAACTAATTATTTATAGAGTTAATTTAAGTCTTTTAGGGTATATCTAACATTAAATCATCAATGTTAATATGTTGGTATGTAATTATTAGCTAATTATTGTGGGTGGGAATGTCTGTTTTCTATGTTTTTTTCATAGGTGTACGCTACATCGGAAGTTCCGTTTTTTTTTTAAGGAAGTGTTAGTTTTTTTCATCCAACACTGATTTACAAACACTTCTTTACATTTTTCGGGTTTTCCGGAGCGATTCTTTCTTTTATTCTACTTTTTCGGGTTTTTTATGGTAGTTCGATGGCTAAGGACCGCGTGGATTTCTTAATTTTGGAACAGTTGTATTTTTACATTTTTTTTGGGTTACTTTTGCACTACCTGGATTACTTTGGTGGTGAAGGACGTTATTGGATTGACAACATAATTGGTAAGTCTTTGCTTTCTATTATTTTTGTGGGTGGGTAATGTCATATTATTATGGAATTGTTTTTAACTTATTATATTGTTTTAATGTGTGCATATATTAAAATAATATCATTATATATTGCATACATTAAATACTTTAGAAGCTCACGTTACATATTTTTGCATACTTAGGTGCTACTTTTGGTGTTTTATAACAGTTTCGGAATTATTTACAGTAGTGTTTTGGCTATGATGTTTAGGTATTCTATGCCTTTCGTATTAGGGTAAAGTTTAACTTGTTCTTCCAGGTACTTGTGCATTTGCTTATTTTGCTTGGATGTTTTAGGGACAAGTTCGGTTACAGATTGGTCCATTCTAAATTCTTGATAGCTCTGTTCTTTCTGTAGGCATTTTATGAATTTTTCGAGAGTAGGTTTGCTTCTGCCACTTGATTGGACAAATGCATTGTGCCAACCTTCAACGGCATTGTTAGTTTTTGACTCCCCGTTAAGGGTACTATTGTACACATTCCACCAGGGAATGAGGAATTTTGGATTTCTTCTGTGGCCAGATCTGTGGAGTCTGCCTACCCAGGTGTCTTCAAAGTAATCGAGAAAAGGAGTTAATCTAGCTTCGTTTTGTTTGTAGAATGGACTGTCTATAATAATATTGTAATGTTCAGCTACATCTGTTGTAGGGACATAGGCAAGTGCAATAAGTTTTTTGATTTGAAAAGCAAATGATGAATTTGTAGCATATTCGACACTTAGGGTAGTTTTTTGAAGGTGTCGCCATAAACACTGGTTGAAATGATAATAGCAGCCTTGAATGGAGGTATGGGGTGGATTTTTAGAATAGTTGAGAGCATTGCATGCTCAAAATCAAGAATGATTTTGTCAGGAGAGAAATCATTCGTTTTTTGTTTTATGACATTCAATATTTCCATATATGTAGAATTGTTTTTGTTAGGCAATAGTGCATATAACAAAGGGATGTTGCAGTTGTGATAGAGGCCATGTATTGTGTATAATTGGAAGAATGGTTTGGGACAGATGTTAAATGTCCCATCCATCATCCAATATTGGCTTTGCTGCAGTTTCACTAAATTCATACTGGTACCAAAAATTATAAGCCTATTCTCATTGCTTTCGTTGTCATAAACTATAAAGGGTTCTTTATTTAAAGTTATTATTTCGTTAGCAGTAAAATTAATATCCTGATATGTTCTGGGACATGGTGTTGAAGAAGTTGTAGCTTTTTTGGTTCGTGCTATAGTTCTTTTTAATTATAGGATAATATTTGGCATTTGGGTTGTGGCTGTTTTGGGAATTTTAGGAATGGCTTCTTTTAAAATTACATTAGTTTGCTTTTGGGATCCGGTACTAGCTTCTTTTATACTTTCCATAGCTGTTCTAACTTCTATTTCTGTAATATTAGGTGGATGATTATGTTCCCTAGTATATAGTACTGTAGCTTCTTTTGTTGTTGCTCTGCCATAGCACTTGTTCGAATAATATTTGCAACATTTCCAATTCACTTTCATGCCATATTGTTTTTCCTGTGTGTACGTGTAACCCATGTAGCATAGTAATAATTTTCCTTTTTGGCTGGTCACAAATTCGGCTCCTTCGGTCATTTTGTACTTTGTATATCTATAAAATATATATATAATAGTTAATGTCAATTTAAATGTGATCAATAATCTATGTTAGTGATAAGTAGGAATGTTTATACTTACGTGTTTTACAATGTACAGCAAAACTTAGGAGTTTCTTGCTTCTTTAGTTGAGGATAAATGGTTGTGATGTTGTTGTAGCTGTTATGAGAAACATGAAAGTAGTATATTATTAATTAATGTTTAGGTAAATTAGCAATTTTAGAGCTCATTTTTACTACAAAAGTGTATCTTCATGATTCACATTGTGAAGATACTTACATAATTTATTTGTTGGTTGGTATTTGGCAGTATAATTGTTTCTTCAGCTTCTGTAGAATAGTTTGTAGTGTTATCTTTAAAAAATAAGCAACATATGAGTTAGTTTAATCACCATGTTGGTAGGTTTTTTTTAACATGTGGTAAATATGTTATTTAATATACTTACTTAGTGATTTGTATTACTATTGTTTAGAATGTGAAGTTCTGTATGTTGTATGTATATCTATTCACCGTGTTTGCTCTGTAAATAAACAATATATCATAGAAATTTATTAGAACAGTTATAAATGTTTGTATTGTTTTTCCACATTTATTGCAGTTGCATAATACTTACTTACTAAAATGTATTTTAGAACTAGTACTGAGGCCCTTAGTTAATTAGTAGTGCAGTTTTCAGTAGTCGAATCTACAGAGAAAAAAATATATGTTGAGCACAACTGATTATTTTTGTGTGTTTAGATTTTTGAGCACATAATTAAACAATGTGACCTAACTTACATAGTTATTCGATTCTGTATTCCTATGCTTTGTTCACACTTAGTTTGAGCAGAATATTCAGTTGTCGTAGTATCTAAAAAAATAATAATATTTTATTATTTAGCATGTTAAGTAGTATCAATAGCAAAGGGCCACTGGGTATTTAGCAGGTAAATAATTAGTAGTACTCAATTATGCAATTTCTATTTTATGTACTTACTTAGGAAAATGTATTGTAGAAATAGTTCTGATGTTCTTACTTCAGTAGTAGAGCAGATTTTAGTAGTATAATCTATAGAAATAAATAAATATGTGGGGGACAAATGATTATTTCAGTGTGTTTAGATTTATGTGGACATAATGAAACAATGTGAAATTACATATATTTTTGAATCTGTATTCCTATGCTTTGTTCAGTTATTTTGAGTAGAATATTCAGTTCTCGTAGTATCTTAAACAAATCGTTGTAGATAATTATTTAGCATGTTAACTGCAATGAATAGCAAAGGGGTACTGGGTATTTAGCAGGTAATTAAGTATTACTAGCAAATAAAGCAGTTTCTATTTTATTTACTTACTTATTAAAAAGTATTAAAAAGTATTGTAGATGTAGTACTGATGTCCTTAGTTCAGTAGTAGTGCAGTTTTCAGTAGTAGAATCTACAGAAAAATAAAAAGATGGTGTGCAAAAGTCATTATTTCTGTGTGTTTAGATTAATGTGCACATAATGAAACAATGTCAAATTACTTACATAGTTTTCAGAATCTGTATTGCTATGTTTTGTTCACAATTATTTGGAGTAGAATTATCAGTAGTGGTAGTATCTAAAAAAAATATTTTTATATCATTATTTTGAATGTTAAGTAGTATGAATAGCAAAGGGGCACTGGGTATTTAGCAGGTAAGTAAATACAATTAGCAAATAATGCAGTATCTATTTTATTTACTTACTTAGAAGATGTAATAGTAGGTTTACAGTCTTGTTCTTCTAGTTGTTGTGCAGCAATTCGGATAGAGATGAATCTCCTTCTGTGACTTCTGGCAAGTAGTTTGTGCGTACGTTTTCATTGCTTATATAGGGGAGTGTCAGTAGTAATTACTTTACTATTGGTTCATTTAAAAAATTAGGGTTGTGATTGGTTAGTTAGTAGATTTGAATTTCTGTTGAGATTAATTAGTATTAGAATTGAAAAACCAACAATAAGTATAAAAGTATACAAAGTAGCATAGAATATTTTTATATGTGTAGGTGACATTTTTTTTACCAATATTAAAAATTATATGAATTTATAGTGTGTGTATAGTAGAAATTAAAGTGTTGTATGTTATTTTTGATGTGAAAACATATAAAGCGTTAATTAATTATGTAAAGAAATGCTTTTAAAAAGTCGATATAGTTTATAATCCGATATTTATGTGCACGATATATTTGATGTCGATATTTTTGTAAATGTCATTATTTTTTGCAGATTGCGATATTTTTGTCTTCCGATATTAATGTAGTCGATATCACAGTAAACGATATTTTTGTATATCGATATTAAAAAAAATCGATATTTGTGTAGATATATAGTTAAGTATAGGTTTCCGATATTTTTGACATCGATAATTTTGTTCCGATATTTTTGTACATCGATATTCTAGTTTTCGATATTTTGTCAGACATTCGGCATTTTCGTATTTGTCTTCTGTGCCTACTCCTTCATTGGATATGTGATGAATGAACTAGCTTCCACCATTTTGTGCAGACAGTGTCTACTTACATTTCTTTATTCCACTTTTATAAGCCATCTTCTAGGAGCATTGAAAAAAGAGGCCTGTGACATTTGTGTTAGTTTTTAAATTCTTCACTGATATATTTATTTGTGCTTCTGGCTGTTTGTAATATAATGTTATTTTTATTATTTTTTTTTATTTCTTTACCTGCCGTACCTGCCTCTCATAGAGTCCACATGGAGTTTGCTGAGGCACCAGCAATTATTTCTTGAATTTATTATTTTTGTTTCCTGCACTCCTTGCCTCCTAAAGGGACACCAGCAATTATGTAATCTTTTTTTCTTTTCAATTTTTCGTTGACTCCCCCTGCCTTCCGTCGAGCCCACATCAGTCCTGATGATACAACAGCAATTATTTCATGCATTTTTTATATTTTATTCTGCACCCCCTGCCCATGGCTCCGGAAGGACACAAATTAACATTTTCTGTGTAATGTTGTAATGTGAAAAATAGTTTATGTATGTTTTGGGTACACTATTGCTTACCATTTAGGATGATGATGATGATGACTTCACTTGTGTTACATTGGCTCGATTTGTCTGATTGCTCATGTTTCACAGTGGTTTCTTCTTGTTTCGCTTGCAGTGGCTGCAGAAGACATCACAAACAGGACTGATACGGAGAGAAGTCTGTGAAAGAATCAGATGACAGATAAACTTGCATCCTCCACTGCTAAGTGATTATGATCCTAGTGCTAAGTGCTGTTAGTGCTAAGACGATGGCCCCAAAGAAGGAGGTATCTGCCAAGAAAGTAACTAGTGGAGAGGAGAAGAAGTGGGGTGCCATCACTGGCATCAGCTCTCATTCGTGAGAAGACTGCTCTTCCATCATTAGCTTCACTATCTCCAGCAAGAAAAAAAGAGTATGTCTCCATATTCTCCAAGTTCCCCTTCAGATGATCTGGACACGGGTTGGACCCCGGCTGAGTCTGTGTCAGCCTGCCACTCTCAGGAGGATGCAGCACTGAGAAACTTGGCACATTAAAAAAACGTCTTTCTCTTTTGAATCGGTCAAAAATGACCCAAAACCATGAATTTAACTGGGGACTCGTTAAAGAGGAGGTGCTCTAATGCTAATCATCCTTTGCTACCACAAATGTGGGAGTCAAACCACAATAATCATCTGAACCACAGTATTTTACACACCACAAATTTTACCTAATTAGTTCAGCTCCAAAATCTCCAATAGATCTACTGGTTAGAGACTACACTCTCCATCAAAAATATACATTTCAATAGGATAATAACAACATAAGTGAGAAAAGTCCAATAACTGAGTTGCAAATAAATTAGAAATAGATTTATTGTGACATTTAGAACAATGCGGTATAGAAGGAAATGCATGGAATGGCTTGAAGTCTCAATTGTAGAACTACTAAACCATAAAACGTAACTCTAACTGAACAAATTTAAGCAAAAACTAAGTCCAACTCATAAGGAGCTATGACAACATCCCCATAAAGAATCTAAGTCAAAAGGACATAGAAAAATAGTAAATCTACCAGCAACATCAGTCCTAATGACAGCTGTGAAAGTAAATCCAAAAAGAAGAATTCCCGTAGTCTAAAGGCCAAAAGTGTACACTTTCTATTAATAGATTCTTCAAATTCAGCATAGTATGATCATGGTTAGGGTGGAATTGGCAAAAAGGAAACAGCAATGTAGTTAAAAAGTCTTTAGTACTGACCCATTTCTTATCAATCAATCAATCACTCAATCAATCAGAACATTTGTAAAGCGCACTACTCACCCATGAGGGTCTCAAGGCGCAGTGGGGAGGGGTGCTGCTACTGCTCGAATAGCCAGGTCTTGAGTAGCCTTCTGAAGGTAAGTAGGTCCTGGGTCTGCCATAGGAGTATGGGGAGGGTGTCTCATATTTTGGTGGCGAGGTGGGAGAACGATCTGCTGTCAGTGGAGGCTCTTTGGATGCGGGAGACGGTGGCGAGGGCGAGGTCGGCAGAGCGGAGCTGGCGGTTCGGGGTGCAGAAGGTGAGTCGTCTATTGAGGTAAGCCGGTCCAGTGTTGTGGAGTGCTTTGTGTGCATGGATGAGGAGCTTGAAGGTGATCCTCTTGCTGACGGGAAGCCAGTGCATGTCCCTCAGGTGGGTTGTGATGTGGCTGTGGTGAGGAATGTCGAGGATCAAGCGTGTGGAGGCATTCTGAATGCGTTGTAGTCATTTCAGGAGTTTGGCCGAGGCTCCTGCGTAGAGGGCGTTTCTGTAGTCTAACCTGCTGATTACGAGGGCCTGGGTGACCGTTCTTCTTGTTACCGTAGGGATCCACCTGTAGATCTTGCAGAGCATGCGGAGGGTGTAGAAGCAGGAGGACGAGACGATGTTGACTTGCTTGTCATGGAGAGTGTTAAATCGAGTATGAACCCAAGGTTGCGTGCATGGTCGGTGGGTATTGGTACTGCTCCCACTGCAGTCGGCCACCAGGAGTCGTCCCACGCCGAGGGGGAGGAACTGAGGATGAGGTCTTCCGTCTTGTCCGAGTTCAGCTTCAGACAGCTGTTCTTCATCCACTCGGCGACTGATTTTATTCCTTTGTGGAGGTTGGTTTAGGCGGTGAGGGGGTCCTTGGTCAGGGAGAGGATCAGCTGGGTGTCGTCGGAGTAGGGGATAATGTTGATGTCGTGCAGTCGGGTGATGTGAGCGAGTGGTGCCATGTAGATATTGAACAATGTCGGGCTGAGGGATGATCCTTGGGGTTCGCCGCAGATGATCTTGGTGGCTTCGGATCAGAACGGGGGAGGCGAACTCTCTGGGTTCTGCTGGAGAGGAAGGAGGTGGTCCAGTCCAGTGCTTTGTCTCTGATCCCTGTCTTGTGGAGGCATATGCCTAGGGTGTGATGGCAGACAGTGTTGAAGGCGGCTGACAGGTCCAGGAGGATGAGGGTGGCGGTTTCGCGGTTGTCCAGCAGGGCCCTGATGTCATCGGTGGCAGCGATGAGGGCAGTTTCGGTGCTGTGGTTGCTGCGGAAACAGGACTGGGACGAGTCCAGGATGCTGTTCTCCTTGAGGTAGTGGGTCAGCTGTCTGTTGACTATCTTCTCGATGATCTCCGCCGGGAATGGGAGCAGGGAGATGGGTCGGAAATTTTTGAGGTACTTTGGATCAGCCATGGGTTTTTTGAGTAGGCGTTGATCTTGCCGTGCTTCACGCTCTCCGGGAAGGTCGCATCTCGGAGATGTTGATGGCCTTGTGGAGATGGGGTGCCATAGTGGTGCTTGCTTTGTTGAAGATGTTGTGTGGGCATGTTTCTTACGGAGAGCCGGAGTGGATGGTGTTCATGATTTTGATGGTGTTGTTGTTGTTTATGTTGGCCCAGGTGAGCAGGGGATTGGTGTAGTTGGTGACCGTGAGTTCGAGGTCTTGGTGGCTGTCAGCGTGGTCAGGGTGTTGAAGCTGTCATGGATGTCTGCAATCCTGCGATGGAATAAGGTGGCAAGGGCGTTGCACAGGTCTTGCAAAGGTGGGATGACATTGGTGTCAGAGTGGGGTTGGGGAGCTCCTTCACGATGTTGAAGAGCTCTTTGCTGTTGTGTGCATTGCTGTCTAGGTGGTATTTGAAGGAGGCCCTTTTGGCGGATCTGATGAGGTGATGTTGTCTGCGGATGGTGCTCTTGTAGGCTGCGTAGCTGTCCGGTGTCTGTTCGCGGAGCCATTTCTTCTCTAGTTTTCAGCAGGTTTGCTTGGAGGCCTGGAGGTCCCTGGTGAACCAGCTGGCTTTCTTGTTGGTGTGTCTGTTTGAAGGTTTGTTGATCGGGGCAAGAGTGTTGACGCAGTCATCGATCCACTGTTTGAGGTTGCGGGCGGCGGTGTCGGCGGCGATGGGGTCGACGGGTGGGTTTCGGGCAGGGGTGGTCTTTAGCTGGTCTTGGGTGACTTTCCTTCAGCAGCGGCGAGAGATCTGTTGAGTGCGGTGGTGCATGGTGGGTTTCCAGGAGGAGAATTGGATGCAGCGATGGTCGGTCAAGTGGAATTTGGTGGTGTGGCTGGAGGAGACGTGGGAGCTTGCAGAGAAGATGGGGTCAAGCATGTGGTTGACAGAGTGGGTGGGTGTTTTGATGAGCTCTCTGAGTTCGAGATTGGCGAGGATGTCAATTAAGGTGGTGGAGTTGCTGTCGTTGTTCTTGAGGTTGAAGTTCAGGTCCCCGAGGAGGATGTAGCCTGTGGAGGCGCGGGTGTGCGTACTGACGACGTCGGAGATTGAGTCGCTGAACTGTGGCTGGGAACCGGGGGGTCTGTAGACGAGGGTTCCTCTGAGGGTGGTGTGCAGGAGTTCGGCTGTGCTGAGGGTGTTGTCAGTGATGGCCGAGACTCTGAGCATGTTCCTATGGGTGATGGCGATTCCTCCTCCTGTTCCATTGGTGCAGTCCCTGCTGGTAATCTTGTAGCCATCAGGGATGGCTATGGCGATGTCAGGTGCCAAGGAGGCATTCATCCAGGTCTGCGTCAGGAAGGCGACGTCTGGAGTCGAGTAGGTCCCAGAGTTCGATGGCATGTTTGAGGGCGGAGCGGTTGTTGAGTAGGATGCATCTGAGGTGCTTGCGTCATTTCTCGGTAGGTGGATTGGCAGATCGGATGCTGGTGAACCTGCAGCTCCGGCAGGAGAAGGGTCCTTGGGTGCGCTTCGAGGCAGCTAGGAAATAGGTGTGTGATCCTCCGGTGTTAAGTGCATGGAGTATGCTGGCATCGTAGCGGTGATGGGAGTTTTGGCGTTCGCGGGGGGCTGGGGGGCTGGAGCTGGGTGCAGTCCAGGCACAGATGGGCACAGACGGGCTTGCCTTTGGCGCAGCTGTACAGCAGCCACCATATAAGGGGAGTTGAGAGGGAGGAGCAGCTGGGAGGTGGGAGCGGGCGGCGAATGGGCAGTCGGGGGGGCGCAGGGGAAGCAGCGATGAGAACGAGCGGGCAGGGGGTTACGGAAGGCAAAAGTTTGGCAAAAATAAAATAACTAGTGCAGAAAGAAGAAATAAGGAATGAAAAACCAGTAAAACACTATACAGTAGCAGAGGCACAAATTACAAAAAGGCAATAAGACTGAAGGAAGAGCGTCAGCGAACTCACAGCAGCAGCGGACTAGAAGGCACAGACACACAGGTGGTGCTGTGCGTCGCGGGGAGCGGCCTACCTGAAACCAGGGTCAATGGTCGCTTATGGTAAGAGAAAACGTCCACCTACTTTCTAAGCAAATGTACTCTGGAGATGATCAACACAAAATCAAATATCTCTAAAAAAAATGGCTTAGAGAAGCAGCATGGCCCACAGAACTCCAGCGGAAGTCCTTGAACATGACACTTTGGGTATACGATAAAAGCTTCATTCACAATACACATTAAACCATGGTAAATTTTTTAGCCTTTGACGTCATTCACTAGATGCTCTGTAGTAATAAGAGGAAAGATGGTTAGCAGCAGGACACTGATTGGGAGGGGGATTGAGCACGAGCAGGCTGAACAGAACACCAGAGACTGCAGCCATATTAAAATAAATGACTTCTCAACTAAAATGTGGCCCAGCTGCTTCACACTATTATTTACATTTTACAATGACTCTGTATTCTCCTTTTAAATGCAATATAATGAATCCATCATTTACAACTTCATCTACCATTAAAATAATTTCAAAAATATTTTTTACCCGACAATTGCACATTTAAAAAAAGCTACTACAGGCCCACAAGGACTGGCTGTGTTCAATACACTAAAGTATTTTCCAGCAAGAAGAGTGGAAATGGATTCCACAGTCTAACCTCTAGTTTATCCATCTTATGGTCATACAATATCAATGGGTTCCTTTGGCTAATCATGCTAATCGCCCCCCTGCTCTTGAAGATATTGTTTGATCCAAAATGTCTGATACATTTCTCATCGCTGCAAGGCCTGCATGGCTCATCGACTGCATCTCCGTGGCCAATGTAAAATGTGTGTTGTAAAAATAAGCAGTTCACACGGTTTTCACACTATTTATTATGCTTTCTAAAGGCATAACTCATGCAAAATAATCCCTCATGAACGTTTATATACTAGAGCAACAAACGGAAGAAAGGCATTAGAGCAGGTTAAATTATTTACTGTATGTTAAATAAAAAATATATAACGACCAAACAATTTTGAACAGAATGGAACACACTTGGCACAATTCGACAATTACATATAGGTTCAAGGACGTATAAAACAATGCAGAAAATATGCGAAGTGTGAAATAATTGTGTGGGTGATGTAGTGGTCACTACAAAAATTATCATAAAATAATGGTACATGGAACTTTTTGAAAGATGTAAGATGATGCCAGATAATAATCCCAAGTTTGGGCCCATGACCTAACAATTGCTAATGTTTCCGTGGATATCAGATAGACACACTTTGTTGTGGACGTTACACCCCATTGGAGATCAAACATGGCTGATCATCAGGGGAGGAGTGAGTGCAGACCGCATCTGAGGGAGCTGAATATGACTAAACAATGAGATACACTCCACTAAGATAGATAGAGATAATAATACTTTATTTGATTTGTGAAAATCATAAAAGGGTGGATCTTACCACCATGAAATAGACATTAACATCTTTGAATCGGCATAAAATCAGCATAAAATCACATAGAAAAATAATATAGTAAAATAACACAAAACTTAGCATTTTAGATATGCAATCACTGTGTAAAATTGAAAGACACGAGTGTGGCTGAGCAAAGGGGTAACTGTCTCTTTAAAGCTTCAATACAACAAATGGGTATTCTGAGGGGGATACAAAATGCTTGGGGGGTTAAATGTAGCTTGGTGGAAATAACACATTATTGACTCAAATTGAAGTGCTTATGCTGGAAGAGTGAGGATAAAGGGTTTCTATTAGGAAAATAAGGGAGAGTCCAGGGCCAGCCGTGAGGAGACCAGTTGGCCAAGGTCATCTTCAATTGCTGCCTTGTTTTCCAGCTCTTGGGCAGCGTGAGCCAAGAATTTTATAGTTTTGCAGGAAAGTTGTATCTAAGACCCGCTCAGGCATTTTATCACCGCCGCCCTGCAAGTTCCCACTTCTCTTAGGAGTGGTAACAAGAGCGTCTTCCTTAGATTTTGGTGTGCCGGGCATATACATAATAAGTGCAATAATGACTCAACACCCTTGCCGCAGAGGCGACATTCTGAGGTTGACCAGGTCCGTAGCCATTTGGGGGTAAGGTCTTTACTCGAGAACCAACCCAGCCTCAGAAGGCTTAATTTCCTCTTGTAATAATCCCTAAAACAATCTTGCAAGTATGACTGATGTTTCAGATGGTTATATGTTGGCAACACAATCCAGGCGTGGCTTTTGCCAGCCACTGCGACTTTATCCATTAGCAGCGATGCTTGTTTGATGGCTTTGTTAGTAATCTGTTTAAAAGAAAGCGTTGTAAGACATGGGTGAAAGCCAGGCTTCATCCAGCTTTAACGACAGAAGCGCTTGCCTAAGGGACTTATATGTTGATGTCGAGGACCCAGCCTGTTTTTCAACTTCTAGCCAGCAGAGGTGGGCAAGTGAGTTGTCTTCAGCGTCCCTCATGCGCCAGTAGTATTTGGCCAGGCCTCCTTGTCTTGCTGGAGTCTGATTTGTTAATCCCTATTCCAGACGTATTTGGGCTTATGAAATGTGTCGCGGGATCGAAAAGAGGTTTTTAAACAGTCTGGATTGGGCAAGATTTAGCACTGTAGAGTCCCTGGTTGCCATCATTTCTAAGCCATATGTGAGCGATGGCAAGAATTTAGCAGCTGCGATCTTTAACATATGACCGGTTGAACTTCCACCTAAATGTTTTTGTATGGTTTTAAAGGCAAATTGAAGTTGTTTGGCTTTTGATTTCTCCAGTTCTAAGTGGTATTTGTACTTTAGTTGATGGTCAAGTAGGATGCCCAAGTATTTGTATTTGTCAACCTGTGTTAATGTAGAAGAATTTATCCTCCAGACGAATTTTGATTGTTTCTTTCGGGAACTGGGGAAGCATAGAATGTTTGATTTTTTTAAATGTATTGTTAATTGTGCATTGGAGATGTACAGCGCAAGTTTGGAGATCAACCGTTGTAGGCCAAGCGGAGTTTGTGAGAGGAGCACAATGTCGTCTGCGTATTGTAGACTCACTATAGGTGTTTGTCCCAATTTCGGTGGATCTCCCTGAATTGTACGTAGATCACTTTCAAGGTCTGCGGTTTAAATGTTGAAAAGGCTGGGGGCCAACACTCAACCTTGTTTTAGGCCGTTAAATGTTTGGAATTTCTTTGTTAGGCATCGGCCGTCTCCTTTTTTTATTTGGACCCAGGTATGCGATTATAGTTCTATGATTGCTCCCAATAACTTTGGCGGCGCACCCCAGGCTTTCATTTTGACCCAAAGTTTAGATATAGGCACTTTATCGAAGGCCACTTACAGGTCTAAAAAACAAGTGTAAAGTGTGGTGGAGTTATCGATTGCCTTTTTAGCAAGGAGGGTTAGCGCGGATACGTTTGTTAGGGTGCCCATTCCGGCCCTGGAGCCTGTTTGTGTCAAAGAGATAAACCCTTTGCTACTAACCCAAGACCCCAGTTCTACCAATAGATTTGTTGCGTTGATCTTGGCCTCCACATCTATTAATGCTATTAGCCTATAATTGTTGGGATCTGAACGGGAATCTTATTTGTGTATTGGATGTAGAATGCTGCCCCTCCAAGAGTCTGGAATATTCCCGGTCCTTAAGCAGTGACAGAACTAGGAGGATAATTGACTGGCCCAAAACATTGGGTCTTGCCTGAATAGGGCATTGGGAAGGCCATTTGGTCCGGGGCCTGCGTCTGCTCTCAAGTGTTTTATGGTATTCAAAACCTGCATTGGTGTAATCTGGTCAATTTCTCCTATAAGCACCAATAGCGGTGGCTTGCAGGGAACTTTGGATTGAGGAGAATTTGCTTCTGCCATTGATCTCAGGCTTGGTGTAGGAGTGGGCTCAGATGGAGTTGTGAGTGTGTTATCTGTAGATGTATCATGCATAAAATTGTACTCACTCCACTAGTGGAGAGGTGTGGCTCAATGATTGGAGTGGCAGACTCTGATGCAGAGGTCTAGCCTGGGAACAGGGTTCAATTCCCCGCCTCGGCGGGTCTTGGGCTCAAAATTCCATGGACCTGATAATTCTCACCTTGGTGCCTATTCCAATCATGGAGTCCCACTCTGCAACTCTGGGCAATAGCTTGCTTAATCTCCACAATGGCCCCCACAACGGATGCCTGGCCTCCACCTTGGGGGTGCCCAGGAGTGGACGCCTCAAAGGGAAAGCCAGGATGGGTTCCACAGCGGTATTCGTACAAGCGCCTTGAGACCCTTACAGCTGAGTAGTGCGCTATACAAGTATCAATTTACTTTACTTTACTTACTTACTTTACTAGTGCTACTGAATGAAAATGTGCCGAAGTGAAAAAAAAATCCAAAACATCTGTGGCATACATACAACAGGCCCAGAAATGCCCTCTACTTCGCCTGAAAAATAGATTAGCTGGCAAATAAAACAATTGGGAAAATGACACACAAAGAAGTCTTCCCTGCAGCGTCAACTATACATAAAAAGCAAAATAGCTGACCGAATTTAGGGTATAGTGTTCGCAAATGAAGAAAACAGCCCAGACTAGGCAGTCTGATATAATGGCAAGCATCAAAGGTTGTGAACTAGGGAACATAACATACATATTAATGTGAAAGCATATTATAATATGGCAATCTAGAGGTGATAATAGGTATTTATGCTGAACATCTCACTGGAAAAATATGGCGAAGGGGGCAACCGCAATCGTCACTGTCTGCACTCGGCTTAAAAATTCTACAACTCTAGCAGTACAAAACGATGTAAAACGGTCACCGCTTTGTCACATCATGATAATTATAGAAAAAGGCAGCTTTGCAAATAATTCAACAATTCACGTACTGCATTCTACAGAAAGGTTTCTAAAAATGACACACTGAGCTGAAGAATTTTAAAATTGGGGTGTCCAAAAATTAGACATAAGTATGTACATGATCAGCAAAAATTTCTGAGAATGCACGAGCCACAAAGAAGTAATATAGAAAGAACAATTCTTGAAGTTACTTTTATCCTGCATAATGGACAAATCATAATCGACCAAACACAATTTTAGGCTAGACAAAAGGTCTGTTTATTAGAGGTAAAACCAATTGATTAGAAGCTGGAATATCACTTGCACGTTTCAACTAGGCACATTATGCATTCATTAAACAATATCGATTTGGTAAACACACATAATTGTACTGGTTATCAGTAAACGTCAAACCAGTATGACTCAGCCCCCTTCAGTGCATGCATTATGGAAACTAGCTTCTCAATCCAAAGGCACTTCTTTCTGCACCCATGTCGCCAAGCCTGAGGGCTTTAAGTATAACATCAGTTATTTGTCAGGTTACACAATTTTTATTGTGACCAGCATCCATGCTCTGAAGGCGGTGTGCCTAGATTCAGCTCAAGCTGATGTCATTTTCGAGGGTTCCAATCAGAGAAATGTTAATGCCATTGTGCACAACAGTGTTTTCAGTGTCCACATTTGCTGAAAGTGAAATTGTCATTGATCTATAATACATATTCGACTTGACCTCTGTTACAACAACTTAGTTGTACACTTTCGAAGCAGCCTATAGTATATGAATATATATCTACTATCTTTTAATGCTTTTCTCTTAATGTCCCACCCTGTCTCTTTTAACTCTGTTACTCTCCTCCCTTTTTCATTCCTCCTCACACACTTCATACACCTCATGTTTCCCCCAATCGTAGGTTACAGCTGCCTGTTGTCGAATGACCTTGTATTCTGTTGCTGGGATTCTGCTCATGCACAGAACTATGCACAGGAAACCAGGACCTCAATGCATTGTGGTGTACCAAAAAACTCACCTCTTTACCCAGAACGTCGAACCGACTAGCATCAGTGTCTCATTAGCTCTCCGTCCTACAGCGAAGCTACCAATGATTAGACAACCCAGAATATGCAACATAGGGTACTCTCATGAATGGTGGGAATCAAGAACACTCTTTCGTTTTTATTCTCAGCAGAGGTGAATCACATCACAGGATCAGCAAAGCTCACTGTCACTGGAAATGTTTTTTCTCCAAGTGCCCAAATCATGCATGCAGTGCAATATTTAAGGCACTAGAATTTCAGTTGGTTGCAGCTGTGTGCGTGTTGTGTCTAAAGTGGGAGCGATCAGCCTGAATATTAGCATACATTGTTATGGTGACCTTGAATGCTTCTGCACACAGTGTACAGACTAAGGTTGCGATGTAAGTCTAGGGATGCGCAAAACAGACCGTTCTCATGTGAGGAAAGCAAGCAGTCTAACTTACAAAAACAGTAAAGTGTGGTGTTGTGTGTAAAAGCTGCATAGTGGCAAAATGGCGTTTAAACTTCTAATAAGCCTTTCAGTATGCAAAAGTGAATATGCAGCATCTTTCATGAACATGAACTATTTTTTATTAGTCAAATTAAACGGTAAAAATAGAGAAGAGGTATTCATGTAGTCCCAAAGCACTTTCCCAGATTTTAAAGTTTGTAAAGTCCAAGCAAACTGCATTATGGAACGTAATTGATTTTGACCATGGTACAAAACAGACACTTCATCCTGTACAATATCCACAAAAGATGAAACAATATTATCTAATGTGTAAATTTTGGAAGAAAGAGTATTAATGCTATTATCACTGACTGCAAGCACTTTTTCTAAATCAGCTTGATCAATAGCCCTTAATCTAGAAGCAGCTTCAATTTGAGACAATTTCCATACTTCGTTGTAAATAGCATATTTACATCTTTTTGACCTGCCTCCCAAAAGGCCTTTAACAAAGTCATTCAAATCAACATGGTCCGTCAATTTGGACAAATGAAGTTTAACTGATGCTAAAAGGGAATGTTTAAGCCAGTTCTGACATAATTTGCCTACTGAATAGGTAGTAACAGAATGGGTGTTTTTTAAAACAGGGATCCACCCTAACCTGTGTATAGCCAGGGGCCAGACACAGAAAACGATGGCATGAATCTGACATTTTCTGCCGTAATAACCAACCTTTGGGATCCAATCTGGAAATATTAAAGGAGGAATTTGTAATTAGGAACCGCAATTCATCATCAGACCTTTCGGTGTGATTGTACCATGTAGAGTATCCCCCCAAATCAGGATTGTAAGGGGCATTTAATTTTTTTAGATGTAGCCAATTCAACTGAAGTACTTTGCGAAATAGTCGAATTTAAAAACAACATGTGGTTCGGGATGAGACATGCACAATGCAAAGCTTCAGTGCCTTTCACTTGCCAGCTCTTAGAACCCCAAACAGATTTAAGATCAATAGTATCTTTCCACAGCTCATAGCCCCCTATAGCTAATTGATCGATAAAGGACTTTGCATGCTGTAATTTAGTGTGGGTGAGTCTAACTTTGGAAGAGGACTTAGCTGTCATCTTAAAATAAAAGGCGTCAGGATTGAATTGATTAAAATCAGTAAAATATGTAAACTTCCTCAAAAGAGTCTTTGAGCTGCCTTCAATGGGTGCTGGGCAATGTTCCCAGTGTGTCTAATTAACCATTTTTCTAAATGTGTTTGCTTTATGCAAGAAATGATTGCCATAGTGTTGGTAGCAGAATAAGTCTGCATAATTAGCCGAGTACAAATCTTCAGCATCAAAAGCAGCATAATATTTCAAATCAGAAAAAAGAGCTTCTACAGCTTGTACAGAGCGCATGTTTTGTTTTACAACATCCCCCATTGAAACACGAAGTACATTGGGGAAATTTATAACCTCTGTAGGGCCATGTATTTGAAGTTTAACAGCATCCCATACAATCCCATCTGAAACAGATCAAGCCGTGATATTGATAAACGTTTGGTCCCTCTTCATGATGTGGGACGAGGAGTGGAGTGCCAAAGTTCCATCAATTAGCCTAATTGTAGATGTTTCTTTAACATAATGTCCATTCACTAGACGAAAAAATACAACTACAAATCCAATTGACATGAATAAAAAAATTGAAAAAAGGACCAGCCAAATGTTAGTCCAAGGGGGTATCAAAAAATTTATTTTAAACCAAACAGCAAAACTAGAAATTTTAGATGGGGTTCTCGATATTGTAGAGTTAGTGTCAAATGAAAAACATGACTGGCCTACTGCACTTGTCTGCACACCAGGCAACGACACATCTGTGGGATAGGTATACTCAGTGTCTTCATGGGGATCACCAGACGGTGGATTCAAAAATGGATTAGTAACTGTATGCATCTCAATGGCAATGTCAGGCCTGATGGTTTTTGCCGAGACCAAAACAGAATTTCTCAGCATTGCTGGACAAGAGACTGCTGGAGTCATACTAAGAAGAATCGGACACTCACTGTAATTTGACATTGTCAATGGAGATGTACCTGTTTTCCTTGCAAGCAGGAAGTGGAGGTAAAATGACTGTTCTTGTACCCTGCACTCCAAGCACAGGAACTGGTGTGCGAAATGAGGGGCTAAACTCTTTCTTGTTCTCCACCTTCTCAACCTTCTCATCGACCAGGTCACCGACTCGGCGTAGCCAGCCAACTACTGGAATCTGAAGAGTAGCATCAGATGTTAGGGCAAATGTTCCTTTTCAAGACTGTCTTGAATCTCTTGTAGCTTCTGTAATACAGCAGAATGATCATCTACGTCAAAGGGTGTGGCTGACCCCACCATGTCTAGACCCTCAAGGTCCGGGACAAGCATTTTTATGCCAAAGAGAATTTTGTATGGGGGCCGCCCACCCAGAGACTTTCTAGGGAGATTATTAAGTGCAGGTTGAATGCTACACAGATGGACCAGCCAGTTTCTGCCAGTACCTAAAACCCTAGCTGTCAAGGATTGGTTTAAGTCACTGTTCATCCGCTCCACAACTGAATTGCCCTCAGGCCTGTAAGAAGATGACAATTTGACCTGCACCCCCAAAGACCTCACGGCTTCCTTGTTCGCCTTAGAGGCGAACTCTGGACCCTGGTCCGAATGGAGGGTGTCACATGCAAAAATTCCCACAAAGACACGCAAATCCCTGATGACAGTTCAAACATCAGTACTGCGTTGTGACCAGAGCCATATAAAGCATGTGCACAAATCCACTGGAACTAAGATGTACTTATACACAGTATCTGAGGAGAAATGACGCAGTGATCTAAATAAACACACCCAAGCGGTTTGTGGTGGACGCACAGCAGTGGAAGGTTTAATCTGCTGGCAAATGTCACAAGTAAGGACATAATCACGCGTCTGTTTGTAAATCCGCGCCACCAGTAACGCTGCTGTAAGATATAGCCAGTCGCTGAAATGCCGGCATGTGCCGAGGCCATGCCCTCGTGAGTGGCTGTTGTCAAGGAGAGCCTGCGGTCCGCATTGGGAATCAATCTGTCACTAACGTTGTTAATTATCACATAGGGAACTTTATCAGGACTTAAATGATAAGAGTATTTTGAAGGGAAACCTCTAGGGTAATTACCTCCCTTCTCTGTTGCAGCAATGGCTGCCAAGATGACATCATCAATCTTACTTTTGGAACGTGTAACTGCTGCCACTACATAAGTTGCCACTGCTGTCTTTGCTGCTTCGTCAGAAAGACTGTTACCAACAGCGTGTACTCCTATGCGCTGGTGACCAAGAGTATGAACTACATTCACAAGAGGCAGACGCTCTTTAATTTCTGTGACTCGAACCCAAAGCATTTTGTGTTTGATTGTGCTACCTTTGGAATCACGATATTCAGTCTTAGTCTAAAAAAATAAATTGTCATTGAAAGACTGAACACAGTAGTAAGAGTCACTTACAATTATTGTAGTCACACGAGGACCCGCAAACCCCAGTGCAAGCACCAGAACTCGTAGATCTGCCAACTGGGTGGTACAGTCCCCAAATGTCTGTGTGTGCACGACATTGGACTTGAATTCGCCATTCACAATGGTACCCACCATTATTGTGCAGGCCGCTGAATAAGCATGCTTAGATTCTGTCGCCGGTTGTGCCGAACCGTCAGTGTAAATGATACAATGGAAATCCTCAAGCGGGCGCAAGGACAAAGGAGCAGGATGAACAAATTCATACTGTAAGTACTCCTGAGTTTGTAATGAGGAAACAAAGATAAACGTAGCATTTGGAGACATCAAGGATGTGGCCCATTGTAACCAAAGAGGATGCAAAGCTTTGGAATTAAGTACACTGGCTTTTGTCACTGCCTCAAGGGCAGAATATGGTGAAACAATCAACATGTGTTTCCCCTGCCACAGCTCTCTCTTTTTCAGAATCACCATCCGCACTGCAGTCAAATCTTTTTTGACTGTAGAAAATCGCATTTCGGCCGCAGTGTACAAGTGTGACTTCTAAGCAATAAGGACTGTGTCTCCTTCATTAAACATCAAGTACGTCAAACTCACTGCGCCTGGCACAATTCTTATTACCAGGTTAGTGTGGTTGTCATGAGTCAGTAGGTATTTAGATTCAAGAAGATCAGACTGCAAAGATTGAAGTACAGCTGAATGTTCTGGCAGCCAGCAAGATTTGTAAAAATTGGTTGTATCAAGGCATGTAGCGGCTTGATATGCCGGGCAAAATCGGGTATGTAAGTACACCCAAAATTTAAAAAACAGAGTAAAGATTATTGTTTTTTCAGAGTTGTTGGATCGCGCAACTGTGAGCACTTCTCCAGAAAGTAAGGTGCTAAACGCCGACCTTTGTTGTTGAGCTCATAGCCCAGGAACAACACTGTGTACTCTGCAATGTGAGATTTTGCAAAGTTAAATTTGTAACCGAAGTCTGCAAACATAACAATGATGCGGTCAACGCGACACAGATGCAGTCATAATTCTTCATCTGTTAGATAAATATCAACATACGAGTATGCATCAGGGTCGATGCTCTCTAACAGAGAGACAACACATGCGGCAAAGATGCCTGGACTATTTTTATAGTCCATGGCTAATCTTTTGAACTGTTTTTGTTTGCTGCCAGAAGTAAAAGCTGCCCATTGACTACTAATAGAGGACAGGTTATGGCTAAAAAAGCCATTGGATATGTTAAGTGTGGTCTTACACCTTTTTCTCAAAAGACTATCCACCAGGGCCGAAATGTGAGTACTCTGCACCACGCAAGAATGACAATGAGAGTTTAAATGCTGGTAATTTAATACTGGGCAGTACAACCCCTCAGGTTTGGCTACAGTAAAAATAGGATTATTCATGGGTGACACCCGTCTCAATTACAACTTGATATGGCAATTGTTCAAGGATTTCTGCAACTGGAGCTTTCACTTCACACCGCATGGGATATTGTGGTTGAGGCTGTGGCATGGACTGCAATAGAGTCTCATGTCTGGGTAAAAGTTTCTCCCATCCACATTGAGTATGCTACAAAGCCGGTGCAAGCACCTGAGCCCACCTTTCTGCAAAATTCTGCACCTGTTTCTTCAGTACAATGTGTGCAAAACTAGGGAGGATTACCTCCTCCCCTCTCAGAGCGCCCAAAATGAAATGTGGGGGCCAGTCTGCCTCAGCTAACAAAATGTCATATGTAGAGGTCAGATTTTCCCCAAAAATCCCTTTTATTTCATGTTGTATGTCACCTTCAATTAAAAGGACTGTCATATAGTCTGTCAGGGGGAGCCTCTCTAGTGTCAGCAGTTTCCACTGTAATGAACGTGTCAGTTGCTGTCGCCTTCAGATATGGATGCAGTGCTTGCCGCACTACTGTAATCTCTGCTGCGCTGTCTAGCAGCGTTAGTGCCCATGCCAGGTTCTGAAGCTGTGTTCTTACTATCCGTGGCATTCCTTGCTGTTAAAGCAGCAACTTTTTTTCTGAAACTGAGGGCATTGACGTTGAAAGTCGTCCTACTTGCCTATACCTTCAGTCTGGCGGGGCTGCTCTTGTGCTTGTGGGGTACCCCAACCTCTGCCGCGGTCTCCTCCATCGGTTTGTGAGACTGATGTTTCCTGCAAAGAATGAGGAGAACGTTGACCATGACCTGAAATCTATCAGGTGACTTAATATTTGCACGGCCGCACAAATCATATTTGCGCTCAGTAGCTACAGGTATTGGTGATGCAGGACGCGACCCTTGTTTCTTCTGCTGCTTCCCATGTTTTTTCCTTTTCTGTTTAGGAAAAACTGGACGGTTGTCTTTATTAGACTTAGCCGTCTGAGTTTGCGGCTGAGCTGGTATTTTAGCAAAAGGC
Organism: Lissotriton vulgaris; assembly: GCF_964263255.1. Taxonomy (NCBI): domain Eukaryota; kingdom Metazoa; phylum Chordata; class Amphibia; order Caudata; family Salamandridae; genus Lissotriton; species Lissotriton vulgaris. The sequence continues at coordinate 1,723,376,286 of NC_141689.1, forward strand.
TTAACACCCAAATTATTGCGGCCAATGGTCTTATAAACTTCCACAATAATTTTCGGCAACTGCCGGGGTTTATCGACTTTGGGGACATTGCGCAAAGCATTAGACACCTGAAAGTTTACTGCATCTCCCTTGACCTTAGCAAGGATGAGATCGTAAACCACTGCAAACACTCCTACAAGTCTCTTTCCAAATTCCACAGTTGCCTTCGGTCTGTGTTGATCCTGAACGCGCTTGATCACGGAGGGCAGGTCAGTCATAGACGGCGTGGCGAAGCACTTTGATAGACTGCTGCAAATACCTTAACCCAGGTTTCACAATCCGTCGCCTCAGGCAATAAGTCTTTCCGAAACCTTATGGTTAGAATCCTGTGTTTTTCAACAGGAGTCATATTAGGAATACTGCTTTCGGGTTGGTCAAATTTCTCGGCAAGCCAAAAAGGCATTTTGTCCGTATCTTGGGGGTGCTTGCCCATAACTGAATTAACCATGACAAGACTAATTTTTATGCTGGCCGACCGAATAGGTTGCGCCGCAGCTCCTGGTGCCCAACCTGGATGTTGCTGGAAACATATTGCACTAAAGCTCTATGTTCCACAACAATGGAGGCATAGAGTAATTTTAACTCAGCTATAGTGACTGTTTGATAACGTGGATGCGGTGTGGACCCAGCCAAGACTGGCCAGGTGGACCCGGAAATAGACAAGGGGCCTTACCAAACTGCAGATATGGTGTGGGGAAGGGCGCCATTAAATCAAAAGTGGTGCTTCCAATCAGAAAGCAGATCTCCTGTGTCCTATATGGTGCATAGGCTGCAGGAACCACCGTGGGAGCGTACTTGTGGATTGTACCATCATCTGCATTCACAGCAGGAAACGTAACCCAAGAGTAGAAAAAGCTCAAATGGGAATGCTGCATCTGCACTAACCACAAAGAGCACCACCATTCCTTCAGCGGTTACCCCACACTGATTCGAGTGATTTCGGAGTGCCACGTGACTATGCTGAACTATATCAACGTCACCCTTAAGGACACAGTTCAGAGAAAAAAAATCAAAGTGAATTGTAGCACAAACGGGCAGTAATTCAAAGTACGAACCTATTTAAATTTTCAAGCTTCAATGAACCTATATCTCACCTATATAGGTAGGTTAATCCGTCATTGCTGTCAAACAGGAGTGAGGGTGTCATGGACTGTTACAAGCACTACTTGAATGTTTCGAATATAAGACTAAACGTTAGGTGCGCCATGTTGCTCATGCACAGAATTATGCACAGGAAACCAGGACCTCAGCGAATTGTGGTGTACCAAAAAACTCACCTCAGTATCCAGAACCCCTAACCGACTAGCATCAGTGTCAAATTAGCTCTCCGTCCTACAGCAAAGCTACCATTAATTAGAAAACCCAGAACATGCAACTTAGGGTACTCTCAGGAATGGTGGGAATCAAAAACACTCTTTCATTTTTATTCTCATACCAGTCCACAACGTGAGTAATCAGAGACAAGGAAAAGTTTAAAATGTTTATTTTTAATGACGTGCTCTAAGATGCAGTATTTTGGCTAACATAAGCAGGCATATGATTAGAAATAAAGCAATCAGCATTGTTACAATTCCATAAAACGAAAAGGGAGAAACCATGTTACAATGATAGTGGAAACAGGTCTTATAGCGCCTTGTGAACCACCCTCCCCTGCTAGGAACTAGGTTTTATAATAATAGAAGGTCTCTTAGGCTTGAATTGGGAACCGCATACCTCCAAGATCAGCAGAGGTGAATCACATCACAGGATCAACAAAGCTCTCTGTCACTGGAAAAGGTTTTTCTCCAAGCACCCACATCATACATGCAGTGCAATATTAAAGGCACTAGAATTTCAGTTTGTTTCACCTGTGTGTATGTTGTGTCTAGAGCGGGGGCGCTCAACCTGGATAACAGCATAGATTGTTATGGTGACCTTGAAGGCTTCTGCACACAGTGTACAGACTAAGGTCGCAGTGTAAGTCTAGGAATGTGAAAAACAGACCGTTCTCATGCGAGGAAACCAAGCAGTCTAACTTACAACAACAGTTACATGTAGTGTTGTGTGCAAAAGCTGCAAAGTGGCAAAAATGGCTTATAAACTTCTAATAAGCCTATGCTAGCATAACCATGTGTGCAGGCAGGGCCCTGTCTTCACTACAATACAGACCCAATGCCTATAGAGGGCTTTGGGTCAGCTTGTTGCTTTGGTCATTATATGCTTTTTATTTCATGACTTTCCTTCAGTTTCTTTCGTTTGTTACTTCCCTGGATCACAGCTTCTTAACTTGCTTTTGATTGGTTGACTTGTATCCTTCAACAGATTACATTAAAGGAGTTACTTTTTATTTCACTTCCAACACTCCATTGAAGTGCTTTCATTTCAGTGCTCTCTCCCTCACTAAATGAATGAATGAATGAATGAATGATGGGACTTCATAAAGAGCACAACAAGTCTGAAGAGTGTCCTTGCTCTAGTGGAAGAAGCACATGGCACACACCCAGTTACCAAGACCTTACTGTCCAACAGAAAAAAAGCTGGGTGTTTAGTTTTCTACGAAATCTGGTGTCAAGGGTGATTTGATGCAGTGCATGTGGAAGCCCATTCAAGCTTTGCCGGAACGAAAAGAAAAGGCTTTGCAGGCCCTTTGAAGATTCTAAATCTTGGAACAGTCAGCAGCAAAACAGAAACTGAATGCAGCATTCTGGAGGGGAGCTACGGAACAATTCTCTTCACCAGATATCCAGGACTGGACAAAAGCCCTGCCCTATTGACCAAGAATAGGGATTAAATGAAATCCATTTCCTGATGCATAGCCGAAGGGGGATTTCAAAACCGATGAAATAGAAGAACTCCTAGGCATGTGCAAAATTAGCATAGCAGTACCATTTTGACAACCTGCAGGAGGTTCACCAAAGCCTCCACCACACCTAAATAGATGACATTAGCATAATCCAGGTGTGAAGTAATCAGCACATGGATCACAACTCTCCTTGACTCGAGGGGAAAGAGGAAAATATATTCTGAAGTATAGCAAAGCATTGGCCCACCACGCAGAGATCTGCAGCCGTATCGAAAGAAGATTGTCCAGCTTCATCACTAGATTTTTTATCACAAGGGATGAAGGAGGCTGGTTTGGCAGAGGGGGGGGGGCAAAACTCTTCCCACCGGTTTTTCATATGTGATCCAAACAAAATAATTTCCGTCTTCTTAGAAATACATTTGAGTTGGCTGCAATTGAGGTATGGGAGCCATCGAGGGCAAAGAGCAGCTGGGAATAGTCAGCGTAAGAAATTACTTTACACCCAAAAGGCTCACCTGCGTAGGCCAGAGGGGACATGAAAACAATAAAGAGGGTATGGGTTAATGAAGAGAACTGTGGGAACCCCAGATTGACTGCCTTGACCTTAGAGGAAAAGGAAGCGAGCCAGACTGATTGGACTCTAGAATCACAAAAGGACTTACACCAGTCCCATGCAATACACCCCACACCCACAGCGGACAGCCACTGCAATAAACATTGTTTTTTGTTTCAAATTAGTTCCTCGACCACAATTCATACTAAAAGTTTTTGTACAGTTAACCTTCAAATCCAATTTAGTCATAAAAGTACTGAATGATGATATCATCAATTGCATAGCCGAGGGGGTCCTTGCCATTAAAACTGCATCATCTGCATAGATGAGTGTAGGTATTGATCGCTTTTGTGCCGTGGGCATATCATGACAATCTTGAAACAGGACAGTCTCTAGCTCATTAATATATATATATATAGAGAGAATAAAAAAGGCCTGAGAACGCATCCTTGCCTCACACCCCGCACTATATTGAACATTCTAGTACACTCCCCTCCTTTGCCATATCTAACGGTGGCTCTTGCGCTGTTATATAATTCTCTAAGGAACTGGATGATGTTGTTGTCCACACCAACCGAGTCAAGATTAGCCATAATTTGCTGTGTGTTACACAGTCGAAGGCGGATGTAAGGTCCACAAATGTAAAATATAACCTGCCTTCTTTCACCTTAGTATACTTCTCTTGAATAATAAATAATTAAGGCATTGATCAACTGTTCCTATCCCTTCTCTAAAACTATATTGGAGATCACTAATAACATTATTCTCCTCAGCCCATAACTGCAGCCTGTTTAATATAACCCGTCCAATTATTTTGATTGTTGAATCAAGCAGAGATATTGGGCGGTAGCATGCACATCTAGCCCTATCTCCCTTTTTAAAAAATAGGGACAATAATTGATTAGTACCATGTGTACGGATCACTGAAATAATATCGAGGGACAAAATATCGACTTGCCAAAATATCGTGGACAAAATATCGACAGTCAAAATATCGAGTTTGTATCTACAAACAGGTAAGTACAAAAATATCGAGTACAAAATATCGTTAACAATAATATAGATGTAAAAAATATCGACTTTATTAAAAACAGTGTTAAATTAAATTAATATTAAATTTTAATTACTAAAATATACTTAAAAATACTTAAATTAAATTATAATAATTAAATAATAAATGAAAATAATAAAAATAATTTTTTACAATCTTATTTGTTGACCCTGAACCCTAAAAATACCCCTTTACCCAAAAACCCAAAACTGACCCTGAACCCTAAAAATACCCCTTTACCCAAAAACTGAAAACTGACCCTGAACCCTAAAAATGCCCCTTTACCCAAAAACTGAAAACTGACCCTGAACCCTAAAAATACCCCTTTATCCAAGAACTGAAAACTGACCCTGAACCCTAAAAATAGCCCTTTACCCATGAACTGAAAACTGACCCTGAACCCTAAAAATGCCCCTTTACCCAAAAACTGAAAACTGACCCTGAACCCTAAAAATACCCCTTTATCCAAGAACTGAAAACTGACCCTGAACCCTAAAAATAGCCCTTTACCCATGAACTGAAAACTGACCCTGAACCCTAAAAATACCCCTTTACCCATGAACTGAAAACTGACCCTGAACCCTAAAAATACCCGTTTACCCTAAAACTGAAAACCGACCCTGAACCCTAAAAATGCCCCTTTACCCAAAAACTGAAAACTGACCCTGAACCCCAAAAATACCCCTTTACCCTAAAACTGAAAACTGACCCTGAACCCTAAAAATGCTCCTTTACCCAAAATTTATCAATATTATTTAATTACCAATTAATTATTAATTAACAATAACAATAAAGTAAATATATTAGCACATTAGCTGTAATTATTTTAATAATTAATATTATTTTTTCCCAATTAATTACTTAAAAATAACACAAAATTATATATTAAAATTTTACTCTAATTAATGTAATTAACTAATTACAATTAATTAATTACCAATTAATTACTAATACAAAATATGTTCAAAATTATATTAATTAACTAATTAATATTAATTAATGATCAATTAATTATTAATTAAAAATATTAACAAACATATATTAATTAATTAATTATTATTAAATTACTTCCCACCCTATTCCCCTATAAACCCACAACCCGCTACAGAATTACATTACGCAATTATTAAAAAAACAAAATTCATTTAATAAAATATTTTATAACATTAAGACACACTTTTCACACATATTATTACATAAAAATACACTATAAAATATTATATATTATTAAAAATTCGATATTTTTGCTATCTATATTTTATACAGTCGATATTACTTCACTTACCTGAAAAACGATATTTTTGTAGTCGATATTATGTCCAGTCGATATTTTGTCCAGTCTATATTTAAAACTCGATATTATGTCCAGTCGATATTTTGGAGTCGATATTTTGTCTGTACACCGTGCTAACTAATCCCGCCTTATCTGCTGCATTAAATAATACAGTAAGTAGAGGGGCCCATAAGGCTGTGTTGTTTTTAAAGACATCAACAGGAACACCGTCCGGTCCGGGCGCCTTACCAACCAGACTGGAATTTATCCTCTTAGTAACCTCTGCTAAAGTAAATTTCAACTCCTCTTTATGTTTATTCGCAAAGGTGGGAATCCTTATCCAATGCTAACATCTCAGTTGATGGTGGACCATTTATGCACGGGGAATCATAAATTATATTAAAATAGTTTACCCACTCGTCCTCAGAGATAGCAATTTCTAACCTTGCCTTAGTATTATCTTTAAAATAGGGTGCATCGACAGCCTTCCAAAAGGCTGTCATATCTTTCAGCTGGGAGGCATCAACTAAGGCCCCCCCACACTTCCTTCTTCATTTTATCCCTTCTATTTTTTATTGCAGTTTTATAAATTCTGCAAAGGTCCCTGATCAAATTCTGATCCCTCGGTTGGCATTTCAGAGCCCTCTTAAGATTGGAATGTGCCTTAGTGCATACTGGATCGAACAAGCCTTTAGGTTTGCTTTCTGGGTTCTTTAATTCTACCCATAGATTATTTTTAATACATATTGTTATTTCCCTAAAACTAGAGATTATTTCTGCATTATCAGCGCCCATATCCAGGCAGATCTTAAAACTCTCTTTACAGGACCTTATAATTTTTCCCAGGAATTCTTCAGGCACCACCTTGGTCCATTTAAGTGCATATCCATTTTGCCTTGAAATGTCAATGTGTCTTGAATATCATGTAGATACATTTTCGGTTGTACCAGAATCAATACGCAGATCTGTTATATCCACCCTTATAGGGTAGTGATCGCTAAGGGTAATATCCAGCAATGAAAAATACACAACACTGTCTTTATAACAAGTAGATTTCAAAATATAATCGATTACTGATAATAACCCTCTACCCATAAAGGTAGCGGAGAAAGGAACTTCTGTTTGACACAGGATATTAGCAAAACCAAGGTATTCATAAACATTATTTCATTCAGAATATCCCCCGTTGCTGTATGTTCAAAGTGGGTAAATGAAAAATCTCTATCTACTGTTAGTCCACAGTTCCCCTTACCTATTCTATTACAGAGGCCAACATTAAAATCGCCCCCCATATAATTAGGAACTCTTTGCTATTGCAGCCTGTCTCCGGACGTAGCGGTTGCTCCCCCTTGCCTCCTAGCAGATCTGGGTATCGTAGCGCTGCTCTCCTCCACACTGCTGCTAATTTGAATCTCCACATTTTAAGCGCCTCGCACTGCTGAACATTTATTTATTGTGCCGTGTGTCTGCCTAATAGCGCCTCACATTGCTGGAGAATAATAGCGCCGTATGTTGATTATTGATTTTTAATGGTGCCTGTGTGCTTAACTGTGCCCACGGAAGTAATTTAAATTGCATTACCTTTATTTTCATTTCTTGTGCCCCAATATCAGCGTGTTAGCCTTTGTTTTCTGCTTGTTGCCATCTGGTTGTGCCTTCAGCCCATCCCTCCCCCCACGCTCCCGCCTCCCAGCCGCCCCGCCCACGCTCCGCCCCCCTCCACCCTCCATTAATGACAGCTGGATAATCGTGCAGCGTTTACGCGCCCCAGTCGCGCTGAAGGTGCGCCAAAGGTAAGCCCGTCTACGCCCGTCCGCACCTGGACCGCGCCCAGCGCCATACCCCCTGGTCCCCGCCGCTCCCAACCCTCTAGATTCACATACGATGCCGTTACTCTCCTTGCCCTCAACCCTGGACGTACACCACTATGCTGCGATGCTATTCCTGGACGTACTCACGGCCCATTCGCTTGCCTCTCCTGCAAGTTCAACTGCTTCAGGACTCTCGCCAAATCCACGTCCTCCAATCACAGTTCCGACTCTAACCGCCTTAAGTGCATCCTGCTCAACAACCGTTCGATCCACAAACACGCATCAGAACTTTGGGACCTACTCGACACTGCGTCACCTGACATCGCCTTCCTCACAGAAACATGGATGAACACATCATCAGCACCCGACATCGCCATAGCCAAACCGGACACATACAAGATTATCCGAAAAGACTGCACCAATCAAACAGGAGGAGGCATCGCCATCGTCCACAGAAACACCTTCAAAATCACAACCAACTCCGACGACAATCTTGCAACCGCCGAACATCTCCACTTTCAGATCCTTACCGACCCCAGGACCACACTTAGAGGCACCCTCATCTACAGGCCTCCACGTACCCGCTCTCAATTCAGCAATGACATCACAGACTTCATCAGCCCTCACGCCCTCGCCTCCGAGAACTACATTCTACTAGGAGACCTCAACTACCACCTTGAAAACAAACACGACAGCAACACCACCACCCTTCTGGACAACCTGGCCGATCTCGGACTCAAACAACTTGTGGACACCCCCACCCATGTAGCCGGACACACGCTCGACCCCATCTTCACCTCCGGCAAGCACATTTCCTTCGATCGCACTACTGCTCTCCACTGGACGGATCACAGCTGTGTTCACTTCAAGTCAAGTCAAGTCAAGTCAAATAATTTATATAGCGCGCTACATACCCAGAGGGCCTCAAGGCGCTTGAGGAAGGGTGGGGAATTACTTGTCGAATATCCAAGTTTTAAGTTGCTTTCTGAATGCTAGGTGGTTTTGAGTGAGGCGAAGGTGAGTGGGAAGTGAGTTCCAGGTTTTGGCTGCCAGGTAGGAGAAGGATCTTCCTCCCGTGGTGGTTTTGTTGATGCGAGGTACAGCAGCAAGGGCTTGGTTGGAGGAGCATAGCTGGCCGGAGGGGGTGTAGAAGGAAAGTCATGTGTTGAGGCATTCGGGTCCGAGTTCGTAGAGAGCTTTGTGTGCGTGGGTTAGGAGGCGGAATGTTATCCTCTTATTGACGGGGAGCCAGTGGAGGTTTTTCAGGTGACTAGAAATGTGGTCTTTACGCGGGATGTCTAGTATGAGTCTGGCTGATGCGTTCTGGATGCGTTGGAGTTTTTTCTGAAGTTTTGCGGTGGTACCGGCGTATAGGGTGTTGCCGTAGTCCAGGCGGCTTGTGACCAGTGCGTGGGTGACCGTTTTTCTAGTTTCGGTGAGGATCCAGCGAAATGTTTTTTTGAGCATGCGAAGAATGTTGAAGCAAGATGATGAAACGGCATTGACTTGTCTGTTCATCGAGAGTGTGGAGTCCAGGATGAGACCCAGGTTCTGTGCGTGGTCCGTCGGGATGGGTGCTTTTCCAAGGGCCTCTGGCCACCAAGAGTCATCCCAGGCGGAGGGGGAGGTACCTAAGATAAGGACTTCTGTTTTGTCAGAGTTCAGTTTCAGACGGCTGCGCTTCATCCATTCGGCTACTTCTTTCATCCCTTCATGTAGTTTGGTTTTGGCGGTGTTCGGGTCTTTTGGTGAGTGAGAGGATCAGTTGAGTGTCATCAGCGTAGGAGATGATGTTGAGGTTGTGTTGGCGTGCGATGGTTGCGAGGGGGCTCATGTATACGTTGAAGAGGGTGGGGCTGAGTGAGGATCCTTGTGGCACGCCGCAAATGACTTCAGTGGTCTCTGACTTGAATGGTGGAAGGCGGACTCTCTGAGTTCTTCAAAACCACCCTGACCCTAAACCGACCACAGCCTATCCTCCCACCATCTCAATGGACCCAAACCAAGCGGCCATCAACCTCAAACAATGGATTACCCACAGTGCTGACCAATTAGCACCCCTGAAAAAGCACCAGATGAAATCAGCCAGCAAAAATAGTAATTATTACCCATATACTATCCAACACTTACCTTAAATGCAATGTAATAGTATGCGTGGTAAAGTATAATGCGATGTAATGGAATGAGTTGTAAATGTAGTTTCTGAAAATGTGATGTAATGGCATGCAATGTAAAAGAATGTGTTGTAAAGGATGTTGCGATGTAAAAACTGTGTTGTAAAGGCATGCATTATAAATGCATGCATTGTAACATCATACATTCTATATCATCTGATCATGCCATAAGAAAGCTACAGAACAAAATTGTAATGTAACACAGCATGACATAACATGGCAACTAAATTGTGTGCTATTCAAGCAATGCATATTTTATGAAATATCACAGAAATGATGCACTAGACAAAAAAAACATAATATAATATACAATGAAGTGATATTCAAATGATATGGGATATGAAATGGCCTACATATTATAAAAACTACTATACATTACGTGCTAGCGCTTTATAAAAAGTTAATAAAGGGTAGCATAGCATACCACAACACATCATACCACAAATTAAAATAACATATAATTTACTAGGTCTTAATTATGCTATTGAATACCTTTCTGTACTATGGTATTCCTTTCTGCCCCCTTCCAACCTGTCTAAGCCTTGGCCTAATTGAAATTATGCCTGATTAATTTGTGTATTTTCAGAAATTTTGCATTACTCTTGGTACATGAAATTCCCAAATTACACCATTAAGCTACTCTACGTATTCATGAGCCGTTAGTGGTGACAGATTTCTGTGACTGTGCCATTTGCGGTAAAGATTTATTGCAAATTCTTGGGATCAGCAGAATGCAAGTGTCGGTACTTCAGGATGCTTTCTTTTTACACATTAGCGCAAAGTGCGTTCTTGCATCAAAAAATGATGCAAGGCTTGTTCATGATTAAAAATAACTCTAAACGGTGGGTTTGCTTTTTGTTCACTTATGTGTAATTTGGACATGATTTGCTTTGTGAATGTGCTGGTGGGAGTGAGCACAGCATGAAGGTGGAGAGGCTGACTGGCACAATCACGAGCCGCGGCAGCTTGTGGACCGGTTGCCTGGGTGCTGTGGGTGGCAGGGAGAAACAAAAACACCAAACAGTACCAGCAACATTTCAGTTATTTTCTCAGAAGAAAATTACCTGCTATCCCATTCCCTATCATCCCATCTTCTCCCATCCCATCTAATATGATAGCATTCTCACCCCTCTATTCTTGCCATACGTATTGTTTGTTACCCAGTCCCCATCCCAAAAGTTGCCATGATCTGGAATTCTGTCTCCCTGGCCATGTGCTATCCCCTCTATCATCGTGACTGCCAATTAGCTCAGCACACTTCCATTCAAAAGTATTCAGCCATGGAGTGAAAACATGGCGGCCGCTGGTTAAGCGGTCATAGTGCTCCCTGACCGGCTCCCCCGGGAGAACGCTGCAACTACAAGAATTCGTAAGAAAACTTTTTGCGGGATGTACCTAGAAAAAAGGTGAGCGTTGGCGGCATCTATCCTATGCCTTTCAGGCTTGTTGGAGTTTTTTGGATTCGGGAAATACCTGTTTGTCTGCTCCTCGGAGATGCAGTGGAGCCGCCCAGCTTCTGACCTAATCGCTCAAGCAGTCCACTTTCTCTGTTTCTCCGGAGCTGCAACGGTGATCGAGGAGTGCGCTCTAGACAGTAGGGCAGAGCAGAGTGGCTTCCTAGCCTCTCCTGTCAGGTACGGTGGGCTCGGTTTGCATGAGCAAGGCGGAGATGGGTGTCAGTCCTTCCCTCCTTGTCACCCCCCACAGCTGGAGCAAAGTGAGCCGATATTTTGCTGCTGGGGTGACGCCGCTTTCAGAAAACCCAAAGTTAAAAGCGGGGGCCTGCACAACTTGCATATTCGGAGGTTCCCTAACTCTGAGCATCAAAGTCCTTACATCATACGCGACCTTATCCAGGGGTCGGGGCCAGAAGGTAGTAAATCACCACAATTGCCTTTCTGGCCAGCCGCGCTGGAGCTGAGGAGAGGAAGACAGTTGAGGGGCCTGGGGCTTCCCTATCAAGCTGTCTCCTCCCCCGGTATATCTCGAGCTCCCCCAGTCGATTTATTCCCCCAGGAAAGACTTGATAATACAGAGAAAGACACAGAAGAAACAGAAGATTTTCTGAGAAAAGTTTTGCCTGCTGTATCCTCAGGTCAGGAAAGAGTAAAGCGGTCAATACCCCCCCTGATTCTGTAGGAGCGGTGCCATCTTCCCGTGCTAAGACTCACGCTAAAAGCTACGGCAAAAGAGGACGGAAGAAGCAAGCTCAGGTGCAAGAGCGAGAGGGTCTTACTCTAGATTTGGATAGCAGAGGGTCGGATCAAATTACAGCAGTGGAAGGAAAAAAAACATCCTCCTACCTCAACACAGAGATTAAAACTAGAGGTACTAAGTATACCGCCAAATCTAAAGCTAAAACTAAAATACAGCAATCAGAGATAGAGAAAGGCTCTAAAATTACGCCATCTCTAAGATCCTATTTCAAGGCCATCCCCCAGATATTACACCTTTCAGGGGACCAAACAACACTATCCGAATTAGAACTGGAGTCCTCTCCTTTACCAGAAGACCACAATATGGCCTCCTCTCTTCCTGAAATAGAACCAGAGCATGAAGCCACTGAAGAGGGGGTCATTGAACGCGAAGGTTCTATGTGCGATTCAGGAGGGGGGGGGGGGAAATCAACCTCTTCAACCTTCCCAGCCAGCTAAAGAAAAGGAGATTATTTCACAGGTTCTTTCCGGCCAGTCGGTCTCAGAGCGGGGGGCTTCATTGAACACAGCTCCAGGAGTCTCTGTCTCCGATTTCCAGGTTCCCACTACAATTCCTGTTGGTGGATCTGGGGAAACAGCAATGGCCTGTGGAGGAGATCAGATTGAGTGCCCGGCTGTATTTCATATGGATCAAACTCTATCAATACCTAATGACGATATTATTTCAGCTTCTATTCTAAATATGTTCTCAGCCCTCACGATGGAAATAAGGAAGGGATTTGCGGAGTCATCAGCTAACCAAGCAGAAAGAAGAAGCTATTGCGAATCCCTGGACAACAAAATTGATGGGCTCACAATTAGAACTGGGGTTCTTGAAGTGACAACATCGTCACTATCGGTTCATTTAGACCAGGCAAAATTAGACATTCAGAGGCTTACTAGGGAGAAACAAGCCCTCTCCGATAGATTGGAGTCTTTAGAAAACAACGCGAGGCGGGGGAACCTTCGCATTTTGAATATACCAGAGGGCTCTGAGGGGTCAGACATAAAGCAATACATAGCAATATTGCTCAAAGAATCCTTAAACTTAGACTATGCATTGGAGGAGCTTGTTACCGATATCCAGAGAGTACACAGAGATCCCTTTAAATGTAACGCTCAGAGAGTTAAACCTCGCAAGATCTTGGTTAACTTTCATACATACGTCCTAAAGGAGAAAATCTTGAACTTAGCACTTAAGCAGAAATCCTTGCCTGGAAAGGGGTTTTCTTTCACAATAAGATCAGATCTCTCAAGAATCACTCTGGAGAAACAGTGGGAGTTTGGGAGGCGCCTTGAGGCCTTTAGAGCACTGGGAGCTACAGCCCAACTTGTATTCCCGGCAGCAATGAAAATCATGCATAACAATAAGTTGACTAATATTAGATCAGTCCAGGCAGCAGATGATCTCTTGATGCAGATGGGAAGTAAAAGTAAAACTTAATCATTAGCTGAATATTAGTAAAAGTCTTTAACTTTTATAATCTCTTATTCTTATCCAATAGTCTCTAACTAGAAAAAATGGAAAGAAGGAGAGGAAGGGGAAAAGGGAAAATAAATAAATAAATAAATAAATAATAAATAAACTGAAAAAAAAGGGAGAAAGGAGAAGAAAAGGGGAGAAAATATAAATATAATTTAGACAAGTAATTCCTAAAAAATCTAAAAAGGTAGAAAGGAGACTGATATGATTAGCTATTAATAAGGTATTAGGTATTGGTTATTTTTTTTTTTTTTTTACACTTTAAGGTTGGCGTTCTTCTCGGGAGCTCGCGGAGGGGCGCTATCAACCGGACATTGTTCGGGTTAGATATTGCAAGGGTTTTCCAAGGGTGGGGAGGAGGGATAGGGCAGGGCACTTGTTAGGGAAGGTGTTGGGGGGTGAAAAATTTGGTAAAAAGTCCTCAGTAAGCCAAGTCATGTTGAAATCTTATGGAAAGCTTTTTGGTAAAATGGGGTTCCATTTTCACGATATGATTGTATCTCTGTCATTTATGAACAGTTATGACAAAGTTGGTTAATATAAAATACTTCTCTTGTGATATCAATGGCCTGCGCACCAAGCCTAGGGCAAATAAAATCTTACAATACCTGCGGGATATCGATGCGCAGGTCATTATACTCCAGGAGACGCATCTCACATATTCAGAAATGGCTGATTTGACTAAGAAAAATAGATGGATTGATTTTACAGTTTCTACCACTCAGACGTCAAATACAAGAGGTGTCTCCATAATCTTTAAAAAAGGGGCTAAAGCCAGATTAATATCTCAACAGGTGGACTCGGGTGGCAGATGGGCCATCGCATCCGTGGTGATCGCGAGATCACAAATTACAATTTTGGGCTATTACGGGCCGAACCAGGTTAATCCATCTACACTCGAGTCCATGTTTTCACAGTTGCTGTCTTTCCCTGAACCAACTATTATAGCGGGCGATTTTAATGTGGCACTGGACCCGATCTTGGATAAATCCCCCAATAGTAGATCCTTAGTTTTGTCAAATTCTAGGGTTTTACTACAATCGATAATGAAAACATATGGATACCTGGATATATGGAGAGAGAAGTCTGGGAATCAGTAAGGGGTGTCTTTTCGGAACTATAAGTATAAACATCAGTCAAGGATTGACTTTATTTTAATTAGCCGGAGGTTGGTAGAGTATGCTAGATCCATTGTATATCTCCCAATACACCTTTCAGATCATTCCACAGTGGTAATGGATCTAGCACAAGGAAAGGAGGGAGAGCTGCAAAGATGGTCTTTCGATCGCTCACTTCTCTCTTCAACTGAGGACACAATACATCTCAACCTTGAAACACATAACTTTTTTTTGGATAACAATAACTCAGCGTCCACTAGGATTATCTGGGATTCATTTAAAGCTTTTTTGAGGGGGGTTATAACAAAGACGGTCTCATATAAAAGGAAAAAGTATAGAGAGCAAATTACCTCAATTGAAGAATTTCCTGCTTGAGGAATCAGACGGCGAATTTAAATTACCAGTCCATCTGTGAGGAACGTTGATTGTGGGACAGGATCCACTAAACCTTTGGTCATCCTCTTTTGACCTCCTAAAAAAATTAGTAAAACCCTCATGGCTCCGTAGGAATCATTTATTTACCCTACATAGAGCATATTTTTCTCCCCAAAGATTATCTAAATTTTCTTTAGGCAACCCAGTGGCATGTCCTAAGTGTGGATTCCAGGCAGCGCCAGACACTCACATGTTTTTAGAATGCCCTCGCCTCGCTACATTTTGGGAAGCAATGGGGAAGACCCTCACAACATCATTGGGTTTCCCAGTTACCATAGATTTGTCTTCAGTAATTTTTGGAATCCTGACCGGTACACAAGGAGCAGCAAGAAGTCTTGCCTTCTACACTATTCTCTTGGCAAGTAGAGAGATTTGTAGAAGGTGGAAGGACCCTCTACCCCCCTCACATGGGGACTGGCTGGCATCTATCCTACAGACGGCCAGAATGGATCTAGCTAGATTGGGAAATAAGAATAAAAGAGCTTTTTGGCACATGCTGGTTTGGGCACAATAAAGATCCGGGGTTTTTCTTTTTTTTCTTTTCCCCGGGTCCAATGATTACACTACTATGGTGCCCATGATTCAGCCTTTGATCCTGTAGATAACCAGTCAAGCCCGGTATAGGAAAAGCTGAGGGTTTTCCCAGTGGTAGCCAAACATAAGACTCAGCCATCAATAGCTGTGGGATTTCGGCCACTCCCCTTCTGGTTATGATCCCATCCAGTAGTATACTGAGACAGCAGTTCTTGGGCCTGTTTCTAGATGGCTTTCTTCTACCATGGTGGATATGAGGACAAAAAAAAAAAAAGTATTCAGCCATGCGCAGTCTTTCTGTACATGGATGAAGTTGCAGGTCCGATTCTTCTTCCTCAGACAAGAGGGCAGCAGGGCAGCATAGCAGGGCAGTAGCTGTTTTAGGTCAGCAGTCCAGGAGAGTGGCAGTCTTTATAGCAGCATAGCATTCCTTCTTCATGACAGAGTAGCCACAGGTCCAGAAGTATACTAAAGAGTTAGTATCTGAGGTCCAGTATTTATACTCATTTGTGCCTTTGAAGTGGGAGAGAAGCTTCTAGAGATTGTCCTTTAACATCCCCAGGTATGCTGCCTACCCTGCTCTTGCTGCAGACTAACTACAGGGGTATGCAGCCCTTTGTTTGGTGACAGGAAGAGAGCCTATTCAAGTGTAAGTGGGGCTGTGCCCAGCACCTCCCTCCCATTCTGCCAGGGGTGGCCCATTGAGGCACACCCAAGCTCCCTATTGTGTGTGGCTGTCCAGGAAGAATACACACATCCAAATTGTCAGCTACACACATTCATGTGACCAGAGACAGGCTACAGGCACTAAATAGATTACACAAAAAATGGCACCTTTCTACAAGTAGAAGTAGCGCTTCTCTCTGGGGAAGCATCCTTTACATGGACAGCTAAATTCCCAATAAAAGAACGTAATCAAATGTTCATTAATGATGAACATCCAGTAGTGCACAATTTCATTGCTTTGCATATTTAATTCCTTCAAAAATTCTTTATTCATAAATAACATAATTGTTCATATTAAATAACATTTCACTTGCAAAATATTCCATAAATCCATTAATCAGATTAATTATGTGAATTTCAAGCCATCTTAATGTATTTCGGGCTTCTTCAGCCCTTCATCAGGGGTGGTCAATTTTAAAAAGACACGATAAAACAGAACAGTGAAGTGAGAAACTGACTGTCATGGCAAGGGAATGTCCATCCCAGAGGTTGAGAGTCGTGAAGGTGAAAACTTGATCAAAAAAGACTCATGCCATATGGCGTGAATGTGTATAGTAACCACAAAGGTCAGTCTTGTACAGTGCATGGCATTACTTAGTTGTGGTAACATGATGTTTAAGTACACCAGCTAACTTCCTGTCAAAAAATTATATTGCAGCACCTACCATTCGTGTGAATCTCTTAAGTAGAAGAAAACACTGACCACTGACTCCCTGGGGGTAAAATACTGTTACCGGTTAAGACATAGAACAGTCAGAAATGCAAAGAGTGTGACGTAGTGCAGTCAAGAGAATACAAATGCATGCCTCAGTAAGCCCGGGAAGGTTCGAAAACATGCTAAATACAAATGGTGTCAACCCCTTTATAATATCAGGCCGTCCATGGCAAATATTTAAATGCTCCTTGGATCTAATCCTCTTAATAGTGGTAGAATTATCCAAACTCCTTGAAGAACTCACAACTGAAATCAATCAACTCAAAAGTGAACTTTCTTCTAGAATGGATGCTGAATATTGGTCTTACCCTCTGGGTAACATCAATAGTCAATTGACCCAACACACTCAAGAAATTAATGAGCGCAAGATCAGGAAGTTTAAACATGATACTATTGACTATAAACTAGGAGAAGTGTATAATTGGGCAGGAATTTATGCCAAAAGGAGACAGAATGAACCACCAAATAGAACATCGGAAACTGAAACTTCATCAATAGACAGTGAGACCTATCCATTAAACAGTAGAACGGAAGAATGAAATCAACTTATGAGCCAGCAACTCTTGTTGACATCAATGCAACAAATGAGCTCAACCCCATAAGGGACTCCTTTTTATAGGAAGTCCCATTGGCAAACAACAAACCAGGAGGGGTAAAGGTGTCAATAAGCGTAGCCCATCTACATCCAAGATGGCCACCACCAGTAATCAGAAATCTTAAAAGAAGATAAAAATCTAGTGATAAACATGTCCTCCTATCCTTTGAATCCAATTGAAATTAACACACTACAAAAGGGTACATATTTCATCCCCATGTACCGCTCCAATATTCTTGAGTTAGAAGTCAGCTTCTTGAAACTAATGCCAACCCTTCGCTTGAGAAATTTCTTTGAAAGTGTCATGTGTGATCAACCTCCCACGGACGAATGCATTCTAAGAGGCTTAAAACCCAAGAGCCCCTAAATGGCTCCAGTTAGACACAAAATACTTGATTTATTTAAGACCATTGTAAAAAAGAAATTCATAATCTATTTAAGGGCAAGAAAAGGCATCATACCAACTTAATCAACCAAGAAAAGGCAATCATCCACCGATTAGCCAGTAACCCCAATATAATGTGTTGCAAAGCAGATAAAGGGGGAGCACTTGTAGTGATGTTTTCCACTTACTACAATTAAACTGTAACTGACCATGCACTCGATACATCCACCTACCAACAACTGGACTATAATCCCACAGGAGAATTTATGAAGGTGTTGAACATATCCTAAACATGGCTCTGAACAAGGGGACCATCACTGAAACAGAAAAATATTATTTAACAAAAGAACACCCAAGAAGTCCTGCGATTTACATGTAGCCAAAAATCCACAAAGACCTGACTGCACCCCCCTTCAGGCCTATGGTATCCACCCGGGAATCCATTCATTAACCAATAGGTAAATATTTGGCCCACCACTTACAACCATTGGTAAAGAAGATGACCACTCATATAAATGACACCACTGAATTTCTACAGAAGATCCAGGAATTGGAAAATGATTCTGATCAGAATATCCTCATGTGAACGATCGATGTCAAATCTTTATACACGTCAATCCCCCATTACTTGGGCATTGAATCTGTGAAACATTTCCTGATACATTCTAACTTGGGTGAAGATCTGAAGATGTTTTTACTTGAACTTCTACATTTTACACTCTATCACAGTTACTTTCGTTGGGATCAAAAATTCTTCTTACAACTTACTGCCACTTCCATGGGTAATTGTGCTGCCCCAAGATACGCAAATTTGTTTATGTACAAATTTAAGAATGAAAACATCCTTTCCAACGTCTCTTGGGAAAACAATTTCATCATATTCTTAAGATATTTTGAAGATATCTTTGTGTTATGGAATGGATCCAGAGGTCAGCTTGTCTCAGCCATCAAAGCACTGAATAACATCAATGAACAAATTTAGTTCACTTACGATATCAGTGACAATTGTGTCACCTTTTTAGATATGTCATTATCCATCATCAACAATAATTTTGAAACTATAACATACAGTAAGGAAACTGACCAAAACAACCTACCACTATTCAACAGTTTACATCAAAATTCTCTCAAAACACACTTACCATATTCACAGTTTCTAGTCCTGACACACCGGAAGCATACACGCTTGACATGACCGAGTGATTCAAAACTAGAGGCTATCTGACTCTAATATTCAAGAACGCTGTGGTTAGCTCAGCAACCAAAACCCAGAAACCACTATTAACTCCTACAAAGGAAACTGGCAAATCCAACACAGTGGTTTTAGTGTCTAAGTTCTCCACCAAAAACCCTGGATTCGAGAAAACTATTCATAAACATTGGCCAATGATACATATAGTGCCTGATTTCAAAGGTATATTTGCTGATCTGCGCTTGTTCGCTTACAAAAGAAGCAAAAACATAAGAGAACTCCTTCCTAGGAAAGAGTAGAAATGCCAACAATGGAGCAGAATATAAAGGTGCTGTTCCCTTTTTGAATTGCAACAGCTTTAACAATATCATAAAAGGTGCAGGTGAAGAGACCTAACAGTGGAACCTTCTCAGGGTCAGCCCCTAACATAGAGTAGCCCCTGATGATAATTGATACCCCTACTATGTTCACAGGGGTTCGTGTGCACACTGAATAGCACCCAATGTAACAATGCTTGCTCCCTAGGGAACTGGATCAAAACATAGCAGCACAGGTGCACCACAGCATTTAACATATAATGAATCAATATAGGGTACAATCCCAATAAGTCACAGAAATGTAGGTTCCTTGATTTGATTTTTTTATTTCAATAGAAAATTGGAGCACCATACAGTCGACGCGTTTCGTCCCTAAAAGGGACTTCTCTAGGGAGCTAATAAGAAAGTGCTTCACGTAGGGATGATGAGCGAAGATCTAAGAATGTAATACCACAGTGACCCAATAGGCTTGTATCACCAAATTGAAGCCAAGTAGTCCAACGATTGTGTAATAACAAAATGATCCTCTGATTTATATAGGATCTAAAATAAATCGGTCCACAGTGTAAATCTGCACGTAATAACAGGTCTATTTAACATATAATTCAGATGTATCATCCCACAGAGCGGGGTCAGTCTGAATAGGTCCTTTGTATAGACTTAAGTGCCCAAATCGTGATTTAATAATGACTACCGGCAATGTCAGAATCCATCTAGAAAACCACGATGAGTCCTCCGGCAGTGCCAACATCATAAAATTAATCACATAAACCATCCACTTAAAGGAACCAAGATCAAGATAAATGCCACTGCAAACTGTGGTACCAAGAATGTAGTATATTTGTTGAAATGCCTGTGTGGCTTGGTCTACGTGGGAAAGACTGAACTTAAAATGGAAATCAAACTAAATGAGCACAAGATCGACATAACACAGAATGCTAAATCAGTCATAGCCATTCACCTTTTGGCATTTAATCACAACATCTGTCAACTCCACTACATGATCTTAGAAACTTTTTTCCCAGTGGAAGGCAGAGGCAATCAAAAGTACCTCTTACAACATTAAACACACTGGATAAAAAGACTTGACTCACTGATGCCAAACAGTCTTAATGACCATATCGAATATAGTTACTTTCTATAACAGGGGAGCATTTTGTACCTCTCCTCATCAGACGTTCATAACCCACAGAATTGGATACATTTATACAGGGTGCACTTCTATTTTATTTTTATTTTTATAGTTCTTATTTTCACAAATATTTTCTCAGCTCTTTGCTTGAAGTTTGTAGTCTTTCAAACTGTTGTCATATCTATCTGCTTACTTTTTTACAATGGTCTTCAATGGTTTCAGTATAAAGATTTGTTATACTTTATGGCGTATCCTGGACACATCATTCTCCTTAGTTAAACTAATTTTTCATCTTATTCCACCCACATCAATCTTGTGCATGCTTATTTACCTTTATAAACTTTGTAACCAGGATTGAACAATCTTGTGCATGTTCTTTCACCCTTACACTCTTTGTAATCAGGTTTGTACACTCCTCTATTATGGCCACTTCACGGCATGATGTGTATAACTATCTGTTCTGGACATGTTTATAATCTCAGGTTGACCTCCCCCAGACACGAGATCTACATGCATGTCTTTCTGTTAGTCAGAATTACACCCCTCCAAAATGGCTGCTTCATGGCATGATGAATACAACTGTCTGTCCTTGCTGTTTTTGACACTTTTATAACTGCTGGTTGATCAGGCCTTTGCAATGGCGATACATTAAGGCGTGAGATCTACTTGCACGTCTTTCTGTAAGTTGAATTCACATTTGTGTTACTTACTATGGGCATTTCACTTTCAGTGATTTTTAATGCATCATGATTAATCTTGCTTCTCTTCAATGTTTTCCCCCACATCCTTCCCGACAACTTGGACGGCCTGATATTATACAGGAGTCAACACCGTTTGCATTTAGCATGTTTTTGAACTTTCCTGGGCTCACTGAGATACTCATCGGGATTCTCTTGGCTTCACTACGTCACGCTCTTTGCATTTCTGACTGTCAAATGTTTTAACCAGTATCCGTGTTTTACTTCCAGGGAGTCAGTTGTCAGTAGCTTCTTCCACTTAAGATATTCATGCTGATGGTATGCTGTGAGATATATTCTTTTGATAGGAAGATCTTTGACATCATGTTCCCACAACATAAGGAATGTCATGCACTATACAAGACTGACCTTTGTAGTTACTGTACACATTCACGCCATAGTGCATGCGTCTGTTTAACTATTTTGATCAAGTTTTCACCTTCACGATGCTCAACCTTTGGTGATAGACAATCCCTCACCATGACAGTAGTTTTCTCACTTCATCTCACTGTTTTATCATTTCTTTTTTTAATTGGAATCCTCTTATGAAAGGCTGAAGAAACCTGAAATGCATTGAAATGTTTTAATTCATGTGATTCATGGATTTATGGAATATTTTGCAAATTTAGGTCCCGATTCACAAAAGCAATCTGAGACAAAATCCTAACTTTAAGGATTTCGGTATTCACAAAGGGCATTTAAGAGTAGTAAACTTAGGATTTTATCTCAGTTAAACCCACGTTTTGGTCTTATGTTAAACTTAAGACCAAAACTTAAACTTAAGCTCAAAACTTTGTCTCAGTTTAACTAACTAGTTTAGTTAATTTGAAGAACTCACAACTGAAATCAATCAACTCAAAAGTGAACTTTCTTCTAGAATGGATGCTGAATATTGGTCTTAACCTCTGGGTAACGTCAATAGTCAAT
Source organism: Lissotriton vulgaris (assembly GCF_964263255.1). Taxonomy (NCBI): domain Eukaryota; kingdom Metazoa; phylum Chordata; class Amphibia; order Caudata; family Salamandridae; genus Lissotriton; species Lissotriton vulgaris. The sequence continues at coordinate 1,723,398,460 of NC_141689.1, forward strand.
TGACCCAACACACTCAAGAAATTAATGAGCATAAGATCTGGAAGTTTAAACAAGATACTGTTGACTATAAACTAGGAGAAGTGTATAATTGGTCAGGAATTCATGCCAAAAGGAGACAGAATAAACCACCAAATAGAACATCGGAAACTGAAACTTCATCAACAGACAGTGAGTCCTATCCATTAAACAGTAGAACGGAAGAATGAAATCAACTTATGAGCCAGTAACTCTTGTTGACATCAACTCAACAAATGAGCTCAACCCCATAAGGGACTCCTTTTTATGGGAAGTCCCATTGGCAAACAACAAACCAGATGAGGTTAAGGTGTCAATAAGCGTAGACCCATCTACATCCAGGATGGCCACCACCAGGAGTCAGAAATCTTAAAGGAAGATAAAAATCTAGTGATAAACATGTCCTCCTATCCTTTGAATCCAATTAAAATTAACACGCTACAAAAGGGTACATCTTTCGTCCCCATGTACCACTCCAATATTCTTGAGTTAGAAGTCAGCTTCTTGAAACTCATGCAAACACTTCGCTTGAGAAATTTCTTTGAAAGTGTCATGTGCAGGGCTTTAAGTGGGATTAGAAAACTGGAGGGTCTCTCAAAGGGGCGAGGCAGTGTAATTAGGGGCGTGGCTTTAAACACTTACACAAAAAATCTGTGTTTAGCATAGTGTGCGGCCCAACTTGTTTTTTGCTGTTTCTGCCATTGCATCCAGGTATGTGATACAACAAGTAACAACTTACCTACAACAAGTAAGGACTATTGGCTTTGTCAATTGTTATTAGAGGCATAAGATAAATAAGCTGCAACTATGGCTTGTTACATATAATATTGAAAACGCTTCCAATTAAAGCCCTGGTGAACCTACCACAATGTTGCTGTTCCTGCGTTTCAGAAAGAGAAGGGAAATCCAGAAAGAAAATGACTCTTCAAAAGGATTTCCCTTCCCTCACAATCCTCACCTGGCATGACGTCATGCCGTAACTTCTCTGCTAGTGAGAAGTGAGCAGTGTGGGCAGCGCACATCGATGTGCCTGCTCTCTCGTAACGGGTCTCTATCGGCCTGTTTTGCACCCTGGCTCTTTTTTCCGGACTGCAGTGACAGCAAACTGCAGTTCGGAAAAAAACAGACCGTCTGTCCCAGGGCACAAAACAGAGCCCGATATAGACCCATTTCGAGGCCCCTTTAAAAAAACTACCGGTGCTCAGACCCCTGGAGACCCGGCCCACTTAAAGCCCTGGTCATGTGTGATCAACCTCCCACGGACGAATGCATTCTAAGAGGCTTAAAACCCAAGAGTCCCTAAATGGCTCCAGTTAGACACAAAATACTTGATTTATTTGAGACCATTGTTAAAAAAGAAATTCATAATCTATTTAAGGGCAAGAAAAGGCATCATACCAATTTAATCAACCAAGAAAAGGCGATCATCCACCGATTAGCCAGTAACCCCAATATAATGTGTTGCAAAGCAGATAAAGGGGGAGCACTTGTAGTGATGTTTTCCACTTACTACAATCAAACTGTAACTGACCATGCACTCAATACATCCACCTACCAACAACTGGACTATAATCCCACAGGAGAATTTATGAAGGTGTTGAACATATCCTAAACATGGCTCTGAACAAGGGGACCATCACTGAAACAGACAAATATTATTTAACAAAAGAACACCCAAGAAGTCCTGCGATTTACATGTAGCCAAAAATCCACAAAGACCTGACTGCACCCCCCTTCAGGCCTATGGTATCCACCCGGGAATCCATTCATTAACCGATAGGTAAATATTTGGCCCGCCACTTACAACCATTGGTACAGAAGATGACCACTCATATAAATGACAACACTGATTTTCTACAGAAGATCCAGGAATTGGAAAATGATTCTGATCAGATTATCCTCATATGAACGATCGATGTCAAATCTTTATACACGTCAATCCCCCATTACTTGGGCATTGAATCTGTGAAACATTTCCTGATACGGTCTTACTTGGGTGAAGTTCTGAAGATGTTTTTACTTGAACTTCTACATTTTACACTCTATCACAGTTACTTTCGTTGGGATCAAAAATTCTTCTTACAACTTACTGGCACTTCCATGGGTAATTGTGCTGCCCCAAGATACGCAAATTTGTTTATGTACAAATTTAAGAATGAAAACATCCTTTCTAACGTCTCTTGGGAAAACAATCTCATCATATTCTTAAGATATTTTGAAGATATCTTTGTGTTATGGAATGGAACCAGAGGTCAGCTTGTCTCAGCCATCGAAGCACTGAATAACATCAATGAACAAATTTAGTTAACTTACGATATCAGTGCCAATTGTGTTATCTTTTTAGATGTGTCATTATCCATCATCAACAATTATTTTGAAACCATAACATACAGGAAGGAAACTGACCAAAACAACCTACCACTATTCAACAGTTTATAGTGCCACTTTACTAGGGACTTACAAGTAAATTGAATATGCCAATAGGGTATAGGCCAATCTTACCATGTTCAGAGTAGAGGGCAGAAGCACTTGACAATTGGTCCGCAGTGGTAAAGTGCTCAGAGTCCAAAGACCAGGAAAAACGAGGTCAAAAAAATGGAGGAGGAATGCGAAAAGTTTGGGGGAAGACCAGCTAAAGGCTGACATGCTGCATAACTACTTTACATATTGCCTCTAAGTTAAGTGTATCTGCGTTTGTGCCAAGCTACCAAAGGGTTAAGCAAATGTTAACTTAATGACTTTTTAGTTAAATGCTGACAAGGATGGTGCTTGTTTCCTGAGTGGAGGTTTCACCCACCTCAACCACTAACACTATTTCTTACAAGTAGTCAGAATCTATGATACTTTGATTTCTTTCTTTCACCAAATATTGAAGGAACACTACTACTGGCCTTTCAGCATTGTCTAAAGCTAGACACACTCAAAGGATCCTTATCTGGTTTCTTGTCTGCCCAAGGTAAGGATGATTCCATCTTGAATCCACTGTGCAAATGAAAAGACAGATGTCCAAAGGAAGGGTCAGAGTTTACTGTAGAAAAAGCCAGTGATGCAAAATCCTCCAGAACAGCGGTAGGTAAAACAGACTGTAGAAGGCAGTGCCTTAGGAGACAGCAAGGAGCTATCTTAGGGAAAGAGGAAGGTTTGACTGCAGGCTAGATCCAACGAGATGCAAAGGAACAAATTGAGAAAAAAACAGCTCCAAGAGTGGTATAGGAGCAGCTGAAAAATACCATGGTTGTATTATGATACAGTAAAAGGAAGGAAGGCAGTACTTAAATAGTATACAGACAGGAAATGGAAATGACAGAGGATCACATGATAACAGCCAAGAAGGATTAGGAAATAAGGGTCCAAAAAATAAAATACCTTCATCTCAGAATTACAAGTGGAACCTAATTGGAATTAATTCCTTAAAAGGATTGTACTGGTCTTTAAACAATTGATATCCCTCTTCCTCCAGGAAGACCATGGAGTGTCTGGTGAGTCTCATCCATGCCACACTTCACTACCAAGCGGTGTTGAACTCCAAGGTGGACCAAGCAGAGAGCAGTCAGAGGGAGCTACAATCAAGCACTCAGGAGCAGAACAGGCCTTGACTCCCAAGGACTACAGGTATGTTTTGGACCTTCTCCCCAAATAACCTCACCAACCCAGCCCCGGCGGTAGCACACCAGTAAAGTGTTTTTTCTGCAGGTGTCTGCCTGTGAAGGGGCTACCCATGAGTGGCTACAGGTTCGAAAGTATACCCCCTCTTTGAAGCACCTGGCTTCCTAGGAAAGGGCACTAAAAATCGATGGACCAAAATAGGGGCCTTGTCAGAAGAAGATGGAACCGAAAACCATTTACCAGCAGATTGTCCTTCCAATGAAGAAGAAACTGTAGTTGTTTTCTGAAGTAGTGAGTCACAATTTAAAAACATTTAAATGGGACAAACAATTGAGGATGGAAACTGACAGGCAGATGAGCGGTGGGAAGAAATCTAACAGATAGCCAGACTTTGTCCCTTACTTGATAAGAAGAAGCTAGTCTTCTACGAGCATAATACTTGGATTTCATAGAGACCTTATCAATTTGTAAATTCTGTGCTATGTTTTGTCCTTCTGTGTCCAGCTTTTCAAGGAACTCATTAGCTGCAGGCACAATAGGATTGGTTATCGGGCAAAAGGGTATGAGCAAAGGAGAAACTTTGGTAGAAGAATGGATCTATTATAAGGAATACATCCATTGAAACAAACCTTATCCTGTTATATTGCTTGACATTGCAAAAGCATCTCAAACATTGTTCTAAGCATAGATTGACACTCTACAGCTGGTCATTGGTCTGTGAATGAAAACCAACTGAGAGTCTGTTGGAGTCCTAGAGCAGAAGAAATAGCTCATCATAGCATGAGATATATTGGAAATCTCTATCGGAAACTATGATCTCATGCAGCCTATGTAATGAAACATTTCTATCAAGAATCAATTTGCCATACTGATGACTGAGGGCAGGTTCTAATACAGAGAAATGCACCCTCTTGGAAAAATGGTTAACTGTAGCCATTATCACCCGGCAATCATTAGTAGGGGGAAGGTTAACTAAAAAAGTCAGTTGAGATGGTGTGCCATGGATGAGGTGGATTGGCAGAAGGTTGAAATGCCCAAATGATTTATCATATATAGTATTAGACTGGGCACTTACTGGACAAGCCTTTTATCTGGCTGGATACAAGGCCACTAAAAGGAACATTGCTTCATCTTTAGTGTGGATTTGATTCTATGATGTTCAACTACAGCAGACTCATGACACATTTGTAAAACTTTGGCTTGTAGGTGTTTGGTTGGAATTAATTGGGCCTTTTGAAAAACAAAATGGAGATCCTGGTGATTGCCTAGTAGGTAACATATTCTTCTTCATATAATTGAGCATGAGCAAACCTGATTTAAAAAAAAAAGGTTTCAGTGAGATTCATTAAACTTTCTTGTACTAGAAGAGTCAGAACTTTGGCTTTATTGGCAAATGAGGAACATTTTGGGATCCTGGAATGCATGTGATGTTGAAGTGAAACTAGGGGAAGAACTGGAACCAAAGCGATTGCCTCATATTCCTGCAATGCACGTTTTGAAGAAATTTCAGATTCCTATGCAGGGCCGGCTTTCGCACTGATGACGCCCAGTGCTAAAATCTTTTTGGGAGCCTTCATATTGCTTCCTCCTCGGATTCTCTCACTACCACCTGGCAAAAGTGCCCTCATTACTCTATAGCCCCTGTCTCACATACATTTCATTTGTTTTAAAGTGCCACTAAAGGCTGGCTTTACTAATCCACTCGGCTACCCACATAAAATACAGATCTGTTCTTTGCAGCAGGCATATTAACCCTCTGAACTTTTTTATGGCAAGCCAAAACTGTCATTCTCCATTTCTAGCAGGAACATTCATCACAAGAGTTATCTTGAAATATTTTCTTTGCTGCCTGAAAGCTTAATTGCCAATACTCAATCAATCAATCAATACATTTGTAAAATGCGCTGCTCACCCGCGAGGGTATCAAGGCGCTGAAGGGAGGGGGGTGCCGCTGCTGCTCGAATAACCAGGTCTTGAGGTGTCTCCTGAAGGTGAGATAGTCCTGGGTCAGTCGTAGGTGTGCGGGGAGGGAGTTCCATGTCTTGGCTGCCAGGTAGGAGAATGATCTTCCTCCGGTGGTGGCTTTGTGAATCCGTGGGACGGTGGCAAGGGCGAGGCTGGTGGAGCAGAGCTGGTGGGTGGGGGTGTAGAAAGAGAGGCGGTTGTTGAGGTATTCGGGGCCCATGTTGTAGAGTGCTTTGTGTGCGTGGGTGAGCAGCCTGAACATGATCCTCTTGCTGACGGGGAGCCAGTGTAGGTTTCTCAGGTGGGTGGATATGTGGTTGTGGCGAGGGATGTCGAGGATGAGTCGTGCGGAGGCATTCTGTATGTGCTGAAGCCGGTTCTGACGTTTGGCTGTGGTTCCTGCGTATAGGACGTTCCCGTAGTCCAGTCGGCTGGTGACGAGGGCCTGGGTAACTGTCTTTCTGGTTTCGCTGGGGATCCACCGGAAGATCTTTCGGAGCATGCGCAGGGTTTTGAAGCATGAGGACGAGACTGGGTTGACTTGTTTGGTCATTGTGAGCGAGGAGTCCAGGATGAATCCCAGGTTGCGAGCGTGGTCCGTGGGTGTTGGTGTGGTGCCCAGCATTGTGGGCCACCAGGAGTCGTCCCAGGTGGATGGGGATTGTCCGAGGATGAGGACCTCTGTCTTGTTGAGTTGAGCTTCAGACGGCTGTGCTTCATTCATTCTGTGACATCTTTCATTCCGTCCTGGAAGTTGGCTTTGGCGGTGCGAGGGTCTTTGGTGAGGGAGAGTATCAGTTGGGTGTCGTTGGCGTAGGAGATGATGTTGATGTTGTGTTTGCATGCGATGGTGGTGAGGGGGCTCATGTAGATATTGAAGAGGGTTGGGCTGAGTGAGGAGCCCTGGGGTATACCGCAGATGATCTTGGTGGCCTCGGAGCGGAAGGGAGGGAGGCGGACTCTCTGGGTTCTGTCGGAGAGGAACGAAATGATCCAGTCCAGTGTTTTTCCTTGGATCCCAGAGTTGTAGAGGCGGGCTATTAGGGTGCGGTGGCAGACGGTGTCAAAGGCTGCCGAGAGGTCCAGGAGGATGAGAGCGGCTGTCTCTCCGTTGTCCATCAGGGTCCTGATGTCATCGGTGGCTGCAATGAGGGTGGTCTCGGTGCTGTGGTTGGCTTGGATTCCGGACTGGGATGGGTCGAGCGAGTTGTTTGCTTCGAGGAATGCAGTCAGCTGTTTATTGACGGTCTTCTCAATGACTTTAGCCGGGAAGGGAAGAAGAGAGATGGGTCAAAAGTTCTAGAGGTCTTTGGCGTCCTCTGTTGGTTTCTTCAGAAGGGCGTTGATTTCTGCATGTTTCCAGCTTCCAGGGAAGGTGGCTGACGTGAAGGAGCTGTTAATGATGTTCCGGAGGTGGGGTGCAATGATGGTGTCGGCTTTATTGAAGACATGATGAGGGCATGGGTCAGGGGGGGAGCCGGAGTGGATGGTGTTCATGACATGGGTGGTGTCTTCTGTGCTGATGGGGGTCCAGGCCCTGAGGGTGGTGGTGGGGGTCGTTGGTTCGGTGACTGGAGGTGGGGTCTTGGGTCCAAAGCTGTCGTGTATGTCTGCGATCTTGCGGTGGAATTACGTGGCGAAGGAGTTGCAGAGGTCTTGTGACGGTGTGATGTCATTGTTGCTGGCGCTGGGGTTGGAGAGCTCTTTGACGATGCTGAAGAGTTGCTTGCTGTTATGGGAGTTGTTGTCCAGCCGCTCTTTGAACGAAGTCCTTTGGATCATCTGGTGGTATTCGCGGGTGGCGCTCTTGAGGGCTGTCATATTTTCTGATGTCCGCTTGTGGTGCCAAGCTTTTTCAAGGGTTCGGCATGATTTCTTTGCGATTTTGAGGCCGTCTGTGAACCAAGAGGTATTTCTGTTGCAAGTATTGCCTGGGGGTTTCTTCAGTAGAGTGAGGTCGTCGGCGCAGTTGGTGATCCACTGTGCGAGATTGTCTGCTGCGTCGTGGTGACTTTGCTCCAGCATTTGCGGGGGATCTGTAGTGTGTGGTGGTGGGATGTGGTCTTTTTGAAGGTGAAGTGGATGCAGCTATGGTCGGTCCAGTGTAGTCCTGTGTAGTGGCTGAAGGCAACGTGGCTGCCGGCAGAGAAGATAGGGTCGAGCGTGTGGCCGTCTTGGTGGGTGGGGGTGTTCACCAGTTGCTTGAGTCCGAGGTTGTCGAGGTTGTCGAGCAGGGTGGTGTTGTTGTTGTTTTTCTCCAGGTGGAAGTTAAGGCCCCCTCGGAGGATGTACTCTGTTGAGGCTAGGGAATGCGGGCTGATGAAGTCGGCAATGGTTTCGCTGAATTGTGTCCGTGGGCCCGGGGGTCTGTAGATGAGCTTTCCCCTGAGGGTGATTTGGGGGTCGGTGTGGATCTGGAAGTGTAGGTGTTCGGTGGTAGTGAGTGTGTCTTCGGCGTTGGTCATGACGCTGATGGTGTTCCTGTAGATGATGGCGATTCCTCCTCCAGTTTTGTTGACCCGGTCCTTCTGGGTGATTTTGTAGCCGTCTGGGATGACTATGGCGATGTCGGGGGCCGAGGATGCGTTCATCCAGGTTTCCGTGAGGAAGGCGACGTCTGGTGCTGTTGTATCAAGGAGTTCCCAGAGTTCGACGGCGTGTTTGTGGACAGAGAGGGTGTTGAGGAGGATGCAATACTGTTCACCTTATTTATATTTGAATTCTTGACAACATACAAATTAAACACTATGTGTCATGACAACTTATATATAGATTGAATCTTTTATTTTTCAGTTTATTTCTTATTCATTACTTTGGTTGAATTTTCACCAATTTCACATTTCAAAAAACACCTGTACAAGACATACAACACATCGATCAAAATTCTAAAATACTATACATTCATATTCATACTAGCAACAAATCCATAGCTCAATCATACCATCTCTCACATACTTGCACAGATACATACATGTCAAAAATTCAAATATAAATAAGGTGAACAGCATTGGCAATTTCTTTGTTTTGACAGTAGTCAGTGGCTTGGCCTTGCTGTTGGGAACCCATACCAAGTGGTGTTTTTCGCCGGAAAGCTTAAAGCACAAAGAACTCTGCAGCAGGTGCTTTTCAATGTATGTTATCCTGTACACAGCAACCCCTCTTTAAAGTAAGTGCCCCCCCATGGTCAGCACCAGGTCAGTGCCCAGTGTGACCGCTCTGGTCGCACAGCCCTAAAGCCGACCTTTTTCCTATAATTAAATCGGACTCCGAATGGTTAAATAACTCCCATCAAGATATGCTTCCACTCTGTACATGCATAATCTAAGGCCATTAACTCTCTTTTCAGTATAGAATACTTGTGTCAAAAAAATCTTCAGGACATGGGACAGATAGAAAATTGAGGGGCATATTATCAAGGCACGGCATTAAAATTATCGCCGATTTAGCGGCAGGAAACTGCCGCTAAAACGGCGATAATGGGCTTGATAATATGCTGTAGAGAATTCCAATAGAAACCAATGTTAACACCAAAACATGGGCTTCTATTGGAATTCTCAAGGTCATAATATCAAGCCCATTATCACCGCTTTAGCTGCAGTTTCCTGCCGCAAAAGCGGCGATAATTTTAAACCCCTTCCTTTATAATAAGCCCCTGAGTGTTTCAGATGGTCATTTGGATGTTCTTGACTTATAACTAGGGCTCCCGGTTTTATGGTATTTATTTTTTTGCCATTTCCGTCTGTATTTATCCATATTTATTTTTTGCCCATTTTTTCTGTATTTATCCACATTTATTTTTGCCACAAGCAAAAGACGACGCTACAGCTAGTATTTTTCCACATTTATTTAAATTGACAATTTTATTTGTTTTGTATTACAATATAGTCTATATTGTACTAGAAAACAAATAACAAGCATTGGCATAGCCAATAGGTCTCGCCTTTGGGACCTTATAAGTATTTGGTTATGCAGCACAATACTCATTTGTACATACATTAAACAATAAAAACAAGAAGAAGAATGCACTTTGCAATGTTCTGGAACAGCCAACTTAATAAACGCTGGCTGCTAATTAAAGTAAACAGACAGAAAGGCGATTTATAAAAACTAAGAAACTTTATAAAGACAATTTTCATAACATTGTATATTCTATTTGACTCTTAAATCCTAAAATGAGGTGAACCAATGGCAGGTATTTGTTTAGAGAAGGTGGCAACACTACTTACGAGTGGGTTGACTATGCTGTCTAGGCATCCACGATAAGGTAGACAGGCACACTAAGAGGCTGTGTCTTACTGTCTTAGAGCTCAGGACAGTTGTAAATCGCTGCAAATCATGCATCAGTCCAGTTCACAGCTTACTTGTGTCACTCATGCTGCTGGAGAGCGGCGTCCAGTCACTGTGCGCTCGGTGACCCTGACAGAACCAGACAGGTGTGCCTCGGGCCCCTCGGAAGTACGCAGATGTTTTCTTAGTCAGGTGGGGCGCAACACTTGAAGAGCTGGGCATATGAAATTTGCTTCCATCGGGTAGTTTCAGGCCTCCTACCAGACGGCTGTGATTGCCAGTGCCGCAGCATGGGAGGCCGGATGACACACAGTATTTAGGACATTTTACACTAAACATCCTCATTGTCGTGTCCGATATCAGTGATACCGAGTCATAATCGCGCACTAGCAATAAAAAGTACATTTGCAGGTTAACACGTGGCTGGCACAGTCTCACTGACACTTTTGGCATAAAGTCTGTGCATTAATTATTTTGTCTAATAAAAAGCCGCACTCGGTCTGCAGACACTTGGCTTGTGCTGGCTTCAGACACATGTGGTACACTGAAAGAAGGTAAGGTTTTGTTTAAGTTTCAAATCATGCTCACTCTGGCCACTGCTCCTTTCATCGTGCGGCAGTCTCCGAATACATATCACAGATCATGCACGTCCTGCACTGCCTGGAGAGGGCGACTTTGTTAATAGTCTGTGTAAAACGGTTCGTACCTAGAGCAGCACTGCAGTCTGTGCATGGCATGTTAAACTAAATGTGCAAATCAAGTGTCTGTGGCTGTGAGTGCGGGCTGTGTGTTTGGTGCAGCCAGCACTATGGAATGTATTTCTTTTATTTGCCTCTAGTCGCTCTGCCTTGAATGGCAATCCTGATAGGTCGTGCAAAGTCACAAACAGATCTGCAGTACCTGTAGTGAACTACAGATCCCAGCATGCACTTTCACTGCATGTTAGGTAAGTTATTTCACCCGGCAATGGAATAGTCCATTATCATCAGGATACTTGAGAACGCTGTTTGGGACTGTGGCAGTCGAGGTTAACAAAACAAATTACCCTCCTGAGTACCCAAAACGCCTCAAACAACACATTTCCACTCCTGCAATGGCTTGGAAAACACGGACATAATGAACCGGAATGTTGCTTTAAATCACAAACTGCAATCTGCAGAGGCCCAGATACTGAGGGTGGATGCGGTGGGTCAGAGCTTTTCCATACCAAGAAAAATGTTAAAATTACCGAAGCTGCCCGGATGTCTCTGACCTCTTGCTGAGACGGGTTTCCTCCTTTGTGCGCCCAGGGCTTGTGCGCACCATATGCCACAAATGATCCTTCAGCTGAAAAGAACCGGAGAGACAGGGGTACTGCAAGAGGGGGTTTATTTAACGCACCTTGGAATGACGCGTTTTGGCATTTGCCTTTCCCAACAGCCAGCTCTCACCGCAATCTTGCAACAGTTCCTTTTATTTGCCTCCAGTCGCTCCGCATTGAATTGCAATCCTGATAGGTCGGGCCAAAGTCACAAACCGATCTGCAGTCCCTGTAGTGAACTACAGATCCCATCATGCACTCCCACTGCGTGTTAGGTAAGTTGTTTCACCCGGCAATGGAATTGTCCATTATCATCAGGATATCATCAGGGTATCATCAGGGTACTTGAGAGCACTGTTTGGGACTGTGGCAGTCGAGGTTAACATAACAAAGTACCCTCCCGAGTCCCCAAAATGCCTCAAACCAAACAGTTCCGCTCCTGCCATGGCTTGGAAAACCCGGACATAATGTACTGTAATCCTTCGTGAAATCACAAACTGCAATCACCAGCGGCTCAGTTACTGAGGGCGGGTGCGGTGGGTCACAGCCTTTCCATACCATGAAAAATGTGAAAGTTGCCGAAGCTGCCCTGATGACTCTGACCTCTTGGTGAGACAGGACCCTTCCTGTGGAATTTAAAACATTACAACACGAGCGCCGGTAAATGGTTTTATGCTCCACACTATAGGCACACTTACTTTAGCACCAATGGCCGGTGCCACCGAGAGCAGCAACACGGCCGCCTAGCTCACCTCTCTCCGTGCCTGGTGACAATCTCTACTCGGCTCCAGCAAAAGGTCACCATTACCTCATTGTATGCCCCCTCCTCCCTCGCAGCAAAGAAGGAGGCAATACACTAAACACCAGTGAGCCGCCACGCAGTCAGCTCCCAGCAGGCAGCTATTTACTCTCGCGGGGGTCCCTTAGCATGAGCCAGCAAAGGAGGGGTCCATAATCTAAACCCCAGTGCTCTTTATGAAAGGAATCCGCCACGTAGTGAGGGCCTGGAGGTGCCCTGACAGGAGTTTCCTGCTGCATGAGATAACGAAGCTGACAAGCCTCACCCAAGTACTTCACAGGCCATTAAAAAACCATTCACATGTTAACGAGGCTTTGTTGTTTATTTCACCCCTTCTTGCCAGACTGAAGTGTGAGAAGCCTCTACTACAGCAGGCATCCCAAGTCATTCAAGTGCCCCGTTGGTAGCAAAACACCAGACAGCAGCGTGGTAAAATTTGCTAGTATTTTGCCGTTTATAAATATAAATACAGACAAAGGAAATATAGATTTCCGCCTGTATTTATATGTATAAATCCGTAAAAACGGAAAACCGGGAGCCCTACTTATAACTGCCTACTCTTCAGTTACAGAACCATTTGCCTCTACTAAAAATATTTGTGTTGGGTCAGGACATCAGAGAGTTGGCGCTTGAGTAAGGGCCTTCTTGAATTCTAAAATGGCTTTGGCTTCCACAATCTACCTGAAACCTGTGGTGTTTGTGTGGAGTGACACTTTATTGGACACAAGGGGGAAAGTTGCCTTACAGTGCATTTTCACTTTACTTTGGCCTACAGAAACCAGTGACATCGAATTGGGGTGTAACCTGAGAGCCAAAATAGACTTTGCAAGTTCCACAATGATATCTGTACAACTTATGGGTCATCCAGAATTGCCATATTTACCTGGCTCAGCTCAGGATCAGAGCTCAGGCCTTTTCCACCCTGCTGTGCCAGGCTAATTACATTTCTCTTAAGCAATCGTAACAAAGGCTTCCCCACACAAAGCGAGCAATTAACAGTACTTCACTGAGCTCCTGAGGAGGAAAGGAGTGGAGCTGAATGATCTGCATCAACCAATCAGCTGTCACACTGTACCAGGGATGGGCTTGCCTAACCTACTGAATCAAGGAGGGAAACTCAGACCTATCGAGCCAACTCAAGTGGTGCCCCCGCTTTGAAAATCAAATGAGAAAGTCCCTGACAGTGATATAAGCGAAGCACGGAGCTGAGGCCTCTAGAGGAGATGTGACCAGTGACTCCTGGATGATGCCATTTTGAACTATCCTAGCATGCTGTGCAGGAGGGTTGAGACATGGGTGAGAGGTGATGTAGCTTCTTTGGATTGACCAGGGAGGGGGCTGGATTCTGGACATCCCACTCTCTTTTAAAAATGATTCTCCTTTTAAAATGATTCTATCTTGCCTAGCGACATCTCTGTGCTTCGCGGCAGGAGCCTGGTGCTACCATGGACAACTAGTAAGAAGAACCCCCTGATGCCCACAAAGGACTAAGGACTCTGCCTAGTTGACCCCCAAGGGTGAGTCAAGCTGGTCCCCTTACACCTCCTAAGGACCAGTTGGAGGAAAGCCCTGGACTTCTGCTCCCAGATACCAAGACCAAGAGGAAGGCTGGCACAGGGAGTGAGGAGAACCAGCTCCTGGAGGACTACACTGCTTTGAAGGTATGATAGTCTTCTGTAACTGCCCCTGGTGGGTAGAGCTCACCACTAGGAGTAAAATGAGATCAGGATTGCCAAAATCAGCCTATCCTGGCCCAAGTTTAGACATTTTAAAAAATGGTGACCTAAGTCCTCTTCACCGGCCGACCACTTGGTGTTCTGCTGATGGTTACTACCTTACCCCCGGAGTGAGCCAGGGCTCGGGGGTCTGTACAAGATGCATTTATGAAGTTTTTTAGTGGGGCTCCCTCCCTGGACTCTCTACTGGCCCAGGGACTCCATCCCCTGGGTGCTATTACTGAAAAGGGGGCCAGGACCCCATCCCCGGCTCTGTGAAGCAGAGGAGGATGGGAAAGAGCCATTGCCCCCACTCCCTGTGCCCATGTTTGGGAGAAGTGGGCAGCCACCGCAGAAGCCAGAAGCCTTGCTGGCACCTGCAGCAACCACCTGAGGCATGGACCAAACAAAAGCCAGTGGGGCAGCAAGTGGTGGGCTCCCTGACTGTCCCCAATGTAATGAAGGCATGCGATTGCCTGGGTGGGACCGGGCAACCCCTGCAAAAGGAGAAAATCCAATAAAAATTACAGGCGGGAGCCCGGTACAGCTAGAAACCATCTGTTATAATATTCACTGCTCCAACTGCAGCCCCGCATAATGCCCAGCTGGGATTTTTCCTGTTCTGATTTTTCAATAGTGTTCGCCCCAAAATGGACAGGTTCACCACCAGATAAGTCAGGGTGGAATGGTGGAAGTGCTACATCAGTTGAGTAGCTCCCCCTACGTTTTTTAAGTTACTCACTCTTTGTTTGTGGGGGTTCTCGAAACCAGGACCCTTCTGAAATGTTTCTAATGTTTTCAAAGCATTGCCCAGACTGGAACTGCTGCTCTACAGCTGGGACCACAGTGCTCTCTAGAGGCTTAGTGTAAGGTTGCATTTACTTTGGCCTGAAGAGGCTGGAAAGAGAACATGTTGTACAGTGCTTCCTAGGGGCTAATATAGGGTTGCAGGACTATGTAACCAAAACATGATTTTCTCTATGGGCTGATTTTATAATTGCATTTTCATGGTTTAAAAGTTTACAAAAATCACCGAGACATTCTTTGCTCATTTTAAATGCTTTATTGAGATAATAACAAGGACAGTGTATACTGATCACAGTGCATATGCTTTATTGACATCAATAAGTGCATTTACACCTGGTGATTATTATTGATGATTGCATTTACATACAAAATTATGTCTTTAATGTGGTTTGGTGATCTTGAACCTTTGACCAAGTCGGTAGACTGACCTTGTAAATTTGTATGACCCCTTTAGGGGGTCAAAGGTGATTATGTAATACCATCTAAGTATTCTCCATCCTCCAATGTATTATATTTGTAAATTACTGCATAGTATTTAGTAGTGTGTGTGTATTAAATGTACTTCTCCTTTCCTTAGAAAAAAGGTACTGGCTGGACAATCATTTATTGAGTGGTTTTATTGCATGCCAGTAAACAGTAATTACTAGCCCACACCATCTCCCCTGAGTAGGCCTTTAACTCCTTTGCTTGAGTTGTAGGATAGAGGCATGCATGGCTAAACCTTGCATGCCTCTACAATGGTGCCCTAACTCCAAATGCTCTTGAACAATGCATTCCTTTACAACGCATGCCTTTACCACGCATGCCTTTACCATGCAA
The DNA here is from genome assembly GCF_964263255.1 of Lissotriton vulgaris. Classification (NCBI taxonomy): domain Eukaryota; kingdom Metazoa; phylum Chordata; class Amphibia; order Caudata; family Salamandridae; genus Lissotriton; species Lissotriton vulgaris. The sequence continues at coordinate 1,723,413,773 of NC_141689.1, forward strand.
TTTCCATAGTAAATGCTGAACTGGTAAAGCGATACGTGTGGTAAAGTTCACACCGGGCCCCCCTCCCAGCCCTAGAAAGTAACCTGCCCCCTCCTTGAGTGCTACAAACTACCTGCCCCCTGATATCTAAAAACTAGTCAAGTCCAAGTCAAAAGATCTTTATTCGGATTATAAAACATCCATAAAAGTACATATAAAACACAGCAGAGGTAAAAACACAAATATAAAAATGAGATCAACACAAATGACAGCACGCATGGTTACAAATTCATAGCAATATACAGCTTTATCATGTGCAAAGAGGCAATTATTAGTGCAAAATATACAATGTGCAAAATATGCATAGTGCAAATATTTCAATCAATGAGCAAAGAGGCACGGGACCGGACAACTGCTTTGAGAAAGAAGCTCACTCTTAAGATGGCCTCATCCGTCTTTAGCAATAGTAAATCTTTAAAAGCTAGTTTAAAATCCATCAAAGCATTTTTTCTACAATACGGCATTAAAAAGTGCAAAGTGTGCATTCTATAAAAACCACAAAAGAAAGTGAAATGGAGCAGACTTTGTTTGCCGCCAAGGTTACAGGGACAGCTCAGATTTCCCACATGTTTGTTGAAGCCTAACGGGAAGCAGAGTAAATTTATAATGCTTCCATCCCTGAACTGAAACAGCAAGCTCCTGTGCCCAATTTTATGCGGAGATAGCCCTGAGGCAGGGCATGGGGTTTGTCGCTTGGCTCCACGAGGGAGATGTACCTGGATGTGGACGGCTTTGCGAAATCGCACCTTAACCTCTCTTTATAGTAAAAATCATACAAAGCCTTTTTTAGTAAGTTCTTATGCGTGCAGTCAATCAGTTGAGGGGAGGTAAAAAGATGTCCCTGCCCCACGCTTGATAGACTGTTTTCCACAGCCTTAAACCAGGGTATGAGATTAGCCCTCTCACAATTTAAGCAGTCCATAATGATGTCACGTGACAGCGAGGCAGCAGAATTACACCAAATTTTTATCCAGAAAAGGGCAGGTCTGGATCTTATTAAATCCGCTACATAATGGAGGTTTAATTCCCTGTGGCAAACGTAGGTTGGTGCAGTAATAACCCCTCCCAAGACCTTCCGGCAAAATCTATTTTCTTCCGTCTGCAGTTGGGTACAGTGCGAATAACCCCACACCTCAGCACCATAGGTTCCTACAGGTAAGCATTGTGTTCTATAGATTTGTAAGAATGATGTAATCACATCTGCCTGGATGGGTTGACGGAAGAAGGTTAAAGAATGTATTGCTTTGCTCATTTTGTTCCTGCCATGGGCAACGTGGGGCTGCCAAGATCCAGTGTTGGAGAATAACAAACCGAGATAGGGGAAAGTGCAAGTGCTTTTTAAAATATTGTCCCCTGACAGGATCTGGCTTATTTTGTAACGTTTGGGGCCACATGACATTATGAATGACTTCTTAAAATTGGTGCAGGTGCCCAAATACTGCCATATATTTATCAAAACCAGAAATTAATATTGATTGATTGAAACAAGCTTTATTTCGATATATAACACATATCTTAAAAAGCATTACAAAAGCACATATATATTTTAAAAACACAACACAATACTAAAAACGTTTCAATTCATTATTTACATGAAGACGATGTAGACATAGGTACAGGGTAGGCAGCTAGCTATTGGGGTACTGTGAGCAGCTTCAGTGATCGGATCCGCCATGCCCAAGCAAAGAATTTAGGGAGGCAAATAGCAAACAGAGGACGGGGGTCAGATCTTAGAATCCGTAGAGCTTCAAGATGGGATCTAGTTCCGAGACTCCTACACAAAGGCTTTAACCAGATGCAGCGTGGGGCAAAATAGGCTGGGCACTCGAAAAGTAGGTGGGGCACAGACTCTATCCTACTACTACAAAAAGGACAAAATGGAGATGGATGCCGCGATGCCCTCCAGCTGAGAATCAATTTCCCTACTGGCAGTAACCCCAACCTAAATTTGATATATAATGCCCTGTCCCAAGATTTAGAGATCAAATCTAAGTAAGGTTCGCAGTAGGGGACATCCTTGATCAAGAGAAATTCGGCAGAAGTTCTACAGAGTTTGGAATTACAGTTTCTATTGACCATCACCCATGACCAGTATAGCGTCTTTAGTGTCTGTTTGGGTGGCGAGGATCTGTTAGCCCACGCATCCACAAGCCCCAGTTCGATGAGAAGGCACTTGACTACATTGAACCAGCGGATTTTCGACCAACCAGGTGTTAAAAGTAACTCCCTTAGACCATCAGCATAACTAGACAATTCTGGCACCCTCCAGATACGTGCCCAGAGGAGAAGGGGGCGCAACTTCGCCTGATCCCCTATGGGACGGGTACCTGCGTCTAGGAGGATTTGAAGGGCCGGAGTGCTGTGCGGCAGGCCCATAAGGTCTCTGTGGAATTTGTTTTCCGCTCTGGTCAGGAGGTCTGTGTTCTGGAAGCCCCATAGTTCGGATCCATAAAGGGCTGCGCTCACCCCCCTAGCCCTGTAGATGTCCAGTACAGGACCAATAGGTTTAATAACCGAGGCCCTTTGTTCTTTCAAGAGTGCCCCCACCACCTTCTTGTGGGCCAGCGATGCCTTTTGTATGTGGGATTGCCAGCTCATTGAATCACTTAGGCGAACGCCCAAGTAGTCAAACTCCTTCACCCTTTCAAGTGGGACAGAGTCCAAGATGGTGGGATGACAGTTTTCCTTCGTGCATTCAGGACCAGGAACTTGGTTTTACTCACATTTATTGATAGACCCCTTGCGTCGCAGAAGTCCTTAAAGCTGGTGAGTAGGCGTTGCAGACCTACTGGTGTTTTTGAGATCAGGAGGGTGTCATCTGCGAAGAGGAGAGTAGGGATTTTTCTGCCAGCCAGGGAAGTTGCGTCAGCAGGATGTTTAAGAAGATGCTCCACCACTCCATTTACGTATAAGGAAAATAGAGTGGGGGCAAGCACGCAACCCTGGCGAACTCCCCTCTTCACAGGAATGCGTGGAGTTTTTTTGGCCCTGGTCTCCCCACCTGATCTGAGCGAAATTGTCCTCATGAAGTTTTATGAGCATGTTTAGTAAATGCTGGGGAATACCCATTGCGTCCAAGACACTCCACAGCTGGTCTCGTGGGACTAAATCAAACGCAGTTCGTAGATCTATAAAGGCAAGGTACAAACTGCCTTTACCCAGGACAACCACTTTCCAGAGGATCATTAGGAGCCGAAATGTTTGCTCGATAGTGCCAGTTCCTGATCTTAACCCCGCTTGATAGTCCGAGAGGATATTTTCCTCCTCGATCCACTGTTGCATCCTCCATAGGACTACTTTGCCCGCTATCTTCTGCGTAGAATCAAGCAAACTGATTGGGCGATAGTTTGCAGGGTCCTCCCGTATCCCTTTTTTAAAAATAGGGACGACCTCTGCTCCCTTCCATGAGTCTGGGAGTGACCCGCCCATCAGAGCAGCATTCAGAAGTGCAGCGATTAAACTGCTCCACTCGGTTATGTTGACCTTTAGTAAGTCGCCTGAGATTCCATCGGGCCCCGCAGCCTTGTTCGCGACCAGACATTTGATTGCCTCCTCAACTTCTCTGATAGTAAAGAGATCAGCCTCATCAAGTACTGAGCTATTAAGGTGAGAGTGAACGTCCGGCATTTGGACCATGGGGCTGAATGTGGGACCCCCAGTTGGGGAATAAAGCAGAGAAAAGTGAGCAAACCACACCTCCCCAATGATGTTACAAGTAATAAGGGAATCTTCAGGTTTGTTTTTCAGTCTCACCAGGTCCCAAAAGCCCTTCGAGTCTTTCCTAGAGCTTGCCGCTTTTAAATTAAGCCAGAATTGGGTTTCGTGCTCAAGCTTAGCCGTAATTAGTGCCTTCTGATAGCTTTTCCTGGCAAGTTTTATGAGGTTGGCATCCTTGGATTTCACTGCTCTGATAAGATCACATTTTGCAGAGCGACAGGCAGGGGTGAACCAGGATACTCCACCTTGTGGAGTGCTTTTTCCCTTACGTCTTCCATCTACTGGGGCGACAGTGAACAATTCTCCCAGAGCTTTAGTTGTTTCGACGAAAAGGAGCGGGACATCCGCAGTACCAGGGCTCATGGCATCAAGCCCCGCTTTGACGTTAGTCATTATGGAATTTGCCAGGAGCATCTTTCCTTCGTCCATAACAACTTTTCTCCATTTAAGCCTCCTTCCACAGTTTGCCGGGCACACATCGTGCGTTGATTTCCATAAGTGAGGGGGAGGATTTGGCTTCGCACTCCTCCAAGCGGATGACATTGACAATGCTAATTGGTTATGATCACTATCAGTTGTTGTTAAAACTTCCATATCTAGCAAGTAGGCCCAAAGCTTGTGGTTAAGGAGGATATAATCGATCCGAGAAGTGTGGCCAACCCTGTTGTAAGTGGGTGCCGCATTGGGATCAGATTTGGATCTGCCATTAGTTGCCCTTAAGCCAAATTCCATACAAAGGGCATTGAGACCTAGGGCCCCCTGTGACCATTTTTTAATAGGGTTAAGTGTTAGTAGGGGGATACCTCTCCTAGTGTCTTACTCCCAAGTATCTAGGATGTCCTCGCTGGAGAGAGGTTCAAAGGAGCAGTTAAAATCCCCAGCGAGTAGAACTAGAGAGTTAGCATTACACGTTCTAAGTTCTTCCTCTATACATGTCAATGACTACATTGAGACACCACCCCTTGCCCCTCTAAGGTAGATGTTAAACATTTCCAAATTTTTCCCCCCGGCCTTTTAACTGATATTCTCTGAAGATCGGGGGATTTTGTCGGTAGGTTCCTAATAGAGAGGCCCAGTGAAATACTAACCCAAATTAAAAGACCGCCTGATGGGCGCCCTTTGGTGCCAGATGGTTGTAATGCAGGGACAAAGTAGGTAGTATAGCCCACCTTGTAACGGGGTTCTAAACACCAAGTTTCCTGTAGTAAGCAAATTCCGGAGGATTCAACCAGGACGTTCCAGTCGGGGATATTAAGGTTGCGAGCAAGACCAGCTACGTTCCAGCTCAGGATCCGTAGCGCAGTGTCCGATGCAGTGTTCCCAGTAGCCCTTACTCCCAATATTGGAACATTTTCAAGGGGATTGGGCTCGAGGCCCAGGCTCCTAACTGCAGGTGGTGACATAACATCCACTATAAAATTATCCTCTTTGGGATATGACCCCCCCCTGGCTGTGGGTTTGCCTACCGTGGGAACGTGTACAGGGACTGCCTTATCGCTATGAATAGATGCAAGTGCAAGTGTGGGTGACCATGATGGTAAGTTAGACTAGGGCGAGGTAGGTAGTGCATGGGCTTCCTTATGGGTGGCGTTGCTCATCAGCCCCATGACGGGTTCAGCATCTTGGATTGGATGGTCAGAAGGATGGCTAATGGGAAGGTGGGAAATTGGAGCGTTAGACAGTGACCTATCAGGCCTGTCTGATATAGACATAGCAGGTCTACACCCAATTAGGCTGCTCTCAGAGATAGAAGGAGCTGTGGATGCTAGAGGCAATTTGACCTTTGCCTCATAGGCTAAGTTAAGAGACAGTGGGAGTCAGTCTACCTCTTCTAAGCAGCCGAATCTATTGGCAATTGTTACTCCGTGCCACCTCCCATTAGAACCTTGCCAATCCCCTCTCGACCCTCCACGAGCCGGGTAGCGTGGATGTAACCAGTCGCCCCCATAGTTTGGGGCAGGACGCGGGGGGTAAAAGAATGTTAAAGGTCTTACAGCAATAGATGATTTATCCTCCCCAGTGTTCCATGAACAGATGTGTTGTGCGGTCTGAGGGTCCTCAAAGGAGACTACAATGTAATCACCTTAGATAGATTTACGTGTGGGTCCTATCCAGGGAACTCTACGCACCATTAGAATTTTGCTTCTCAGATGCCTTAGGATGTACCTGTTAGTGTTCAACCAATGGATAACCTTGTTTTTGAGGGACCAGTAATTTTCTTGGTTAGGACTACCCAGTTCAGGAACACCCGCTAATACTTCCACATAGGGACTTGTGTCCGGGGGTAGATCTATATATCCCCCATGGAAATTCTCAGCATAACGTGGGCCCTGCTTGGTAGTTTGATTATGCTTGGTGTCGTTCGACCTTTGGGCAACTGCCTCATTGTGTTATTTAGTTGACTGTTGGGAGGGCTGCAGGGGTGGTTTGACAGGGGGATTGGAGGGTTTCATTCAAAGCCCTTTGTGCGTGGCTTAGGCACTGGTTTACTGGGGGGCAGTACAGTTGGCATCGAGATAGGTGTGCTCTCTTCGGCTGTGGCGGGCGCCTTGGTATTTTGGAGACTAAGACTTGCTAGGGTTAAGATGCTTTTTTCCACCTCTAAAAGGTGGTTTTCAATGCGGGAGAGTCTCAGGTCTAACGGGGTAAGGAGCTTCTTTAAAGAGTTCCAAACTATTTTTAGAAACTCCTCGTCACTTCCCCCAACCTCACTTGGTTGCGCCCCAATATTCACCTGTGAGATGACGATGTCATTAGGGTCCAGGCTTTGGCGGTTCTCAACAGCGCTTTGGGGGACCGGGCTTTGGACAGCGGATATTGCTACTTCTCCCTGTTTAAGTAAGATGTCGTTGGTTGAGCAATGTACGCTGGCAATTTTAGCCTTCTTACGAGAGTGAGCAGACTTTGCATTATGTTTCCTTTTGTGAACTGTGCCCTTAGAGTGGGAGCCCTGGGGATCAACATACTCCTCAATGGGACTGGGAGAGATCGGGATTGGGACTGCAACAGTGTGTGAGGCAGGATCCGGGTCACTAATGTGCAATGGAGAAGTTTGGTCATTTTGCAGATGAGAAAGACATGAGGTCACAGACTTCCCGGGCGATAAGGGTGGGATTTGTTGAACATCGGCGTGCGTTGTAATAAGCCAGGGAATTAATGGGTGCACAGGGTTTTTTACTGTTGCTATGTGACCTAGAGAAGATTTCTTAGACATTGCAATGTTTTGAAACAGTTTTCTCGCAGCTTCTAGGTCTAAGGAAACACGTTTTTGCATTTTGGTGATTTCGTGATCAATAGCGATGTTTGTTCTTGTGATGAAGTCATCCAGCGTTCCATTAACCATCTTCCCACCCTTTGCGGTTTTACTTCGGCTAGCCCGTGTACACATAGTACTAGGTTAGTTCTGATGAGACTTACTACTAAGATGTATAGTAGGGATGGAAGGTATACTAGTGGGACGACTGAGGGACCAAGGGGATGGGGTCCAGTCCAGGCTCTCCAGACCTCGAACGGCCTAAAACGGCCCGCTCTTTGCCCGGTCTTTGCCCCGGTCTGCGTCCCGCTCGCGGTCCGCGGGGAGGGCGGGGTTAAGTAGGGAGTGTTGGGGGCGGGAAGAGACACCAGCTGCGCTGTGATCTGCAATGCGCTGTGGATGCTGGGTCTCGCAGTCCCGTCCCGGTCCCCGCAGGCGGAAATCCCTTGGTGATTGCTCCTGGAGCGGAGCTCCTCCGGCTTGGCTTGACTGCAAACAGCGAACAGGCAAGTGGCAGGCAGGCAACGGCTAAGCAGGCGGCACCCGTAGAGCAGGGTCCGTGAGCCACTTTATGCCTGCTGGAGTGCTGGGGGTGGGAAGAGACACCAGCTGTGCTGTGATCTGCAATGCGCTGTGGATGCTGGGTCTCGCAGTCTCATCCCGGTCCCTGCAGGCGGAAATCCCTTGGTGATTGCTCCTGGAGTGGAGCTCCTCCGGCTTGGCGGCAAACAGCGAACAGGCAAGTGGCAGGCAGGCAACGGCTAAGCAGGCGGCACCCGTAGAGCAGGGTCCGCGAGCCGCTTTATGCCTGCGGGAGTGCTGGGGGCGGGAAGAGACACCAGCTGCGCTGTGATCTGCAATGCGCTGTGGATGCTGGTTCTCGCAGTCCCGTCCCGGTCCCCGCAGGCGGAAATCCCTTGGAGATTGCTCCTGGAGCGGAGCTCCTCCGGCTTGGCGGCAAACAGCGAACAGGCAAGTGGCAGGCAGGCAACGGATAAGCATTGGGTGTGCGGCCCATAAGCACCGCATCGTCCGCATAAAGGAGTGTGGGTACTGGTTTGCCGTTAACTTGCGGGACATCGCTAGTTAGATTGCTCAAAGAGTCGCTCAATTCATTTATATACAAAATAAAAAGCAGGGGGGCCAAGACACAACCCTGTCTGACCCCCCTGCCGATTAAAATATCATTGGAAACCTCACCATCGTTGTTAATGCATACACGGGCTTTCAAATCACTATGAAGATGTGCCAGAAAATAAACTAAAGAATCATCTAAACCATAATTCAACAGAACTGACCATAAACGGGAACGGTTTACAAAATCAAAGGCAGAACTTAAATCCATAAACCCAAAATATAAAGGGGACTTTTTGGCAATCGTGTATTTGGCCATAAGCAGGTTTAGGTTTAAGCATTGCTCCACCGTGCCCACTTTGCTTCTGAAACCTAACTGGCATGGATGTAAGATGGTATTTTCTTCTGCCCAGGTTCTAATTCTATTAAAAAGGACCCTGCCCAGAACTTTTAGCGTGTTATCAATTAAGGATATGGGACGGTAGCAACCAGGGTCAAGTCTGTCACCTTTTTTGAATATTGGTACGATAGTGCTGTTAGACCATGTTTCCGGGACAGAGGTATGGGATAGATTATTAAAAACATTGCATAACAAGGGTGCCCAAAAGTCAGGTTCAGATTTAATTTGGTCGATGGATAAGCCATCAGGGCCGGGGGCTTTATTTCCAGCACTTTCGATGATGGCGTCCTCCACCTCCGACAGCAAAATAGTCAAGGGCCTTACTGCTGGGACAATTTCTGTTGGGTTGCCAGACGCAGAGGCATCATAGATCTTCGAAAAATGGTCAACCCACACATCCCCTGTTATGTTGCAGTTGATAGGGGGAATGTTAGAACCCAGTGATCTAAGGTTCTTAACTGCCCTCCAAAACCCGGCTACATCCCTTAAGGCAGCTGTGCGGACAAGAGAGTCCCAATGGTCTTTTATTAGTTCCTCAGATATGATTTTTAGAGTGTTTTTATATCTAGATCTCAGAATCCTTACCAGGGACAAGTCATGCGGTACAGCAATAAGGGCAGCCCTAAGTTCCCGGTTGGCTTTGGAGCATGAGGTGTCAAACCACCTAGGATTACTGGTATTATGGGCTAGGACAGGCTTAGAAATTTCAATTTTTATGGCCTTACAAAGCTCACTATATGAGTTAACGATATCAGGCCTGGGGCCAGATGTTGATAGGCAAGTCGGGGCCAGAGTGGGATGTTTTTTAATGACTCTGGCCAAAACACCCTGGTTGTCTATCCCCTTCCAAACCACCCTTAGCCTGTCAGTCGATGCGGTTAAGTTTTTAGCCCCAATTTCTATTCTCTTTAAGCCTGGGCGTAGTTCGCGTAGCCGCACTCCGCGAGCTACGCGAAGATGCACTTGCACTCCGCGAACTACGCATAGCTCCGCGAGCATGCGTAGTAGCTTGCTTGACCCCTTCGCAAGCCATTTTTCGTCTTCGGGAGCGCCGTGGAACTCTGGAACCTGCTCGACACCACATCTCCAGACGTCGCCTTCCTCACGGGAACATGGATGAACGCCTACTCAGCGCCCGACATCGCCGTCGCCGTCCTGGACGGATTCAAGATCACCCGGAGAGACCGCGTCAACGAGACAGGAGGAGGCATCGCCATCGTCCACAAGAACACCATCCGCATCACGACCAACTCAGACGACACCCTCACAGCCGCTTAACATCTTCACTTCCAGATACACACCGACCCCAAGACCACACTCAGAGGCACCCTCATCTACAGACCCCCAGGACCTCGCACACAATTCAGCGAAGACATCACAGACTTCATCAGCCCGCACGCCCTCGCCTCCGCTGACTACATCCTCCTAGAGGACCTCAACTTCCACCTGGAGAACAACAACAACAACACCACCACCACCCTGCTGGACAACCTCGCCAACCTCGGACTCATGCAACTGGTGAACACCCCCACCCACTATGCCGGACACACGCTTGACCCAGTCTTCTCCTCCAGCAAGTACATCTCCTTCAGCGACTCCACCGGACTTCACGGGACAGACCACAGCTGCGTCCACTTCAGCTTCAGAAAGACCACGACTCACCACCACCCGCAACAGGTTCCCCGCAGGAACTGGAACAAGATCTCCACCGACCAGCTCACCACTTCACTGAGCCAGAACCCGCCCGCCAGCTCAACGGACCCCAACCAAGCAGCCAACAACCTCACACAGTGGATCACCAATTGCGCTCGCCCAACCAGCCTCGACCACTCGCAGTCCGGCTTCCGCGTCAACCACAGCTCCGAGACCGCCCTCATCGCAGCCACTGACGACATCCGAGCCCTGCTCGACAACTGGGAAACAGTGGCCCTCATCCTCCTGGACCTCTCCGCAGCATTCGATACGGTCTGCCACCGCACCCTAGTGCAGCGCCTCAGCAACATCGGAATCCAAGAGAAGGCACTGGAATGGATCATCTTTTTCTCACCGGACGAACCCAGAGAGTCCGCCTCCCCCATACAGATCCAAGGCCACCGAAGTCATATGCGGCGTACCACAAGGATCATCACTCAGCCCCACCCTCTTCAACGTCTACATGAGCCCCCTCGCAGCCATCGTACGCCAACACAACCTCAACATCATCTCCTACGCCGACGACACCCAGCTGATCCTCTCCCTCACCAACGACCCAGGAACCGCCAGAACCAACCTACACAAAGGGATGAAAGACGTAGTCGAGTGGATGAGGAACAGCCGCCTGAAACTGAACTCAGACAAGACGGAAGTCCTCATCCTTGGATCATCACCCTCCGCCTGGGACGACTCCTGGTGGCCCCCTGCCCTGGGCAGTGCACCCAAACCAACGGACCACGCACGCAACCTGGGCTTCATCCTGGACTCCTCCCTCTCGATGACCAGACAAGTCAACGCCGAATCATCATCATGCTTCAACATCCTATGCATGCTCCGAAAGATCTTCCCATGGCTCGCCACCGAAACCAGGAAGACGGTCACAGAGCCACTCGTCACCAGCCGACTGGACTACGGAAACACCCTCTATACCGGAAGCACAGCCAAACTCCAGAAAAGACTCTAACACATCCAGAACGCCTCCGCACGACTCATCTTGGACATCCCCCGACACAGCCACATCTCCAGACACCTGAGAGACCTTCACTGGCTCCCCGTCAGCAAGAGAATCACGTTCCAACTCCTCACCCACGCACACAAGGCCCTCCATGACCTGGGCCCCAGGTACCTCAACAACCGCCTGACCTTCTACACTCCCACCCGCCAGCTACGATCGACCAGCCACGCCCTCGCCGCATTGCCACGCATCCGAAGATCCACCATGGGAGGAAGATCCTTCTCCTACCTGGCAGCCAAGACTTGGAACTCCCTCTCCATCCACCTCTGCCTGACCCAAGACCACCTCTGCTTCAGGAAGCAACTCAAGACATGGCTGTTCGAGCAGTAGCGGACCCCCCTCCCCCAAGTGCCTTGAGACCCTCTGGGTGAGTAGCGCGCTATACAAATATCCTGATTGATTGATTGATTGCCTGCATGCTCGGGATGTGTAGCGCGCGAAGTTACCCATGAGGTTTGTCCCGCCCGCTCGCGTCCCCTTATTTCCGGTCACTACTAACGTGTTCGCGAGTTATTCTGTGCCATATTGCAGTTTCTGCGTGTTCGGCAACTCGATCTTACCGACAAGCATCCTCGCGCACGCGAAAATGCTATTGAGCGCGCGAGAACTACGCTACGCAGCAGTTTGCGGAGTATTCGACAACTTCGCGTTCTCCGCGGAGCGCGGAGTTGCCGAAACTCCGCAAACTCCGCGAACGGAGCGTAGTTCTTCGCCCAGGGTTAATTCTCTTCCCTAGGTTTTTAATTGATTTGAGACAAATTAAAATTGGGTAATGATCGCTATACGTGGTCCTAATAACCTCAGATTTTAATAAAAGGTCCTCGAGGTGAGAGGAAATGGAAACGTAATCTATGGTTGTTGAGCTCCCACGCCCAATATAGGTGGGGACAGGTACGTTATCTACATCGGTATCTAATTTTTCCATTGCATCAACTAAATCACGTGTAGCTAGCAGGTTTAATAATTCCTCTCCTCTCTTGCAGGGTGGGGTTCTAAGGTGAATATGTGCATTGAAATCACCTCCTATGCAAATGCCATCAAATCTGCCATATTTTTGGCCATCCCCTACGTCATCAATAAAATTAAACAATTTTAGAAAATTGGTGTTGGGGTGGGTTGTAAAGTCATTATTATAAAAGTTAATGAGACATAACTTTAACCTGCCAATATATTTCAACGCCATAAAATTATTGTTATTTGTCAGCAGTGGTTCAGTTTTAGCTCCAGCAATGATTTTGACCCAGATGGATACCCCCCCCCCCCACTGGCACGACCAATGCGAGGAGAAGGGACAATCAGATTTTGGCAGCTGTAGCCTTCGAGGAGTAGAGGGCTCGTGCACCAGGTTTCCTGCAACATTAGAAAATCAAAGCTGGTAACCCAATCAGTCCAGGACTTTATTTTCATTTTAGCGCTAAGGCCTGCAATATTCGAACTCAGGATGGTTAAATCATCTGAGGGTGTGATGGAAATGTGGCCCTGTGGACCTATTATGGAATCGAATGACGCCATGCGCCTGCCGGGTGAGTTGGGCAGTGATGCAATGAGGCAAGTGGACAGATTTCCTGCAATGACATGCTTATTAATAAGATCACTGGTGGCAATGTTAGGTAAGAGGCCTAATGGTCAGTCCAAACTACATGTTTCTGTTAATTCAGTGTATCTATTAAAAAGTGGAAAGGGCGGTGGGGCTGGACAAAATTGCCTTGGAGGAGGCCTATAAAAGTAACCCAAGGGCAGGGGAGTAACAACAGTAGATGGGCCCGGATAAATGCTATTGTGATTGAGTTTGTATTTAACAGTACCAGGGTACCTGAAATTTACAACAATGCAGTCCCCATTAAAATCTTTATGTAGGGGACCAACCCAACTCACTCGGCGGGCAGACAGAATTTCATTTGAGATGTTGTGACCTACCCCCCTGTGCTTGGTCAGCCAGTCAATGCACTTATTGTTCAGCTGTACCCAAGACTCACCTTGTCCATCCCTAAGGGGTGGTACGCCTGCCAGTTCTAGAACATATGGGCAGGCGTCAGGTGGTAAATGGAGGGCGGGTTCCTGGAGTTTTGTAGGTCTGCTAGTGGCTGGTTGTCCCTTGCTGGCATCACTACTACTTTGGGCCACAGGTTTTGCCGTGGTTATAGTGGGGCCTTCCTTCCGTGTGCTATTGACTACAGTAATGGTGTGAGAAGGAACAACTGCTGCGGGAGGAGTGGGCTTGGCTTTCGTGGCATGTTTAGTTTGTTCTGTGTTGTTACGTCTAGCTGTGGTGTTAGCTGTTGGAGTACTGCTGGTAGGTTTGGGCCCACCCTTTAAACTGCTGCTGGTGCTAGGCCCACCAGACAGGATAGCCTTACTAACAGACTCTAGGTCCTTCAAAAGACGATCACCCCTCATCTGATCAAGGTTGATCGCCCCCTTCCTTTTTACCTCTTCTTTTTTAACTAGATTTTCTAGTTTATCTAATCTTTTAACCCCTTCCATGCTGGTGACGAACCCCAGCCGTCATGCACTAAAGTGCTCGTGTGCTGATGACGGCTGGGGTTCGTCATGGCCCGCCCCTGTTCGTTTGTTTACCGCACAGGGGCGGAAACATGCCAGCATGGAAGGGGTTAAAAACAGTATTAAATTGTTTGATCAATTGACTTTCTAGTTGCTTAAAGATAGTGTCCACAATTGTCTAGATAAAGTTCCCATTGGGCTTGGATTGGATAATGTTTTCAGTTAAAAATTCAGTCTGTGTGCCCAAAGAGTTATGGTCATCGATGAGAGGGGTTGTGGGGGCAGCAATCTCAACAGGTAATGGGATTTCAGTATTAACAGGGATGCCCTCGGATTGATGCTATTTCCCTCTGGTCCACATACTCTGGGTGGTTGATTGATTCTTGTTGCGGGTAGGTTGTTTCCTTTTATTTACTGTAGATTTTAGAGGACCTCTTTTCCTTTTACCGCCACCAGTTTTGTTGCTCGGAGACGGGGATGCAATGACAGACTGACAACACAGTCAGGCTGGGAATCGATGGTTATGACAGGGCTACCGCCCCCAGGCAACAATTCCAACAAAGGTACCTGAGTAGTGGGTTTCAAGATGGTGATTACTGGTGATAGCGGTAGGTTGTTAGATGGACTTACTTGAGGTGACTGCAGGTGACTAGTGCTGCAGCCCAATGACATCCTCCTTTCAGTATTAGCAATTTTCTCCTGGACCATATTAAGGGCATTTTCCAGTAAGCATTCAAAGGAGGAGGGTGGGGCAGAGGGGCTTACAGGGGCAGCGGTTGTGGTGATGGTATTACGTTTCCCCATAGTCACTTTTCCCCGGCTCACCTCTTATGGCAGCACTTAGAGGGATGGCCCGCCCGTCCTCTGTTGTCCTCAGAGGGCCTAAGAGGGCCCACCCTTTGACCGGGCTTTGCCCGGCGCCGCCCGCGCGCGTCCACGCCACGGAGGGAGCGTCTCTGTTAAGTAGCGCCTCCGGGCGCGCTGTGAGCAGGAAACAAGAAGTGGCCGCAAGGCTCCCCGGGAGCTGTAGTCTCCAGCCGCAGAATGGCGGTGCTGCTGCTGCGGCGAGACTACAGCGTGTGGGGACCAGGAGCGAGTGCTCGTGCTGCAGGTAGCATCTCCGTGTGTGGCTCCGTTAGATTTTACCCCCGCTCCACCAAGGGAGCGTCTCTGTTAAGTAGCGCCTCTGGGCGCGCTCTCTCTCTTCATGGCTCAGCTCTTTCTCCAGATCGTACAGCGTTTCCTCTTCAGGCTCCTGACTGCATTCATGGAAGATCTCCGGTTCTTCGTCTTCTTCTCCGGGATCAGGCTGCCCCTCAGACGTCGGAGGTGTCCTTCTGTCTCCAACTTCTGGAGGCGCTTGCTCCTCAGACGCCGGTGTTTTCTCACCTACAGTACCTAAAAACTAACCCCAACCCCCTGAGCCCAAAAAACTACCCTGACCCCCAAGCACTAACAGGTAACCCAACTCCCCAAGCCCTAAAACCCAGCCTGCCCCTAAGTCCTGAAAACTACCTCGAGCCGTAAAAATGTCCCCGAATCCCCAGACCTAAAAACGACTCCGAGCCCTAAAAGCTACCCCGCCTCCCTGAGACCTAACAACTAACTTGACGCCCCTGAGCCCTAACAATTACTTCAACCCCACCCACTTTAAAAATGACCCCAATCCCCCACCCCCTAAAAATGACCCCAAACTCCATGAGGCCTAAAAATTACGCTGAGCCCTAAAAACTCCCCCGAACCCAGCTCTAGAAACTACCCCAAACCCTTAAAAATGCCCTCCCACCCCTCCAAAACCTAGTCATAATTTCCTCACTGCGTCTTCTCCCAATCCTGTTTCTGGGGGCACCCATTCCAGCGTGTAGACTGCACATTTGCCTTAACCACACATTTGCTTGGGTAATGCATTGCATGGTTAAGGTCAGTGTGGTCCCACTTATGGGGAAACGTCACACATGGCTTTGCCCAAGCTGTAAAGGCTGTTTCCTCTCTGCTTCACTACCCTAGGAGAGTGAAACGTTACAATGGCGTGCTTGGTTCTCAATAAGTAGAATTGTGGACCTATCCCTTTTTCAGGCCACACAACTAGCACCCCAATTTCCTAAAATACCCAGGCAAAAAAAATATTTCTTGTTTGTAGCCCAGGCTCCTACTGATGCCCATTTAAAAAAATCAACAAGGTCAATAGGTCTGACTTTGACTGCTGACCTTTTTCCATTACCTTTGCTTGTGTAGGAGCTGTTTGTTTAAAACCTTATCACAAAAACAATTTTGAAAAATGACTGTCTTTGTCTGTCCATACATGGGTATGGGTTGACACAAATTTTCTAAATGTTTTTTGTAATAAAGTTTTACAAAATGCATATAAATAGGCACTTATCTCTGCTCGTACAGGTGCAGCGATGGCTATTTACTGATACCTTTTGTCATTACATTTTATAGACACAATTTAAAAAGAGATGAAAATAAACATTTGCATTTCATAGAAGGCACTGAGCTCTGGATTTAGAGATCAGTCAGGGTGCCTGACTGCATTATAGAAACCTCACATAATTTAACAAGACCTAGGGGCAGATGTATCAAGATTCCATTTTGCGAGTCCGTAATTGCAATTTTTAGCGAATCGCAATTTCGGAATCGCAAAACGGGATGTATGAAGAATTCTGCGAGAAAAGTGCGATTCCTTAAAATTCGCAGAATTTTTTGTGATAATTTTGCAATTTCTGAATTAGCGAATTTTGCAATTTAAGAAATCGCAAAAACGGGAATCATGCAATTCAGGAACAGCCTGATGACATCACAACCCGGAAGTTCAAGTGATTTCTTGCACCTACTACCCAGAGCCACACCCAGTGGCAGTTGGAAGAGTGTGCTGAGGCAGAGCAGACCTGTTTGGAGAGCAATGGAGTCACAGAAGGCACAGGAGGAAATGGCATTGGAAAAGAGGAAAAGAAAGCAGAAGTTTTCTGAAAAGGAGCAAGAAGTGCTTATTGAAGAAATGGTGTGTAACCATGAGGACCTGTTTGGTAAAAAAGTACTGAAAGTTCCTGACTCCAGGAAAAGGAAAATCTGGATGGAGATCCAGGAAAAAGTTAACTCTGTAGGAGTCACCACTCGCTCCATTGAAGAAATTTAAAAAAGGTGGTACGATATGAGACTCAGATCTAAAGAGAGACTTGCTGAAAGAATCAAAGAGGCAAACAAAACAGGTGGTGGAACTTCTGCTGTGGACCAACCAACACCCCATGAGGAACTGATAGAACCCACCCTGTTACCTGAGAGTGTGAGTGGAGTGGCTACCATTGATAGATCTGAACCCACAGCAACTACACAAGATAAGATGAATGCAAATTGCATCCATGTATATGTGTAAATAATGTGTGTGTGTGCTGTGCAGAAACTCATAGTCAAATAAATAGTAGTCCACTTACACTGTAAAACCAGAAGTGAGCAATGCATAATGGAAGTTGTAGTCCTATTGAGACAGTAACACTCATCATCATAGTAACTCATGTTATTTTGCCAAGTAGTACTTAGGCATGCTAAAGCAGTGTAGTACAAGTTGTAGTCTGCAACAAAATCATTTAATTTAAAAAAAACACAAATTCATATTTGACAATCTACATCCACAGAACATACAAGAGACTCCAGGCCAGAAAATGTGTTTGAAAATTCTCCTCCTTATGTGACGTCTGAAAATGAAGAGGAAGTCACTGATGCCCCTGTACAAAATTTGAACATACACAGGAAGCACAGACGTGTTGCACCTCTGGAACCAATGGGAGTGGAAGAAAATTCTGAAGTTGAATCAGTCCCCAATGAGACCGTTACAGTGTCCTCTCAGGACTCACAACAGTAATCCCAAACTCCAAGGAAGGCACGCTCATTCCGTCTGGAGGCATGTGGGAGCAACAGAGGACAAAGTGAAGGAGGCACAGTGTTCGCAGGCCTTGAGCAGGACATGCTTCAAGTGCAGCGCCTGCAACTCAAGGCACTCAGATCAATAAATAGGCAGCTACTTAAATCTAACAAAAATCAGGAAAGCATGGCTGCTTCAATTGACAAACTCTGCTTGCACTTATTAAAACTGAAAAAGCACGTAACAGGGCTGCACAGGCTGCGCAAGTCAGAATGCATACATACACCAAGGCCATCAACAGGCTATGTGCAGTCACAAGCAACTTCACAAGGCGCAGCATCAACTTGCAGCGAGAATTAAGTGACTGCACACGTCAAATGGCAAAGAGTGTGGACAAAATGACATCGGTCTTGGAAAGCATGCAAACCACCAACTCAGGTGCAAGCGCTCTCCTATGCTCTGGAGAAAGTGAGGACAGCTCCAGTAGGAGTAGCAGAAATCCTACCCCAACTAACGTAATGGGCAAACGCAGAAGTGGAAGGCGTTCCACTACCGGACCTGAGCAAGAGGCCATGCCTTCACAGTAGCAACATGCTACCAGCCGCCTGCACAAAAAATTACTTTGTTATTAATAACCTATGCAGCAGAAATGCATTGAGAAAAATGTTTCCACTTATGGTTATTTCATTTCACAAAAATGTAAAGAAATGTTTCAAACATATAGGTCTACAGTTTGCATGTTGTGAATTAAAAGAACAATTGCAAACTTGAATTAGTGTTTAGTTTTATTCTTACCTAAAAATAATTTCGTGTAATCTCTGTCCTTCTTTGACGGCCAGCCATGGCTCCTACTCCTGCCACTGCCATACTTGGTGGAGGGTTATCATCATCATCAGATGAGTCAGGGTCACACACTTCAATTTCTGTGCCTTTGCGAATTGCCATGGTATGCAGCATTGCACATGCTGTCACAATTTTGCAACATGTCTCTGGATTGTATTGCAATGCACCTCCACTTTTGTGTATGCATCTGAAACGGCTTTTCAATATTCCAAAAGTACGTTCAATTACCCCACGTGTGGACCGGTGTGCCCTGTTGTACCGTCTTTCACTTGCATTTGCAGGATTTAAGTATGGGGTAAGTATGAAATCACGCACTGCGTAGGCACTATCACCTGCAAGTAAGAGAGAAAAAAGTAACTGTATGTTCCATTTCATTTTGATGGATGGATGTATGGATGTATGCATGAGTGTTACTCACCTAGCAGGTATCCATCTACAAACTGACCAGCACTAAGACGTCTATGATTTGCGCTATGTCTGAAGATGAAAGAGTCACGTGTACTCCCAGGAAACGTTGCTACAATGTCATTGATAATGTTTTTGGCATTGCATATGATCTGGATGTTTAGCGAGTGGTAGCTTTTTCTATTCCGGAATACATATTCTATGGCTGCAGGTGGAGTGATGGCAATATGGGTTCCGTCAATGCATCCAATCACATCTGGAAATCTTGCAATTTGATAGAAATCCAACTTTGTTTCCTGTATGGCTTGTTGTGTATTTGAGAAATATATATGATGGTGTAGTCTCCTTAGCATTGCGTCCAGGAACACATGAAAAAAACGTGATATGGCACTCTGTGACACTCCACCAACCTCTGCAATTACAGTTTGAAAAGAGCCAGAAGCCAAAAGGTGCAGTGAGCACAATACCTGCACACCTGCACATGTGTTGGTATTGATTGTGTTCTGCCTTTTGGATGTGCCAATAAAGGTTCCAATTCATTTATCAGGTCAAGAATGGTGTGAGGATGTAGCTTGTATTTTTCATAGATCTCCTCCTGAGTCTGCTGGAAGAGCGTAATGCGTATCCTGAAGATTCTCTCCTGTCTTTGTCTTCTCTGGGCAAGAGCTTGAATGCGTAGCCTCCTGGCAATCAGGTACAGTCCTGCCATTTTGAAAAGTAATGGGAATGCATTCTGGGAGCCTTTTTATATATTTTTTTTACCACCTGCTTTTACTTGGTGTTAATAGCGATTTCTGAAATTGCGATTTTTGAGAAATCGCTATTTGCAATATTTCCATACATATTGATGCGATTTCTTTTTAAAAAAAATATTTTTATTGAAGTTTTTTTCCCCTTTTTTCCCCCCCAAAATGAGAGCAGGGCACAATAACATTCATTACAATACAAAAACATAAATAAGTATTGGGATTATACAGAGTATTATGATCATAAAGTAATATCAATTCATATATGGTTTTCTCAAAACAAATCATATATTCCAAATATACACAGACTTCTATATACTAAATTCTCAATTTCGGACCCCCCCCTGATGATCACTAATCGGGACCCTGTTTCCAGTGGACGAGCGGCTCCCATATTGCTAAGCCTAGTTTCTTACCGTTTCTCCCCCTTCTCGCATAGATAGCTGATTCTAGCTTTTGGATAGATAATAACTTCCCCAGCCATTGATGATAGGTTGGAGGGTTAGGATCCAACCATGCCGAGGCGACTAAGAGTCTGAGGATAGCTGTAGCTACGAATAGAAACTTTTCATTACCCACATAAGTCTCAGGATTGACTCCTAATAGCATGACAGCTGGACTTAGTTCTATTGTTGTTGATAGTACATTCTGTAAAAACTGCTCAATATCCCGTTTTATATTATTCAGATGTGGGCAGAGTGAAAAAATATGTGTTAGATCCGCCCCCAGACTCCCACATCTAAAACAGGTGGTTCCCGTAGTACCCCCCCAGTGAGCAATTTTTCCAGGAGTGTAGTAGAGATGGAATAAAGTCTTATAATGTTGAGCCTGTAATGAAGATGAACACAACAATTTCCTTCCCAACTCTAGTGATTCTGAAAAAATATCCCAACTTATATCCAAATCTACAGACCACCTATTTATCCATTTCTCCATATCATCTTTCTTTAACGCTGTCATTTCACAGTAGAACCTCTTTATAGTACAATCCGAGCCTGTTTCTATAATATCCAACAGTATATTTCTATTGAACCCAATAGGTCCTCCTTTCCTGTTTATTAGGCAACTCCTTATTTGAAGATACTTAAAAAAATGTTTTGTATCTAGGGTATATCGATCCTGTAGCTCAACAAATTGTAAAATACCTTGGGGGCCCAGAATATCTCCAATCTTTCTTATCCCACGCGACTCCCAGTCTTGGAATACAGCTCCCGAAAAAACCATACCCGAAAGTGAGGGGTTATTTTTAAGTCTAGTGTAAAAATTATATTTCCCAAATCCAATCTTTTTAGCTATTCCCTTCCAAACATTATGAGCAGCCATTAGAATCTTGAACCGTGTTCGTTTATAGTCACTTTCCTCCGTAAATCTTAAAAATATATTTTCCGCATTTTTACCTAGAGTCAAACCATAAATTGCAAGTGATCCTGCTTTATCCCAGTCATCTGTATCAGCCCCCCCTACCAATCCCAACATATTTTGGAATGCGGCGGCCCAATAATACACTTTTAGGTCTGGTAGGGACCAGCCACCACGTTCCCGTGGTAGAGACATATACCTCAGTGCTCTGCGCGTCTTACCCTTAGCCCATACGAAGCAATTGATCATTTGTTCACATATATTAAACCACTTGTTTTCAAATAAGAGTGGTATAGCCCTAAATATATACAAAAATTTTGGCAATATCATCATTTTAATAATATTAACCCGGCCCACTAGCGATAAGTGTAAATTTTCGTACCGATCCAAATCCTTCTTTACTTTGCTAATTATTGGGGCAATGTTATTTTCCACCAAATTGTTTAAATCAGCTATTATTTTAATTCCAAGGTAAGTCCCTGCCTGTACCACACGATTATCATCACACGGAGTCATCGAGTTTTTAATTATCTGAGTCTTGGAGACATTTAGGGCATACCCGGATACACGACCGAATCTGCGGGCCTCTTCTTCTATATGCACAGTTGCCTCTGTGGGGTTTGGTGTTATCGCCGCCACATCATCAGCATAAGCCAAAATCTTACATGGTCCCAGTAATGTCGGCAATGGAGTTATTTCTGGACAGAACTCTAATTTGCGGATCAGTGGATCCATATACATGGCAAAAAGTAATGGGGAGCATGGGCACCCCTGCCGTGTGCCCCTTTTAATAGAGAATTGGCCAGTAGTCCCCCCGTTGACTCTTAGGGCCGCGACCGGTTCTTTATATAGGGTTTGAAGTGCTTTAATAAACCCACCCCTAAAGCCAACTCTAGCCAACGTGTACCACAAATAGTCCCAGGAGACCCGATCAAACGCCTTTTCAGCGTCCAAAAGAATAACTGCCATCGGGTCCCCTCTGACTTCGGCGGCATCCAATAGTGTTATTACCTTCCTAGTATGATGAGTTGTTCCTCTACCAGGAATAAAGCCATGTTGGGTGTGATAAACTAGTGAGCTGATTACTTCTGCAAATCTCATTGCCAATATTTTAGAATATATTTTAGTATCGTTATTCATTAATGTAATGGGGCGATAAGACCCAGGCTCCTCCTCCGGCTTGCCCTTCTTAAGAATCAGTACGATGTCTGCACCCCCCCATGACTTTGGTGTAGACTGCCCAAGCTGTGCAGATTGAAACACTCTAGTTAACTCTTGTGCAAGTACCACCCAGAAAGTTTTATAAAATTCTAGAGGTATCTGATCGGGGCCGGCAGCCTTACCAGAGGGGAGTTTGCCCATGGCTTCTTTGACCTCTTCCATTTCTAACTGGGTTTCTAATCTATCTGCATCTTCGTCTGTTACCGTCTCATTTGGTATATTCTCCAAATAGTCACTAATCTCTTCACTACTACAAGGATATTGATGGTCATAGAGGGTCTGGTAAAATTTCCTGAATACTTCCCTAATTTCTTCAGGACCAGTTTGTATATTACCATTTTCATCTCTAATTTGTCTCACCGTGCCCGCTGCCGCTATCTGCCTAGTACGCATGGCCAGAACATGCCCAACTTTTTCATTATATTCGTAACATCTTTCCCTACGGATTGTATAGTGTACTGCCGCTTTTTTTGCCAAATCCCCTTCCGCCTCACTTTTGGCTTTTAGTAAATCTATCAGATATTGTTCTACTGGGTCACCTCTAATAAGGCAGTTATCGACTTGCTCTTCTGCTTCTGAGACGGCTCTCTCTAATTCCCTTTGTAATATCCCTTCCATTTTGCGTTTGTGAAAACTGTAACTACATGTTTCTCCACGGACGCCTGCCTTGAAAGCATCCCATATAACTCCCTCCGGTGCCGTTCCTTTATTATAGTAGAAGAAGTCAGTGATCCATTTTGACATATGTAATACATAATCCTCTTCTAAAAGAAGTTTTCTTTCAAAAGTCCATACCCGATTAGATCTTTTTCCTCCCTCTACCTTTAGATCCAGAATTAACGGATTGTGGTCACTTAGAATTCTTGGCAATCTATCAATATTGACCCTTGACATTAAATTACTAGAAATTAAAAAATAATCGAGCCTAACACAAACTTGGTGTGGTGCAGAATAATAAGTATATCCTTTCTGTTGTGGTCTAGTAATACCCCAAACATCATTCAAATTGTTACTACACAGGAGGTCAACAAGTGCCTTATGGACTCTTTTCTTACGGCCTTTATAGCTTCCATTTTGACCAGTTCCTAACCCATCAGCCCCGTTAATATTAAGATCTCCTCCTATAATAATCTGTGGGGGCCAAGCAGCTAACTCAGAATCTATAAACTGTAGCACCTCCGGGTCGTCCTGTGTAGATCCATAAATGGACACCATCGTCGTCCAAACCCCATCTATCTCAATCTCTACCATGGCCCATCTTCCCCACTTGTCCTCTAATTTTTTTCCTATTCTCCAGTTTTTACTCCTTGACAGAATAGCGACTCCTCTATTTTTAGCCCCTTGTTTGGAACTAACTATGAGTTGGAATCCCATCTGGTTCAAGAAGGACTCTTGGGTACTCATTATATGCGTTTCTTGCAGGAAAATGAAGTCCACATTCATCTGGCGTAATCGTACTCCTATCTTATGTCTCTTTTGAACATCGTTTAAACCGCACACATTCCATGTTACAAACCTAAGTATCATTACTAATTTTCACAAAACTTTTGACTGCCTGATCACTTGACATTATCTTGACATACTTTATCTTCAATTCGCCTAAAACACTCAATACATGCATCTTAGAATTGATAATCTCTTCCTTGACATCATGCCACTGAAACACTTTTTCCATCACACGCCCATCATTGCCTCTACAAGTTACAATATCCTTGTGCCCTGCCCCTAAGTTCTCCCTCCCCCACCCCAGACACCCCACCCTCGTGATCCCTCCCCCCCTACAGGCAAATAGGTCCATAAGACCTATGTCTGGCTGACGTTTGCCACTGGGTTGTCTCACCCTCCCCTCCCTGATTTTCCTTTAACTATATACATTGCTCAGAATGCTCACTGGCATAGACATATACCCAATCATTTTGTTACTGCTTTTCCCTTTTCCTTTCCCCCCCCCGCCGTGATTCATAACTTTTAGCAGTAATTTCAGAATTTTACACTTTTTTTTTTTGTTTTTTGTTTTTTTAGCAATCAGGCTGCTCCTGATGTCTCATTTTCTCATTTTCCTTTTTATACTTATTGCTTAGCAGAATATACTACTTTTTACTTTTTACGAGGTATATTTTGGACAGGTCCAACTTGTGTATCTTGAACCTCCAAAGATCCACGTGTAGGCTTTTGACGACCTCTATTCTCTCTCAAGTAAGAAAGATATTCCTGCGCCATAATTTCAGAATGGAAAACTCTAAAGCTACCCTCAAAGCCAACTTTCAGACGTGCCGGAAATAAAAGATAAGCCTCATAGCCTATATTATGGAACGGAATAATAAGCTGTCTCATCCGCCACCTTCTTTCCACGGTGGCGTGACAAAAATCGGGGCGGGTGAAAAACTCAATTCCCTTATAAGAGCGTTTAGCCTGTGGTTTTGCCTTATTGATTAATTCTTCGCGCAGAAGAAAGTTACCAACATAGATCAATATCGCCCGTGGCTTGCCCTGCAAATTCTTTCGTGTCAACGGAAATCGGTGCGCTCTTTGAATCTCATGTTCCCAATCCCATGAGACCAACTCAGGGAATGCGCCTTTCAACAAATCAATAACAAATGTTCTAACATCCCCCGCCTCTTTCCCCTCTTCAATTCCAATTAATCTGATATTATTTCGCCTTTGTCTGTTTTCGAAGTCCTCTAGCTTCCAGAGCATATCTGCAGTTGTCTTGTCTTTATCATCACCAGCATCTTTCATCTTAACGAAGTCGTCTTCCAGTTTGCTTGTTCTGACCTCAAGCTCGGATACTCTCCCGACCATGTCCTCGTACATTTTGTTGACCTTTTGCAGAGAGGATTGTATCTTTCTATTTGCACGCCTGGCCCTTCTACTTGATCTGTGACTCTCAGCGCGTGCCTCAGTTTGGATTTGTTTTAGGGTTGCGAACAAAAGTTCAAAATTGGCGGCACCCCTTCCAGGGTCCCCCTCTGCTCCATGAGAGGTAGATTCCTGAGCCCTTATTTCCGTGTTCACAGATGCCCCAGTGTGAGCTATTCCTTGCTCTGCGATGTTATCCCAGATTAGTTTTTTTACAACTGGTTTCACTTGTCTTCTGCGAGGTACTTTTGATTCATTCCTGCGGGTTGGAATGCCTGTTTTCCCCGTGTATGCAGAGTCATTATCTTTTGACTTTCTGAGCTCCTCTCTTAAACTTTTTTTTTAGCTTTGGTCTTGCCAGCCTTTGTACTGTCTCATGTGCCACTGAGTCAGTGTCGCTATCCGAGATGGTCGATACGTTCCCGAGACCGGATATATCAGTTTCTGAACCTGAGCCTACTATGGAATCTGAATCACCCAATTCTGACTCTGCACTAGAGGATTCTGCAGTGCTTGTCTCACTTCCATCTAACTCTTCCTCATCTCCTTCATTGTCTGCTTCATCATTCCCAGTAAAAAAAATGTCTTCACCAGGAGATGCCATAGATGGATCTGGGATGCTTTGCACATGTTCCATGTTGCTAATAGTCATGCTTATATCCACTGACATATTACTACCTAATTTTGATTGATCCAATACCTCATGTGCTTGAATTCGTGTCTCTTTCCTCTTATCCTGCACATCTTGCGTTCCTTCATTGTTTCCACAGAGGGCTAAGATCATGCCTTCACTCTCAAGGCTACCCTCCGCCCCAGAGTCTCTATTATGAAATTGGAGTGGAGGCAGCGCTGATGCATGGTTATTTCCTACCTTCTTTGTTATTGACTCGGTTTCAGGTTCCTGGCCCTTTAAGACCGTAGGCCCGCCCCCTGCTGCAAACACTGAAGAGACAGCCACATCCTCTGCTTCTGTAACCTCACTTCCTGTGGGAGGCGTCGCCAGGCAGCCTGCAAGCTCAGTGTGCAACACGTCCACGTCCACGTTAACTTCTTGATCAGCCGACTCGGAGCTCTGCAACTGCACATGGCCCAGCTTGCTTCCGCACAAAACTGCCAGCGTGGGAATGAAAGACGCCTGCTGCCCAGCTGTTATATCCGACGAGACTGTCACCACCGCTCCAGGTGCAGGTAGGAATGATTCCACTATCGTGGTCTGCCGTAAGGCAGGTTCTCTCCCCAGCGCTTCCAGCAGCTTTGGGTCTGTGGCTCCCTTGCCAGGACCCCTACCAGATCGGGCGCTTTCCGTTTTGGTTGCTTTTGCCAGCTCCCTTTCTTTCAGCTTGCGTGCTTTTGCTTCCTTCGCCTCTTTCGCAGCCTCTCGCCTCATCTGAGCTTTGCTCCTCGACTTTGCTCTCAGGTTAGCAGCTGAAGATCCAGGACCCTCTTCAGAGCCTTCTTCATCGGAGGGGGGTAAATCCCTGCTTTTGTTGTTAATGCGATAGATCTTAGGCGCCATCGCAGCAGAGTAATAAAGACGGCCCGCCTGAAATGTCCTTAAGATTAGAGCTGTAAAGGACTCGAAAATATGTCTTCCTTTTCTCAAACTTCTGTCCTGAGTCAAATCCTTAACAATCGTAGGCCAGTGTATCAAGTTCACAAACATCTCTCGAGTGTTGCTTCAGTACACAGCGGGATACATACGATATAGTACCACCTGAGAACTCTAAGCAATATAAAAATACTAAATGAGCGTTCTTTCCCACTTCATTGAAGCACCATCAGGAGAAAGGTAGAGTGAGGCTTCCCCCTACGGCGTCTCGGCAGCCATCTTGCCTCCGATGCGATTTCTTAACTTGCGATTTTTTCATTGCGAGTTTCGCTAACTTACGGACATGCAAAATTGGAAATCGCAATTTATTCTGCAAAAAAAACACTTCTCGCACACTAAGAATTCGCAAAAAATGTGAATTATTATTCTGCGATGCGATTTCTTTGATACATGCCAATTGCACGTTTTGATGTCGCAAACGCTGCAAAATTGCGATTCGCAGCATTTGCGAAATGCAAAACACTTGATACATCTGCCCCTTAGTATCCCCTTTTTTCCATGCAAGCCCAGCCCCATGTCCCGAGAAGACATTTGGGCTATGTGATGTCAGTTACTTAGATGTCATTCTGGTCAAGGGTATGTGATAGCACCTCCACTTATCCTGGCTCTTTGGTGAAACGATGTCCCTGATATTATGCATCACACACTCCCGTATTCTATGCGAGAATCTCATTCCCTCATTGTCTACCCAGAAACAGATTTGTTTCTAACAACCACTGCTTAAGAACTTAGGGCCATATGTATCAAGAAAAATTGCGATCGCAAACGCCGAAATTCACAGAATTTCGGCGTTTGCAATCATAATATTGCTAAATGGTATGTATGAAGGCAAGTCTGCGTGCAAAATAAGGAATCGCAAAATTCGCGATTCCTTATTTTGCGATTGCATTCAAGGAATCTCAAATTTTGTGATTCCTTAAATGCAAATTAGCAAGCCCCAAAAAAGTGCAATTTGGCATTAAGGAATCGCAAATTACCACCAACTTTAAGTCGGTGGTAATTTGCAATTTCTTTGAAAAATTCACATTTTTGCATTTTTCAAAGTGCAATGTGAAGGACATACAAGTGCACCACATGTGCACCCATGCACAACAGGCTAAAAATGAATTTTTAAAAAATGTAGTATTTAGGTTTGACAAAATAAGCACCCCACCTTAGTCACAGGCCTTTGGCCCACCCACACAAGTGAGGTATAATTTTACTCGGGAGATCAAGGGAAACGCTGGGTGGTAGGACATTTGTGCCGGCAGGGAGATCCCACCCAAAAATGTATGGAAAAGTGGTTTTTTTAACGTAAATTTAAGGTTTGCAGGGATTTATGGGTAGGAAAACATTGGCGGACCCACGCATGCCATACCTCCCTGGACTCCCCCCGGTGTCTAGTTTTCAGAACTGTTTGGGTTTGGTAGTTTCCAAACATGCCCGCCAGCCCCGGGCAAAAAACTCATGGGAACCCCCTTGCAAATCCAAATTGTTTTAAATGAATTAAGTTTTCAATTTGAGAGCGTGCGATTCTTGGGACAATATTGCATGGAAATTGTGACAGACAATTTCAAGTTTGCAGGAGATTGTGGATAAAAAACAACAATAGAATTCACCAGAAAGACATGTCCATATACTCCCATGGTTTAACAATGATATCTAAATTTAGTAAGTTATTTATAGCTATAATGTACACCTTAACAGAGTTACTCAAAAGTCAAACATTCAAGCACGGCTATCTATTCTTCAAAGACACACACATACAGGTTGGATTTGGCACGAGGGCGAGTGATGGTTCAGTAAATAAAATTTTATTAACAAGATATTTCAAAAAAATGAAATGCTCTGTCAATAAATAAATGCATAAAAACCGAACCAGTGACTCGCAACTCGTGAGCTGTAAAGCCACGGCAAGGCACCAACCGTTTTACAGGCCATTCACGCACCTTTCATACCTGATACAAACCAGACCATTGACACCATCCGGAAGGAAAAGCAACACATTACAACAATCACAATAAGGGACAAGGTACACCCTACTTCAGAAAGAGAAAAAAGACAAATATTACTGCACAGCCATCTAATCCGCAAGCACACACACATACTGGTTGGATTTGGCACGAGGGTGAGTGATGATTCAGTACATACAATTGTATTCGCAAGTAATTTCACAAAAATGAAAAACACTGCGTATAATTGAAAGTATGATAAACTGAACCACTGACTCACAGCTCGTGAGCTGTAAAGCCACATCAAGGCACCAACCTCTTTACAGGCCATTCATACACCTTTCGTACGTGTGACACATACAAAACATTCACACCGCCAGCCGCGGACCCATCACATTTCAACACTCACACAAGCAGACAGCGCCTTTCAAGGGCCCATCACTTTCACACGCCCACATTTCAGACACTGCAACTACACAAAATGATGGACTGCGTGGAGTGTCACTCAACTAGCAGTGTGTGTAGTGACCAACAGAAAGTAACTACTCACACACCACCAGCCGAGCGCCAATCCAACCACGCCACCATCCAAGCACAAGACCATGCACACCGCCAGCCAAACACCACTCAGCGCGCATGAACAGCCAAGTACCACTCCACACACACCACCAGCCAAGCACCACTCCACGCACACCGCAAGCCAAGCGCCACTCCACACACACCGCCAGCCAAACACCACTCCGTGCACAGAAAGCCAAGTACCACTCCACGCACACCACCAGCCAAGCGCCACTCCACACACACCACCAGCCAAGCGCCACTCCACAAACACAACACCAGCCAAGCACCACTCCATGCACAGACAGCCAAGTACCACTCCACGCACACCATCCAGCCAAGTGCCACTCCACACACACCGCCAGCCAAGCGCCACTCCACGCACACCACCATCCAAGCAGCAGACCATGCACACCGCCAGCCAAACACCACTCAGCGCACACCGACAGCCAAGTACCACTCCACACACACCACCAGCCAAGCATCACTCCACACAAACCGCTAGCCAAGCGCCACTCCACACCCACCGCCAACCAAACAACACTCCATGCACAGACAGCCAAGTACCACTCCACGCATACCACCAACCAAGCGCCACTCCACACACACCACCAGCCAAGCGCAACTCCAAGCACACCACCATCCAAGCACCAGACCATGCACACCGCCAGCCAAACACCACTTAGTGCACACCGACAGCCAAGTACCACTCCACACACACAACAAGCCAAGCATCACTCCATGCACACCGCAAGCCAGGCGCCACTCCACACACACCACCAGCCAAACAACACTCTGTTCACAGACAGCCAAGTACCACTCCACGCACACCACCAGCCAAGCGCCACTCCACACACACCACCAGCCAAGCGCCACTCCATGCACACCACCAGCCAAGGACAAATCCAAACAAAACACCAGGCAAGCACAAGAGCACGCACACCGCCAACTAAAGACCAGACCACGCACACTGCCAGCCAAGCACCAGTCCACAGACACCGCCAGACACGGACCAGTCCACAGACACTGGCAGCCAAGTGCCAAACCATGCACACCGTCAGACAATGGACACTACACGTAAACCAACATCATACTTTAGTTTAATTTTTAAATAAAAGAGAAACTAAAACAAATTGCAAATTGATACATATCTACTAACTCAACAACTAAATCTAAAAAGACTACCCAAATGCCAACTTTGAAACTGAACAATAAGTTTTAAAGAATAAAGACCAACCAGTTTACTTTACCACTCATGGATGCTCCCAAAAATTATTTTGCGTGTGGTACAATCTAAAACAAGAAGGTACACACAGCCCGTTGTTTGAAGGGCAGTACATACGAACCTCCTTCCGCAAACCTCTTCGCCAACAGACTCTACATCTCCGACTGGGAAAGTCTTTTGAAGTTGTAGGAGGAATTTGATCAGGAAAGTGGCGATCTTTCAATCTGGCAACATCCTCCACCACTCCAACTCTAGGAAAACTTGCCTGTTCCACTAAAACAAGGCTGCCTATTACAGACTCCTGAAACTTTTCAAAAGTCAACTTTGACAGGGGACACAATTTCTGGAACACAACAAAAGCATTAAAGGTTGCCAAGTGGAAAAGATGGATAGCCAACTTCTTGTATCAAATGTAAGCCTTACGAAGAACAGCATACGGTTCCAACCTCTGATCTACTCTGTCAACACCACCCATGTACTTATTGTAGTGCAATATGCACACAGGTTTGCGCACTTCTGCAACCTCACCCCAAACAGTCACCGCTTTAGTGCTTTCATCATGTATTGTAGTCAACATGTAGACATCTCTCCTGTCTGAAAACTTCACAGCTAGAAGCTCCACACAACTCAATGCACTGCACTGTCCCCGATCAAGCTTTCGACAAACAAGTTCTTTTGGGAAACCTTTACGGTTTGAGCAGATTGTGCCACAAGCAACAGTGTCCACTTTGGCCAATTCCCTGAACAACCGCACACCAGTGTAGAAGATATTGACATACAAATGATGGCCTTTGTTAAAAACTCCACTACCAAGTTCCCACACAATTTTCTCAGTCACTCCAAAAGTCGACGGACAACCAGGGGGGTTAATCCTGGATTCTTTACCAGTGTACACCCTGAAATTAGAGACATATCCAGTCTCACTGTCACACAGCATATAAAGCTTAATTCCATAGCGTGCCCTCTTACTAGGAATGTATTGCCGAAAAACCAAGCGGCCCTTGAACCACAGCAAAGACTCATCCACTGCAATTTCTTTCCCAGGATAAAAGATCTCAGGAAATCGATCAACAAAATGATCAAGGACAGGCCGAATCTTGAAAAGACGGTCACAATCAGGGTGATCTCGTGGCAAAGCAGAACTATTGTCAACAAAATGCATCATCCGAAGCAGAAGCAAATACCTATCACGACTCATGACTGTCGGAAATATAGCTGTTGCCATCACGGGACTAGTAGACCAATATGAAGCCATTGTTGGTTTCCTAAGCAAGCCCATCAAAAAAGTTAAACCCAAAAACTTTTTCATCTCCTCCAAATTTGTGGGAGTCCACCGGGTAGCTCTAGCTTGGGACTTAAGGCTCGCACTGTTCACCCTCAAAAAGTTTTCAGCATACAAATTCGTCTGCTCTACAATCTCTGCCAAAAACACATCATCCATAAACAACTTGAAAAAATCAATAGGCAAAAAGTTGTCAGTGTTCACCCTACACCCTGGAACACTAGTAAATTCAGACAATGCCGGCTGCACCATGCCTGGGGCAACCCAGAGGTCAGAACTTTCATCGACAAGTCTTGCAGCCCCAGGCTGCCGCCCAGCTGCCTCTTGTCTCACTACACCAAGTGGAAGTCTACCAGCCCCAGGCTGCCGCCCAGCTGCCTCTCGCTGCACTACACCAACGTGAAGTCTAGCAGCCCCACGCTGCACCCCAGATGCCCCTTGCCGCACTATTGGCACATCAATGTCCTCCTTTACCACAGGCACTTCATCCACACCAAAAAAGCTTCATCCGCACTCAGAGTGTCTTCATCATCAGATGAAGACTTGTGTAGAGAAAACTCAATACCTGAATCTTCACCTCCCACCTCTGGCTCAGAATCAGAGTCAGTCTCTGGACCATGGTCAGAGGAAGAATCAAAAAGCATTCCAACAACTTGCTGAGCGGTAATCCGGCGGCTAGCCATTATCCTTACAAATAAAGGAGTCTGCACAAACAACTCAACAACCCCAACACAGTGCAAAGTAAGTTAAAAAATGTAAGCCTTTATAACAAATATCTAAATTTAGAAAAAATTTACAATTCACTTACAAGAGACAACTACACTCACCAGCACCTACTCTGCAAAGACACAGCAAATAGGCAACGATATCCCACTAGAAAGAAGAAAAAAAAACTTACATCTACAGAAGTACACATCAAAAACAAAAGCAAAACATATTTTACAATCACAAAAAACAGCAAACAAACATACGCGTATTACTAGACACTTTGCAAAATAAATAATTACATTACAATTCAACAAAAAAAGGTCTCTTACCCAAAACATGCAACTACAGAAACAGCAGAACAACAGAACCACCAGTAACGGAACCGCACACTGCAACAATCTAAAGAGAAAATAAAACAATACACATTAGAATAAACAAAAACAACACAGATTACAACAGGCTTTGTCACAGGGTATGTCGCAAATGGGGTGTCTGTCCCCATGGGGGGCAGAATATAAATCATTATAAACGAGGGCCCCCTGGAAGCAACCCTACAGAGGGCAGAGAAGCCAAATAAAGACACGGCAGAACATACTTTTGAAAACAAATGGGCCCAAGGAAGCAACCCTTGGCCAAGGGGTCGCTCCCTATAAAACAAAAACAATCCCTGGAGTCTAGTGGGCTTTTCTATCCCCTCCTGGGTCCAGAAACGGAAAAAAAACAGCCAATCTGCCCCCAGGGGGGCAGAACAGTCTACAATTTTTACATTGCCCCCTGGAAGCGACCCTTGCCCAAGGGGTCGCTTCCTTTATAAATATAATATAATCCCTGGCGTCGTGGCCTTTTCTGCCCCCCCCCCCGGGTCCAGATCACGCGCTAACACAGGTGATCTGCCCCCAGGGGGGGCTGAAAAGTCTATACTAAATTTATATGCCCCTGGAAGCGACCCTTGACCAAGGGGTCGCTTCCTTTGCTAATATAAACACAATCCCTGGTGTCTAGTGGGCTTTTCCGCACCCCCTGGGTCCAGATTCCCCTAAAAAACGGACAGGGGCAGAAAAGTCTAAACTAAAATAATATGCCCCAGGAAGTGACCCTTACCCAAGGGGTCGCTTCCTTTACTAATAAAAACACAATCCCTGGTGTCTAGTGGGCTTTTCTGCCCCCCCTGGGTCCAGATCACGCGCTAACATGGGCTATCTGCCCCCAGGGGGGGCAGAAAAGTCTACACTAAATTTTTATGCCCCTGGAAGCGACCCTTGCCCATAGGGTCGATTCCTTTACTAATACAAACACAATCCCTGGTGTCTAGTGGGCTTTCCTGCCCCCACTGGGACCAGATTCCCGAACAAAAACGGTCGATCTGCCCCCAGGGGTGGCAGAAAAGTCTAAACAAATAAAAAATGCCCTAGGAAGCGACCCTTACTCAATGGGTCGCTTCCTTTTATCAAATCAAATAATCCCTGGTGTCCAGTGGGCTTTTCTGCCCTCCCTGGGTCCAGATTGCTCGCTAAATCGAGCGTGGTAGCTAATTGTGCCCCTAGAAGCGACCCTTGCCCAAGGGGTCGCTTCCTTTTCTGAAAAAAAACGTCCCTGGTGTCTAGTGGGGCATTCCTGGTGCAGGATTAAGATGCTGTGCGCGATCCTGAACCAGGAATGCCCTGCATTGGGACATCAGGGGAGAGGAAACAGTGTTTCCTCCCCCCTGATGCCTCACGGCACAGAGAAATGGCCCCCACGCCCCACCGGAGAGCAGGAAACAGACCTACCTGCTCTACGCGCTGGAAGCAAATGGCTTCCAGCTCGTCTAGCACTTCCTGATGAAGTCGGCGCGCGCAACAGTGCGCTGATGTCACCAGGAAGTGCGGGTGTGGGCGGGGGGCAGCAGAAAGTCTTCCGCTGCCACCCCCACTACTGCCACCACGATCGAGGGCTGTACTGATGACGGAGTGGTTCCGTCATCAGCACAGCCCAACCGATGCTGATGACGGAACCGCTACGTCATCAGCATCGAAGGTGTTAATTGCGAATCGCAATTTGAGATTTGCAATTAAGGAATATGTAGGATTCGTAAAATATATTGCAAATCCTACATACATTGCATTTTGCGATTTTCAAATAGCGATTCGCAAGAAATTGCTATTTAAGAATCGCAAAAGAGGATTTTGATACATATGGCCCTTACTCACGCTACTAAAAAGAACAGACTTTGCTACCTTTGCAAACTCCAATAGAGGAAACAAGAGAGAACAAACTGTCTTTTCCTTTATTTCTCTTCAAAGGTAGAAGCTGATTCAGTTAACATATATCAAATGTTGTGTTATATTGATTTGTATAGCGCACTAATAACACAAGAGTGTACCAGGTGCATGGGCGAGTGTGTAGGTATGTGGTCTCCCAGGTGCTTTTACGAAGAAACAGGTCTTCAGCTTCTTGCAGAACTCAAGAAGTGAGGAGGAGGCTCAGATGTGTTGAAGGAGGTTGTTCTATAACTTGGGTGTGATGTACGAGAATGATCAACCTCCCGCTGTGCTTTAGCAGATGCAGTGACTGTGTGCGAGTGAGAGTGAGGCACAGTGTAGGTGTCTGGTGGATTGTTAAAAGTGTATGCGGCTATTCAGGTATTCTGTTCCTGTGTTGTGTAGGGCTTTGTATGTGTAGGTGCAAAGTCTGAATTGCTGTGTGATTGCACCACCCTTATTAGATTAAAGCATCATAGCAATGTCAAGGGTGAAAGTGCACTACTCACATAAGAGGGGAGAGGGTCAAAAAACAAATACAACTCCACCACCCCGTACCCCCTAAGGCAATATGTAAACACAAGAAGGGGTGGGGAGACTAAAATTGTAATGCATGTGCACCAACACGAGACAAAACAAATCCGTTTTGAAAACTGCCCTCACTCACACACAAAAGTGTGTGACATGCTTCATCATCGGGTCTGCTTACAAAACGCCCTGGCGTAGCCACGCTCAGGGCGGAGCATGAGGGAGGGGGGAAAAAACAAAAAAGGACAAAATGATAGGACACAACACAAATGTAACAAACACAGTGATAAGACAGTTAATATCACCCTGTTACTGGGAATGGTGATAGAACAAAAGTGCAGCGTTGAAAGATGCTTTAAAACTGGCTTGTGGATACCACTAGAGCCTTTCTTTATAGGTTCCACAACCAGGGTTAAAAAAATTGAGGATGGGTCATGTTAGTAGAGAAAATTAGGTTCTCCCAACACCCCTTCTGGTACTGCTTGTGCCAACATATTTTGACCGACTAACTGTGCCACAAAGGTCACCCCGCTCTTCTTCAGGACGTCTATCTCTCCCAGTCCTGATACCCACCCGGCCGCAGTTCGGTCAGTGGGAGGACAAGAAAAGGTTTCCCTAGATCATAAATTGATTTCGAGTTTTAATCATTGACAAACTTGTATGTTGCATCCCGTGCTGATGGGAATTTCCTCCACACGTCATGATCAATTTATGATCAAGAGAAACCTTTTCTTCTCCACCCACTGACCGAACTGCGGCCGGGTGGGTATCAGGACTAGGAGAGATATACGTCCTGAAGAAGACCGGGGTGAGGTTTGTGGCACAGAAAGTCGGTCGAAACATGTTGGCACAAGCAGAACCAGGTGTTGTGAGAACCTAATTTTCTCTATTAACATGACCCATCCTCAATTTTTTTAACCCTGGTTGTGGAACCTATAAA
Organism: Lissotriton vulgaris; assembly: GCF_964263255.1. Classification (NCBI taxonomy): domain Eukaryota; kingdom Metazoa; phylum Chordata; class Amphibia; order Caudata; family Salamandridae; genus Lissotriton; species Lissotriton vulgaris. Next base: position 1,723,449,778 of record NC_141689.1, read on the forward strand.
TAAAGGCTCTAGCGGTATCCACAAGCCAGTTTTAAAGCACCGTTCAATGCTGCACTTTTGTTCTATCACCATTCCCAGTCACAGGGTGATATTCACTGTCTTATCACTGTTTTTTGTGTCATTTTGTCCTTTTTTTTGTTTTTTGCCCCTCCCTCATGCTCCGCCATGAGCGTGGCTACGCCAGGGCGTTTTGTAAGCAGACCCGATGATGAAGCATGTCACAAACTTTTGTGTGTGAGTGAGGGCAGTTTTCAAAACAGATTTGTTTTGTCTGTCTCGTGTTGTTGCACGTGCATTACAATTTTAGTCTCCCCACTCCTTCTTGTGTTTACAAGGGTGAAAGTGCACCTGGTACCAACTGTGAGTAGAACTATGTACATGATTTGAGAAAAGGCCAAGGTGCACCACTTCAACATTTAGAGGAACTAATATATTCAATGAGGTAAACAGTAATGATCACATCAACGAAGTTATTCTTCATATAATCTTGAGAGTTCTTTATTTAGTTCAGATGGTAAAAAAATATATACAGGATCTACAGCCGACGCGTTTCGTCCACAAGGGACTTCTTCAGGGCTGTTTACAAAAACAAAACACAATGTACAAGACATACAATTAAAAGGTTTTGAAGTTAAAACTTGTTCTTTTTGTTAAAAAATCAGCAACTACGCTAATACAGAGAGTACCAGGCTTCATCAACAGTATATAACAAGATTTAATAAAGATCAGATCCTAAATCCCTAATGCCAACAAATATGGATGTACCTAAAGCTAACTTGTTTATCTTAGACAGAATGATTTTTAACATATTACTGCGAACAAGAAAATGACACACATTTAATAAACTTTTCTGTCTGGTTTACATTTGATGGACTTTTCTGTCAGGCTTGAAAGTGGTAACAGGTTACATTATACTCTTTTCATATGTAATCTTATTGTCTCTCACCATTTGTACGAAAACGAATATAATACTTTTTCTTATATATATTCCTGTTTCTCACTCTCTCATGACAACATGGTGCTAGAATCAGCATTTCTTTTGCCCTGTATTTGGGTACCACTTTAAGTTTGAATGCATTGTTCTCTCTCTTTCATGATCCCCTGATGCTAGAGTCTGCATCTCATTCTCCATATATTTGATTACCACTTTACACTCGAATTCGTAATTCCCCTTCGAGATTTCATAAACCGCAACCCAAAATTATGAGAAAGAAAAGAGAAAGCTAGAGACTACCCAGGATTTGTTGTACACAATGCTAAAAAGTAAGGAAGCACAATCCTACCAGGATAGTCAGATGGCGATGATGTCCCTGGTTCTTGGACCGTTGATAAGGGAGGTGCGAATATGCCCATATAGTTATGTTAATCATCCAATAGCATCTAGAGGTAACCAATGAGAGTGCAATTAATGAAAAAAACGTGGCTTAGGACAAAGCAACTAAGGGACACAAATGAGCATATTCATGAGAGGCCAATGGTGAGTTTATTGGCTAGGTGACGTTGTAAACTGCCCACCTACCATGTATACTTAGAACTCTATCCAAATTGGAAAAACGGCGTTAGAGATTCAACTGCATTCAAATCGCACCAAAGATATCAGGTATTTCAATGTCTTGTGTTTCAAGCCACCTAAAGAATAGACACAACAAGTCAGTGTCCCTACTGATAGTTAGTGGAAAGAAACCGGCATGTTCCGGATTTGAAGGATAACATGCTGGGTGTCACATAAAATGAAAAGACAAAGTACTGTCACTTACATCAAAAATGAGGAAAATAATCCCGTAGAAGTGGAACCAGGGTAGATAAGTAATGGGGACCTCCGTTTAATATCTGTAAGAAACCGGGACATGGAAATATGAGATTTATTGGAACCTGCATGTAAGAGTCATGGACCTGTTTAGCATCCCTGGGCCAACCATGTTTAGCAAGCTGTTATATTGCACAACAAAAGTGGCCAAAATGAACATCACATCTATCTATATATAAGGATCAGGGACCTGATGTGCATCACTGTGCCAACCATGTTTGGCACATTATTGTATGACAAACCAAATATGGCCTAGCACTACATTACCAAATGGATGTTCCCAAGGAAAAATGTTTTTCTTACCTACTAAGATCTTCTTTTTATAAGCGAGAAAATATAAGAGGAATTTGTGTTGCCAAACAGCTCTAAGAAAAGAGAAAAATAGAAAGGGAATGGTTAGAGATTGGGCAGTAAGAAAAATCCTACTGAGTTTACTATTTTATAGTTTTGTATACTATATTTGGATTAGCCCCTTAGTTGTTACAAAGGGATAATAAAGTAACTAAAATTCAATACCTCCCACCCAAAAATAATTATTGGAAACAAGAGTTCCAAAGTGTCCTAATCCATTTGAAAGAGTCTCCCCTTTACCTTGGTAAAGCGTGCTACAGCATCCCCTGGTTCCTGCGTGGCTCAAAGCGATAGCATAAGAAGCGACGTCCCCCTCCGTCAAGTGCCGGTGAAATAATGGCATTCTTTGTTTGGTTTTTATACCTGGGAAGAGTGTTGCTAATTGTTTCCACCTGCTTTCAATCTGCTAGTTGACTTTAGAGGAAACTGTGGTGGCCATCTTGGTGCAGTGTCAAGACTGTGAAGAATAACCCACCAATGTTATGCGGCCGCCTAATTCTGTATGGAAACGAACATCGTAGAGCGATAGAGGCAGTATTCATTATTCCTGCCCGAACACGAAAATATATATGAAAAGGAGCCCCTTAGATATAACTGAATCCTTACTATGTCATATCAAAAAGGGAAAAAGGAGTTCGTTGCGTCGATCCCCCATTAAATGTCAGACCACGGGGGCCATATTTGTATGGGTAGAGATGTTTTGTTGAAAACGTAAAGCAACCAATTATACTTTTAAGTCAATATACTTTAGATAAAAGTATATAATTAAATTTTATTGTTAGACGTGTTTTTAGCGCTTTGATAAATGAAAATATGCCCCTTGTTACGTTTTTCAAAAATCGTATCTAAATTGGACGGCCATTTTTGTTTGGGATGATGTTGAATAACCCAACGAAATTGTGCGGCCGCCATATTATGTATATAAGCGAATAACGTAGAACGATAGAAGCAGCATTTATTAATTCTGCCTAAGAACAAGAAAGTATATGAGAAGGAGCCCTTTAAAAATACTGACTCCTTGCCATGTCATATCAAAAGGGAAAATGATGTTCGTAGTGACGATCCCCTACGAAATGAGAAACCACGGCGGCCATATTTGTTTGGGCAGAATTGTAAATGAAAAACGTAAGGCAACCGATTGTTCTTCCAAGGTAATATTCTTTGGAAAAAAGTATATAATGAAAATCTTCTTTTTAGATGTGCATATAGCGCTTCAACAAATAAATATATATATGCCCCTTGCCGCGTTCAACTTATAACGTATCTGAATTGGAACGGCCATTTTTGTTTGGGGTGATGTTTACAGTCTGAACACCGCGGCGGGAAGGAGCCCTATCAGGAGCTTTGTTGCCCTTATCCTAAGTGAAAGTTACCCAGCCAAACGTGAAATATTGGTCAATTTGATTGTTATATCGTATCTGGTATTTTTCACTTTCCTTTTGGATGACACAAATATCAGTTGACCAGCTAAATGTTAACTATCGGTCAATTTAATTGCTGTATCGCATTAGCTATTGTTCATTTCCGTTTACACAAAACTAAAAAAAATAAAAATAGATATAAACATGGGGGCAGGCTCATAATCTTGGAAACAGTTAATCTCGATTTCAGGTTGAATCAATGCGAGAGAGAGAAAACAAAGGAAAGACAGAGACATCCTCTAAATGTTGAAGTGGTGCACCTTGGCCTTTTCTCAAATCTTGTTATAGTTCATGTTTTGAACCTGCATTGTGACAGTGGGTGTTTTTTGAAGTGTGCACACAGACTGCCCCATGTACTAGAGGGTGATATTTGCTGGATAATATTTGACTAGGTGCTGTCCTTTTGGGAATCAACCACTGTTGCTTTCCCGTTTAGAACTATGTACATGTTAATACAGCTTCCCTACTAATACCCAACCTTTCCCAACTTTCAGAAGCTGCAAAAGGGGTAATTGAACCCAGAAATTGTAGCTTATACTCAACATTTGAGTTCTATAGAATTACGTGAAAGTCAAATGAGGAGCTGACGTCACAAATGATGGGCTTGGCAATACCCTATTGTTTTACATACTGGTATACCAGTTTCATCAGAATACACACATTCAAGGCACACAATAAATCCCACATTCACTGGCAAAATTCATACAAATGAAATTATACATTGAAGTTTGCAATGAGAGATCATCTTAGCACAGACTTTCTGTTGCACACCATATGCCACTATTACCAGTGACACACAGTTCAAATGGAAGTGTGCGCAGTGTAGCAGATGGAGTCCTGCTTCCTGAGCCTTCAGGAAAGGAAGCAGAACCAAAATGCTGACAGAACAGAACTGAAGCCTGTGTTTTGGCTCTGTTTAACTGACGCTTTTGAATGTTATTTTTTCTTTCAGAAGGGCTATTGTAGATAATATTTGAGCATCTTGACAAAAAAGAAATTCAATTTGCAACAGAATGTTCTGCATTCACTGTTTGCCACTTATGGCTCCTTTGTGTTTAATGTTCAGTCATTTCGATTTTCTAACACTGAGAAAAAAGATGGTCACAAGAGAAGAATAAATAACCAGGACAAAGAACTGTATACAGGAAGTGTCAGGAAGATTTAAAAAATGTAAACTATTCAGGTATGGTTGTAAGATAGAGGCATGAATGGCTAAACCATGCGTGTCTCTATGATGCAGCCCGAACAACGAATGTGGCTCATCAAGCATTCCTTTACCAAGCATGCCTTTACCATGCAATTTTGTGGTAGAGTCATGAATGGTGGGTATGCGTGGCTAAGCTCACCACTTCTCTATCCCCCCTTGCACCACCCTAAGCGAAAAACTCCCTACCTGCCCCCCCATCCTGAAGCCCAAAATCTAAACCCTAAAAATGACCATGTCCCCCGCAGCACTGAAAACTACCCCAACAGCCCTGAAATCTATGCCCCTAGTCCTGCTCTAATTACCTCACCACGCCCCCTGGCTCTCTTCCTGGAGAGGTCTTCCTGCTTTCGTCCAGCAGCAGCTAGACCGCACACTGCCTTAACCCAGCATATGCGTGGGTAAGGCATATGCATGGTTAAGGAAAGTGTGGTTTTGCTTGTGATGTTAGAATACATGTGGCCGTGGTGTTCAGACTTTTTCCCTTCAGGTACAATTATCAATAATAACATAGGCTAGATGGTGGTGTGACTTACATAAAAGAATATGGCTTCACAGACTTTCCTGATGCATTACACCTATGGACTTACAGATGACCTGTAGTGGAGAAAGCCCCTCCAGTTTCTGGAGAAAATGTTAAATATGAACAATGTGCCACAGGCTGAATTTCCTCCACCATCAACCCATTAGATGGAGTAATGGCTTGTGCTGTGACGATTGTGTGTCACTGTGTTGCCTGTAGGCGTGGTGGTTTTGAGTGTCTAGATCTGCATAATACCCAGTTGCAGTTGTTGTGCCTGGTTTTACATGGGGTGTCCTCTGTGTTCTGGTGTGGTCAAGATTTTTTGAGGTGGTTTTCCTTGTTAACTGATGAAGTACATTTGCCAAAATAACCAACAAGATAAGAAGCTTGAATATTTGTGAGAGGTGATAGGGCAGCATCGTGAATGTGCACCATCTCCAGTGGAAAAGAAAATGGGTCTCCTGTTTGAATCTAAAATAAGTAAATAATCTTTAGTGATTTAAAAGAGAATGTAACAAATTGGGCTATTGGTTGAGGGAGTGGAAGCCCCACTCAGTAATAACTACAATATTTGTCAGTCTGAATCACAAACAGTCCCAAAATAAACCTGTGCTTACCCCTTTATTAGCTTTACACAAAAGCAGTCAGGCTTAACTGAGAGGCAATGTGTAAAGAATTTATGCGTGTTGAGTTTTAACCCATAAAACTACCCGGCCTGGGTCAGTAGTGCAGTACGCTAAAGAAATGGTTGTGGTAGTTCTTTTTCTAATTTGTATATAATAAACACACCTAAATCAAGAAAACAATTCACCACTAAGGACTTGGATCTGATTCAAGAAAAAGGAAATTTAATTTCCATGAGTAACACAGGCATTAAATGCAATTGTAAATCAAAGCATTAATGGTTCGCAATGCAATAGCTTGAAACATTCGTAGTGCATATAGTATTTATAGTGATATCAATGTGAAAAGGAAAAAGGGGATGGGGTAATGGTAGTGAATTGGTGAGTGAGGGACGGGGTAAAGGTATAGTGACATGGACACAATTACTGTTATGTACAAGAAGATCTCTCCAGCCTATTACAGGTCAGGTGTTCCCATATATACATAACTCATAGATACATATTAAATAGGTTACTTTCATTCTATTAGCTTTCTGATATGTGGTAGATGACCCCTGTGAGAAGGAGGGTGATTAGTTCCTCACATCAGGGTCTTCCTCAGGACAGGATTTAGGTAGAGCACCTAGGAGTAATTTAAACGGTTCAAAGTAGTGACATGGTGGTTATCCGTGGTGAATGATCAGAGAGGTGATCTAAATTTCACCTACTTGTGAAGGGAAGGACGGACAACGTGCGATCCCTATTGGGCTCGAAAGTGGCTCCTGAAATTCTAAGCAGAGACACATAGTCCAAGTATTAGCATGTAGAAGGTGAATTCTTCATGCATCATTAATCCAAAGAGAGGTACAAAACTCACTCTGCTGCTGTGCTTGCATGCCAGGTAATAAATCTCCCGATGTGAAAAAGAATGAGAATTTGCCTAGCCTAGGTGCTGTTAATGCCTTACTTTCTTCACTTTATTGCACGAACAGCAGCAAGAAAACACTTCAAAACTACATTTCCCATGAACAATAGGGAAAAACAAAGAGTCTCAATGGCAATCCTTCGTCGCTCTCTGCACTCCAGCAGCTCCCATCATGCCCTGCAGCTGCTTCCTCTTCCTCTTTCTTCACGCGAAGCCCATGCTCCGACATCCTTACGCATCTTGCTTGGTACCGTCGCTCCCTGCAAAAAACGCAGTGTCAGATATCAACCATGTATTCAACTCTGCGTCATATACAAGGCGAGAGAGCATTACAATCCATAGCATACATAGCTAAAAGGAACTGCAAAATCAAATTACTTACATTCCATACGGGGAGGGTCCACTTCCCTGAAGTCATTGGGGGGATAATCCTCGCCCCCAAGTCCTTAATAGAATTGGAACTTACCAGCGCCTAGGCTAGGCAAATTCTCATTCTATGGCAGGACCGGAGGCTTCGGATTATGCCAGTTCAAAGCTTGTCGACAACCAGCCGAGCTACTTCCAACACTGGCTTAAAATAGAACCTCTTAAAGGTGGAGTCCGAGGACCAGTCGGCCGCTCTCAATAAATCCTCCAACCTAGCACCAAGGGCAAAAGCTTTAGAGGCCATAGCTCCTCTTGCCGAGTGTGCACCAAATTGTTTGGTGTCAATCCCCGCCTCCTGCATCACCCAACGCACCCATCTGGTGATAGTTGGGGAAGAAACAGCCTTGTACAGTTTACGTAGGGTAATGAGCAATTGTCTCTCGCCCGGAGGGCGAGTATCTTCCGTTAAATCCTCATAGGCACGGCGGCACTGCACAGTGCATAGCTTAGGGGAATCTGGAAAAGCTGGATAAGAGATCACTCTCGACATGGACTTAGTCCGCCTACTCACGGTGAATGACACCCCATCCGGAGAGAAAACTCGAGCCGTAATGTCTAATGCACGAACATCAGAAACACGCCTGCAAGACACCAGGCACAACAGCATTGCCAACATAGCCGTGAGTTTTTACGAGATAGAAACCTATTCGGTTGCCAAGACAAAAACAAGTTCAGGACTCTGTTTACGTCCCACAGGACGGAGTAGTGCGGCTCCGGAGGCAAGGAGAGACGGATCCCTCTCAGGAGCCTGCACAACAAAGGGTGCTCCCCAATCGGGGAACACTGCACCAGATCGTGTCCGGCAGAAATAGCGGAGCTGAATGTGTTGATGGACCGGTAAGCCAAGCCATCCTCCGCCAATCTGGCTAAAAAGTTAAGAACCTGAACTACATCTGCCCCCACGGGATCGAAACCCCATAGCGCACACCAGCGATGCCATCTATGCCAGGCTGATCTGTACCTCTTGGTCGTGCTATCCGCCCATGCCTTGGAGAGCAGGTCCTCTGCCTATCCCGAAAGGCCTGGGAGCGTCCAGCGACGCCGGAGATCCGCCATGCCATCAGTCGCAGCAATCCCTCCTCAACTAGCCGGTGGGGAGACCCATCCGATCTGTGCAGAATGTGAAGAGAGTGGGGGGGTAGGATTGGAAAATCCCAAGAAAGTTCCAGAGGAACTGGAAACCAAACTTGAGACCTCCACCATGGAGAGATCAGGACCACCTCCGCCGACTGACGGCGAAGCAATGCCGACACTCGCGTTATCATGGAAAACGGGGGAAACGCGTACCCCTGCTCGCCCGACCAATCCTGAAGGAACGCATCCGTCGCCTCCGCCAATGGGTCCGGGCGCCAACTGAAGAACCTCAGGAGCTGATGATCTGCCGGGACTTGAACAGGTTCACAGTAAAGTAACCCCATTTGTCCGCTAGCCGTAAGAACACCTGAGGATCCAACTTCCATACACTGGCGTCCAACAGATGCCGGGAGTGCCACTCGGCCAGCTCGTTCTAACACCCCGGTAGGTACTCCGCCGTGACTGACACCTCCCGATCCAAGCAAAACTGCCAAAAGTCCTTGGCAAGATCCGTTAGAACCTTTCATCTGGTCCCCCTAGATGGTTGATATAGTGAACCGCCGACACGTTGTCCATCAGGAGGAGGACGCATGACTGAACCCTGTCCTTCATCCAACACTGGACTGCAAAGGAGCCGGCTAGCTTTTCCGAACAGTTGATATGTAAGGATTTCCCGTGGCCGACCAGGCGCCTCCTGTGGAAAAATCCCCGCACCTGGCCCCCGAGCCAGAACGGCTGGCGTCCGACTCTATCACCACACCCAGGGCGGAGCCGAAAATCGCACAACAATTCCAGGCCTCTATGTGCGTCAGCCACCACCTCATCTCCTCTCTCACTTCCTCTGACAACGGAATCATCTGAGAATATGTCAGACCCTTCCTGAGATGGTACGTTTTCAGGCGCTGCATGGCCCGGGAAAATGGCCTGAATGACAGGAGGCTCACCAAGCGCGCCAGGTGATGCAGCGATGTGAGTGGCTTTGCCAGAGTCTGGCGTAACTCGTGCCGGACCTTCGCCATTTTCTTGGCAGGAAGACTTCAGCGTGGAAGACACTGAGTCTATGTTGAACCCCAAAACGGTTGCACACTGCGTGGGGACTAGGAGGGACTTCTTTTCGTTGATAACGAAGCCCAGGCCCTGAAGCAAGTTGACCGCCACCTGAAGCTGGGCCTTCAGCTTTTCCGCGCATTGGTCCATGAAAAGCATGTTGTCTAGATAAACGATCATTCTAATACCTTTAGCCCGCAAGGCCTTCACCGCCTGGCGTAACACCTTCGTAAAACACCACGGCGCCGAGGAGTCCAAAAAGAAGCGTGGTGAACTTGTAAACCTGCCCGTCCTACCTGAACTGGGGGAAACAACGGTGAGGAGGGAAAACCGGCACCGCCAAGTAGGCGTCTTTTAAGTTGAGCCTGACCATCCAATCGGACGGCCGTAAAACATCTCTCAGAAGATGGATCCCTTCCATCTTGAAATGGTGGTACACCAACCATTCGTTGAACTCTTTCAGGTTGATGACCAGGCGCCCGCCCCCGTCGACCTTGTCGACTAGGAAAAGATTGCTGACAAAACCCCCAGGGTGCTCCTGCGCGCACCAATTTGCCCCTTTGTAGAGGAGGGCGGACACCTCTTTGTGCACCAAGTCTGCATCGCACTGGGAAAAGGTAATGGGACGGGGACGTTGTAGCTGACACGGATGGCCATGAAACTCCAGCTGGAAGCCCTGGACAGTCTGCAACACCCAAGCGTCGCTAGTGAGGGACACCCACGCTGGGAAAAACTGTGTCAAGTGCCCCCCTACCCGCAAAGTCGCTGAGGATAGCACACTCACCTCTTCCAGCACCTTGTTGTTGTCCCCCGGGGCCGCCACAGCCTCTGAATCGCTGACCCCGGGTAGGGTAAAAGTTGTTGAAGCTGGAGCTATCTTGTGCTTGTCTGCGGCGGGAGCCTTGCCCCCGATCGAAACTGTCGCCACGACCAAACGAGCGGCCCCTGCCACGTCCGGTCTTGTCAAAAACCCGCTGGGGAAAAACCTTTTTAATGTTGGACTGAGCCCTGTCTAAAGAGGTAAATGTGGCAACAAATTTCCCAAGCTCTTTAATGAAGGGATCCCAAAACAGGCCCCCTTGTGCCACTGCACCAGCCTCTGATGAAGCAAGTTCACCCAGCTTAGGGTCTATTTTGATTAACAGTGACCTCCTCCTCTCAACAGAGAGGGCACAATTTACGTTTCCGAGGAAGACAATGGCTCGCTGTGCACAATTGGACAGGACCTCCGGAGATATAGAATCGCCGGAGACCTTGGCTACCTCTGCCATGTCCGGAATCTTGGTCATGGGTCCTATGGCATCTAGTAGCTTGTCCTGGCACCTACGCCAGGACCTATCAATACCCTTCCTAGGGTCCCTGATGAATTTCGCCAAGTCACTATTTTAGGGTCGATGTCAGGCGTGAGCGCCACCTTACCCTCTAGGGTGGGGCGAGGACACTCCGCCCGAAGGCGATTACGAGCGCCCTTATCTACAGGTTTGCGCAATCGGCTTGCGACATACTGGGCCACTTTATCTCCGGAACCCAATCCGAGGACCGGCCTGAGACGGGAGCCACGACCTTGAGGAGTAGGCCTCCTCGTCTGTGTCAGGGGAATCTCCATCATCTTGGGGCTCTGGAGACACAGTGCGCCGAGTCTGAGGAGTAACCTCCACGGGGTCAGGAAAGGAGTGGGTCCCCTCTTGTGCCATAAAGGCACTTTTGATTTGGGCAAAAGCCTCCGAATCAACCCCTTCAGCGCAAGGCTTCTTAGGAGGAGGAGGTGAAGGCGTAGTGTTAGGGACCGGAGCCAACTTGGAATACGCCTCATCCAACCGAGCCGTGAGGCGTTGTTCCAGTGGCACCATAGCCTGATCGACTGCCCTATAGATAGAATCGTCTACCGCTTGATAAAAGTTCTCATACCAAGAGGCATAACTGAGAGGGTCTTCCTGGCCCCTGGGAACGCTGCAGCCCTTTGAAATCACATGGCGCCAACCCGCCAAAGCGTTCCCTGCGCTAGCTCTGGCGCAAATTACGACCCCTCAGGGTGTCAAGAAATACACATACAAGCGTTCACAGCCTGGAGAAACACACCTAAACTTGCAACCCCGCAGGGTGTCAGGCAGGGAGGCAAGGGACACCTCTAACAGTCTGAGGCCACCTGAAAACGCGCTTAAAAACGCTTAAAAACGCTTCAAAAGTGCCCCTCAGGCGCGTTAGCAAGCGGTAACAGATCGCCCCCTAGCTGCGAAAACCACACACCACATCCCTAAGGGGCCGGGATCGCGTGAGGAGCGCTGAAAAGCGTCCCGCGATCACCAGGGGACTCTGTAGGGAATAAACAGGTCAGCGCTTGCCAGCAACAGAAAACGCTATCCACACAGACCCCAAACACCAGAGAGAAAAGCCAAAAACCACTTAAATTGCTGCTGAGAAGAGAAGAAAGAGGAAGAGGAAGCAGCTGCAGGGCATGATGGGAGCTGCTGGAGTGCGGAGAGCGACGAAGGACTGCCATTGAGACTCTTTGTTTTTCCTTATTGCTCATGGGAAATGTAGTTTTGAAGTGTTTTCTTGCTGCTGTTTGTGCAATAAAGTGAAGAAAGTAAGGCATAATCCGAAGCCTCCGGTCCTGCCATAGAATCAATCAAGAACAGGGTCTGTGGGGGAGATAGAGGGGGTTGTCAGGGACATATCATCTCTCAATATCATGGAAAACGAGGCATAATTAATGTGCGTGCCTGTAGACATGGGAGAGAAGTGGCGTACCTTTAGTTTGCCACATCCTCTCGTGTGGGCGCATTGAAATAGTGTGTACTATACACCCTGGCATGGTATAATGCACAGGACAAGTCTTACGAGCACCTGTAAGGAATGCACGGGGTCGCGGTAGGTGAACGAAATAGTCATGCATCGACAGACAGGAAAGAATAATGTTTACGCATTTACAGCAAGTCCCAAACGTGATTACCATTAGCGATAATTTACATGCTAAAAGCAGTCATGGACTAAGAATAAATGATAAAGATTACACATAATAGTCATGGACTGGCTGACACAGACAAAATAAAGTTTACGCATTAACACTAACGAGAGCAAGTCTCATGGAGTAGTTACTGTTAGCGATACCTCCATGCTGAAAGCATTCACGGACAGATTAAAGATTGCGCATTGAAGAATGGCAGCAAGTCTAGTCAGCGCCAAAGGACTTACCTCCTCACAATGGCTATGAGGTTCTGTCAGTGAGCCGACTCGATGAGCTCACGCTAGATGTAGGCAGTTTCTCGGCATGCGTGCACCATGAGGTGCAGCCGCTCAATGGTTCCCGGGGGCTCACCATACGTGCGGCCAATGGGATACGAGGGGCGGGTCTCAGTGTAGGTTGGACGAGGTGCGTTTCCTAGGTAATGGATCGGGTACGGGTTAGTCCTCAAATCACGGGTCATGAAGGTGCGCGCGGCATCTGTAGGATAATAAAAACAAGCATTTACAATGCAACGGTCTCTCCTTTGCTAAAGTTAGAGCTATTGGAATTGTAAATGACAACATTCTTATTTATATGTTGGTTTTGAAAATAGACAAATAAATGGCATTGTCATTTTTAATGCCAATAGCTTAATCTCTTGCAAATGCGAAACCTATTGCATTTGCACCCCCCCACACACACACACGCACACAAACACACGCACACAGCCACACACACACACAGCCACATGCACACAGAGCCACACACACACACAGAACCACACACACACAGAGTCCCCCCCACACACACACAGAGCCCCACACACACACACACAGCCACACACACACACACACAGAGCCACACACACACACATACACAGAGCCACACAGACACACGGAGCCACGCACACAGAGCCACACACACAAACCACAACACGCTGCTTTTAGGACATAAATCAGGGCGCAAAATAGATTGTGGTATAGATAAGACTAAGAAACCTATATATGTTTACAATAGTTTTGAATCTAGTTACGACGTTTGCTCACTGCCCAGTGATTCTGTGCAAATTAGTTAATATCCCCACGCCATAGGCAATATGGCAGTAGGCAACCTCCTTAACGCAGCAGGATGTGGCGTAATGAGCAGAGCTGCTGAGCAAGAAGCAGTTAGAGTCACGGCGTTCGCTCACCGCCGGGTGATACTGCACTGGAGATTCTGCGGAGAAGATGCATTTTGCCTGCAGAGGAACACAGGCCTTGTCTGCATTTCCATTGCTCCTTCTCCTGCCTCAAGTTATGAGCTTCTCAGATCAGTCAGGCTTTAACAGTAGAATATTACAATCTACTTGATTCATTTTTGTGAGGTGTCTAACTGTTTAATTAGTTGCATTGGAGCATTTTTTTGTTTTTAACTTGTAATTCCAGTTTTTTATATTTTAAAATGTACAGTTGTCAATAGGAAATTCTCAAATCTAATAATCACGGACCTGTGATCTGAGCGTCTCTCTTGTACCACATTAGAAAGCTGTGTGGGAGTGAGGTGAGTGATGGCTTGTGGTGAGTATTAGCTGTGTGGCAGCGATGTGAGTTTTGATTGCATGGCAGTAAGGCGAGGGTGTCTGTGTGTAAGTTAGGTGCGTGGTGACTGCAATATAAAGTGTGGTGAGTGGTGTCGGCAAGCCAGTGAGATGAGCGATGTGTGTGTGCAGATGTGGTGAGTGAAGCCTCTGTGGTGGTAAGGTGAGTAAGGACTCTGGGGCGGTGAGGTGAGTGAGGGCTGCATGGCAGGGATGCGAGTGGTAGCTCCGAATGAGTGAGTCTAGATAGCTGTGGTATAGTTTTTTTGATATTGCAGTGTTATATTGTGCGAACTCAATATCAGAGCGCTTTACAGGGGCACCAGTTGCATTACAGACGTACACATTAATTTTTTTTACGTGAGGGGAGATTATGTGTTAAGTGATTTGCCTAGAGTCACAGGATGCTTGAGCCTCTGCCAGACTCGAACCATATTTCCCAGCTTCAAAGTCGGCCGCTCTAGCCATTAAGCCACATCTGTAACCGGTGGCTACGTGGCAGTGAGGAGAATAGTGACTGTGTCAGTGTGATGATTGGGGGTTGAGTGGCTGTGATGTGAATGCAGCGGGGGTAGTGAGGTGAATGGTGGTTGTGTGTTAGTGAGATGATTGATGGTTGCGAGGCTGTGAGGTGAATCTTGTGTCGGGGTAGTGAGGTGAATGGTGGCTGTATGTCAGATAGGTGAATGGTGGCTGTGAGTCAGTGAGGTGAGTGGTGATTGAGTTGCTTTGAGGTGAGTGCTGCGGGGGCGGTGAAGGGATTGGTGCTCGTGTAGCAGAGAAGCGGCTATGTGACAGTTAGTGGCGGCCGGGCAGTGCTCACCTGTGCACGGAGCTCCGCATCTGCTTCGCAGTGGCTGCTGGGCCTTAGTATTCCGCATCAAGGGGTACAGCATGCCATGGGAACACTGCGTACCGGGGTCAGAGGCATAGACAGAGGCCATGAAGTGGCCTGCTCTAGCTGTCAGCAATATACTGCATCAAGATGCTGTTCTGAAAATATAAATGCCATCCATGGGCCAAGGAGAGCGGTATTAGAGGGGCCTCTGCCAATACGATCATGAAAAATGCGAGACATGGAGCTGCGGGCTGACGCACATAGCACTGGGAACAAATCACTGGTTAGCCAGCGTCAGCACAGACTTTATATGCAGCAATATGATTACAAAAAGGGGGGCGGCGAGGGGCGCCGACCGCAGGCTAAGTTTCACAGCGCTCGCAGCTCTTGACCAATAGAACAGCATCAGCTATGTCAGAATTAATAGCAATGGGCTTTCGTGGCGGGGGCAGCGGACTACAGTTCAAAATACCCGCAATGGTTCTGGCATCAAACTAATACACGTGAGCGCCTTTACATGCGGTAACGGGAAGCAATGTCCCGTAGCAGCAGCGCTTCACCCACCAATCTCGGGGTAACCATACTCACTGTATCGAGGAGCTCCAACCACCGGGCAGGGCATTGAAAAAATAGGCGCAGGCACGGAAGGATGGCCGCATCCAGTGATATCACACTGGCGCCGGTGCGGACATCCGTCTTTAAAGCATTACAGCATATCAGCCAGCTTTACCGCATATCAAGTCTCCCTCCAAATGCGCAAAGGACTCACTTTCCCTACAGCACGCGCCTGTAAAAGGTGACCTGAGGACGGCACGCGCCTGTTAAAGGTGACCCGTGGAAGCGGATGGCCGCACTCTGACCTCGGCCCCCGCTCGCATTGTAATTGCGTGAATAAGTGAGCCATTGAGAAGCTCTTAATCCGGGACGGGCCCGATGTTCACTCGTGCTGCGCTAATGTTGCGTAACACTGGGCCTTGCTGGGCATTGCGCAGGCAACTCATGCGGGGCTCTGGACAGCAGCCTAGCCAGGGTGCCATGGACCCCAGAGGAAGGCAACAACAATCTGGGCTGATTGGGCCTATGAGCCCCGGCGTCACTGCACCTGCTGCAAGCCACGCCGCACATACCTGCATGCCCTGAAAGGCGGCGATAAAGGGACCATGTGTGCCTGCAGCCCCAATTCGGTTTGTTGCACAGTGTGCTGCGTATTGTGCAGCAAGAAGTCAATCTCTAGTCACCTAAGTATATAATGCAAATGACGGCCATTAACAAGGGACATCATACCCATCACTATTGCATAGCGTGCAGTGGCACTGGGGCTCCCAGGAGCGCCACAAATATAGCCGTCTACCAGCAAACCCGGGGCTAGGACCATTTTTCCTCGATTACATTTTGGTCCATGGCCACTGTAACGCCCGTTACTGAGAGCGTAGAAACGGGGCGCCATGAAAAAACAAACTACAATTGCCAAAAGTGCACACCGTGACGTATCCACAAGCTCAAAGCAGCAAAATGCACAGCTGGAGTCAACACGGTTTGCTGCAGCCTTAGTGCGCGGCTTCTCAGCACCTGCATTTAATCAAACTATAACGTGGCTAGCAAACCGGGGAAAGAATTTGGAATAGCAGACGCGTTCATAGCACCGGGGGATATGAGTCGTTAGAAAAACATGTACATGCTGTCCCCTTCCCAAAAATAAACCCAATATCGACAAAGATGCCAGGGATGGAAAGCTCTTCTTTCCAGGAACAATTAGTTTTACGTCAAAGTCCTATTGTCACACAATTGTTTTAGTTTAACGAGTGGGCTAAGCACATCGTTTTTAGCAGCGCCAGTGGTTTATGACTTTAAATGAACCCATGTCCAGGTTAACTTACTCGCAGACTCCACCAGCACACTGGAATCTTTCCTACCATATTACTAAATACGACTCGAAGGACATCAGCCACCACCATGTTGCCTACGGTATCACAACCACATGAAGCGCTATACCGTCAGTGCGCCTCGAGAGGGTCCAATTATAAAACACCTCGGTATGGCCAGAGACTGCCCCGAGGTCATGTCGGGATCTACGCCTCACGGAGTCTGCAGACTTCAGAGTGTGTAGAAGTTGAACAAGAAAAACAAACACTCACCAATGCTCCCGATCGAACTCGCCTGCCCCAGCTCCATGAAAAAATGGCGGCCGCAAACATAGTGAAAAAAAAAAGAATAAGACAACACCCACAATGGCCCACCGCTGTAATGACGTTCACAAAGGGGCGGAGAGCGAAAGAATCACCGGAACGCCCACGAATCTGCTCCGTGAATTACGGACAGATCTCTCTTCCAATGGCTAGCCTCCATTTATGGAGATAGCCAATGGAAGAGAGAGGCAGGACAAACCCCCGTACTGAAAAACTTAAGATTTCGCCTGCGCGAACACTGCTGCGCAGTGCTACGCCAGGCAAAACCTAAAAAGGGCATTCATCTTCCCCGCAAGTGCCGCCTGGGGCTCAATAACCCAGATGGATAACCCTTAACAGTGGTGTCTACATGTGAGTCAGCGGATAGATATCGAACATTACATATAGGAAAGGTACATTAATCTGATTGCCGGAACCCGGCAATATTGTCAAAACAAATAACAAAGTGATGATAGTTAGTGGTAAAACATTGTTCCTTCTTACAAGTGAAATAAACATGATAAACATGTGGCATGAAACAATATACAAGGCGCTAAAGACTTAGTATGCGCTGATCAGTTTAAGATATAGTTAGTACAAACTTTGGGCCTGAATCGCAAAAACTTGCGATTCCTTAATTTGCCATAGCATTTAAGGAATCGCAATTTTGCGATTCCTTAAATGCTATGTATGAAGCTTTTAAGAATTGCGATTTGAGATTTAGAAATCGCAAATTACCACCAACTTGTAGTTGGTGGTAATTTGCGATTTCTTGTAAATATGCACAATTGGGCATTTGTGAGGGTGGCATATGACGCACATACATGCCCATTGGGCATGTATGTGCGCCATATGCACACACCTGTAATTTACAGGGGTGCAGCAGGGTGTCCTTGAGACACCCCTGCACCCTTGCAATAGTTCCCAAATTGCGATTAGCAGATTGCGAATTCGCAATTTGAGAATTATTTAGAAATCATTCCTATGGGCCTCCTGGCCCAAAGGAATGCATTGGAAAATATTCCTTATTTGCGAATTCGCAAAATGCGAATTCGCAATTAAGGAAGCTTAAGGAATCGCTAAAAAAATAGCGATTTTCTTCATACATACTGTTAGAAACGGGACCCTGGCTGGCCAAGACTCGCGTCGAGGTCAGTCAGGGATCACCATTTCTAAAGTCAGGGCAGGGGAGTCACACACCAAGGCAACCCCCACTCGCCCTCTAGGTAGCGTGGCGCGAGCAGTCTAGGCTAAACTTGGAGGCGGTATGAGTTAAGTATTTGCGCACGCACCCCAGCAACAACACCCAAGGCCCACCACAAAGAAAGACTCTACACAAGGATATATATCAAAAATAGCCTTTGTATTTATAATAAACAAAACACATTAGATAACACACGCAAACTGTACAATGTGCCAGAGGCACGGGCAGAATTTACAAGGGGAATTATGTACAGGACAGGGCCACATGGACCACTGTCAGGGGTAGGCACTTGTTAGATAATAATACTGGTAGATATACACTTATGTCGTAACCATAGAATGAGTAGCACCAAAATTATAAATGCAACACACATCCAGTAATCACTGGAAAAGTAAGGACCTTCTACGCAACCCTAAAACACTGTAGGAAATCACGTAGGTAACTAGGACCTAAGGAAGGAATACCAACACCTAAGCAATTCACTCTTAGCAAAGGGAAGGAAACCTAAACATAAAATGAACCATCAACACTCTACTATGCAGGTCACATTTAGCATAATGGATAAACATAAACAATCCTCTCTGCAGGTCATATTTAGCAAAAGGAGATAACCATAAGAATACCTAATCAGGTCACTTTTAGAAAAGGTAAGCGGAATCAACATTTCTCTATGCAGGTTACTTTTAGCAAAGAGTGATAACCATAAGAATACCTAATCAGGTTACTTTTAGAAAAGGTACCGGTTAGAACACATGCGCAAGAATTACATAACAAGAAATTACAATGCGCGGGGTGCATAAAGCATAACACTCATAAGGGTCCCTCAGGCCAACTGGCCTCGAAAGGGGCGGAATGCCCTGAGTCTCAGTGTCAGGGGGTCTGTGCAGGCAGCACAGAACACAAAGCCTAAACGTGGCAACTGTCCACTAAGTGCTGGACAGTTGTAAATATGATGCGCAACGTTGGAGCCAGGAGGGCTCAAGAACAAAGGTGGGCAAGGAGCCTCTCAGGGGCTCGCAAGACAAATGGGCAAAGGTAGAGCTTCAGCGCTCTTGAAATAATCAAAATGCCCCCAGAGCCTCTCTCAGGGCTCTAACTCGATGTGGGCGTGGAGAGCCTCGGGGCTCAACAAGCAACTGGCGCCTCAGAGCCACGGGGCTCTACAATAACTACTGGGCGGGAGCCTCTCAGGGCTCGTGAAACTTAAATTGCCCCCAGGAGCCTCGGGGCTCCTAAACAGCTACAAGCGCGAGGTCGCGCTATGGGGGAGGGGCGGACACCGGCAATGTGTCCCGCGGCCCCTCTCCCTCCTTTCAGGCACTCACCGGGTGTCTCGCTGCTGGAGCAGCGCGGGGCTCCTCACCTCACTCGGGAGCCTCGCAGACACGGGAGCAGACGTCCTCGGTCTCCCGCCTGGCCTCGTCCCGACGTCTTCCCGCCTGACTTCCGCCGGGGCCGCCAATGGCAGCGCGGCCCTGGGGGTCAGGAGGCGGGACTTCCGGGTCGCGGAAGGCAGCGGCCCGGCAACAGCTTTCGGGGCTCCTGGGCTGCGGCGGTGATTCCTTGGCAATGCCGGGTGGGCACCGGCTCGTAATCAATTAAAACAACACAGGGCAATGCCGGGTGGCACCGGCCTTCAAAATAAAGATAAAGCGAGGTGGCACTCGCTACGCCAAAAATCGGCGAAATCGGCAATTCAGCTGCAATGCCGGGTGGGCACCGGCAAGGTCAATACAGCGCTCCCAAGCGCTCAGGGGCACAGGAGAAGCGCGCTCAGCGCTAGAAATGTCAGCAAAGCGCTATGGAGCGCTGGGCCACCAGGGAAGCACTCCTAGCGCTACAAATCAAAATCAGGGTGCCTCCAGGCACAGGAAAGCTCCAACAGAGTCTGGAGGCAGGCAGAGGGGCAAGGCAGGGCCAGAGCCAGCACACTGGGTCTCCAAGCAGGGAGACAGCCAAGTGGCGGTCCTCTTGGCCCCTGCAGCAGCAGCAGCCCCCTCTGGTAAGATCCTAGGCAGAACCAAGAACAGGACAAATTGTATGGGGACACAGCCCCTTCTTATACAGGAAAACCCCTTTGTCTCAGGGTGCAGGGTGGGGGGAAAACCAGTCGCAGCTGGTTCTGAAGTACTCTGTTTACCTCAGCCACCCTCTCTATTCACTGGCAGGGCTAGGGCCATCAGTCGCACTACAGGGGGTGGAGCCAGCATTTTCTGGGGAAAGTCCAGGCCCATCAGGGACCAAGTGCACTCCTCCCAAGCCATCAAGCATGCTGATCTCACACTCACCACCGGGCAGACCCATCCAGCCTTCCTGGAGCCAGGCTCACCAGCCAGCTCCAGCCAATCACACTGCAGACATATTTTACAGCAATATGCCAAGTCCCAGAAATGGCAATTCTACACATGCCACACTCACGCAACATACATCATTGCGAAACATTCATTCCCACGAACACGCACATACCAAATTCAAGCATGCACTCCCCACACATCAGGAATTACTAGGGACACAGTCATTCCCCATGCATCCCTATGGGAGAGCAGGCCAGCCTCACTACATGCACGCACTTTACTCTGGGACACAGAGAAAAAGTGCGCACAGACCAGAAAATCATCCACGCATATCACAGATTAAAAGCAAAAAGATTAGGGGTGAACCTGCCTTAAGGGCCAAGTCCAACACAACCCCCTTCCAGCCAAAACGCAGGGCAGACCAATCACCACCGTGATGGACTTACCTGCTTGGGGCGATAAAACACGGACGCGGGCCCGCAACTGCAGGGACACCCTCCTGTTTTACGCCACTGTGAACCCCTGGGGTTCTTTCTAAAGCTACTGTAGGGACTCACTGGATTACCCCACTGGTACTCTCCAGCTGCCCTCGGCGAGGACCAGGCCCTAGGCCACCCAGGTGCCACTGGTTCCTGCCAACTCACCAAGTGGGGGGTAGTAACCCCTGGCACATAATGGCCATGCTCCACTCTTCCTGTCTGCAAGACAGGGCTAGACTGCCACTGGTTCTCCAGCCTAGGGTCAACAACCTTAGGTGGACCAGGAGTCTCAGGGAAGGCTCTCCTCCCCTTACCTCTTCTCCTAGGGTTCCTCCTCCTCCTGCGAGGGGTACCCTCTAAACACCATTCTCCCAACCTAGGGTTTAACCCCTCAGGTGGTACTGGGGTCAGAGGTGGGCTTTCCCACCCTCTGCACCCCCTTCCAGAGTCCTGCTCCCTCCCAACCGGGGCGGTACCTCTGGAAAAAGAACTGGTCAGGACACTGATTACAGTGTTCCTACCCTTCAGGTCAGGCAAACCCTGAACCTGGACCTCCAACCTCCGGTCTAGAACCTTTGGTGGAATCACTGCCTGGCACTCCAGGACTTCTGAGGACTCACAGGTCACTCCCAAATCACTCCTTTCACTGGACTTCTGTACTCTCCCTCCTGGAGCAGTACTGCCAGACTCCACAACTACAGAAGCTCCGCTCACAGATGCTCCAGGTCCTCCACACACTAGGAGATCTCCCTCAAGTGGACTAACAGGCAAGCATAGGTCCCCACCCTGGTGTTCCCTAAAGAAACCATCCAGGCTCTGAGGCAGGGCTTCGGGCATCTGGGGACTCTCGGTCTCACACTCACTTCCGCTCCACTGAGACAGACAGCAAGCCCCTACACCCTCCTCACTATACTGAGACCTAGCTGGGCTACTCTCACCCTCCTCCACTACGCTGGGTTGGAGAAAACCTGACCCACTATTATTGGAATCACTCACTAGCGGCGCTAAGGAACCTCTTGCACTCTCCCATCGGTCTGCTTCCTCTGCAAGCTCACATGCACTAAACGATCCAAACTTCAACAGGTGCTGGCGCAACTCTGGCACACAATAACTGAGCAGGTGCTCTGTGACAACCATGCTAAACAATCCGCCAGACTTGTCATTCACGTGAGCCTTTTCCCAATCAAACAGTGCTCCACAACACTCATCCTCAAAGTCTTCCCAAGACTGATGAGGCAGTTTCCTAAGTCTCCTGAACTTCAACCCAAACTCTTCTGCGGGGGAAACAGGAACCGTACTCGGGGAACTGGGAGTGGGACTGTCAACACCAACACTTAAAAAGCTGCCACCACTGGACTCCACCCTCCCTGGGGAATCCAGACAATTACACATGCACTCAGGGGGTAACCTACTCTCCTGGGCTACCTTCTCCCTGAACAAGGCCCTCTCAGCCTCTAGCTTGGCAAGCTCCAACCTGAGCTGTTCCATCGCTAGCTGATGTTCCCTCTCTTCCTTCCTATCCAACCACTCCTCTGGGGACAGGGAAAGGGACGGGGCGCTGGTACTGACACTGGACTCAGCAAGGGACTCCCTATCTATGGGGTCATCACTCTCTGCTGACATCCATCCACTGTCATCACCATCCAACTCACATTCATCAACAGAATCTTCAGGGCTCCCCACATACTCACCACCCTCATGGCGTGCGGCCCGGGCCCTATCTCTCTCACTGTGCTCGAGATCCCACTGATCCTTTTGCCACTGGATCAGGCTGTCCCTAAGCTGGGACTGAGTATCCAACTCACTCACCTCTATGCCTCCCTTTTCGCAGAATCTGACCAGCTCTAACCTACTGTACCTAAACAGACTACAGAGATCAAAAACTGGCTCCATTTTTGCGGACGTTCTCAGGAAAAGTTTGACACAGGGAACCTGGGGGTCTGAGCTAAACAGGAGAATACAATCACCAAATTCAGCAACATTCCTATCTCTCAGAGAACTTGCACTCCACTGTCCAGCGTAACACACACTCATTCACACACAACCCTCCCCTCGGACTGGTAAGGCAGTTTCTACCACCCCTGATTCTCTCAACCTGACCACTAGTGACACAGGTACCAAACTCTGGGAGCAGGGCGGGGAACAAGGTACTGGACAAAATACAAATGACACCTTTCAGGAGAAGCAAAACTGAACTTCCCTAAAAAACAATAATTCCCAAAATGCGGTTATCTAAAAAATGCAGAGCTTTGAAGTGTGGCCTGTCGCCACTGTGGTACAGCGCAAACACAAATCCTTATCCTCACCGCTTGCCGCCAATGTTAGAAACGGGACCCTGGCCGGCCACGACTCGCGTCGAGGTCAGTCAGGGATCACCATTTCTAAAGTCAGGGCAGGGGAGTCACACACCAAGGCAACCCCCACTCGCCCTCTAGGTAGCGTGGCGCGAGCAGTCTAGGCTAAACTTGGAGGCGGTATGAGTTAAGTATTTGCGCACGCACCCCAGCAACAACACCCAAGGCCCACCACAAAGAAAGACTCTACACAAGGATATATTTCAAAAATAGCCTTTGTATTTATAATAAACAAAACACATTAGATAACACACGCAAACTGTACAATGTGCCAGAGGCACGGGCAGAATTTACAAGGGGAATTATGTACAGGACAGGGCCACATGGACCACTGTCAGGGGTAGGCACTTGTTAGATAATAATACTGGTAGATATACACTTATGTCGTAACCATAGAATGAGTAGCACCAAAATTATAAATGCAACACACATCCAGTAATCACTGGAAAAGTAAGGACCTCCTACGCAACCCTAAAACACTGTAGGAAATCACGTAGGTAACTAGGACCTAAGGAAGGAATACCAACACCTAAGCAATTCACTCTTAGCAAAGGGAAGGAAACCTAAACATAAAATGAACCATCAACACTCTACTATGCAGGTCACATTTAGCATAATGGATAAACATAAACAATCCTCTCTGCAGGTCACATTTAGCAAAAGGAGATAACCATAAGAATACCTAATCAGGTCACTTTTAGAAAAGGTAAGCGGAATCAACATTTCTCTATGCAGGTTACTTTTAGCAAAGAGGGATAACCATAAGAATACCTAATCAGGTTACTTTTAGAAAAGGTACA
This sequence comes from Lissotriton vulgaris, assembly GCF_964263255.1. Classification (NCBI taxonomy): domain Eukaryota; kingdom Metazoa; phylum Chordata; class Amphibia; order Caudata; family Salamandridae; genus Lissotriton; species Lissotriton vulgaris. The sequence continues at coordinate 1,723,473,815 of NC_141689.1, forward strand.
GGTTAGAACACAAGCGCAAGAATTACATAACAAGAAATTACAATGCGCGGGGTGCATAAAGCACAACACTCATAAGGGTCCCTCAGGCCAACTGGCCTCGAAAGGGGCGGAATGCCCTGAGTCTCAGTGTCAGGGGGTCTGTGCAGGCAGCACAGAACACAAAGCCTAACCGTGGCAACTGTCCACTAAGTGCTGGACAGTTGTAAATATGATGCGCAACGTTGGAGCCAGGAGGGCTCAAGAACAAAGGTGGGCAAGGAGCCTCTCAGGGGCTCGCAAGACAAATGGGCAAAGGTAGAGCTTCAGCGCTCTTGAAATAATCAAAATGCCCCCAGAGCCTCTCTCAGGGCTCTAACTCGATGTGGGCGTGGAGAGCCTCGGGGCTCAACAAGCAACTGGCGCCTCAGAGCCACGGGGCTCTACAATAACTACTGGGCGGGAGCCTCTCAGGGCTCGTGAAACTTAAATTGCCCCCAGGAGCCTCGGGGCTCCTAAACAGCTACAAGCGCGAGGTCGCGCTATGGGGGAGGGGCGGACACCGGCAATGTGTCCCACGGCCCCTCTCCCTCCTTTCAGGCACTCACCGGGTGTCTCGCTGCTGGAGCAGCGCGGGGCTCCTCACCTCACTCGGGAGCCTCGCAGACACGGGAGCAGACGTCCTCGGTCTCCCGCCTGGCCTCGTCCCGACGTCTTCCCGCCTGACTTCCGCCGGGGCCGCCAATGGCAGCGCGGCCCTGGGGGTCAGGAGGCGGGACTTCCGGGTCGCGGAAGGCAGCGGCCCGGCAACAGCTTTCGGGGCTCCTGGGCTGCGGCGGTGATTCCTTGGCAATGCCGGGTGGGCACCGGCTCGTAATCAATTAAAACAACACAGGGCAATGCCGGGTGGCACCGGCCTTCAAAATAAAGATAAAGCGAGGTGGCACTCGCTACGCCAAAAATCGGCGAAATCGGCAATTCAGCTGCAATGCCGGGTGGGCACCGGCAAGGTCAATACAGCGCTCCCAAGCGCTCAGGGGCACAGGAGAAGCGCGCTCAGCGCTAGAAATGTCAGCAAAGCGCTATGGAGCGCTGGGCCACCAGGGAAGCACTCCTAGCGCTACAAATCAAAATCAGGGTGCCTCCAGGCACAGGAAAGCTCCAACAGAGTCTGGAGGCAGGCAGAGGGGCAAGGCAGGGCCAGAGCCAGCACACTGGGTCTCCAAGCAGGGAGACAGCCAAGTGGCGGTCCTCTTGGCCCCTGCAGCAGCAGCAGCCCCCTCTGGTAAGATCCTAGGCAGAACCAAGAACAGGACAAATTGTATGGGGACACAGCCCCTTCTTATACAGGAAAACCCCTTTGTCTCAGGGTGCAGGGTGGGGGGAAAACCAGTCGCAGCTGGTTCTGAAGTACTCTGTTTACCTCAGCCACCCTCTCTATTCACTGGCAGGGCTAGGGCCATCAGTCGCACTACAGGGGGTGGAGCCAGCATTGTCTGGGGAAAGTCCAGGCCTATCAGGGACCAAGTGCACTCCTCCCAAGCCATCAAGCATGCTGATCTCACACTCACCACCGGGCAGACCCATCCAGCCTTCCTGGAGCCAGGCTCACCAGCCAGCTCCAGCCAATCACACTGCAGACATATTTTACAGCAATATGCCAAGTCCCAGAAATGGCAATTCTACACATACCACACTCACGCAACATACATCATTGCGAAGCATTCATTCCCACGAACACGCACATACCAAATTCATGCATGCACTCCCCACACATCAGGAATTACTAGGGACACAGTCATTCCCCATGCATCCCTATGGGAGAGCAGGCAAGCCTCACTACATGCACGCACTTTACTCTGGGACACAGAGAAAAAGTGCGCACAGACCAGAAAATCATCCACGCATATCACAGATTAAAAGCAAAAAGATTAGGGGTGAACCTGCCTTAAGGGCCAAGTCCAACACATACCATTTTGCGATTACTAAATAGCGATTCCTTAAAAATCGCTATTTAGGAATCGCAAAACGGAACTATGATACATATGGCCCATTGTGTCATAAACGTTGAAACCGTAATTTGCAGTGTTGGCGAAAACAAAACTTAAAAATGATTCTTTGCAGAAAATACTATAAATGCTAACATTCAGTCATAGAAGTTGCATCGCTGGCCATGATACTGGCAAAGGCAAGAAGATAAAATGAATACATTGTGCTGCAAAATATTTACTCTAAAGTTGGATGGTAATTTTATCAGTGATATTAGCAAAGGCCAAAAAAATGTGGATTTGACATTGTACTTCGCAATAAATACCGGTTCTGATCTAGTGACACAGATATTTTGACAGAGACTGGAATATTTCTGCATAGAGGAACCGATAGAGTAGTACCTAGAAAGTGGTAGTGGAATGGGTGCCACGTGTGTCTGTTCTTGTGTATACATGTCTCTCAGTGATACAGTGGTCAGTGTGGACAACTTTATTCTGCTTGTAGACCAGCCATTTGGGCATAGGTGGCATCTTGCTCATTGAGTCCATTCATCACTGTATCCAGTACTACTACACAACACTTGGATAGTGCAGTAAACGCACAGGTACCTCTAGACAATGTTGCAGTGACTTACAGGTGCTCTAGGCAGTATGCATTATTAGTGAACATGTTTATTTCGGATCTGGATGGCAGAGTGGACCTATTAGCAATGCTCTTTGTATGCTGTGTTAATAAGTGAGTTTTGTGCATGAAGGAGATCGTGATTTTCACTGAATATGTTCCATATGATCATTTGAAACACATTTTACCTTCAATACTCGCGCACACACCAAACAGCCTAGGGATGAAGCAATGGTTTGTGATTTCAATGCAAAAAGTGGCAATCGCCCAAAGAAGAGAACCTCAAAGCAACAAATATTGGCAAAGCTAGTAGGCCAGAATTGAGTGAACTACTATATGTAAACACAGGTATGTCAAGTCAATGGGCAGCTTGCTGTATGACACCATAAGCTTGTGGAATGAAAAGTGTTCAAGGCATAGGTGGTGGAGGAGGATGTAGGTTGAACAGAGAAATGGAATACATATTCTGTGCACATTTGTGCATATCTATTGTTGGACCTGACCCTCTTAGCAGGGTCTGCCCCAGATTTTTGCCTTCTGTTGCTGAACCCGTTTTTGTTGCCATTACGACTCTGTGCACTTTACCACTTTTAACCCATGCTAAAGTGCTTATGCTCTCTCCTTCAAACATAGTAAAATTGGCAATACACCTGATTGGTACATTTAATTTCTTATAAGTCTTTAGTAAATGGTACTGCATGAACCCAGCACATGTAAATCAAAAGATACAAATGGGCCTGAAGCACTCATTGTGCCACTCACTGAAGTAGCCTTTTAGAACATGACTTTTTTAACCCCTTCAGTGCTGATGACAAAGCCAGCTCGTCATGGGCTTTACCTGCCCTGTGCTTATGACGAGCTGGCTTTGTCATGTAAAGTGGGATTTAGTGAATGGCAGCACCCAGTGGGAAAACCCCTAGCAGCCAAGGTGTTAAACTGTCATTTTGACCTGGCAAAATAAACCTTTTGCCAGGCTTAAGCCTTCCTTTTCAATACATACGTCAACACTAACAGAGGCGCTAAAAACCCATATGACGGGGTGCATTATATTTAAAAAGTGGGACATATGGGTTTAAGTTTTACATGTCCTGGTAGTATAAAACTTGTAACACAATTATTCACTATTGCATGGCCTGCCTCTCCCATTGGCTAACATTGGGCTACATTATTACATTTAATAAGTGATTACTTTGGATTGGAAGCAGGTAAAGGTATATTGTTTACACTCAAATGAATTGTAATTTATAATCCTCTTTCATTTTCTTATTCTAACCATTCGTTCCTTCTGTCAGTGTCCTAGGACACATGACTGCAAATGACTCTGCTATTGGGATTTGTGTATTCCTTTCATACAGTGACACAAAGATGATTACGTTTGTACAATATGAGTTGTCCTGCCAGGATGGTTGTAGGCAGAGCTGTACCCAGCCCCACTTACATTTCAAAAGGATTTGCCTCCAATACACAAAAAGGAACCTGACACTAGTGTTTGTCACCCAGATTTCGTGGAGCCTTTTTAGGGGTAGGGAAGAATTCTCAAGACCCAAATGTGGGGGAAGTGTAAGAAATAATCCCACTACAAGGTTGACAAGAGGGATACATATTGGATATCCACAGCCACTCTTGGACCTGTGGACATTACAGTAGAAAGGCTGTGGTGTTCTCCGGAAGGACTCCCCTCTTCTTTAGGCCTACCTTTTTACCCAGAAGATGGTCCTGTTGCTACCAGAGAACTGCCCTTCTGCTTGAGGCTTGACTTGTTCCCCTGGTGACTGTTCTGCAGCTACCAGAGGACTGCCCTGCAGCTTGAGGCCTGCCTTCCTCCCAAGAGGACTGCCCTGTTGTGTGAGGCTTGCCCTGCAATCTGAGATGGAAGACTAGAGCTACTCCCTTCATCAAAAGCTAACCTTAGTGACTCCAATTATTAGTTGTCTATCCTCCTCTCTGAGCTACATGGATACAACAAGCAACCCACAACAGAGGCCTCCCTGAAACTGATCAGCTGACCTGCTGCAACAGAACCTGCCTTGATTTGTAGCTGGACCTGCCTGAGCCATGCTAGCCTCTGCTAAAGTAAGTCCTTGATCTCCAAGAGGTGTCTTCCCAGGTTCTGGGCCCTTGGCTGGCATCAGGAGGAACTCCCCTACAGGAAAAGGAGAACTGCTGAAGTTTTGGACTCTTTTTGAATGGGCCCATTCATGGCAATACCCTGCAACTTGTGAGGGCTGTCAATGCAAATGATTGGTGAACCCAACTCTTTGTGCTACAGCAACCTCAAGTGACTACTGGCAATGTGAGATCTGCACTTCATGATACAGCAACAAGAGTCCGCGTTGACCACCAGTTTGAAGCTCCTGCAACGACTATCCACGACCGAATATTCACACTACAATGTTGACAGCCTAAGTGGCCCAACCTGCTCTTCATGCAACAGCAATGACCATGTGCGACGCTCTCCCTGCTCTTTGCAGCTTCCTCCACCGCAAAGGGAATGCTTTGCACTAGACTTGGAGGAGGTAACATTTTCAAGTGGACTAACCTGGTCACTGTATCCAGCCTGTATTTCAATGAAGTCAGCCTGAACTCATGATTTTTCCCCAGTCTAGTGTGACCAGATTACCACGAGGGGTGGTTTATGCTTCTTTGTGTTATATTTACTGATTTTTTTTATATTGATCATCTTCAGTTCTACTGATTGGATTTTTGTTCTTCTGGTGTAATTTTATTTTGTTAACATTTTCTAAATTGGTGTTGGATGTTTCCTGTTGTGTTTTAGCTTTATTACTGTTTGTACGGTGCATTAATGCTTTACACATTACCTCTAAGTTAAGCCTGACTGCTTTGTGCTAAGCGCCCAGAGATTTAAACACAAGTTAATTTAGTGACTTTTTGTGAATCATCCTGACAAGAATTGTGGTTGTTGCCTGAATGGGGCTTCTAGCTCCTTCAACCAATAAGCCAATTTCTTAAATGTATGTTCACATGTAGTATCATGTTGCAGTGAGACCTACTGCCAATGATTGTTTTTACTAGAGGCAAAGGTTATACACAGTACGTGTTCCACCCTAGCTGTGCCATTTGGCACAAACTGTAATTTTTTGATGATTCCCAATAAGTCAAAAACTGTATGGGGTTGCTTGTGCTTCCGATGAAAGAGGACGCAGCTTAGCAGTTTAGATTTTACTATTCCTAATGGAGCCCAAGCAAGGCTGATTTGTATCTAGTTGGTTCCCAAATGTAGTGGAACAGTGAGCAAAACATTTAGTAGCTGGATGCTACCTAGAATAATTACCAGTGGATGAGAGTAATGCAAGTGTTCCAGCTGTCACTTTTTTTCCTTTCTTAGTGGTTATAATTGTGTCTCTGCTTTTGTCCCTACTGTTGTCAGTGCTGTGGTCCATTCTATTATGGCAGTATTAGTGGGACTGTTATTCGTACTGTGGTTACTTTTATGATTAATGGTGTTCCTGCTTTGCTGGCAGATGTTATAGCTCGTATTCTCTGTGGTATGGTGTCAGCTCTAGTCACGCCTTAGATTGCAGTTGCAGCAGCAGTGGCATTCGCTATTGTCACAGTTGTTGCTTCTGTCTTGACAGCTGTTGTAGCAGATGTGCCTTCTATTGTGGTTCCTGCTGAAGCTACAACTATTTTTTCTGCTGGGGGCTGTTGTTGCTTTGCTTGCAACTGCCATGACAGATGTTATTGCTGTTGTTGGGTAGTGTGTCTTTTGTATGCTATGCTGCTGTGAATGCACGTCCTTGTCACAGTGAGGGCTGGGGATAAAATTTGTGTTAGGTAATGTAGTGGGATTTCAGAACCACTACTTTATTACCCCGGTAACAATGCAAAGACAAAATGCAAAATCCATAACTGCTCAAATTGGGCACAGTTCCTATCCATATTCTCCTTTTTGCTGTGTACTTTGTACTAAAGCTGTCCCTAATGCGACTTTCAAAAAATATAAACAGTTCTAGTGCACAACTAGCAAGTGTAGCACTCAGGGTTAGTACAAGATTGCATCAAAAAAAATGAAAAAGTGTGGCACTAGATTTGCAGCAGCAGTCCAAGCCTGAGTATTAACACACACACAATATGCAACATTTGACAGCAGTGTAAATTCCCCTTGCACGGTCAACAGCAGTGCAAGGTAAGAAATTCTCACATGGTATGTTATGTTATATTGATTTGTATAGCACACTAATCATCCTTAAGAGTATTGAGGTCCTTAGACAAGTGTGTAGGTGTGTGGTCCCCATGGTGCTTTGACGAAAAGATAGACCTTCAGCTTATTGCAGAACACAGGAAGTGAGGAGGAGTCTCTGATGAGAAAGGTTGTACCATGTCTTGAGTGCAATGTAGGACAATGAGCAAACTTCAGTTTTGCTTTTGCGGATGTGGTGAATGTGTACAAGTTAGAGTGAGGCATAGCATTGGTGTCTGGTGGGTTGGTGAAAGTGTATGCAGCTGTTCAGGTATTCTGGTCATGTGTTGTGTAGGGTTTTGTATGTGTGCGTGAGAAGTATGAATTGGATCCGTTTGTGAATGGGGAGCCAGTGAAGCTTCTTGAGGTGATGTGGTATGAGGGTGTTGTGCAGGAAGTCGAATATGGATCTTGCAGGGGTGTGATGGAGTGTCTGGCGTCTGTTTAGAAGTTGTTTGGAGATTGAAGCGTAGACAGTGTTGCTATAATGCAGCCGATAAACATCCTTTACAATGACTGCGTTACAACTCAAGTCATTACCCTGCATTTTTTAGTCCGTGAAATCTTTTACAATGCAGGGCTGTACACCCCAAACCATTACAATGCATTCCCCATTACAACGCCCTGGTGGAGTTAAAATAGTAAATTGCGTTGTAATAGACTATGAGTTGTAAAGCACTGCATTTTAAAAGATTTTGCAGAGTAAATAAATGCAGGGTAATGGTATGTGTTGTAAATGCATGCGGGGTAAAGTGTCATATTCAATACAGCCTGCTGATGATGAGTGCTTGCGTGATTGTCCGTCTCTTGGTCTGAGGCAACCATTTGAAGATGTTTTAAAGCATGTGTAGGATGTGGAAGCATTGACTTTAGCCATCGTGTTGAGCTTGTCATCTAGGATGATCCCTAGATTTCTTCTATGGGTGTGCGTGTCAGTTCTAGTTCCGACGGACAACAGGTGGAGTCCCATAGAGAGGTATTGTTGTTGAAGATCAGTGCTTCTCTCTTGCTGTAGTTTAGCTGCATGCAGTTGGTTCACATCCAGTCTGCTACAGGGTTCATGCAGTTGGTGAAGTTGGTCCTGGAAGTGGTTATCTTGTCCATAAGGGTGAAGACAAGTTGGGTGTCACTGGAGTTGGAGGTGACAGTGATGTCTTGTGATCGGATGATGTTGGCGAGCAATGTCATCTATATGTTGAAAGGGTGGGGCTGAGGGGCAATCCATGTAGGACTCAGCATATCAATCTCTTGGTCTCTGATGTGACGGGTAGCAACCTGACCTTTTGGGTTCCTTCTGTGAGGAAGGAACAGATCCATTCAAGAGCAATCTCGCAGTGTCTTCTGATGAGTGTGTTCAAGGAGACAGTGTTGAAGGCTGGGGAAAGGTCGAGCAGAATGAGTGCAGCTGTTTCTCCTCGGTCCAGGATGTTTCGAATGTCATCCATGGCCACAACGAGTTGCAGTTTCAGGACTGTGTTTCTTTCTGAATCCCAATTGAGTGTTGTCTAGAAAATGGTGACATTTGAAATGGTTTTGAGTTACTTGTTGATGGCCTTCTCAATCCCTTTGGCTGGAAAGGGGGAGCAGGCAGATGGGTCGGAAGTTGCGTTGTTGATTTGAGGTAACTGTGGGATTCTTGATGAGGGCATTGATTTCTGCACGTTTCCATTGATCCAGAAAGATGGTAAACGTGATAGAGGTGTTGATGATGTTGGTCAGGGTGCAGTTGATTGTTGATGTTCCCAGGTTGTAGATGTAGTGAGGGCATGGGTCCGTTTGGGTCTGCATGACTGACGATTTGTTATTTCTGGTGAGGGTTTTACATTTGATCAGGTGGCCGCCTTTGTTGGTGTTGAGGAGGTTAGTACTCTGAGCCCGGGTTGGTGTGCGAATTTACTGTAGATGTTTTACATTTTGTTGTGGAAGGAGTTGGAGAGGTTGTCGCAGAATTTTTGGGAAGCAGCAATGTTCTTGACAGTGGCCTAGAGTGAGGTAATATCATTAACAAAAGAAAAAATATCCTTGCAGATGTTGAACCTTCCTTGGATGCAGACCACTAATACTTTGGTCTTGGTGTCTCTTATTTGTAGTTGGTGGGGTTTGAGTGCAGACCAGTAGGTAGTACTGTCTGCGATATCATAGCTGGCTCTCCATTTCCTGTACAGTGGTTTAGAGTGTTGTTAGGTGTCTTAGAGGTCTTCTGTGTACTAGCTGACCTGCTTTTTTGATCTACTCTCCTTGAGTCAAGAAGCTCTTACGTATGGCTTGCATAGGAGCAGAATCGAAGACTGTTGCCATTGTCCCTTCAGGAACACAATCTGTCCTCCAAATCCACTGGACGGCAGAAGCTCCCCTAGGGGGGAAAAGGGACTGGGGAGAAATTGAAAAAAAGCCTTGTCATTCGTAGGTTCTTTCTCTCATCTAAAATATTCTATCTTCTAGTAGGCTGGTGCATGTGTGCATATTAGTGGAGTTTTCCTGGCAAGATTAGGTTCCTCAAGAAAAAACAAACATTCAACACTCTTATTCCTATTCTTCTACCAGCTGCTATTGTACAATAATTAATTCCTTAAAAAATACATTCTGCATACCCCACAGAACTATGGCTCTTGCTCCTCTTCTTATGTATAAATATTATGTTCATCTGTTGTATTGAATTCTATGCATTCTTCAATATTGACAGCCATTTCCATTGTGAAATATATCAGCATTTTTTTTTCATAGTTCATATTTTTTATTCAAAATAGTTTTTCACAACAACATCAATTTAATTTCTGGATTGTCTTTTTCCTATAGGATGTGAGTGAACCAGGAATAACTGGATAGCTGATGAAAGACGACTTCAACATTCACAGGTAAGTGCTGCTTTTCTTTTCGTTTCACTTTGTTTTCTTTGGTTGTGCCAGGCCTTGCTTTTCAGGTTAACTAAGTTAATTTACTGAGTTAAGGTATATTTATAGAACCAATTGCTAAGGGGAACTCTGCTGACTGGGAGTCATCTTAATAAAGAATTCTGGAATACTTTTGACAGATTCGAGGCTGAAACACTACTCGCTCTAGGAAGAGACTCTGCTCTCTCACTAGGTCTCTCAAGTTAAACACTACTTCAGCTTTGAGAGAGAACCCATAGAAATGACACATTACCGAAATTCTCCTGACAGTCTCATAATTAAGACACTAGTTGCCTCTCGCATACATTCCCTGACACCATACAAAGAGAATTCAACTGATTTTCTAAACTACACCTGTAACAAAGGATGCCTCTACCCTGACTAGCTTCTGGGCTGGAGGGTAAGGGAAAGGATGCTCTCTGGGGAAATTCCTCAGTGAAGTGCAATTCCTGCACTAGCGCGTGCTTCACATTCCATTCCAAGATAAGTGAAACAACAACTAGTGGTACATGGAGGGACTGCTCTGGCTGCCATTTTGAGGTTTCAATGCTGCCAGTTAATTCTCCAATCAATTAGTTCTTGTTTCTTTCTTTCTCCAAATTCTTGCCTTTATTGTCACTACACTAAACTCTTGTGTTTTTGTAGTGTGGATTCTCCCTGAGTTCCTGACACCTTTTTAAGTCTGATACGTTTGAGGGAGTCCACACAGTTCTTAATCTAGCTGTTGAAATTGTTGATGTCCTTGTTAAGGTTGTCTCTCTGGCTAGGTTGATCCATGCTGAGGGCGCCGAGCCAGTCTATTTCATTTACTTTGTTCCAGCTGTGGTTTGGAAAGCTGAACCTGGTAGGAGTGTTGACTTAAGGTGTGTTGATTTGGAAGTAGATGATGGAGAGGTTGGTCCATGAAAGTTGTGGGGTAGAGTTGTATTTAATGATGTGACTTGTGGTGAAGATGTGGTCCAGTTTGTGTCCTGAGGTGTGTGTTGGTTCTGGGAGGAGCTGGATGAGTCTGATGTTGCTCATGCTTTTGAGGAGTGCTGTGGAGAAGGAGTCGCTTTGGTCTTCATATGTAAGTTGAGGTCACCAAGGAGAATGGAGGCTCTGGAGGTGATGATGAGTGGAGAAACAAAGTTAATTATGATGTTGGTAAAGGTGGCTAGTGGTCATGGTGGTCAGTAGGTGAAGGCTCCATTCAGGATGAAATTGTCAGAGATTTTAGCTTGAAGTGCAGGCATTTCATGAATGTATTGGAATTCTCTGTGGATGTTATGCATTTGATGGATTCCTTGAACATAATACTTCCGGCTTGTGGAGGTGGTCCTGTTGAGCGATCTTGTAGCCCACTGGGATTGCCGTGGAATTTCGGACCCGATGAGGGGTTGAGCCAGGTTTCTGGGATGAAAAGGATGATGGATGCATTGCTACTCAACGTGGTTCATATTTGGTTGTGTGTTTGCTGAGTAATTGTGTGTTAAGAGCATGCATGCAAGTGTGTGTTGATGTGAGGGTTTGCTGTGGTGTGTGTAGTAGGTTGGGGTGTAGGTGTTGTTGATGCTTGTGTGGCATGTGCATTAGGGATGTTGAGGTTGGTATTACTATTTGTGTGGGGAGGTGATTTCTGATGCGTGAGAACTATTTCATTGTCTATTCACAAGGGTTCACGATGTACAAAATATAAAGCTATAACGAGGCCCACACAAATTCCTTAAATTTACACACAGTGTATCAAGAACCGAACTAGTCTTCCTAGACCTAAACATTTTCTGAGATGAAGGTGGACTGAAATCTACTACCCACTTTAAACCAATGTCATCTTCTATCCAAGACACCTAAGGGAAAATCTCCCTTTTGGGCAGATTCTGCTGTTCAGGAAAGCTTTGAAAACATGGTTATTCACTCCTGAACCATAGCCGATCTTACGGTCCTTATAAAGATTTATGACAGCTAGCGCTAAGACGCCACAGCATACACGCGCTCTACAAAACCTTTATTTCATTTCATTTTATTTCATTTCACAATTGTTCCAAAGTGAGTGACTACAACAGGCTGCGAACCTGGCTTCCCAACCAGAAGCAAGGAAATATCCGCATAGGATTGTACCAAAAGCCATGAAACGCGCTAAGAACAACAATAGAGAGGACCTACTGGAGCTCCCCACACAAAAGGAAAAGGAGGCTTGCCCCACATGCATCACGACCTACAACTGTGCATCCAACCAGGTGAGCAAAATTATCAATAAGCATTGGAGCATATTAAGCAGCAGGAACACCCCTGTTAGAACTGGGGGTCTCTAGTTGGCTGAGGTAGGTACCTTAGTCCAAATAGGGACCCTTGCTTCCGCGTCAGCGAGAGAAAGGACACTTTCCTAGACAGCCCCTGCACACCACCTCAGTAGCTTGGCACGAGCAGCCAGGCTTATCTCCAAGGCAAATGTATAAAGTATTTGCAACCACGCTCTCAGTGACCCAATGTTGACACCACAAATGGACTCCACACGAATTTCATAAAAACAATGATAAAATCCAACATATGCGTATTTGTAATATTTCATCTTATTGGTTATTAGGCCAGAAAGCCCTTGTAGGTTCTTGCAGTAATAATGAGCAACTCTCAATGATCCAATGCAGTCGTAATGCAATGCTATGCAGTGTGTAATGCAAGAACCAGGCACTTTGTGATGTCAAAATAATGCAGTTCGTTATGCAACAATCAGGCAGTCTGCAATGCCAAAAAAATAATGCAATGCGTAATGCAAAAATCAGGCCGTTTGTAAAGCAAAAAAAATGCAATGCATAATGCAACAATCAGGCAATTCACAATGCAAAAATAATGCAATGCGTAATGCAACAATTAGGCAGTTCGTAATGCAAAAATAATGCAACAATCAGGCAGTTTATGATGCAAAACATAATGCAATGAGTAATGCAACAATCAGGCAGTTCGTAATGTCACCAATAATGTACTCCTGCACCAATCACAGTGCTATGGACAGTCTCTATGCCTCTCTTACTGACTTGTGGTCAGCTACTGCCAACATGCTCCCAACATGGGTATGGTGTAAAACTAAGTGCAGCTCCACACTCCGGCCTCGGTACTGCCACTTCTCTGCAAGTACGGGTGCAATACGAACTTGAGCGGAGGCTCGCACTGCAAGGATGGGAAAGGGCGAGAGCGTTTCTCTCGCAGCCCGCACCCTGCCCGAGGCGCGACACATGCACGCTCGCTGAGCAGTATCTGGAGGTACGACCTCACTCTAATCACCTCACGGTTTGGACCTCCGATGCAACTTCGTTGGTCTTGGTTCGTGGAACACGGGCCCCCGACGTCATGGTTCGAGGTCTCTCATCGGCAAAGGCAGGCTCGGGCAAGCGGCAGTATATCCTCCTAGCTCCTCTGGGGATGCAGGTCTAGACTGATGGCAATGAAGATCACAGCACTTCTGATCACGCTGTCGATCAACTCCGAAAACATTGTTGTGTATTGATTTAGATTCTGAATAAATTTTCCAGATTCATGCCCTTATATAGGTACAATTCAATTGCCCTTATATAGGCATAGATATTTAATTTATTTATGTAATGTATTTATTTATAGAGCGCTTGAATCACCTCATAAGGGTATCTCAGCTCTAAGAACACCATCATAGAACCCAGGAAACAAGTTAAAACAGCAAGGTTTTCAGTAATTTCCTAATGACCAGGTAATCTGTGCACTGCCGTAAGTGAATGGGAAGATCGTTCCATAAGCATGGGCCAAGATAGAAAAAGCCTTTCCCCCTTGTCGAGATTTTCTGATGCGTGGAACAAAAATCAAGGCTTTGTCTCCTGAACGGAGCGGTCTAGGAGGCACATAGTTAACAAACTTATCACTGAGATAGCTAGGGCCTAGTCTGTATACTGCTTTATAGGCCATGCAGCAGATCTTGAAATTACTCCTTTTTCTTATAGGTAGCCATTGTAACTTCTTAAGTAAAGGAAGGGATGATGTTCTAGGGGGGACATCGGCCACCATGCATGCGAGCCACGGTATTTTGGACTACCTGTAATCTATTTATGTCCTTTTCATTGGCTGCAATCAACAGCGCATTACAGTAGTCTAAGCGGCTTAAAATTAATGCCTGGATCAAGGTTTATCTAGAAGACAAAGGTAAGAAAGGGAATACTCTTCTGAGCATGCTGAGGTTGTGGAAGCAGGCTCCGATGGTATTGGAGACATGTTCTCTCAAGGTGAGTTTTTGATCCAGATGGACTCCAAGGTTTTTCACCACTGATTTAGGGCAAGGGGTGGGGCCTAGCTCCTCTGGACACCACATAGGAGACCATGGCAAAGTGGCCTCGCCTAAAAGCATTATCTCGGACTTGGTGGCGTTTAGTAGGAGAACATTTTTTTTCATCCATTCTGCTACTGATTTCATTCCTTCGCAAAAGATGGCATGACAGTTAGGGTTGGATTTATCAAGAGGAAGGAGTAACTCGGTATCATCCATATAAGATATGGGGACGAAACCCAGTTTTCTTAACAGTCTTGCCAGGGGAGCAACATAAACGTTGAACAGGGTAGGGCTCAAGCAGGAGCCCTGAGGTACTCCCTTGGTGACCCTAGAGGTCTTGGAGTGGTAGAAGTCTAGGTTCACGGTCTGAGTTCTGTCAGATAAGAAGTTGGTTAGCTACTTCAGAGCTAGCCATGAGACGCCTATGTCGCTTAGTCTTCTGAGAAGGATTTGATGAGATATGGTGTTGAATGCTGCGGAAAGGTGAAGCAACATCAAGAGCACCGCCTGACCATTATCCAACAGCATCCTGATGTAGTCGTTAACGGTATAAAGCAGGAATATCGACGGGATAATATCGACTAGCATAAATATCGAGGTAAGAATATCGACTTCCAAAAATATTGTTGTAATAAATATCGTTGTTGTAGATATCGATTTTTTATAATGACAAACATATCGTCAAAATAAAATATTGTTGTATAGAATATTGTTAAGAAAAATATTGTTGTATATAATATCGACAAAATAATTGAATGTGTTATATAAGTGTCGAAAAGTTTTATGTTAAAATAATAATTAAAAAATGTCTATTATTATTATATGGATTAAAATGTTTCAAAAAATATAATAATAGTAAATATTATAGGAGCGGGTTATTGGTATTATAGGGGATAAGGGTGGGTAGTAATTTAAAAAAGTAGTGTAAATAATTTGTATAGAATAGTAACAATATAGGGAAAAAAATGTTTATTTAGAATTGCGAAATTCAAATTTTTACAGAAAATAATACATTAAAAATTTAATTAAATGTAAATAAATTTTTAGTAGCGGGTTGTTGTTGATACAGGGGATAAGGGTGGGTAGTATATTAGAATAAGTGATATTAAATGTTAATTTAAATGTAAATATGTATAAATTAGAAAACGAAATTTTTGTTTTATTGGATTTAAATTTTATGTATTATGTAATAATGTTGTGATTAAGTGTGTGATTAATGTAATATAATGTTTTTAAAAAACTTAAAAGTGAATTAAAAAACTAAATTTTAAATTTCAATATTTAAATTTTAAAAATTAAATTTTAAATTTGAATTTGTTTTATTTAATAATATTTGAATAAGTTAATTGTGTAATATTTTATTTATCTGTTTTTGTTAGAATATATGCAAATAATTATTTAAAAAAAATTGTATGAAAAAGAATAATTTTTTTAAGTTTATGTAAAAAATATATTTTATTTTCGAAATTTAATAAATGCATTTTGGTATAATTATTTAGAATACCATAAATGTTGTTTTTTACTGTCCTGCATTTTCCCTGATTTATGTTGGATTGGAGTTAGAATAGTAAATTATTATGGTTTACTGTCCAGCACTTTCCCTGATTTATGTTGGATTGGAGTTAGAATAGTAAATTATTATGGTTTACTATCCAGCACTTTCTCTGAGTAATGTTATATTTGGAGTTAGAATAGGAAATTATTATGGTTTACTGTCCTGCACTTTCCCTGACTTATGTTGGATTGGAGTTAGAATAGTAAATTATTATGGTTTACTGTCCAGCACTTTCCCTGACTTATGTTGGATTGGAGTTAAAATAGTAAATTATTATGGTTTACTGTCCAGCACTTTCACTGACTTATGTTGGATTGGAGTTAGAATAGTAAATTATTATGGTTTACTATCCAGCACTTTCCCTGAGTAATGTTATATTTGGAGTTAGAATAGTAAATTATTATGGTTTACTGTCCAGCACTTTTCCTGACTTATGTTGGATTGGAGTTAGAATAGTAAATTATTATGGTTTACTGTCCAGCACTTTCCCTGACTTATGTTGGATTGGAGTTAGAATAGTAAATTATTATGGTTTACTATCCAGCATTTTCCCTGAGTAATGTTATATTTGGAGTTAGAATAGTAAATTATTATGGTTTACTGTCCAGCACTCTCCCTGACTTATGTTGGATTGGAGTTAGAATAGTAATTTATTATGGTTTACTGTCCAGCACTTTCCGTGACTTATGTTGGATTGGAGTTAGAATAGTAAATTATTATGGTTTACTGTCCAGCACTTTCCCTGACTTACATTGGATTGGAGTTAGAATAGTAAATTATTATGGTTTACTATCCAGCACTTTCCCTGAGTAATGTTATATTTGGAGTTAGAATAGTACATTATTATGGTTTACTGTCCAGCACTTTCCCTGACTTATGTTGGATTGGAGTTAGAATAGTAAATTATTATGGTTTACTGTCCAGCACTTTCCCTGACTTATGTTGGATTGGAGTTAGAATAGTAAATTATTATGTTTTACTGTCCAGCACTTTCCCTGACTTATGTTGGATTGGAGTTAGAATAGTAAATTATTATGGTTTACTATCCAGCACTTTCCCTGACTAATGTTATATTTGGAGTTAGAATAGTAAATTATTATGGTTTACTGTCCAGCACTTTCCCTGATTTATGTTGGATTGGAGTTAGAATAGTAAATTAGTATGGTTTACTATCCAGCATTTTCTCTGACTAATGTTATATTTGGAGTTAGAATAGTACATTATTATGGTTTACTGTCCAGCACTTTCCATGACTTATGTTGGATTGGAGTTAAAATAGTGATTTATTGTTGATTACTGTTAAATATTTTCAATGAGTTATGTTTTATATGTATTTTATTTTAAATGATTTTATTAAAATTTAAAAATATATTTATAAAAAAATGTATATTAAGTTTATAATAATAATATTATATGTAATGTTGTAATATTATTTTTAAAAATAAAGAAATATGAATATTTTTAACATTTTTACATACATATCACAAGTTTCCACATTTATTAAGTACAATAGTAATATAGTTTTGTGCACTAATTTTGTATTCATACTTTCATTTGTTGATGCAAACATTTATATAATTTTAATACATATATTTCAATTATTTGGTTACAATTTACATTGCCATTTTTGTTATATATACATTTTTATATTACATTAATTAGTATATTAAATGTTAAATTTATTTATTAAAATTTAATATGTTAATTAATTTACATGTAATTGTATTTTTCAAAAATATGTACATAAAATAGAGTTTCTTTTTATACATTACAAAAAAATATTTAACAATCAAAAAAATATTTTTAATATACAATAATTAATTAATACATAATTATATTAAAAATATTATTGTATATTTTACATTAATCATATGTTTCTTCAGAATAATAAGAAAATTATTAGTAAACATGGAAAAAAATGCTATTTATCACAATCTTTTTTATTTAATGGATATTTAGTCCTATTTTTGTTTTTATTCTGCTGCCATTTTGTTTTTGGAACTTCACTTTTTGGTCTATCGACATCGTTGTTTGGGTCATTTCAGAAAACGGAACCTTGCGGTTGGGAGCTGCTTCGTGTTGGTGAAGGTAAGTTTATTTTACACTAATTTAAACTACATTTTAAGGTATTATAGAGCTAGTTGTAGTGTGTACGTGTCGATATGTGTTGTGATTTACAGTTTATGTGATAAGTACGTGTTATTTAAGGTCGTTATTGATAACGTACTTTGTTAGGTATTTCTTATGAAAATAAGGTTTATGTATTGTATTAATGAATTAGTTCAGGTGTTTTCCTATGTTTTATATGTTATGTTTTGGCTTTGTGTCTTTCGTATTTATTGTGGGTGTGTTTTGTTTGTATTTATTTACAGGTGTTCGTTTTGGTGAGCAGATGGATTTTATCTCGTTTTTTTATTTAAATACAGGTAAATGTTTAATTACATTTCCTGATTTTTCGCGACTTTGGAGCTTTTTTGTCGTGATTAATTTTCGGGTTTTTAATTGTTCCATTCTACAGAGGATTGCGACGTGGGACCCTTATAAAACAGTTGTATTTTTGCATTTTGTGGGGATTTTTTAAAACTATGTGGATTGATTTTGGTTCTATTCGTGTGGAAACAATCTTCTTGGAATATATTCTACAGCTGCAGAACCGTAAGTTATTATTATTGTTTATTTTGGGGTGGATTGTGCTATATTGTACCATTTTGTTTAATGTTGTTTTATTATGTCTTGTAATAATACATTACATTTATTTTTACATGACATAATTTAACTACATTGAAAAAAAAGGTTTGCTTTATTTATTTTTTGCTACGTTTTTATGTATTGCTTGTTAAAGGATGGATTTTGCTATTAGGTTTAAGTATTCAAGACCTTTGATACTTGGGTACATTCTGGTTTTTTGCTGTAGGTATTCGTACATATTTAATGTTTGTTTACTCAGTTTAGGGCCGATTTTAGATAGAGATTGCTCTATTCTGAGTTCTTGGTAGCTTTGTTCTTTTTTGATGCTTTGGATTAGTTTATGAAGTGTGGGTTGTGTTCTTCCTAATGTGGCTTGGAAGGCATTATGCCATCCTTCGACTGCTTTGTTAGTTTTGGCTTTCTGTGCTATAGTACTAGCATACACATTCCACCAAGGAATTTGAAATTTAGGTTGTCTGCGGTGGCCAGAACGATGTAATCTTCCCACCCAGGTATCTTCAAAATAGTCTAAGAAGGGAGTTAATTTTTTCTCATTGGTGCGGTAGAAAGGGCCGTCAAGTAGTAAATTGTAGTAGTTAGCAACTTCTGTTGTTAGCACATATGCCAATGCAATTAACTTTTTAATCTGATAAGCAAAGTTACTGTTTGTTGAATATTCAATGCTTAAAGTAGATTTTTGTAAGTGCCTCCATATACTTTGGTTGTAGTGATAATAACACCATTGTATTGAGGTGTGAGGATATTTTTTAAGGATAGCTTGAATCATGGCTATTTCAAAGTCAATTATGATTCTTTGTGGATAGTAATTATCTCTAAATTCTTTGATAGTTGTTAACATTTCAACGTAGGTAGCATTTGTTTTATTTGGAAGCAGTGTATAAATTAAAGGGATATTTGTTTCTTGGTATTCACCATGGATGGTGTTCAAGTTGATAGAAAGGTTTGGGACATACTTTAAAAGTTACGTCCATCATCCAGGTTTCACATGATTTTAGTTTTTGCAAATTGCTATTTGTTGCAAAAAGTACAAATATTTTTTCATGACTGTGGTTATCATACATTAAGAATTTATCTTCATTGTGTGTAATAGTATATTCAGGATATATTTTTATGTCTTGAAACGTTTCAGGTGCTGGTGGAGTTGGATCAGAAGCTCGTTTTGTTTTAGCTATTAATCTTTTCAAGTTGGGGATTGAAGGTAACTGTCTTGTTACATGTTCTGGCACTTTGCTTAAAACATTTTTCAAAATACTGGTGCTTGTTTCTTGTGAGCCTGTACTATCATCTCTCAATGTCTCTAGTGCTTCTCTTACTTCGACTTCTGTTACATTGGGTGGGTGGTTATGCTCACGTACATTAACAACATTGTTATCAACAGTAGTTGCTCTACCATAGCATGCACTTGAGTAATATTTACTACATTTCCAATGGGTCTTATTCCCTTTGATTCTTTCTTGGGTGTAGGTGTAACCCATGTAGCTCAGCATTATTTTCCCTTTTTGAGAAGCTATAAAAGTAGCTCCAGTTGCCATTTCTAAGGTAGATCTGTGGAGACATATATATGTATTTTTATTAAAAGTGAAAAACATTTTTTGAGATGTGTATATGGAAAGGAAAAAGTGTAAAAACGTACTTACAATGTTGTTTTCCTGCTAATTATATTATTCTTGCTCTTCTATCTTGAGTTTCTCTCTTTAATGTTCTGTAGTTGTGGTAAAGAATATTAAAAAAATGCTTTAGTTTTAGAGTTGTTTGTTTTTACTTTCTGATTTTTAATAGACACAGTGGGTATACTTACCTAATGTAGTAGAAGATGTTGTTGTAGATTGGTAGATGAAGTTTGTATAATCTGTAAAAGAAAGTTAATTTGTGTTATTTATAGTATTAGGATAATAGTAGTTAATAACATATGAAGTCTTTTGCAACTTTACTTTGCTACTTTTTAAAATATTGTAAAGTTTTCTAAGTAGACATGGATAAGGCAGTTCATAATTTCATTTACTTATTAACTTGTGGTGGTTGTTGATAGGTTGTTGTAGTTATATTTTAACAGAAAAGAAGACCAGGTTTTTAGATTAGGGAGTTCAGATAGTTTTCGACAGGTTTGAATGATACATGAAATGGGATTTCACTTACTTGAGTTGTAGTATGCAGTGTTGTAGTCATTGTAGTAGGTGTGTATTCTCTGCTCTTCAGCAAGGTAACCGTTTTTCTCCAAGTTTGGGCCAAAAAAGGTAAATTAAGTTAAGTTTCTAATTGTATTTATAGTAGTGAGTTAATTAATGGTAGCATTTGATTGGTTCAATTAAATATATTTTAAATTCATTGGCTGAGAACATTATTTTGAATTTAAAAGCCGTTATTTTGTAAAGAGTTAGTTGCATCAATAATTGTTTGCGAATTTATATTATAAAATTTATTATATGTGTTTTATTTTAATGGAAAAAAATTATTAAAATGTATAAATTAGTGAAATGTGATTTAAAGTTATCCAATAAGAGTGTATGATAGTGTTTTTAATGTCTGTATTACTAAAGTATTTTTTAGTATTATATAGAAATAAATTATAGATATTGTATATACATATATGTGCGAAAAATATTTTTTGACATTAAATAAGTGTGAAAAAGTGAATAATTTAAAGGTATTGTGTATATCTGGTAGTTAAAAATTGGACGATATTATTTGTATATTTATATAAGTAGAGAGGTAGTCGATGTTAGTGTTGTCGATATTATTGTAGAAGGTAATGTTATTTTAAAGATTGTCGATAATGTAGTAGTCGATATTTAAGTAGTCGATATAAGTGTTAACGATATTAGAGTAGTCGATAAAAAAAATCGATATTTGTGTCAATCCTTGTTTAAGTATATGACGACGATATTTTTGTAGACAATATATTTGTGACGATATTTTTGTAGGACGATGTTTTTGTAATCGATATTTCATCATGGAACCGTCGTTAACTGCTACTAGGGATGACTCAGTGCTATATCTGGGTCGATATTCAGATTGTGAGGGGTCTAAACTGTTGGTGGATTCAATGTAGTTGGAGAGATGTATATTGATATGTTTTTCTAGTATTTTGGTGAGAAGGGGAATTAGCGAGATTGTACGTTAATTTGTTACGTCTTCCGTGGGACTTGTAAAATTCTTTTTAAACGGAAGAATCTGAGCAGCTTTCCAGACCGGGGGGAGAGCTCCTTCCGTAAGGGAGCTGTTAAGAATATTGCAAACAGGGTTAGCAAGCTGTTTAGGCAGGGTAGCAGCCAGTTTAGCAGGAATCAAGTCCAGAGGTGACCCTGACTTGGCGTTTTTTAAATACGCTTCTGTCTCTTCGATCGTAAGATGAGGAAAATGTCCTAATATACTGGTGGCTGATGGGGATTGTTGGGGCTCAATATCAGATTTGGGTTGGAGCTGTGTGGTGGAAATGATTTTGTTATAGATTATCTCTATTTTCTCTGCGAAGTGACTAGCAATACTATCACACAAAGTTTGTGATAGTACAGAAGTTGTCTCGCAGGCTAAAGGACTGGTAAAGGTCTTTAAGATCTGATAAAGGCATTTCTGAAAGCTCCCAGTTTGTAGGAGGGTAGCTGCAATATGGGTTTTCCTTGCATTTTTTAGATTACGATGGTACTGGTTTAGAGTCTCCTTATATTTCTCTTTATCGGCAGGGTTTTGAAATTGGCGCCAAAGGCGTTCAAGATGTTTACATAAGCCTTTTTCTAATCGCAGAGGGGATGAGTACCATGGTGCCTGGTGTCGTTTTACAGCGATATGGCCTTGTTTCAAGGGTGCTAAGCTATCTAGAGTAGTCAGTAGGCTAGCGTTGAAAGAGGCGACGTGTTTCTCAACCTTGTATGAAACCTTGTTATGAGGTGGGCAGAATGATTCTGAGAAAAGTTCCGGTGTAATCAAATTCCACCTTCTGTAACTAATTGAGGCATAGCCCATGCTACCCAAATACAGGCATTGCCACTTCCATCCGGTCATCTACGTCACAACGATTTCTAGGAAAACCAGACTCTCAAGTAGAAGGGACTTCCCCTAGCCTGGCTATTGATTTCTCCAAGAAACTCATTATAATGCATGAACAACTACTCCTTAGGGGTTCATCCATGACGTTCATATGCCCGACTTTACGTCAAACCTGGCATTCCTAAACATCTTCAAGGTATAAATATACCTTCACTTGCTATGGCACGGTGTGGTGTGGTGCAGTTCGACTACCTACTTGCACAACGCAGCTCGCTACTGCCGAAGGAAGCCAACTCTCCACCTGATGCACTGACCAAAAGCTGTCATCTTCTGCCAAGAATCCAGCTCCAGTGTTTCTGAATTCCCTTGCGGGGTGTAGGGAACTCAAGTCTGTGAAAGAGATACGAACCTCTCTCATTCTAAGGTATGCAGCTGATTAGAACCTTTCAACACCCCCATCTCAAAACTCCTATCTGCCTAGGGAGGTTACCCCAGCGCCTCACTCTCATTTTATTTTCCCACAAATTTACGCACATAAGGATCCTGCATCCAATTTTGACATATTCAGCCCCCCCTTTATTACACGTCCCAAGCCCTCCCGAGGGGAGCTCAGATTGGGCTAATCCCCAACAACGCTTACACCCACCATCAGCAGCAATAATAACTTCTCCAAAATCGCCACAAAAAACGATCCAAATGACCAACTGTTAGCGGACTTGTCCTTTTTCCTCAAAAACCCTCAAAATTCACCCAATCTCATATCAAAAACAGAGCCACATCAAGATGTCTCCACAATATCGAGCATCTGGCCTCAACTACTTCAAACCTTTCAATTGACAGTTACTGCCTTAAACTATCACTCGGACAAATTAGACATGCAGGTTGACCTACTGAATACTTCAGCACTGTTCACAGCAGGGATTGATAACAAACTAGACAAATTGAACAACTTAATTACAGGGGCACAATCATCCTAAAAATTAGTACAGTCGGTCTGTTGCTGCTCACCCATCATTGGCTCACTCTCCTTGCTTCCAGTCTTCTTGTCCACCGTCATAAGCGAGATTAAGCAATTGAAGGGAGGCAGTCTATCCGAATGTCCCCACCAGCTATCCCAAAAACCCACAACTCTGAACTCTGAACTAACCAACCTCTTGTTTACAACTGCAATTGGATTCAGCCAAGTGGGGAACCAGGATCTTTATCAATTCAGATCGACCATCAAGATGACCCCCACCAACCCAAAGGCCCTCCCATCCCAGCAGTGCCGATTGCATCTCCGGCCATAAAAGTTTGGTCAGCAAGCGGGCAAACACACTCTATAGGTAATAACATGGCAGGGCTGCCCGTCAACCCAGCCGCTGTTGTCGTCCCCAATCTTGAAACATTCTCCGCTCTCCCGCCCCCCTGCAGCAAGAGAGGGCGCAAACGTCAGCGCAAACAAAGAAAAAAATTAAGATTAAACCCAACAGTCAACCCTCCTAAACTATTTACGTTGTTCGTAACTGCTGCCAATAAAAAAGTCCCAAGTGTCCCACAACCTTCATCAATGTCAACAACCCCCTGTCAAAACCTACCTATGGCAGACTCAACTTCAAGTGCCTGTCAACAGATTTCAGTTTGTAGCCACGATTACAATATCACATCTGCTGAAGCAGCGGCAATGGAGCCTCAGCCTGTCATTGAAAAACTAAAGGTCAAACCCAATGAATCAATTATATCAATGACAACAGTCACGACAACACAATCTCAAACAGTTTCTCCCTCAAGTTCACCCTGGTTTGGAAAACTAAACACTGGACACAACCTTTCAAAAGTAATTCACAATAAGAAGCCAACCTCATCTATAAACACCCAGATACTGAGGCGACGCCCACATGATCCTCCCCAACCCCAACTGGGATCAGACGTAGGCTCCTCAATTGACATAACAACTCAGCCTAATTCAAGCTCAAGCAGCAAGGGTGCAAAATGCGATCCACAGGGCTCCAAAATACTTTTTGCCCCTGAATATAAATCAAAAGGTCGGCATGACACCCTCAATAGATCAAATATAATAAAACTAGTGAATGGTGCCCCGGGTTTTGAGGCCCTTACATCGGAGGATATTGAGTCCATTGAATTCCTTTCTCCAAGAGGCACACAACCCTCTGAAGTAACTCTGGTGTCAGGTCCACCACTTGGACACGAGCATTCTTAGAACATAAGGTTACCTTTCGGGAATGGGGCATCAAAATGTATCCCTATTCCACGCCAGGTTACCCCACAGTGCTATTAAATCGGCCAGCCACCCTGCTAAAAGCTGAATCCCCTAGAACTGGAGTCAAAACCAGGCCATATTCAATCTTAAAAATGCCTTAGGAACAACAGAACTGAACACAATTTCTTTGAGTGCAGACCTTCATCCTGACAAAACTCAAGATTGGGGATGGCTTCCGGCTGCCCTGTCTTGCAAGAAAATAGATTGACCACGTGAAGCACTTTTTGTAGACCCAAACTGCAAGGCCATGGTCCAATTAAGATCTCAAGCATTTCCACCTATAAATCCCTTAAACCTCGAGCCAGATCCCTCTTCCACATTGTGTTCATGGAACATTAGTGGTCTCCAACATAAAATCACCAACTTGGAGACACACTCCTTCATATTTGGGCACACTGTAATAGCCCTTCAAGAAACATGGGCTACCCAAAATTGCCCTGTGACTGGCTTTATTGAATTTTGGAAACCTGCAATTAGAGACTGCCCCTATGGCCACCCTAAAGGTGGCCTGTTGATCTACGTTTCAAACAACGTAAACGGTCCGATCGTGCCACTAAACTTTGACGAAGACTGGCTACTTGGTGTTAAAATCAATTCATGGAGCAAACAACGTCCAATCCTACTTCTCAACATCTATATTAACCCAAGTATGTGCACAAAAAAGGACCATCTAGCCCGCTTAATGAAAATTGTGTGCGACCTGGCTGCGGTTCAACCTTATTCTGACTGTATAGTCTCAGGTGACTTTAACACCAACCTCTTTCAGGGTCATACTGCTGAGAACGAAGGGTTATTCCCATTCACATTCACTGAGGCAGAGGCACAGTCTAAACCACCAAATCAAGCCTACTGCGGTCTGCGTGCTGCAATTCTATAGTGCCGGATTTCTGGTAATGAACGGCAGATCCACGAATGATACTCCACCAAAATGGTCCTGGACAAATGGCCACAAACAATCTTATCTAGACTACACCATCTGTAATTCAGCCCTGCTCAAACACCTGGGCAACTTCAGTATTCATCCTCGAGCAGAAAGCGATCACCGCCCCCAGATCGTTACCCTCAATGTAAAGCCAGAGTACCATAAATCTGCCTCAACAACATGCAAAGGAATGTATTCTGAAAATTTGAAGCGCCTAAGATGGAGTGAAGACATAAGCCCTAATTTCATGAAGGCAAGTCTGGCTCTTATAACAGGCGGAGCTGACCCAGGGCTCTCTCCTACTGTTGCATGGTCGACGCTCTGTTCTCAATTGATAACTCTCTTCCCAGCCAAAAAGCACTCCCATAAGGCTTCTTCCAGTCGCCAGTTCTCAATCTCAAACCAAACAAGGATGCTGAAGAAATCCAAAAACAATGCCTTGCGGTCTCTAACGAAATCCCCAGGAAACAACGAGCTCCTGAATGCGTATAAAATTGCTCGAAAATAATTTAGGCAGGCTATACAAAAAGACAAACAACTCCACCAAAGTCAATTCTGGTGCAAACTAATATGGGAGAGCAAAAACCGCAACGCAAGAAAATTCTGGGTTCTAATCAATCGCTACAACTCTACCTCATTCAGCTCTGGGTCGGCAAACATTCAAGAAGCCGACTGGTCCGCCTTCCTGACAGACCATTTTAGGTCCCCAAAGGGAACAGTGCCTACAGAAACACGCGCTCCCAACTTGACGGAAATAAGCCCGAGTAAGAGCTGGAGCAGGTCCACTGGTCGTTTAGCCCCCTGCAGTGATGACCTGCAGACCACCCAAGAAATGGTTACCAAAGTATTGTTAAAAGCAAGATCAGACGGAGCTCCGGGTCCAAATGGCCTACCACAGAACTTATACAAATCAAATATAGCACTTGGTCGGGTTATCTAACTAACATTTTCAACTTTGCAGTAAGAACTTCAATCATACCGGACTCCTGGAGTGGTGCAATAATTCATCCAATCTATAAATCAGGCTCCCACGCCTCTCCAAACAATTACAGACTAATTGCTCTCTTAGACATCGAGGCTAAGCACTACGCAGGTATTCTTTTGAAGGAGCTGAGAACATGGGCGGAACATAACAACCTGATCCCAATGAATCAAACTGGCTTCACTGCCAAATCTGGCACTCTGACTAACCTACTGACATTGTCCATAATTGTTGACAAAGCATGTTCCACATCCAAGGCTGTTTTTTGTTGTTTTGTTGATTTTAAAGCCGCCTTCGACCGGGTTCCCAGGGCTGTCCTATGGGAAAAGCTAAAAAAATGGGGGATCCCCGAAAAACTTCTGTAGGCGATTATTCAATTACACTCAGGTACATGGGTTCAAGTGAAGTTGTGGTCCGGCACATATCTCTCTCGGAAAATCATGACAACTAGAGGTGTCAAACAGGGATGTGTGCTGGCCCCACTTGTTTTTAATCTGTTCATAGCAGACTTGTTGGCTGCCTTAGAAGAAACAAACAGCCATCCACCCAAGATGGGAGGTCTGCCAATAAGCAACCTTCTATACGCCGACGACTTGGTTCTTTTTAGACTCACACGGGTAGGGTTGCAAAGGCTTCTGGACAAACTATACAGCTACACCACTGTGAATAAATTAGAGGTTAACCTAAAGAACACCCAAGTGGTTACCTTTGGAAGAAAACGCAACGTTGGTGGTGGCTGGTTGTATAACAATATGAGCCTTGCAACAGGAAGCACATATAAATATTTAGGGGTAAATTTTGACTCTAGGGGTAACTTTGCCAAACAGCGTAAGGAGATATCAGTAAAAGCCATGACCCTACAGGTGACCCTCTCTAAGCTCTCAAAAAATCTGTCTGGCCCAAATTTATCACCTTTACTCGAAGTTATGAGAGCAAAAATTGGGCCGACCTTGTGATACGACCTTGAGATTTTCAGGGGTATTCTAAACACCAACTTAAACCAACACGTTACCAAAATCTATAAAAAAAGTCCTCCATCTTCTTTAAAAATTACTCTGCTGCCCAGATCAGATTAGAATTGGGCATATTAAATTATGAAGTTTCTAACATCGGCACATACTTAAACCTTTGTCACAAACTTAGACAAGCAGACATAGGCTCACTAGAGTCACTAGTTTGGCTAGACATTAACCAGAAAAACCCAGGGGGTTCGTATGGTCACCTCTTTAACCCCTTCCATGCTCATGACGGAACGGTTCCGTCATGAACGTCGGTTGAGCTGTGCTCATGACGGAACCGTTCCGTCATGAGCCAATAGGCTCTAAGCATGGGCGAATTTTGCGAATCTCGCGTTCGCGAATTTTGCGGATTTGCGAACTCGCAATCCGCAAAATCCGCGAATTCTCACGAATTTGCGGATTTTTTTTTTTTGTGTTTGCGCGGGTTTCTGCCAGTTCGCGAGGGTTTTGTACAATGTCGCAAATTGCGAACTTACCTGTCGGGTCGCAAGTTTCGCGAACTTGTTGTTTCTACGTGTCCAGCCTGTTTGGGACACTCTTCTTCATCACTGCCACTCTCTGTCACCACTGCCACTCTCTGACTACTCATGCCACCCTCTGGCCCACCCATGCCACCCTCTGTTTCATCACAGCACCCTCTGGTTGTCCAGTCAGTGTACATTATTGTGGCAACGCAAGCACACCTTCCCTGCCTCAAGTGACCTGAATTAATTTGGGGCTGATTAATGTGTCACAGAATATTTTTTTAGCTGGCACCTGCTTCCTTAGTGCTTCCTGATTAGTGATCTTTTGCACTTGCTAAGTGCTTTCATTGTTGCAAAATTAGTTACGACACCTGCCCTGCCCCAACTGACAATAATGAATTAGGGGCTGATTAATGGATTTGAACTTCCAGCCTGGCTCCTGCTTGTCTCCCTTAGCTGTAATTCAGGACCTTTGTGGCATATGTGTAACTATTCTGAGGTTCAGAGCAGGGTCACATAATAGTTGCAACTGGCAACTGAACTCTGGAGGGGCCCCTCAGGAAGCACTACAGGAAATGGCTACTAATGATGAGCCTGAACTTTTGAACCTGGTAAGTAGTTTCAGTTTTGCTAAGATCGTATTTCTGCAATTTTGCACTTATTCGCGGGGCGCGAAGTTGTACTGGGAAGCCGCGAACTCACGCGAACAGTGTGAGCAAAATCCGCTGCTCGCGGATTTGCGGATTTTGCGGGAGATTCGCGAATCCCGCGGATTGCGAATTTACCGAAAATCCGCAAAATCCGCGAGCGAAACGGATTTTCCGCCCATGCTTAATAGGCTCATTAGAACCTTCAGCACAGCGCGAAAATTCGCGCCACAATGAAGGGGTTAAGTATTCCATCCGCAAAATATCTGCGGGCGACCTATGGGCCCTCAACCCTAGTATGACAGCATTAAAAATCCAGCATTAAGGAATGTGTCAGAATGAGCTCCCTTATCATTGACAAAGCCCATTTTGCCAAACGCAGACATGCATGGGCAATTATGAATTCTTATGGGCGGTTATCTCCTGCAACCTACCTGTCCTGCACTTACTCCCTGTATTTAAAACTAGCTTTATGGCTATCAGATTGGGTGACTGGCAATTCCTAAAAGATTAGCCCTCTTGGCGTCGTACGTCAGAAGTTTTATTGTGCAGAGGGTGCGGCAATACAGCTGAAACCTTGGAGCACTTGGTCTGTCTTTGCCCCGCCCTTTTGTTACAGCGCAGACGTAAATTGAAAGCGGAGTGGAACAGGTTGGGTATTCGGACCTGCAGACAGGCAATTATTGCAGCTCTGAGCCCCAAAAATACAGTTTTAAACATAGGCCCGACAACCTATATACGCTTTGCATACCGTAATTTTACCCACTTACCGGAAGGGCCTGCCAATGCTTCTCCCTGTGAAGCAATAGTTTAAATTAAACTGCACTCCATTTCTAAGCTGCTAAAACTGTTTTTTATCTGATAGCATTTTATCATAACCCGCTGCTATTGATCTGTTTGCTGCTGGTTTTTTTCCGATCTCATTTTATCATAATCCGTAGTAATTTGCTGAACTTTAGACTGTTTTTATAAGCCCAACATTGCTAATTGTTATTATCATAAACCTCTTTTGTTTTAATGTTATGCTGGCCCTGTTGTTCTGCATATTATGTTTTTTAAATTACTTATATGTAATAGAAGCCGCATAACGCGATTTGGAAGATTTTCATTTAACCATTGTTGTTTAATTGATCTTCGTTTTTTCTCAATAACATGTACTGTTGTTGGAATCATTGAGGTGCTCTTTTAAGGATATTTTACATCCAAATAAAGATATAGTTAATTAGAACTTAGACTTGAATTCATTATACTTTGCATTCCTTCTAATGATTGTAGCAGTTAACCTCTCTTGCATGAGAAAGAAGATTGTTCAATAAACCCCTTTTATTGAAACGCCTGTCTCTCTATTTCTATGCAACTCTATAGAAAAGAAGCATGCATGATTGACTGAGTGAACTAGTTATCTATTGTTTCCACGACTCTGAAGATATGTTTCAATTCTTGGGGAAACAAAGTTGTCATGTTCATGCAGTTGTCAGAAACTAATCCCTTCTTGTGTATTTGAGAAAGTTTCTAGTGACCTCTGTGCTATCCGGCACTCACAATTAAGTTTAGTATACTTGTTAGAGACATACTGACCTCAGTCCTATGTCACATCTATAGTGTATATTATTCCAATGGGCAGAGTCTATTGGGAATATAGGAACTACACTACATGGCGCCCAACGGTTTGGTAAGGCACTACATTAACGCTAGATACTGAAGTAGCTTAGTCGTGCTTTTCTCAGAGACATTTTTTTCCCGAATACTCCAATAGATGACTGGAGTGGGTAAAAGGATAACATCCGCCATAGCTGAGTAGGATGAAAATCCTATGTATTAGCTTTTTGGTTTGTTCAACGTTTAAGGATACAGTGTTCCAAAATACTGTGCACCTTATCTTTGTGTCCTTGAAACTTGCTCTGCAATTTTCATTAAACAATGTTGAATAACGGCAAGAACACCAAAACCGGTGGAGCTGCGGCTGATCCAGCCGATGCAGCTTTTAACTTCACAGGTTTCCAAGAAACCGACAAGGATGCTATATGCATTCCTCTAAATTTAAGGAAAGCAATCACTATAAAACTTATGAAACATGGCCTAACATCAAGAGGTGGTAGGGCCGTTTTTGTGATAGAGGCACATGAATATCACTAGACATAGGTATTCTATTCTTAGATAGTCTTCCCTGAAGCAAATCCATTAACACATGTGTTTCAATTCTACAAAGAAGTACAAAGAAGATGAACCACCAGAGGAATAAATTCCTTTCGAGGATATTGAAATTCCACTCACATACCAGGAGCATGATCTCCGGTTTAACCGCACCCTAAAACATTTAAATCACATTACCAGGCTCGGTCCACTAGGAATAATATAACAAAAAGTAAAATTAAAAATAAATAATGAAACACAAGTGAGCGGTTCTGTGGGTGTAATGTTCTACATTTAGGAACTTTTGTCCTTCTCTTATATATATTCGGGACACCCTTTTCATGTTGTTTAGTTCGGTCCACTAGGTAGACCAGGAGCAACATGGCCGGTCTTAGCCACCTATACACCACATCTGGCATTAATGAAATGTCAGATGTAAACTTACTAGCTAAACTCAAAGAGTTAATCAACATCTATAGACAATTGATTCAATATGTCATGCAGACTCTCACAGTCAAACCTGCAATAGCGATTCCACAACATACATCTCACCAAGGGAATGCACTAAAAATTACACCACAACTTTAAACTCAGTCATTGGTAAGTTACCTGCAAAGCGGGAACAAATTCCATTCTGGATAACTCAAAATATCACTCAAATCGCAGCAGTATTTCCTAATACTTGCCCTCATGAGAAACACAGAATTTTAACAATCTGTTTACCAATGGGGATCACACCACATCTGGAATACTGCACCTCTTTGGGTACAGTCTTTGCTGCAATCTACATTAAAACACACTGTGTTCCGTCCATGGCAGTAATACCTGAAGTCCTGAAACAGATCCAAAATGAATACGGGGCAGAGCCTGCTTTAAATTTGGGTATGAAACTACTGAAAGATTTCAAACAGGTCTCCGCAATAACATTAGCTAATAATAAAGGAGAAGCATGATGAGTGGTGATCCACCAACAATGAAGAGAATTTGATGTAACTGATCAACCACAAGAATTAGCCAGAATAATTGAAAAATCCTATGAAGAATTAGGCAGAGAAAGTCTGGGTGGGAAACCAGTGAAACCTCAATTCACCAAAAAGAAGGTAGCAGGTCTAAAAATCAGACAAATGCCGAGGATCCTGAGGACACGACTCAAGGAGAATGGACCCAGACAATGTTGGACAGCGCAGCAGATGTCACTATAGTTCACCAGAACCTGAAGGATCTTCTGGGGACAGTGGACTTGAATGAAGACATTGAAGTTGAAACTGCAGATTTTTATTTATTTATTTGCATGTTTTTATGGCGCTGCGAATCGACTCCCGAAGGAGTATCTCCGCGCCTTTGGCAGCAACTAAAGAACAGCAACTCGTCATGATCTAATTCAAAGCCCTAAACCAGCTAATGATTAAAGAGGAAAGTTTTGAGTTTCTTCCTAAAAGGGAGATGTTCCCTGCATACTCTGATTTCCTTAGGGAGTTGGTTCCACAACTTAGGGCCGGCTACAGAAAGGGCCCTACCCCCCTTTCTAGCTTTCATGGCCCTAGGAACACATAACAATTCCTGATCTCCTGATCTCAAGGATCTAGATGGGACATAAGGGATGAATTTTTCAGTGAGGTAGCCAGGACCCTTACCTATAAGGCATTTATGGATGACACAGCAGATCTTAAACATCACCCTCTGCCTTACCGGAAGCCAGTGCAGTTTGGCCAACAATGGTTTTGAGGGAGTACGAGGCGGGGCGTTTAAAACTAGTCGTGCAGCAGTGTTTTGCACAACTTGTAATCTAGCCAAGATACCCTCATTGGCACCTAGCAACAGACCATTGCAGTAGTCCAGCCTACTTAACACTAGATACCAGGGTTAGTTCTTCACAGAGGTTATATGAAATACCACTCCAGACGGAGGGAGGCATACCAATCAAAATAAAAGCACTCTTTTAGGAATGACTTTCTAAGGGTTATGACATTCTTCTAGCTGAAGAAGACTGGCCACCACAATTTGTCAGAGAGTGCCCACTTGGCGAGGACATCATTATGCCAACCTTCTCCAGTCCAATTCATTTAAAATATACTTATGCCAGGAAATGGGTAGTAGCCCAAGCTCCTGCATTATTAAATGGCAGTATTCAGTTAAGCATGAAGCTAAAATACAGGTCAGGGAGATGTTAAAACAACTTGAATGCCAGGGGGTGATTGAAACATGCACCTCTTTAATGAACAATCCTTTGTTTCCTGTCTCCAAACCAGACAATACATATCGTCTAGTATTGGATTACTGACATCTAAACTCTTGTTGAAAACATTTGCAGCACAAAACGCACACAGTGCAGCATTAATAAATAACATTGTGCGTAAAAAATATAAAACCACATTGCTTATTTCTAACAGTTTCTTTTGTCAAAACATTGCACCAGAAAGTAGGTATTTGACCGCTTTCTCAATTATGGGGACACAGCATCACTTCTGTCGTTTCCCTCAGGGATTCAAGAATAGTCCTGGGTTATTCTCAGCAAGGGTAACAGAGTTACTGCAAACTTATGACGATGAAGCATTGTCATATGTCGATGACATCTATCTGACAGACGATGACTTGGACAGGCACCTGAATAGGATGAATACTTGGATTCGCCTCTGAGATTTATCAATTCAATTAAAAAAAATCTAGAATTGCCCATCTCAACGTCCTATTTCTAGGATATGAATTTCCAAGTGAAGGCAAAGACTGGCTGCCAACTTTTTAGAAAAGTGTGCGCTGCTCCAACCACCAAAAACACTGAAAAACGTAGGTTTCCTGAATTTCAGAAGTACTTACATTCGAAACCACGCAGAAAGGGTTAAAAATCTCTACGAATTATTAAAACCTGATTTTAAAACAGTAAATTGGACACAAAAGCACAAAGAAATTTAGCGTTCATTGCAAAACTGACATGCTAGCAACTAAAAATTTACAAACACACGTAAACGTACGCCACTTAGTGATACTGATCATTCCAGGTCAATGCGGATTCACCTACTTAACTTATAGTGAAGGTGAAAAAGTACCAATCGCATACAAATCACACTTGTACACACAAGCAGAAATGAAATTCACTTCTACCGAAAAAATTCTGACAGCTGTTCAAACTGCTGAGGCAAAAGAAAGAGCCCTCGCACAGGGTAAGCACATTATGGCAGTTACACCTGTACCTGCCTTAGAGGCAGTGACAAAAGCAAGCATTCCAAATGCTAAAGCTTTACATCCGCGATGGATATAATGGTTTAATTCTCTTGCAGCAATGGATGTTGAATACGTTTTTGATCCTTATTTGAAAACACAAGCATTTTTACAATATGCCTACTGAAATTCTGCCTCTTAGAACAGTATGGATGTATAATTTATACTGACGGATCAGCTCAACCCGCTACAAGTGTATACAAGACTATAGTGTGGCGTGCACGATCGTTAAAGGTTGTTGGCGCAATGGCAAATTTAGACAAATGGTCACTAAAACTCAATCCTTAGGAGATTGTACAGCTCAGCGAGCTGAACTACAAGCCTTCAAAATGGCCCTTGAGAGTACGGATGGCGAATTCCCCACACTCATAGTGTGCAATTCGTATTATTACAGTGTTCAATCTTACAATAAATACTGGCAAAACTGGATTCAAAATTGTTACAAAGATGCAAAAGGTGGCACAATCGAGCATAAATTGCTTTGGGAACAAGCAGTTCAGTTATGACAAGGACTACAAAACACTCACGTGATACATAAGCTGAGTCATCAACGTGATGGCGTTCACGTTGCAGGGAATTCATTGGCTGATGAAGCCGTGAAGGCAGATGTGCAAACGGCTTCCATAGCTGCAATCACTCATTCATACACGAAAATAGACAGCAAAATAATGCTAGCTGTCCATGCAACATGCAAAGGCAGCGGTGCAGCTTTACCTCAGAAATTTTGACTCAAATACTCATACATAATTGATGCAAACAGCGTTCCTTTTGCTCAAATCGCTGGAGTGGGGGATAGAGTAATTCCAAACAGGAAACGTAGGGTAGCTTTGATATACAATGCACATTTGGGAGAGGGTCTGATACATCAGGTGATCTCTAAAACAATATTAGAATTAAAGGAGATGTACTAGTGGCCAGGAATGAATGCACACATTCACACATTTATAATTAACTGCATAGACTGCAATAGAGATCGCAGCACAGAACCTGCTATATAGACACCAGCGTTAGACTTTCTAAACGCAGACGTCCTTGTGGACAAATGTGGTCCTACAACTATTAAGACAAGGTTCATTTGGATGTGGCCTCAGCGCTTGGCTGACGCTCGAACTGTTATAAAAGGTTTGTGAGTCTTCATCGGCACATATATAGTTGGCCCACTACATTCTGACCAGGGTCCTGCATTTAGCTCTCATGCTCAGAAGGAGGCCATGACCAAATTGGGCGTTGAATTGCTGTATTCTAGTCCATACCATCCTGAGGGAAATTCGGTTGTGGAGAGAAAAAAACAGGACATAAAGCAATCTATAACAGCTAGAGTATTAGGTTCGGGTGACGGATGGGTCAAACATCTAATAAGTGTCCAACGTAGTCTTAACAACTTGCCATGAAGTTCTCTAGGGGGTATCACTCCATATGAGGTCCTTTTTGGGACTAGGATGCTGGATGCGGACGTTGATTGTCAGACATCAGTCATGGACCAAAAAGATTTTGATATCAATGACCGTTTGGCTGTTTTACAGGACTTAGAAGAAATAAGAATGAAACAAAGCAACGTGTTCCTGAAGCCAACTAACACTGAGGAAAAACCGACCATCCCAGCAAGGCCTGTATGGATCCCAAAGCTTGGGGATCTAGTCAGAGAAAAGATTGCGGACAAGATGGAATTTGGGTCTTCTTACAGACAACCAGTACCTGTCCTAGCAATCCACGGATCAAGAACAGTATTACTGCCGCCCCTTGCTGGTAAAAAGGAGAACAGGTTTGTGTCCATCGACCTTGTCAAACCACATCATGTGGCTGATAATAAACAGTAGGACAAGTGGACTCCGCCAATGTAGCAGACAGCCAGCTCTAGCTACTATCCAAGAGGTTCAAACTGAGAGACTCATCACCTTTGAAGAATCTACAGTACGAAATGAAGGACTAAATAACAAAGCTATGGAACTGTACCTCTTGACACCCAAATAACAGTTCATCAAGAAACACCTGTCTACAATGAAGTAGCATCTGACTACACAAATGTAACACGTGATACTGAGGTTCCAGCGATTTCTACGAATCCTGATGCAATCACAACAATTGACAGAACTGCCTCTGGCTATTTCATTAACTTTTTAATACGTTTTCCTAGGATCCCAGCGAGCCTGAAACAACACCAGTAAAAAGAACTTTGAAAGAACAAACAACAGACCTCTTTCGTCACATGGAAAAGACTTATTTGGTTTCACCATGGATTGAACTTTGAATGATGTTGGGTATATTTTTTCTTCTACTTTGGTTAACTCTGGTTATAACTCTGTGTATGCTGATAAATGGAAGATATGTCAATATAGACACAGCATGTAAGCACATCAACTTACTCCTCAAACCACACAAATCATCTCATCATGAACAAAGAGATTTGTCATCAATGAACATCACAGCTGTTCCTGTACCTGATGGTATAGCTTGGGACAGAACACAATATGACATTTTTGGCCCATCGGAGCATTTGAAGAGTCCTCACCAGTTCTACCTTTTCTGATGATTGGGACTTCGAGACTGTTAATAATATGATTTCAGACCTAGAAATGTCTGCAGTATTTACAAATCATGAATATCTAGAAGGTTTATCAGACTATGAACACATGTATTGTTTTAATCATTATGGTCAGCATTTTTTGCACAAATCTGCAAATCCTAGAAATATATTGAAGTATAACCAATGGGAACATTGTCCTACACCACCAGAGGGTAGCTCAAAAACATTTGCTATGAAATTCCAGTACTTTTCAGGGTTCAATGTATCCAATGCTGAATCATCTTACTTTAAAAATGTAAACAAAACATGAATGAAAAGTATGTTGACCAAAACAAAACAGATTTATTCTGTAGCCTTTTATGCCCAACTGTCTAAACTAGGTTTCGACTTTTGGAAAGACAACATCGAGACGAAAACTGTCTGGGGCACAAAAGATTGACAGGTGCAGGGGATAGAAGCTATGTTTAGAGCCTGTATCATCCCTGAGCAAATTATGTTTTTGAATGACACTGTCCAACAGACATCTTGTCTTGGGTGTGCCAAGATAAAAGACCTGAACAATCCATCCATAGCTACACCTATACCTGATAGCAGTAAGACTTCAGAGGGGGAAGTCGACGTACATACTATTTTGCATCAAAACAGAACAGATCCAGAATGAAATAAATGGTTAATCTGGCCCACAGACACAAACAACTGTCAAGATAGATTTCTGAACAAAACACAGGGTTTCACATTCACTAGGCCAGACCCAGGATAGGTTCAAAGACAGCCTCCTGGAATAGTAACATACAGTGTAGGGAAGCTCTGCCTTGTCTTATCTTTACCTGAAGATGGCGCTGATCTCAGGGAATTCTTGCTAGGACCAAGTAAACTGTGTCTAAACGTTTTATATATGCCGGTATCTATGCTGATTATAATGAAGCGTGGAAGATTACGCAAGCAGAGCCTGCAGAAGGAAAACGAGAAATTGATCATATTAATTTAGAGAAAACTCCTACTGTGGTTGACAATGGGTTAATGACTCTGTCGTCCAGGATATTTTCTTTGGACAGCATAGTGTCTTCTGCTATAGACATCATGGAACAGGGCTTGGTCATTTTGCAACATGGTCAGTCACAATTACGTTCTATCATGCAATTAGGCTGGACATTGCAAAACCTTTATTGAGGCTATGTGCCTTAGCGTTTAATCAATACCACGTCACTGTTTTCAGAATTTAATCTCACTGATAAACAGATCAAACTGGCACAAGGGGAGCAGACTATACAGTGCTGTGCATTGAAAAACTGGAACAATCACTCTGTCTGTTACAATTTTCCATTTTCAATATTGCCTAAAACATATACCAGCTGGCACATATGAAAGTTTGGGTAAAGAATACATCAAGACATCCTGGGAATTACCGTACACACATAGATGTTGGAGTGGGGGACGTGAAGTGTTTCTTAGCGGGAGAAATTGTGAAAATGGTTCATCGGTTCTCTCCTTTGTCAGGGTATAAACTTACACAGGCCTGTGATGGTTCCTCTAACAATTTATCCTGCCACCTCCAAGGTTCACCAGCTGCAGTGATTGATCCAATTTTTGAACAGCTCTCGAATGGGAGTTGCCTCATGTCGGTTGATCACAGCTGCTGTGGCATGTTGCCAGGCATACTATATCTAAAAACTATGTCAGCCAGGGTCACTTGCTGTATGCAAGTATTGTTTCCTAAAACCAAGACAGACAGGGAGTCATCTTTATGGCCTTCACTGAACATCTCTTCTATACAAATTGATACTTTATGTAGAATGAAAAACATTCTTTTGCAAAAAACTGTGCCACTAACCTCAGCCAAAGACACCTATCATCTGCAAGTCGCAAGAACTTCTGCTGAGATACATGCCCTCTTAACTACAAACTGCCCTATACATTTCTCAGAAATGTTAAGTCATATCTTAAACATGTCTGATACTAACGGTATTGTACAACTATTTAAGAACGTATGTTCCGGACTGTTAGCACCTTTTCAAGCAGTCCTAGCAATATTTCCTAACTTTGTGCACTCTGTGTTTGGCGGACTGCCCCTCCTTTTGGAACTCATTGCAGGGAATCTATTTTTGCTCCTACTGCTAATATTTCAAGCCAAATCACCAGCGCCATTCCAAGCAGCATAGAGAGAGCTCTATTGGAGATGAAGTGTCGCGAGCGCATCATACAACTATTGG
Organism: Lissotriton vulgaris; assembly: GCF_964263255.1. Classification (NCBI taxonomy): domain Eukaryota; kingdom Metazoa; phylum Chordata; class Amphibia; order Caudata; family Salamandridae; genus Lissotriton; species Lissotriton vulgaris. The sequence goes on from NC_141689.1 coordinate 1,723,512,388, forward strand.
GATTAACTTGTCTCTGAGAATTAAACACCATAGGGTTTCTGTCATTCAGACCAATCTGGCAAGATTGCATCTTACCTGTTGTACGCTGCCTGCTATGCAGAGAAAAATGTATGCTAGACATCTGTCTAACACTCCCATCAGTCAGGCCAACGGATGTTGGTACTTTGCTGGACCCGGTAACGGCCCATGCCCAGTGTTGTTCCCAGCGGCTACCAATTCTGATGACTGCATTCATTGAGATCTCACAGACACAAAATGCTGATGCTGAGGTATGAGAGGAAACTTCAGGCACACAGGTACCATCCGATTTGAACATTGCTAATGCTACCAATGCTGAAGGCAAAGCTTCACATCTATGTGTGGTTAATCTTCTAAACGAGGTAATCCAACTATCACCTACAATGATAGACAATTTTTTTACAGATATAGAAGATTTCATGTTTTCTCCAAGCGCTAACACCGACTTTTGAATGTTCTGTGAGACTTTAAATTTGACCTTTGTTTTTTGAAAACAAAGAACTTCTTCCTATGATTATTTTTTTTCTCCAAATTTGGATTTTTCCTTTTTGGGCACAACATAATCTGCTTACAGTAGAACTATTCATAGAGAACAAGAATTCTTTGAATACTTTCAAGAGACAATATTTGACCTTGTCCACATACAAACAGTTTTATGTAATCTGACATGAAATGCTTTCGGCCCTTTTTCTTCGGTATTTATGAGCCATTTTATAAATGTATATTTTCATGATTCATTCAGTTAGCATTCAAATGTCGAATATATGCTTAGAATGAAACATTGCTTTAATGCGTACAGGACCTGTGCATCCATTATGTGTACAACCATTTTTTAACGTATTTTTATGTATTTTGGGTGGGGTTTTCACAATTCATGTGTAGCTTTGTTTTAGATATGTGTAACATGTTTATAATTTAGTAACGTTGTACATAAGAAAGTGGAGTGGGTGTTGCATATCGATTTAGATTACGAATGAATTTTCCCGATTCATGCCCTTATATAGGTACAAATCACATTGCCCTTATATAGGCATAGAAATCCAGTCCTTATTTAGGCATAGCCCATGCTACCCAAATACAGGCATGGCTACTTTCATCCGTTTATCTACGTAACAGCGATTTCTTGGAAAACCAGACTCTTAAGGGGTAGGGTCTTCCCCTAGCCTGGATATTGATTTCTCCAAGAAACTCGTTATTATGCATGAACATCTATTCCTTAGGGGTTCATCCATGACGTTCATATGCCCGACTTTATGTCAAAGCTGGCATTCCTAAACACATTCAAGGTATAAATATACCTTCACTTGCTAAGGCAAAGAAAGTTGTGGTTCGGTGCAGTTTGACTACCTACTCGCACAACGCAGTTCGCTATAGCCAGTGCCGAAGGAAGCCAACTCTCCAGCTGACGCACTGACCAGAAGCTGTCAACCTCTGCTGAGAATCCAGCTCCAGAATTTCTGACTCCCCTTGCGGAGTGTTGGGAAATCAAGACTGTGAAAGAGATACCAACCTCTCTCACTCTAAGGTATGGAGCTGATTAGAACCTAAAGAAACCTTTGGCAATTCTTGGCAAAATGAACAATATGCTAAAAGACAGCACCTACTTCTTCCCTGGTACCAGACCTAGGTTAGGTACACTGGGGTAGGCGTATTTTAGAAGAACCAGTTGAGTATTTTAGCCTGTGTTATTTATGTATGTATTTTTACATGTCATAGCAACAGACAATGCTATTACAGTATTATTTTATATTACTGTTCAAGCTGTATACATTATACTTTGCATTCTGTCTAGCGATTGTAGCAGTTCACCTCTCTTGCATGAGAAAGAAGACTGTTCAATAAACTCCTTTTATTGAAACGCCCATCTCTCTATTTCTATGCAATTCTGTAGACACAAAGCATGCACGATTGACTGAGTGAACTAGTTAGCTATTGTTTCCATGACTCTGAAGATATGTTTCAATTCTTTGGGAAGCAAAGCTGTCATGTTTATGCGGTTTTCAGAAACAAATCCCTTCTTGTGTACTCAAGAACGTTTCTAGTGACCTCTGAGCTAGCTGGCACTCACAATTAGGTTTAGTATACTCAATAGAAAAATACTGAGCTAAGTCCTATATCACATCTATAGTGATTATTATTCCAATGCGCAGAGCCTATTGGGAATATAGGAACTACACTACAACATGACTGCTCCAGGACACGCAGTCACGGGGCCATTTCTCACGAAGGTCTCAGGCTGCAACAGAGCACACGCACACAGGGTCACTGAGATTCACTTGAGCTCCGGGAGCACACAATCACAGGGCAATCCTAATGAAGGTCTCAGGCTGCACAAAGCACACGCTCACAGCGTTGCTGAGACACCGTTGGAAACTTTTATGTTTCTGAGTTTCCATGACAGGGATCCAGTTCTCCCCGGGCCCTTGGGGACAAGTTACTTCAGGACACAGCATGCAGCAAAGTCCTTTCAAGCAGGGGCGACACAGCACACAGCAAAGTCCCTTAGCCTCTCCTTGGTTAAATTAGCAAACTGCAGACCAGCCCCAGAACACACAGCAAGGGTCAGTCCTTTCCTTCAGTCTCTTCAGCTGTTTCTTCCTTGGCAGAGGTTCCTCTTTACCTTGAAGTAGTTTCAATCATTTTCAGTCTTGATCAGTTCCATTCCAACATTCAGGGTTTTCAGCTCTCAAAGGTATACCCCTGAATGTCTTTAAGGTTTTTGTGTTCGGGGGATCACTGACCCCTGTCTAACCCAGTTCTGGATTTCTCCCTTCCAGTGACACCTTCTTCTTTTGATAGTTGGGGTCTGGATCCTCAATCACTCAGCAGGAGATGGAACCATTGTTTTATAGCAGAAGCCAAGGCCTCTTTACATCCAGGGGATACTCCTCACCCTACACTCCAGATGCAGGTCAGCATGTTGCTTTCTCACCTCTTTCCCTGGGTCAAGACATTCCCCAGATCCTATCACATTCAAATCGAGACAGTCAATCCACAACCAGGCAGAGAGACACAGAAACTTTGGAACAGAAAAAAACAGCCACTTATTATAGAGTGGTTTCTAAACACACAATGCAAAAAACACCTTCACAAAAAGATATGTTATTAAATTATGAGTTCAGGTACACTAAACCTCACCTTTCCATATTAAGCCTATGGGAAGATAGGCTGGAAACATGTTACACAGCCTTCCCTATTCTGTCCTATGGGCAAGATGGCCTTGGAAAAGTGAAAAACGAAATGGAGAGTATTTCAGTGTCAGGACATGGTACACACTTTAGTAAATGTCCTACCTTTCAAATACACTGCACCCTGCCCAGGGGTACCTTGGACCTACAATAGGGGTATCTGATGTGCATAAAAAGGGAAGGGTCATGCCTGGCAAGTGGGTGCACTTGTCCGGACAACATGGTAGTTTAACAAACTGTTCGCAGGCACTGCAGTGGCAGGCCCGAGTTCTCTCTATAGGGCTACTTGTGTGGGTGGCACAATTAGTGCTGAAGGCCCACTAGTAGCATTTCCATGACCAGCCCTGGTTTACATAGTGCACTTTACTTTACTAGTAAGTCAAACATACCAATCATGGACAACCAATTACCTTTACACTTTACACATGGAGCACTTCTACTTTGACACTGATCAGCAGTGGCAAAGTGCCCAAAGAATCTAAGTTGCCAACACCATGTCAGAAAAATGGTCTAGGGGGAAGGCAAAAAGTTTAGGGAACAATATCCAAAAAAGGCCAAGTCCTACAACCCCTTTTCCAAAAATGATGTTCTCTCATAGAAGAGGTCGTAGTCTAAGAGAGATGTTTGTACACACACAACCACCTATACCTAGGGATATGTTATCTGGACAGGGTTTCATCACTCTTCTGAGGGGACACTACCCATGTGGCAACTGTAGTGTGCGCCATTTAACACATATGACTAAGACAATCACTTTCAACAACAATTCAACATGGGAGATGTGACGTTTCACTAACTGCAACTCATAACGGGTGATTGAAATATTCACCTCCCTTTGTAACTTGCATTACATAGGGATGATTACATGTAAAGTGAAGACAAGAATCTGTGAACACCGCAGTAATATCAGATGCCAACTCACAACAATTTGATGTTTTTTTTGTATAAAAACAGTGGTTCTTATAATAAGCAAAATTAAATGAATGATAAATGTAGACTAGAATCAGTGCTATATTGTGAGTGTCCAGCCGGACATTCGATTTAATGAAGCAATAGATTGAAACAAATAAGAAAAGCACATTAATATAGTGGGAAACAGTCCTGTATTCCTATAAACACACATGACATATACGGAAAGAAAAAAACATTTTCAGGCAAGACAAGGGGAGCTTGTTGAATTTAAATTGTAGCAAGCTTTGTAGAAACAGGGAATGCACTTTTTTTAACACAATGGATTAATGTGCATGCTGTATGTATTGGTCGAGAACGATTCTGATCCTTTCAAAACATTAGTAGGATCATCATCAAGACAATTGATTTACAAGCCTGAGTAAAAAGGTGCCTGTGAGAAATGAAGAGAGAGGAGGAAGCACTAGACAGCGTCTAATGCGACGTGTGAAGGTAGCTATATACTGTACACTATATACTGTATACCAACCATGTGGTCTGTTCAAGTGGGTAGAGCAGTTGTGAAAAGTACTAGTTACTAAAAAGGTAGTGAGATCTAATTCTGCACCTTACACCGCCCAACAAGACTTTGCTAATTGCGGTTTTTACATAACTGTTGCTTAAGGCGGTGTGTGGAAAAATCGGTAAGAACGGGATGTGTTAAGGGCGGCTTGATTGATAGTGCTGGACAGTGAAGAGCACACCTGACAGTGGTGTGGGTTGCAAGGCACAGCTGATTTAAGGCAACTATAACAGCATGAACGACAAACGAGTGCCAAGGACTAGTTAAAACTCAAGGGGGTAGCGATGATTGGCCGCAGCGGACCTAGCGCTAAAACTAAACTCTGGCCCCCAGTGACACCATGATATCGTTATTAGCACCAAGTATGACAACCTGATAGCGTTAAGTTGCTTAAACAAGTGAAACTGCATGGAACCAGCGTGGGTGCCAACTCAGTCATAAGACCACACAATAGCTGGACAGAAAAGACAGCAACGGACTTAGTACCTCAGTTAAATAAAGTAACCCCATGCAAACCATTTTACCATTGCGAAGCTAAACCAAGGATAGTGACGGTGGAACACATAATATGCTAACCTTGGAACTATGCGGTGAACAGTGAACGAGGCAAGGGGGGGCCTTTTTCATTCACTCGAGATGGCAACTTCTGGAAGCGATCTGAAGGAAAAAGTATACGGGTAAGTGAGGGATAGGTATGGCTTTGTGCTGCGTTAAAAAACACCGGTTTCACTCCTAACCTTATTAAATAAAGAACCACGATGGAAGAAAAACAATTGATATGGATGAAATCTCTCAGTGGGCTAACAATGCACTGTATGGGGAAGGAACTATCAGGTATAATAACCCATAAGAACGAGGCGTGCTGAAGGTGGAGTGAGTGCGCTAGTGAGTGGCCTTACCTATTTGCTGGCGGATCCTGGAAAAATTAACGGGGATTGGTGCGAGGGCTAGATACCACATTTAAAGCACTCCGTCATGAGCATGGCCGAATGTCAGAGCCGCCATGTTGGGTGTGGGCTTCTAGTTAGTAGGCATAAACAAAAGACTAATACAAGGCAAACCAGGGCTAGAATGCCAAGTGTGAAATAGCAGTGCTCCGACAGTCTAATAATTATATGAATAATAAAAGGAACAATTTGTACAGTATAAGTAATTGCAAGAGTTACTGGAGTGGTTCAAAAAGCCCTGTATTACTGGCACGGGCAAGATGTGGACATACTCATGCAAAATGGTACAAGTGTATTAAAATGACTATTTACAGATGTGGTGATTGGTGAGTAGCAACCATCTACATTTCGTGACTGTTAAGGACAATACAAGTAGTTTTATGCACAGTTCTTTGGAGGAATGTAGATCAAGGTAGTCCAATCCTTGTTCCTGTTTAGTCCCTTCCTAATGCTGTCGAATATTCAATTTCAACTCCTCTCTGTTCAAGAGCTGTGCAATGTCTCCGCCTTTAGGGGGTTGTTTCACAACATTAATCACAGTCCATTTGATGTCATCCTCATTGTGGCCAGCCTCAGTGAAGTGATGTACCAGGGGTGCGTTCGGTGTTTTGCAGCGCACTCTACTCCGGTGTTGTCCGATACGCATCTTCACTTTTTGTTGGGTCTGGCCGATGTAGAATTTCAGACAAGGGCAATGGATCAAATAAATTACATTACATGTATTGCAGTTGGAAAAAGACTTTAATTTGATTGAAGTAAAGTTAAACCTAAGTTCTTTGCCTTCAATGGTAAAATCACATACATTACAATTGCCACATTTGGCATGTCCAATTAGTGGACCAAGACCACAGTGGGCATCAAGCGTGGTTTTGGGTTTAGGATTTTGTAGGGCTGCCCGTACTAGGTGGTTTTTAAGGTGGCAGCTTTTTCGGAATGCAAAAAGCGGGCGTTCAATGCTCAAGTTCCCTGCGTTCACAGTGGGCCAGTGTTTTAATATTGATTCTTTGGAGGGGATTGGATACCGGAGAGAACGTGGTGATGCAAACAATGCGGTTTGTGTTAGATTTGTTTTTTGGGGAAATCAATACCTCTTGCGGACAGTACCAATTGTGTTTTTGGGCATTCCGCACCAGGTGCTTTGGGTATTCACGTGCCTTTAGCTTGGTAGAAAGATTTGAGGCCTCCCGAAAGTAGTCTTCTCGAGGAAAGCAATTGTGTCTGATCCTTAGGAATTGAGAATATGGTAGGGAGTCTCGCAGTGCTCGTGGATGGCACGATAGGTAAGGCCGTTCACTTGCGCACTCACTCCACCTTCACCACGCCTCATTCGTATGGGTTAATACACCTGATTGTTCCTTCCCCATACAAGGCATTGTTACCCTGCCGAGAGATTTCATCGATATCAATTGTTTTTCTTCCATTGGGTATCTTGATTTAATAAGGTGAGGAGTGAAACCAGTAGCTTTTAGCGCAGCACAAAGCCATACCTATCCCTCACTTACCCTTATACCTTTTCCTTCAGATTGCTCCCAGAGGTTGCCATCTTGAAGGATTGAACAACAACCCCCCCTTTTCTCGTTCACTGTTCACCGCATAGTTCCAAAGTTAGCATACTATGTGTTCCACTGTCACTATCCTTGGTTTAGCTTTGTAACGGTAAAATGGTTCGCATGCAGTTACTTTTATTTAACTGATGTACTAAGTCTGTTGCCGCCTTTTCTGTCCAGCTATTGTCTGTTCTTATTCTAGGGTTGGCACCCACGCTGGTTGCATGCAGTTTCACTTGTTTAAGAGACTTAACGCTATCAGGTTGTCGTACCTGGTTCTAATAACCATATCATGTTGTCACTGGGGGCCAGAGTTTACTTTTAGCACTAAGTCCGCTGCGGCCAATTATCACTACCCCTTGAGTTCTAACGAGCCCTTGGCACTCGTTCATCATGCATGCTGTTATAGTTGCCTTATATCGGCTGTGCCTCACAACCCACACCACTGGCAGGTGTGATCTTCACTGTCCAGCACTATCAATCATGCCGCCCTTAACAATGTCCTATTCTTAGCCGATTTTTAGACTGATATCCCAGCACCGACTTAAGCAATAGTTATGTAAAAAACCCAATTAGCAAAGTCTTGTTGGTCGGTGTAAGGTGCAGAATTACATCTCGTTACCTTTTTAGTCACTAGTACTTTCACAACTGCTCTACCCACTTGAGCAGACCAGATGGTTGGTACACAGTAAATAGTTACCTGCAGACGCCATATTAGACGCTGTCTAATGCTTCCTCCTTTCTCCTCATTTCTCACAGGCACCTTTTTACTCAGGCTTTTAAATCAATTGTGCTGATGATGATCCTACTATTGTTTAGAAAGGATCAAAACTTCGTTGACCAATACAAACAGCATGCACATTAATCCATTGTGTTAAAAGAAGTACATTGACTGTTTCTAGTAAGCTTGCAACAATTTAAATTCAAGAAACTACCCTTGTCCTGCCTGAAAATGATTTTTTCTTTCTGTATATGTCATATGTGTTTATAGGATACAGGACTGTGTCCCACTACAATAATGTGCTTTTCTTATTCGTTTCAATCTATTGCTTCCGGCTGGACACTCCCAATATAGCACTGATTCTAGCCTATATTTATCGTTTATTTAACTTTGCTTTGTATAAGGACCACTGTTTTCATAGAAAATTGACACCCAAGGTCCTTATCTACCTTGTGGGTTCCCTTGTGTTTTTGAAAAACAACAAGGATGGCAGCACATTACATCCTCAAACATGTGAAAAAAGCGTCCCAACAACATTTGGTCTTCAGACTAAAGTCACATGTGGAGGGCCTTACTGAGAATATCCCCTGGGGTCAGTTCTTATGACCACTTTGACTTTTCACCTAGATACACATTTAGGACACAGCAGGTAATCCACGAAAAAGTTAAATCATGGCTGTCCAGAGAATTATTTTACCTACTGGGTATATCAACATTTTTGTTACCCTCTGGGTATACCTATAAATAGTTTTACACTATTTTTCTTCCCTGTTTCTAAACACCAGCCAATAGCAGGCGCAAACTGACTGGTAGAAACAATGAGCATCAAACCACAAAATAAACGTCAGTGAAGTTCCACCTATCATCAACCATTCAGTATAACCCGTTCTCTGTAAACAGTTTTCATCCCGTACATCCAATTTGTTACGATTTCGCCAACACCAAATTAAAATCGAGGTTTTCTGAAAATTCGTAATCAATTTTAAACCATCATTTTTCATTCAACGCACCATGCTCAAATCACTGCTGTGAGTACGACTTGGTTCACTCTTGGATGAGCAGGTATCAGGTTTGAGGTAGGCAGCCTAGTCTTCTGCCTCCTCGAGGACGCTTACAGTCACACACTCTGTGATAACCGGGACATACCTTGCCTCTTCAAAACCATGGGTGGATGGATACCCCCTAAGCGTGGGAGTAGCTTTGAGGAAGTAAGTACAATGGAGCAGAGCAGCAAGCTTGACTCAGCTTCTAAAACTTAACACTAACAAAGTGATTCTTCTGAAATTACTGAGTTGTCATCAGTGATGTCATCAGTGATGTCACTGACCATGTCATGAATGATGTAATATGTGACATCATCAGCAGTGGATTGCGGGTGCGCGATATATAGTTAGCGCATCTAACTATATATGGAATTTCAATGGTTTTATGCGAGTAAAATAAGGTTTTGTAAATGCAAATCCCTAACTATATATGGCCTAAAACCAATGGTTTTTTCATTGAATTTTCAAGGTTTTGTAAATGCAAATTCCTAACTATATATCGACTATAACCTATGGTTTTTTCAGTGAATTTCATTGGTTTTTTAAAAGCTAATATGAAAAGCTTTAAAATGTCAAGTACGTGATAGATAAAAACATTTTCGTATTTATGCACGCTGATGTGCTTTGAACGCTGCACCCCCCCCTCCCCTCTTTTCTCTTAGTAGTACTCTCTCTTTGCAGATAGTGAACGGTAGTTAACGCAGACCTTTACCCCCGTTGTAATCCGTCGTACCTGCTTGTCTCTCCATTTGATTGATTGTTATCCAAGCATTTACTGTTTTACAATTGATTCTCTTTGGTTCATTCTCTATTTACAAACAAGCACAAAGTCGCAATACTCTGTTTAGTCTTTGCAGATAGTGAAAATCGTGTAAAAAAATAAAAGTAATCGAGCAAAATCAGTAGGCCACTAATTGGATCTCTTTTTGACCTCGCTAAAATAGAAATATTAGGAACAACCCTTCATGAGAAATACGAAAATAGTGAGATGAACTGAGCTCCACACCATGAGGGCTGCAAGACAGCTCGACTCCGTCACCCACCCCGCCCAAAATAACGACAAACCCTATGCAAATATTCAAAATATAGACAACACACCAGCAAAGAAACAGGGTAAAACATTTTATTAAATAACTATTTACATAACTATTTTATACTTTTTATTGCCCGATCCGGCTAGCTCAATCGATCGAGCATGAAACTCATGCACTCTGATAGCAAGCGTTGCTACTGATGCTATGCAGACCAAAACTGGTTTTCAGTTTGTACATTTTTCGAGATTTTTCAATCCAAGGTTGGTTGACTTTGTAGAACGATGGCTTCAGATTTTCAACATACGGTGTGGTGGCGCGGACTGGGAGGGGGCGCTTCGCTCCTGCCCCCTCCCCAAGTAAGATTTTCATACGTGAAAGTACGTTAATGGTTTTGGTCCCTGAGTTGCTTCAATGTCACTGCCATTCTCAAATGGCATAAGTTCTGGATGTTGGGTGCCATAGTTCAGAGTTCTGAGCAGCGCTTGTAACACTGTCTGAAGCTTATTTCCACCTACTGCAGCTTCACTATTCTCAAAGTAAGTGAGTGTCGTTTGTGGACCTGACTGCATTTGAAAACAATGTGATATGAAACCTTCCTAAACAGCTTGACGGAGGCCCCCGAGGGGCGGTGTGATGGCCATGGACTCGGAGAAGACACTTGGCTCCGACCCCCTCCCCAAGTCTTATAGCACCGGTGTAGCCTGAGATCGCCCCCGACATAGGCGGCCGGCTCTCGGGGTCCGGCGGAACTTTTTGCCTTTTGATGACTCTTCTATTCTGGACCTTGTCCCACAATCCGTTTGACCTGAAGACACGCTGTAGTGGGGCGCCCCTTTACCGTTTCAGTTGCCATTCCGCCCGCTTTTGCTACACTGTGCCTCTTCCGCCATTCAACTGTTTACCGCCCGCTCTTGCGACTACAGCGTCTCGCTCACCATGTAGTTGAGTTGCTCCCGCTCTTGCGGTGCAGCGATAGGCGGCTGCCACAGGACTCTCAAAATGGCGGCCGGCTCTTCGGTTTTGGGCCTGGTCCACTAAAATGGCCCTGGGACACCTTTGAACTCGGACGCTTCCCTGATAGGGCTTGGGTCCCATTCTCGAAAGCGTCCCCTCAGCCGTGAAGATTCTACAAAAGTCTTGGGGGCCCCCGACTCCCGCAAGCTTCTGGTGGGGAGCGGCTGCCATGTCTGCTCGTGGAATGGCCACGACGGAGCTACGAGATGGTAGTGCTCTCATGCTGACGCCAGCTTTAGTCTGAAACATCCAGAAACACTGTAGACTACCAATTCGATCAGTTCCGGTAGCGCCCCAACATGACCCGGAAGAGAAGAACTTGCCCTCCCCTCTTTGACTGATGGTTCTTGTTGCCTGTCCCCTCTGTTGTCATTTAACAGAACTTTTTGGACTGCTGAAAGGGATTGTGTTCCGAACGCTGGTTGGTGGAGACATTTTGACTATATTCTTGAGCTACGTTGTCGCGTAATGCGTTATATGACACGCCGCGTTAGCGCACCCGGAAGTGATCCGAGGCGCGGCGCGCAGTGCGTAACGTAAGCATAACAGGTCATGTGACTTGTTAATAAAACTTTTCATTGGTTCATTTTACTTTTGTTATTTTAATGATGAAAAGCTTGGTCATATGACCTAAAAATTACGCTTTTTATTGTTTTCGAACATTATTTTTTTTAAACATATATGTTATAATATTCCAGGCTAATGTACTTTCCCGGAAAATTTACAACTGTCCTGCAAGTAAAATATATTCCTTTTTCGAGAAAAAGGGCGTTTCTTCGTTCCATGACGGAGCCGTTGAGTAAAAGAGACTCGGCCTGCTGTCTTAGTCGCCGATACGCCTGATTATCAGATTCTTATCAATCACTTTATGTTGCAGGAGTGGAAAACACAACTGCCCTTGACCATTTATCTTTACTGCGTTCCTACAAATTATACCTTTTATCCGTCATGTAATTGGACTGCTTTATTTCACTTGCCTTTTACTGATTCGAAAACAGTGACTAAAAGTAAAAACTTTACCAATCTAAATACTACTACCGTGTTTTGTTTTAAAAACCTTTATTGTGAAAATGTCAGTATACAAATACGGGCCTATAACCATGTGGGCCGGCCACGGAGCAAACTGAAATCGTATATGATGAGGAGACATTTACACTGTAGAGGAACGTAACGAGCGGGCCATTAGGTTGCAAGAACTAAGGTGTCTAACAGTTGCGGAATCGGTGGACGTACATTTTGTAATTAAAATAAGACAGGGCCACTTACAATAAAATTTTCTAGATATACATTTGCGGGCAAGGAGTTACGAGTCCCATTTATACCGGCGCCATTTTGGGCGAGGCCGGGCAGGTCCAAGATATAGTCAAAATGTCTCCACCAACCATCGGCCAGACCAGAACCCCTTTTGGCCCTTTATGCTACAAGATGGTGTCTTCCATTCAGAAAATATTATTGGCAGCATTTTGAAAGGAAACATAAACAGCCATTCTCCTAGTGAGTTTCACATTGTTACATTTAGGAAGAATGTTGAAGAGTAGTATGTGGAAAATCTGAAGCCATTTTTCTACAAACTCTCAATCAGCCTTGGATGGAAAAAAAAATCCTGAAGAATGTACAAACTGAAAACCAATTTTTGTCTGTATAGCATCAACAGCAACGCGTGAGTCAGCTTTGTGTCAAGCCGCCATTTTCATTCACTCAATAGCGTCCCCCTGCACACATTCAGGGACCTGGTCGTGTTTTCAGATGAAACGGATTGTAGGACAAGAAGCAGAAAAGAAAAGGAAAAAAGTTCCGCCGGACCTCGGGAGCCGGCAGCCTATGTCATGTGCGACCTTTGGCCACACCAGGGCAATAGTGAAGCTGCAGCAGGTGCAAATAAGCTTCAGACAGTCTTACAAGCACTGCTCAGAACTCTCAACTATGGCACTCAACATCCAGGACTTGCCATTCGGATCTTGGCGCCTTGTGCTGGTTCCGACCTATTCACACATCGGTCCACTACTGACATCACCTCATAAGCCAACGGGGCACCCCACGCCGACTTTCGGCGCAGCATTGTAGGATGGCCACACCAGTGCGGCAACTTGCTGGACACCACCTCGGTGCCATCCGGATCTCGGCGCGTTCGAGTCACTGTACCGCAAGAGTGACCGCAACTCAGCTGGACACGCCGTCTTTCGGAGCAGCATTGTAGGATGGCCACACCAGTGCGGCAATTTGCTGGACACCACCTCGGTGCCATCCGGATCTCTGCGCGTTCGACTCACTGTACCGCAAGAGTGACCGCAACTCAGCTGGACACGCCGTCTTTCGGCACAGCATTGTAGGATGGCCACACCAGTGCGGCAATTTGCTGGACACCACCTCGGTGCCATCCGGATCTCGGTGCGTTGGGTTGCCTTCGGCCTACTGTAGCCGCAAGTGCGGACGCAACTCAGTTGGACGGCGAGTGAAACGCTAAGGGGCGCCGCACTGCAGCCGAGGAGCCTCCATCTTGGGGGAGACGCACAGCCCCCACTGACTGATGCGACCTCACAGGCCAACGGGGCGCCCCACGCCGACTTTCGGCGCAGCATTGTAGGATGGCCACACCAGTGCGGCAATTTGCTGGACACCACCTCGTTGCCATCCGGATCTCAGCGCGTTGTGCTGCCTTCGGCCTATTCGCACATCGGTCCGCTACTGACGCCGCCTCACGTGCCAACGGATTTTCTACGCTTTTTGTAGCCCTATGCCGCATAACAGGTCATGTGACTTGTTTATAAAACTTTTCATTGGTTCATTTTACTTTTGGTTTCCTAAAGATGAAAGGCTTGGTCATATGACCTAAAAATAACACTTTTCATTGGTTTAGAAATTTTTTTTTTCCCAAACGATGAAAGCCCCACCTTGTTTCTGGATGATTCAGACTGAAGCTGGCGTCACCATGAGAGCACCACCATCTCGTGGCTCCGTCGTGGTCATTCCGCGAGCAATCATGGCAGCAGCTCCCCACCGGAAGCCTGCGGGAGTCGAGGGCCCCCAAGACTTTTGTAGAATCTTCACGGCTGAGGGGACGCTTTTCTAGAATGGAGCCCAAGCCCTAGCAGGCAAGCGTCCGAGTTCCAAGGTGTCCCAGGGCCATTTTAGTGGACCAGGCCCAAAACCGAAGAGCCGTCCGCCATTTTAAGAGTCATGTGGCAGCCGCCTATCGCTGCACTGCAAGAGTGGGAGCAACTCAACAACATGGTGAGCGAGACGCTGTAGCCGCAAGAGCGGGCGCAACTCAGCTGGATGGCCGCCACCTGGGGAGGCCCGTTCACGCCGCCTCCCCCACGCACCCCCCCCCCGGGCCGCCCCACGCCAATTTTCGGAGCAGCATTGTAGGATACCAAAACCAGTGCGGCAGTTTACTGGACATCACCTGGGTGCCATCAACATCTCAGCGCGTTCTGCTGCCTTGGGACTATTCGCACAACAGACCGCTACTGACGAGGCCTCCCCCCGCACCACCCGGGACGCCCCACGCCAATTTTCGGAGCAGCATTGTAGGATACCAAAACCAGTGCGGCACCCAGGCGACATCACCTGGGTGCCGTCCAGAACTCAGCACGTTGTGCTGCCTTGGGACTATTCGCACAAAAGACAGCTTCTGACAATTGTTGCTTTTTTTGGTGAAAAATGTTTAAATGTTTTTACAGTTTTTGTTCCGTTCATTATATTTAAAAGTTAATAAAGTTTTATAATGTTACTTTGTTGGAGTGTTAAATATTTTTTTAAAAACGGGTGAATGGGGCCTTGAATCGGGTTATTGTCATGTGTGGGCTTTGCAAGTGTACTGCTACAGGATCGGACATTTCAAACTCAAATGCACGTTCTTTTTCTTACCTTTCCGAAGCATGGAGCGCAATAGCAGGCAGAGAAAGGGTGATGCAAGTGTTGAACACTGCCTAGCCTGGAAGTTGCTGGCATTCCCCCCCCCCCGCCCGCTCCTGAAAGAGGACACACACACACCGCCGCCCCGAGTACTTCACAGATCTTTAAAACACCATGCGCTTGTTTATGAGGCTTAAATGGTTTATCACCCCTTCTAGAACCCCTGCATCGACCCTCTGACGTTTCCTGGAAGAATTACCACGTAACACAATACCAAGCCCTGTCAGCTGAAACCCCCGAGGAATCATGGGGCATATTATCAAGGGGGTTTATCTCCGCTTTTTTGGCTTTAAAAGCCAAGAAAGCGGAGATAAAATTATCTGTCGCTAACACCAGTTAGTGACAGCTAAAAGGAGATAGCGACCATCGTGGGCCCCGCTTTGCATGTCAGTGATAGTGCCCTGAGCAGTTCTTAGCCATGTTATCCAATGGGAGGTGGATAACATGGCTAAGAGCATTTGCTCGATAATACATGAATATCGCTGACTTTTCAGCGATATTCATGCATTGCGGCCGTTTTTTATCGCATTTGCGATAAACCTTGCTAATAGCAAGGTTTATCTGCGATACAAATCGCCGATGTGCGGCGATAATTTTTGTCTCTAAACAAGTTAGAGACAAAAATTATCGCTAGTTGTTGGTAATATGCCCCCGGGTTTTTGCTTGCAGAAATCGGCAGGCGGGAGACTAGCACGGAAATCAGTAGTCTCACGCCTGAATCGGGAGGGTTGGCATGTCTGGATTCTCTACAGCTGGGGCCATAAACTACATCCGCAGTGGTAGGTGATAGCCTGGGACCAGCCTGGCATCTAAAATGGCTGCCGTGCACGACAAAATTGTGGCATTGGAAAAAAGGCATGATGGCGCAGACAATGTTTATCAATAAGGATTCATTTATAACAAAATATTTTATCGCAGTGACAAATTGGCGGTCAACACTTCCTGATTTCCATCGAATCGAACGTTAACAGACGTCACGCAGCAAAAAAAATAAAAAGCTCACGCACAGCCGCTGGAAGAGATGTATCAACATATATGAGCCTCCTCAGCCACCCTCATGAAACATAGGGGATTAGGATACGTCTCCCGCACCCCCTTATACCTAGTAATTTAATTAAAACGAAGCACAAAATGGTGAATTCCCGTTTCGCTACCAGTTTGCGGCCCAGTTCGCGGCCCGTGAAGCGCTTCTACCGTGAAAAATAATTTTTTTTTATTTTCCTCACGGGACCCTTTAATAACCCCATCAACATTCCTAGGGGGTCAAGAGGGGTATACCTTGCCCCCTTTCATTAAATTCCCCCTTCGTTTTTCACCTCTTCTTCTCTCTCGATCCTACCGAGAGATAAGATGGCGGCCGCTCCGGACTGTTTAGAATGTTGACAGACACCGGGGAGCCACAAAATTGTGGCATTGGAAAAAAGGCAAGATGGCGCAGACAATGTTTATCAATAAGGATTCATTTATAACAAAATATTTTATCGCAGTGACAAATTGGCGGTCAACACTTCCTGATTTCCATCGAATCGAACGTTAACAGACGTCACGCAGCAAAAAAAATAAAAAGCTCACGCACAGCCGCTGGAAGAGATGTATCAACATGTATGAGCCTCCTCAGCCACCCTCATGAAACATAGGGGATTAGGATACGTCTCCCGCACCCCCTTATACCTAGTAATTTAATTAAAACGAAGCACAAAATGGCGAATTCCCGTTTCGCTACCAGTTTGCGGCCCAGTTCGCGGCCCGTGAAGCGCTTCTACCGTGAAAAATCTTTTTTTTTTTATTTTCCTCACGGGACCCTTTAATAACACCAACAACATTCCTAGGAGGTCAAGAGGGGTATACCTTGCCCCCTTTCATTAAATTCCCCCTTCGTTTTTCACCTCTTCTTCTCTCTCGATCCTACCGAGAGATAAGATGGCGGCCGCTCCGGACTGTTTAGAATGTTGACAGACACCGGGGAGCCAATCAGCTTTCTGCGCGCAAAGTTCCGTTTCGCGAAAAGTAAGCGAACCGGAGCGCAGCCCGGAGCGCTGTTACAGATATATATCTTGTTTTGAACGTTAATTTCTCAAAAACTACTGGAGCACATATATTGAGACCTAGCAAAGGCACATCGGGCTAACAGTCCCTACAATTTTGCCAAGTTTCGTGCAAATCCATTCAGCCGTTCGAGCTAAAAGTGAGTCCAACCGCCCTATGGAAATTAACATGGGAAAAACGCGTTTTGGGACCCCCCTTTTTTCTCGGCCCCCCCTTGAGGAAACCCCCCCCCCAAATTTTCAAGGGCTGCTCAGAAACAAAATGTGCCATTTTCCTGAAAATTTCAGCCGATTCCGTCCACAAACGCCAAAGTTATTAGACATAGAATTTTCAAAAGTTCCATAGAGAAAAAATCCTAACTATATATACCTACTGGCGACCGCCAGTAGGTAATATATATATATATATATATATATATATATATATATATATATATATATATATATATATATATATATATATATATATATATATATATATATATATATATATTCATCACCAGAGTGTGACTACAGGCTTCCCTCCTCCCACGTTTGCTTCATGATGCCCGACTGAGGCTAATTACGTGTATGTAAAGTTGTGCGTATTTTGAGTTGTTTTAAGCATTTTATATGTATATTACTCATGATATTTCTCACAGTTTGCTCTCTTTCTGATAAATGAGAACTACTTTACCGCCTAGTCACTAGGGTGCACAATGTACAAAATATAAAGCTATAATGAGGCCCACGGGCTGTGCATTTTTTAATTCTCTTTTTTTGTCATACCCTTGTAGATAACAAAAGAACAGACCGATTAGGTACTATATACATTTATTTATACTTCTATCTCTAAACTCACTTGAGAATAAGGTATCTTGATGACTGAAGGAGTAGTTAGAGGGAGTGACCCCCTTAGGTTCAGATGAAAAGCCTTGGGGTAGGGCTTGAAATTAGTTACCAGAGAAACTTAGGGACATCACTCACAAAGTCTCTCACAGCCCCCTTTTTTAATGATATCGACTAGGGGAACCAGTAAATAATGTTTTCCCACTAGCCAGATATTTTTAACATTTTTTTCTACACAAAAGTAATAAACCCCCACTCCAACATAAATGCATTCTGTATAGGCCCAGATACTATCAGTACTCCCATGTATCCATGGGAGCCGGACGCCCCTTTCCATAGCGGATCAGAGAAACGGGTATTCAAAGAAATATGTACTTAATTTTTGATGGAGTACCTTGACCCCAAACTCTAAGGGGCTTATTAGGATGGAGGATTTTCCGCATCCTCCGGGCCAGCGGAAGCCACGGCCGGCCCGGAGGATGCGGAAAATCCTCTGCGGACCCACCAAGACCCACCGCCACATTAGGATGGCTGGTGGGTCCTGGTTTCCGTCCGTAGCTTTTCCGCCGCGGCTGGCCTACAACCGCGGCGGAAAAGCACTAATATGGTGACGGTGTCTCTCAGACACTGTCAGCCAGATTAGGATGTGCTCGGAAACATGCTTTTCCGTGGCGGCTTTTCCACAGTGGAAAAGCATGTGTAACCGTTGCGGGACCCCTAGGTGAAGGGGGGTGGGGGGTGCACATGGGGGGTACCTTACTAAACATCCCTGACTCTAGGCCCTCGTAAGTGCTATATCTTAATTGCTGGAACCCCTGAGGAGAGGGACTCCAGCCTGTCCAGGGAAAGAGGAGCACATGTGTCCTGCAGCGCTGGGCTGCGACCTGCTCTGAGGTAATCTCAGCATGTAGGATTCCCCTGCGCTGCCTGCACAGCATTAGAATAGAGTGGGAGCCTACCCGCAATGATTGTGCTTTGCTGGGTTCAGCGGGAGCCCACCCCGCACTGTGGCTCAGCGGGAGCACACCCCGCATCGTACTGGTGCGCGGGAGCCAACCCCGCCTCTATGTCCTGAGAAGCAGGACCCTACCCCGCATTTGTGTAACAGATCACCGCCAGCGCGACCTGGAAGTCAGGCGCCCATGCCTGGTTGTGGGAGGAATTGTGGTAGAAAGGAAGGGCCGGCCGGAAGACAGGCAACAGAAGGCCTGGTTGTTGGCGGGGTCTAATGCCCAGGAAGCTGAGAGTCCTGGATGCCGCCAATGGAGAAAGTCGCCAGTTCCTTAAGGACCGAGACAACTCCAAAGTAGAAAGAAGCACCAGAGAGTCCTGCGGAGTTGGCCAGGTGGAGACACAGCCTCATAGGCTTGCCAGACCCCGAGGGAGAGGACCTGAGCCTCGAGGGCTCCCGGCTGGAGTCCTGTTCTTTCCCCGGTGCCCAGAAGCCCACCAGAGAGCCCTGGTGAAGGGTTCTCCCCAAGGCAAGCTGTTAGTGCCGATTTTGATGAGTGGGGCCTACGGGGCACTGTCGGTGCTGAGTGGTGGCCCCAGGAGGAGCCTGGTGAATGGGGCCAGCTGAAATGTGGGGGCAATTGTTGTTGTAGAAGTCCCAGAGGGGGGCTCCACAGGCACAGTGGTGCCCAAGCAAATTTCCTCAGCTGCACTGCAGTTGTGGGGACCTGCAACAATGGGGGCATTTTTCTTTTCTTGAGAATAAAGGAGTGAGATACACTACTCAACCCCAGTGCATTGTGCACCGTGTTTCTGCTGCCAAGGCAGGCTAATGGGCCAGTGGAAGGTTTTGTGAGAGCCCTGACATTTTTGACCAAGGGCATTTGAGCCCCATGAAAAGGCCAGTTTGCCTGGGGGTCATTGTGGGTACCTGTGTGTACCAGGACGGCACAAGGAAATCTGCTCGGTGTCTCACTGTGAAGACCTAGCGGCTTTTTTCTTAGACAAGGTTCAGGCGATTTATCGCTCTTTTACCAATACTCCTTCTCCCTGTGAGACTCCCAGGCTTAATGTCAACACTTCCGGGGCCTTTTCCTCCCTCCCTGCCATGTCAGCGGAGGTGTTTGACAGGCTAGTCATTAGGGTAAAATCGGGATCTCCGGCTGATCCCCTCAGACCGGCGCAATTCAGAGAACTATCGACTCTCTGTCTTCCTTTTGTGCGTCATTTGATCAACCTGTCTCTGTCCTCAGGTTCAGTCCCGATTAAATGGAAGCAGGCAGTGGTCACCCCTATTCTTAAGAAGCCTACACTGGATCCCCTTAAGTTGGAAAACTATCGCCCGATCTCACTCCTTCCTTGGGCTGCGAAAGTAGCCGAGGCTCATGTCAATTTTCTCCTCTCTGAGCATCTCCAAAGGGAAAACATTCTAGACCCTTCACAGAATGGTTTTCGTGCCGGCCACAGCACTGAGACTGCCCTTCTCGCAATGACGGAACACCTGCGGGCCGTGCTCGATTCCGGTCATACAGCGGCACTGGTGCTACTTGACCTCAGTGCCGCGTTCGACACGGTCTCGCATTCGATACTGCTGCAACGTCTAAGAGAAGCTGGTGTCTCTGGCCAGGCACTAAAATGCTTCAAGTCTTTCTTCATTGATCGCTCATTCCGGGTCTCCACTCCGCCTTTTGAGTCCAAACCCTATCCGTTAAAACTGGGTGTGCCTCAGGGGTCGGCTTTATGTCCCACACTTTTCAACCTCTATGTTCACCCGTTGGCTGCGGTCGCCAAGCAGTGGGACATGACCATCGTTTCCTACGCTGACCATACGCAGCTGGCAGTTGTGCTGAGTGGGAAGGCCGACCTTGATGCCCCCAGGTTCAGAGCAGGGCTCCTGGCGTTGGCCGGCTGGATGACAGCCAACTGTCTTCAGCTGAATGCTAAGAAGACTGAGATACTGGTTGTTGGTAAACATTGTGACATGTGGAGTGATGAGTGGTGGCCTCCAGAGTTAGGTGTTACGCCTACTCCGGTATCGGAGGTAAAAAACTTAGGGGTCTGGTTAGACTCTGCCCTTAGTTTCTGCGCCCATACTAAAAAAGTCGCAGCTACTTGCTTCGGGATTCTTCGAGGACTGGGACCCATCCTGAAGTTCTTTGACGCCTCACCAGGCAGTTGGTTATCTAGGCCACTATTCTGTCTCGGCTCGATTACGCCAGTTTACTCCTGTTAGGGGCGAACCAGGCAGAAATCGCCCGGATGCAGCGCGTTCAAAATGCTGCCGTCAGAGCCCTGGTGGGGCTTTCGAGGTTCTGCTCTGTGAGTGCAACCATCCGGTCTCTTCACTGGCTGCCTATGGCGCAAAGGATTGATTTTAAAACTCTGTGTCTTTCCTTTAACATCCTCAAGCTGTCCTCCCCTCAGATTCTTGAGAATCTTCTCACTCCCTATGTTCCTTCTTGCTCCCTGAGATCTGCTTGTCAAATCTGGTGGTAGTGCCTCAGTTCAAGCTGTGTAGAGCTGGAGGTCGGTCTTTCCGGGTTTTGGCTGCCAAACTCTGTAACTCTCTTCCGTCCCATATCCGTGCACTTGATGACCTGTTTGCATTTAGGAGGGCCATTAAAACTTACTTGTTCCCTAATGTTTTTTAATCTCCCCTTTCTCGCTTCTGCCCTGCAGTTTGTGTGGTGTTATGTGTGTTTATCTGCCTGTTCAAAAGCGCCGGGACGCCCCTTCGCTGGGGCAGCTGTGCGCTATAAAAATCCGTATAACATAACATGACATAACATGTATGCACCTAGGGGGTGGCACTAAGGTGCTTTCCTAATTGTGATTTATGCATAATGTGCTTATGCTGATGGTTTATGCATGATGTGTTTTATGTCTGATGTGATGCAGACATAATGCATTTATGTTGCAAGTGATGATGCCAAGTACAGAATTTTACCAGTAGTCACTTGTTGTGTTTTATGTGTGCTACTAGTGCTTTTTAAAGGTTCTGGCAGTGGCCCGATTGGCCCTGTCCGGTATGTAACCCCCTGGGAATATTGCCTAATGCCAGTTGGTACATTGTATATGTGTGGTTATGATCTAATATGTTTTGGATAATACAAAGGCTATTTTTTATATAACCTTGTGTGGAGTTTCTTTTGTGGTGTGCCTAGTGTGTTGCTGCTGTGTGTGTGTTGCGCAAATGCTTTACACATTGCCTTTGCGATAAGCCTGACTGCTCGTGCCAAGCTTTCAATGGGGTGAGCAGGGGTTATCTTCAGTGTGTAACTCACTTGCCCTGACTAGAGTGGTGGTTTCTGCCTGGCTTAGGCGCATGCCCTAGCCAACCAGAAATCCCATTTCTAACACATACCCATGCTTCTATCGCTGCTGTCTCTTTGTCTATCTCCTCACCTCTCTGCCTACCACTACCTCTGCCTCTCCCTAACTTACTGCTGCCTTTTTGCCTACTTCTCAATCTTTACCTCATGCATTTCTTGTTTTATAGTCTCTCCCTTGCCCTACCTTGCTCACATTGCGCACTTCTCTTATGTGACATGACTCCATCTCAAGTTCCATTTTATTAACTTTTACATCATGCTGTCTACCTTACTTCTTTTTTATCTTTCCCCTTGTAATGACCCCTATCTCTACTTCATGCATCTCTATATTATTATCTCACCTTTCTCTCTAGGTACTAGGGGGCATATTATCAAGGGGGTTTATCTCCGCTTTTTTGGCTTCAAAAGCCAAGAAAGCGGAGATAAAATTATGTCCCTATTACCAAGCTGTCGCTAACTCCAGTTAGTGACAGCTAATAGGAGATAGCGACCATCTTGGGCCCGCTTTGCATGTCAGTGATATTTATCACTAATGACATGCAAAGTGGGCGTGCCAAGATGTTAACGACTGGAAACAGTCCCTAACATCGCTATCTCCTATTACCAACTTTTGGAGATATTCGCGCTAAGCGCGAATATCTCCAAAAGCCCCCTGAGCAGTTCTTAGCCATGTTATCCAATGGGAGGTGGATAACATGGCTAAGAGCATTTGCTCCATAATGCATGAATATCGCTGACTTTTCAGCGATATTCATGCATTGCGGCCGTTTTTTGTCGCATTTGCGATAAACCTTGCTAATAGCAAGGTTTATCTGCGATAAAAATCGGCGATGTGCGGCGATAATTTTTGTCTCTAAACAAGTTAGAGACAAAAATTATCGCTAGTTGTTGGTAATATGCCCCTAAATCCCCACTTTTCTCTCCACCTCATCTATATTTACCCCTCTCATTGACTACTTGTGTCACCTGTCACCATTAGCCCCACTTTCTTTGCCTCAAATATCTTTGTCTCTGGTCTCTTACTGTGCTTCACCTTACCTTTTCTACCAGACCCCTTTTCCTCCCTCTCTACATATCCATGTACCTATCTCCAGCTCTTTATCTCTACTTGCTTTATGATGCCTCTTTTTCAATATACATCTCTGTCCCAACTCTATTTACCTTCCTGTCACAGCCTCGCCTCTCTTTATCACACTATGCCAACCTCTAGATCTCTACCTCTATCCATCTCTATCTACCTCCAGTCTCTCAAACTCACTCACCATGAAGACTTGGAATAGCTGAAATTGAGTAATCCATTTACAATTGTTCTGAACAAGTGGCTCCAAAAGTTGTCTTGCTCAGCCTGGGCCGCAAAAGATCCTTAAGACAACACAGGGCCTCTACGCATTCAAAGCCTGCCAGGAACTAGGGGATCAGTGGAACACAAATATCCCTCAGAAACTACACAAACCAATGCTCCACTAATCTTGTACCAGAAACAAAGAAATACCTGCTCCCACACATCAGCACTAAACAACTAAATCATGAATCAAATTTAAGTAGAGGAAATATTGCTGTGTCTGTTCTTTAAAAGAGAAAATTACTCAAAATAAATATTTCACTAATACTCATCAATGTGAACCAACCTTTTGACTGCACCTCTTCACCTTCCTTTTTGATTCACCAATACCAGTAAATGCAACAAATTAGATGGAAGAAGATAGCATGCAATGATGTTAGAGATATAAGTATAAGTATGAAGCCACCTATCGTTCATCCATGCTGAACGCACAATTTTCACTATCTACATTTTAACCCCCGTACTCATCTTTTATTCATACAGCTCGGGAACAAAAATGTATCAACCAGACTGTGTTTTAGTATAACCACTTTTTAGTCAACTAGTCTGAAATTCTACATTGGACAGCAAACGCACGCCATTTCTTTCCTCTTTCTGTCCAGAGCCTCACCTCTCCGTAAGCCATACACATTTTAGTCCTGTTCCGCAATAATTTTTCCTGCGTCACACACATATATCCTGCACTGCACATCCGTGTGGCCTGCCCTACAACATACATATCTCCTGCTATTTGCTTTCAATGTTGTTTCTTCTCATACTTGTAGTGCTTTAACCAATAGAGTTTTTTTGATATTTTGAAATTTTAACTGGTTTTGTGACATACTACTCATCTTCTCTTTTGACTTCTCCAAGTTTGTATTGCCATTCATTAGAGGTAATTTGATTTGGTAAAATTACAGCCTTCTTAAATGCGTACCTTATGAGTCACCTCCCACAAGCTACCATTCTTTAGAATGTGAGGGGCATCTTTACGAAATTGTCACATAGTGCAGCAAGACACTAAATGACAGGGTAATTGATGGAGTGTGACTTATTAAGATCAATACGGAGCATTCCTGCCTTTCCCCCTGTGCTGGCGCCCTTTTGGATGCCTAGCACCAATGCAGGCACCCTTGTACCACGGTGCTTTCAACCATGTTCTTTTTTCATATATCACCCCGAGTGGGACCGCTATGGCCAGACATGTATCCCATGCTCTCCATGCCTCTGAACTCAAGCTATCTAGGCTGATGAGGGGTGAAACCCTCAAACTGGTCCTAAGATGCTTGTTACTAGTCCAGGGAGAACCTGTGCTGGACTGTTCCTATGGGGAGCAGGGTCAACCCTGATTTGCACATGGCTGAGTTTTAACTTGAATGGCAAGGGGAGAAAAATAATTATTCATTTAGGCCCATATCTCTGTACTGGGTTGAATGTTTGGCATTGTTCAACATTCTGTCCATCAATTGTTCTTTTTGCATATGTCACCCAGAGTGGGACAAGTACGCCCAGACGTGGGTTTCATGCACTCCACGCCACTGGTGTCAAACTATTCTGACTGATGGGTGAAACCCCGAAACCGGTCCTAGGATGCTTGTTTCCGGTCCAGGGAGAACCTGACCTGGCGGTTCGGGTTGGACTGTTCCCAAAGTTAGCAGGGTCAAGACTGATTTTTCTATGGCTGGGTTTAAACGGGAATGGCATGGAGAGCAAAAAAACAAAGGATTTAAGCCCAGATCTCTGTCCAGGGGGGACTGTTTGACATTGCTCAACATTCTGTCCATCAATTGTTCTTTTTGCATTTGTCACCTCGAGTGGGATGGTTATGCCCAGACGTGGGTGCCATACTCTCCATGCAACTAGAGTCAAGCTATCCTGGTAGTTGAGGAATAAAACCACAAAATCGATCCTAGGATGCTTGTTTCTGGTCCAGGGAGAACCAGGCCTGGTGTTTGCGCTGGACTGTTCCCATAGGGAGCAGGGTCATGACTGATTTGAATGTGGCTGGGTTTAAACTAGAATGGCATGGGGAGCAAAAAACAATGTATTTAGGCCCAGATCTCTGTATTGGTGTGAATGATTGACATTGTTCAACATTCCTTTTTGCATATGTCACCCCAAGTGGGATGAATATGCCCAGACGTTGGTCCCTTGCTCTCCATGCTACTTGAGTCAAGCTAGCGTGGCTGATAAGGGTTGAAATCCTGAAACTAGTCGTAGGATGCTTGTTTCTGGTCCAGTGAATACCTGGCCTTGCGGTTCAGGCTGGACTGTTCCCATCGGGAGCAGGGTCAAGACTGATTTGCATATGGCTGTGTTTAAACTGGAATTGCATGGGGAGCAAAAAAACTCTGTACTGGGGTGAATGTTGACATTGTTCAACATTCTGTCAATCAATTGTTCTTTTTTCAGTTTATATCCAGACATTGAGGCATGAGAAGCAACTTCTGACGAAAAAGCCAAGATAGAAGAGAGAGTAAGGTTTTGATATAAATAATACAATGTAATTGACATATGTAGCTAATTTAACATGCTGAGCATTGTGACTAAATTCATGAATTTCAATATATTGCCTGAGCCAAGACAAGAATGGCTCTAGGGCCACGTGTAAAAGAAAAGGATAGAGGGGACAGTTCACTTTAGTTCATTTTTTATTGCGTGATTAATAAAAATCGTTAAAATCTTCAAACAGGTTAAAATTACAGATTCCGTGCTATAAAAACATACTATCTCTGATAAAATTCATCCTATACAGTACATTGTTAAGATCAAGTTCATTGGTGAGGTTTTGATAGATTCGTTTGTGCCACCGTGGACTTCAGGTCTCATTCACGTCTTTATGCTCGACGTTGGGTACCTTTTGTCAGTTAGTTTTCTGATAGCCATTTTGTTGCCTCAGACATAAATGTAAGTCCACGAAAGGCCAAAATAGAGGAGGTACCTCCCATTCAGCTTATTACAGCTAGCCGGCATGTACGGATGTTTAGATTGATGAAGATGTCCCGTAGGTACCGTCTTCTTGGGGCCGTAAGTGACGGGCATGCACATAACAAGTGCATTAGGGTTTCCTTCTGATATCCACACCGTCTGCAATGGGGGCTTTCTTTTTGGTGTTTCCAAGATGGTCTTAAGTCCTTTGAATAATGCAGACCCATTCAGTAGGCAACAAAAAGTTTTTTTACGTGTAGACTGAAGTGAGTAGCTAAGTATCCCTGTGGTTTTTGGTGAGTGTAAGATGAGATTACTGTCCATTCGTGGCGCCGTTTCGTTAGAGATTTTTTTGTCCTCTAGCATGGATTTCCTTTTTGCTGCACCGTTGGCTACTTTACAAAAGTGTACCTGGTCTGTTTTATTTTTCGTTTCTTCTCAAATTACCAGTTTGGACAGACAGATAGGTAGCTTCCCCATGAGTTGGTGCTCGGCTGGTTTTCCTGATGTTTTATTTCCTTCCAGCAGATGTTATCCATTGACTCACTTGGGGCAGAGCAAATTTTATGACATAGTTTGACGAAGTTGGACATAGACTGGAATTTTTGGTTTTGTAAGCCAAATTCAAGACAGACTTGTGCGGGAGACACTGACTGTGGCAGATTAAACACTGCTTTGTAGATTTTGTTTTGTAGGTCGTTTAAAATTTTTGCCACCCTTCCAAGCCACGTGGTTAACCCATATGAGAGAATTGGTAAAATTTGGGCAGCCATTACTTTTAGGAGGTGGGTGTAGTTCGGGCCGGCCATTTTTAGTTGTAGTTGCCTGTACGCGTAGATTAGTGTTTGCGGCTTCGCTTTTAATGCCAGAGTATGCTCCTTTTTTGAGTGGCCCTGCCCAAGAGTTACCCCCAAATACTTGTAAGAGTCCTGTTCTTCTAGGACTGAGTGTTAGGTTGAGCATTTGAACTTCAATTTCTTCCCCTCCACTAACCGGAGCACTTTTTTTTTCTTTGTTCAGTTACAAGTTTTCTCGAGCTAAGTAAGATAATAACATGTTTATTAGGCGTTGCAGGCCTATGGGTGTTTTACTTAGTAATATGATATTGTCTGCGTACTGCAGAATTGGGACTGAAACATTGCCAAGTATTGGGGCGTGGCTCTCAATTTTTGCTAAATTGCTACCAATATCTGCTAAGTATAGGTTAAATAGGCTGGGGGCTAAGACACATCCTTGTTTTAGGTTGTCCTGGGTTTCAATTTTAGCTGTTAAGCTGGACCCTTGTCCTTGTTTTACCATTGCCCATGTGTCTCTCTACAAACCAGTTATTGCACTTAATAGGGTTTGGGGCAGCCCCCGTTCTTTTAACTCTCCCCATAGTCTAGACCTGCTTACTCGGTCGAAGGCTGCTTTTATGTCAATGAAGCACCCATATAATTTATAATTCTTTTTTTTGGCATTCTCCATTAGTAGTGCCAGGATGGTCAGATTTGTTAGCGTCCCCATCCCTTGTCTGAATCCGATTTGGAAACTAAGAATTATGCTGTTATGTTTTGCCCAATCTTGCAGCTGCTCCAGGAGACATGAGAAAGAGGGGACAGCTTAGACGGACTCCTCTATCAATGGTGAAGGATGAGGAGGTCAGCCCGAAAACATAAATGGCAGTGTGAGGAGAGGTGTATAAAAGGGAAATGAAAGTAGTGATTTTTGGGTCAAAGCTAAAGTGAGATTGTGGAATAAGTCAGCCCAATTGACATGATCGAAAACGTTCTAGGTGTCAAAAGCAATAGCTGACAATGATTCATATACACCAGCTGCCTTGTAAAGAATGTCAAAGAATAAGCGAGTATTGACTGAAAGATATTTGCTTTTGACAAACTACAATTGCTCCTTCCTAAAAGATTTGGGAGAAATGGCTCTGACCTGGAGGCCAAAGCTTTAGAGAAAACCCTATGATCTAAGTTGAGAAGGGGAAATGGACCTCTAATTCTTACTGTAGTGTGGGTCCCTCCCTTCTTTCGGAATAAGTGCATCTAAAAAGAGATCCAGATGAGGAAGGTGAGTTAGTAAAGAAATAAACAAGGGTGCCTAATTTGGGAAGAAGTGATTGTTAGAACTGGGGGTCTCTAGTTGGCAGAGGTAAGTACCTTTGACCAAATAGGGACCCTTACTTCTAGTCAGGGTACAGGGGTACACACTGTAGATAACCTCTGCTCACCCCCTAGGTAGCTTGGCACGAGCAGACAGGCTTATCCCCAAGGCAATGTGTATAATATTTGCACTTAATACACACAGTGACTCTAAAACACACCACAAACTGAGACCACACAGGTAGGTATATCAAAAATATATCTTTATCTAGTTTAGCAGTTTAACCATTGGTAGTGTAGTTACACGAAGTCTTTACTCTCTTAACTGTTTGCACTCTATTCTAGGAATTTAAGTTCAGTCTTAGTCTCAAGAAAATATCACAGAAATGAAGGTTGCAGGCTGCACGATCTTAAAATCAGCCCTTTGCCGTACCTCGGGCTGTGAGACAGAAGCGCTTCTAGCGTGTTTTACCAGCGCATCAAACAGACCCCTCTACTCAGCCCCTGCCGGTCCCGCTAGCTCTCCGCCTGCTCTCGACAATCCAATGAGCGGCGGGGAGCTAAAATACCTTCTAGCGTAAGGACGGCAGGCTGGGGATCGTTTGTGAGGCTCTCTCAATGCTTCCCTTCCCAGACACGGGGACCGGTGTCTTTACTCTTCCGACAGGGCGCCCGGCGGCTGCACAGACAAACCCTCGCAGTCACGGGCAAGCAGCCAATCATTGCACAGCTTCGGAGACGAGCCCCTGGAGATGATAAGGCTGCAGCCAATCACAGCGCGGCTCCCTCGGTGGCGCGGTGGCCCTGGGATAAATCCTAGCGCAGCGTTGCTGAGGGGGCTCGTCCTTCTCAACCAATGAGAGGGCAGCTCCTTCGATATTGTTCTCTGCGGGCCCAGTGAGGTTCCCAGGCAATTTCAGGCCCCAGGCAGCGGCGGTGATCAGCGACACAGTAGTTTCGAGGTCGTAGTAGGCGGGCAGGGCACTCGGGGTGTCACAAGGACCTTTTGGACACTACCTCATGAAAGGGAGCACCACAAGCCTCCGATCTGCGGCCAGAATGTGCCGATGAGCACACCGATCTCCTACACGGCCACCAGTCATTAATCACGCACCAAGCAGCGGATGAGCACGGTCTTTACAGCGTTTCTTGGTAGTTTCAATGGAACCGTTTGACCCTGGGTTCCAGGACAGGAGGCCAGCTCTACTCAGGCCCTTGGAGATTCTTTGGCAGACACAGCACACAGCAAAGTCTTGAGGTCACGCAGGCAGGGTTCACAGCACACAGCAAAGTCTCCTTCTTCTCTCCTTTAGATGAACAGCAAACAGGTCAGCCCCAGAGCACACAGCAAGGGCAGTCTTCCTCAGTTTCTTCAGCGGTCCTTCTTCTGGCAGAGGTTCCTCTTGATTGTAGAATCTAGAAATCTGTTGTCAGAGGTCCTTCTCTTATACCACTAAAAGTCTTTGAAGTTTTAGTGCAAGTGGGCCCTGAGCCCGGTCTAAACCATTTCTGGGTGTTGCTGGAGTACTTTGGTTTCCTGGCTTCTTCCTTCCTTTCAGAGTGAGGGGCAGAGTCATCAGCCGCCCAGCAGGAGGTGGAGCCAGCATTGTGGCTGGCAGGCACAGCCCAATTCACTCCCAGGTGCTATCTCCTCCCGCCACTCTAGTTGCAGATGCAGTCATTCAACCAAGGGCTGACTCAGACAACCTCCTGGAGGCTCCCCAGCCCCTGTCACCCTCAAACCAGACAGTCAATCCACAAGCAGGCCCAGGCACACCGAAAGGTTAGACAAGAGAACAGCCACTTTCTAAAAGTACTGTTCTCAAACACATAATTTGAAAACAACCTTTCCTAAAAGATGTGTTATTAAATTCTGAGTTCAGGGTTATCAATCACTTATGTCCTATCTTGTTCCTGTGGGAAGATAGGCTGGTGTCCAATGGGACCTGCCTCCCCCATGTTAGTCTATGGAGCAAGATAACCTTTCAGCAGTGATCACACAAAATGGCTGCTGTTCACTACCAGAGCATGTTACCTGCACTAGTACATGCTCTACCTTTCATATACACTGCACCCTGCCCAAGGGGGTACCTTGAGCCTTCCATAGAGGTGGCCAATGTGTACACAAAGGGAAGGGTTAGGCATAGCCAGTGGGGACACTGACCAGGAGGACATGGCAGTTCACTGACTGCACACAGGCACTGTGGTGGCAGGCCTGAGACACCATTTTAGGGCTACTCATGTGGGTGGCACAATCAGTGCTGCAGGCCCACTAGTAACATCTGTCATCACCAGCCCTGGCACATCCAGTGCACTTTACTAGGGACTTTGTGGTGATAAAAATATGCCAATCAGGTACATCCAATCAATATGATAATTTCCATAGGGAGCACTTACACTCTGGCACTGATCAGCAGTGGCAGAGTGTCCAAAGCATTTAAACCAGCAAAAACGAAATCCAGAAGAGCATCAAAAATACAGGAGGCAGAGGCAAAAAGATAGGGGAAAACCACACCAAGGGTGTCAGGTCTAACAGTGATTTAGAGAAATATACATAAAATTCAGCTGTAAAGCTATCTGGTCCAGGGGTCTTATCCTTTTTGAGGAAGAGCAATGCATGATATAGTTCTTAATGTGTACTTTCTGTTCCTAAAGATGAAAAATCTATTTGGGAAGAGTCTGGTTTTGTATTGAGAAGAGGTATAGATTGATATAGAATTCCTTAAATGGATCTAAAACCTCATAATCTTTACAATAGGACATGCCGAATGTCTGACATATTATCGACAGACAGAATATCTACACACCAAAATATCGACACAAAAATATCGACAGCAAAAATATCGGAGTTATATCTTCATAATGGTAAGTACAAAAATATCGTAAAATAAATATCATAGTACAAAAATATCGAAATTAAATATATCGTTTTTTTAATGTATTAATAATAATGTAAAAATAATTTAAAAATACATATAATTTTACTATTATTACATTAAAACATTAAA
This sequence comes from Lissotriton vulgaris, assembly GCF_964263255.1. Classification (NCBI taxonomy): domain Eukaryota; kingdom Metazoa; phylum Chordata; class Amphibia; order Caudata; family Salamandridae; genus Lissotriton; species Lissotriton vulgaris. The sequence continues at coordinate 1,723,543,792 of NC_141689.1, forward strand.
ACATATTTAAAAATTAATAACTAATACATATAAACTTAAAATAAATTAAAAAGTGTACATCTAAATTAATATATATACTTACTACACATATTGCAACAGTAGTAAAAGCGTTGGATAGCGTAGGGTTTTACATTACTATTCCCACTCCAGAGGGTGCAACAGTAGGGAAAGCGTTGGATAGCGTAGGGGTAAAAATTACTATTCCTACTCCAGAGGATGCAACAGTAGGGAAAAGGTTGGATAGCGTAGGGGTAAAAATTACTATTCCCACTCCAGAGGGTGCAACAGTAGGGAAAGCGTTGGATAGCATAGGGGTAAAAATTACTATTCCCACTCCAGACGGTGCAACTGTAGGGTAAGAGTTGGATAGCGTAGGGGTAAAAATTACTATTCCCACACCAGAGGGTGCAACAGTAGGGAAAGCGTTGGATAGCGTAGGGGTAAAAATTACTATTCCTACTCCAGAGGGTGCAACAGTAGGGAAAACGTTGGATAGCGTAGAGGTAAAAATTACTATTCATACTCCAGAGGGTGCAACAGTAGGGGAAAGGTTGTATAGCGTAAGGGTAAAAATTACTATTCCCACTCCAGAGGGTGGAACAGTAGGGAAAGCGTTGGATAGCGTAGGGGTAACAATTATTATTCCCACACCAGAGGGTGCAACAGTAGGGAAAGCGTTGGATAGCGTAGGAGTAAAAATTACTATTCCTACTCCAGAGGGTGCAACAGTAGGGAAAAGGTTGGATAGCGTAGGGGTAAAAATGACTATTCCCACTCCAGAGGGTGCAACAGTAGGGAAAGCGTTGGATAGCGTAGGGGTAAAAATTACTATTCCCACTCCAGAGGGTGCAACAGTAGGGAAAGCGTTTGATAGCGTAGGGGTAAAAATTACGATTCCTACTCCAGAGGGTGCAACAGTAGGGAAAAGGTTGGATAGCGTAGGGGTAAAAATTACTATTCCTACTCCAGAGGGTGCAACAGTAGGGAAAGCTTTGGATAGCGTGGGAATAAAAATTACTAATTAATTTAATAAATAATTAATATTATTTAATTACTAATTATTTATTAATAAACAATTAAAAGAAATTACATATGTTAGCACATTAACTCTAAATATTGTACTTAACTAATTAATATTAATTAATTACCAATTAATTATTAATTACCAATAACAATTTATTTGCACATTAACTCTAATTAATGTAATTAACTAATTAATATAAATTAATTACCAATTAATTATTAATTAACAATAACAAAAATAAATTATATTAGCACATTAACTCTAATTAATTTAATTAACTAATTATTATTAATTAATTACCAATTAATTATTATTTAAAAATATTATAAAATACGTATTAATTAATTAATTATTATTAAATTACTTCCCACCCTATTCCCCTATAAACCCACAACCCGCTCTGACACTAAATTTGCAAAATGTAAACAAAATTACTAATTTTCAAACATACATTTAATAACATATTTAACAAACATATAAACAACATAATGAAATACAAAACACTAAACATAATTTCGATATTATAAAATTTCGATATTAGTAACATACATACCATACAAACGATATTCTGTCTGTCGGTATTCTGGACATCGATATTCTATACCATCGAAATTAAAACATCGGTATTATTGTATATCGATATTTAAATTTCGATATTTTGTCTCCCTACCGGACATGCCAGTGTCATCTGTAATGGATTCAATGAGTAATTTTGTATGCTTTCTTTAAGGTAGTTTATCAATAGCTTCCCGGCTTTATTTTGACCTCCATAATATTTGGTGCTAGATTTAAGAAGGTAGGATGATGCATTTTCAGTGTAGACCTTGTTAAATTTAAGCTTAGTGTTTCTGAGTTGCAGAGAATGTTTTGTACCTGAAGTGTAATTCGAGTGTCCAAGGAATTTGATATCCTTAAAAGTTAGTTTGAACTGAGCCTGAGAGAGTTTCTTTTTCCTAGACAAAAATTTCATGATGAAATCTCTAGCTGTGGCCTTGAAACATCCCATAGGATGTGAAAAGGGGTGTCATCTGTATGATTAAAAAGAAAATATTCATGAAATTAAGAAATTTAAGAGGAGGAAAAATTTGTATTCAACAACAAGGAATTATTATACCTCCATCTTTTTGGGAGAAATGGCCTTAGGTAGAAGATCTAAATGTACAGAAACCAGCACGCAATCGGAGATTAAAATGGACCCAATGTCTGCTGCGTGTATGGATTGAGTCAGAGAGAGTGAAATAAAAATGTAGTCTATTAGGGATTATGTGTACTGTCCCAAAGAGGAATATGTATACTCCCTCAAGGTGGGCTTGACTAATCGCCAGGTGTCTATTAGGTGATGTTGCTGTATAGCATGTACAAATGCTTTTAGTAATTTATTCAGGATAAAGTGAGATGAGGATTGTCTATCCAGAAACAGATCAACAGTTGATTACATTCACCTGCTAGAACTAGATTATCCTCTGAGTGCTGAAAAGGCCTCAGGGAAATAATTTACTGAAGCTGACAATCAGGAGCATTAGAAACATATACATTAAAAAAACAACCAGGACCATGTCAATGCATTGTTTGAGCAGTAACCATCTTCCGTCCTTATCTTTTTGCTGAGAGACAAGTTTAATATTAAGGGCTTTGTGCCACAAAATCCTAACATCATGTTTTTACCATTACTAGTGAGAGAAATACTTTGGCCATCCACCATTAGCATAAGTGTATAGACTTGATCTCTGTAAGATGGGATTCTTGTAAGAAAGCAATATGAACATTAAACTTTGACAGATGAGTCAACACACTTTGACTTTTGTTTGGGGAATTCAAACCTCTGACATTCCATGACACCACAATCAAAACCAATGAGAAGAAACAAAGGGAAGGATATAATTAGACATCATTTGTAAAATAATAGGAAAAAATCGGATGAATGGTGATAAAAATAACATCACAAAAAGGGGATATACTACATGGCTAGGTCCAATGTGATGTAAATAATGAAAAGGGAAGAAGAGGATAGAACCAAGGAAAGGAAGTACACAGAGAAAAATAGAGTAGAGTAATCAGGGAAAGAAAGAGATAGGGCAGAACAAACTGACGAGAGAGAATCATATCTAAAAGTATTTTTATTAGGGTGGCGGACCACATGGAAAAGATGATACATCAGATCCTTAGAGGAGAAACACAGTGCAGGGAGGGCAGTAGGACATAGAATGGGAGACAAGCACACACCCAAAAAGGGAAAAAAACACCTGTAACAGAGAAAACATTAAGATAAGTCAACTGGAATAATATATAATAACATTCAGCAAAACTACATCATGAAGTTGAATGAAAAAACATTAACAAGAAAACAACAATAGCATAAAAGATGCCAACTTCAGGTCTGAACCAGGTGGGAGTAAAGAACAATGAATTATTTCGGTGAATTAACTGTTGAAACAAAGTACATAGTCTCTGCTCTGCATGTTGTAAGAAAAGCCATTAGGTGAGATGAATCTACGTAGGTCCTCGTCATATTGTTGTATGGGACTTTAAAAAGACAAGAAATGAAGAGCTCAAAACGAGCTTGAAGTGAGCAGAAAGTTGTTCGCATGCTTAAGAAATCTTTTGTTGGACTGCAGTACTCTTGGCATAGTCCTGGGAAAAGAAAATGTTGTGACCTGACAAGGAGACTTGTTTGAGTTGCCTGACTGCAGAAATGACCTGCATTAATTCAGTTTACTCTAAAAAGTACAGAATGACTCCTGTGGGCTTGTTAGGAATAGTAGGAACCTCACATTGAATGTTAAGTGGTGTACTCACTGGTAAGTTGAAGATCTGAGGTAAAAATGTTTTAAAGAAGGAGAGGGGGTTTGCCTCTTCTAACCCCTCAGGGAGACCATAATTTCAAAGGTAATGTCTTCTGCTATAATTTTCAAGAACTTTGACCTCCTTCTGTTCGGTGGTTACCTGCGTTTGGAGAGAGTTCACTGTGAGAGAAGTTTCATTGAGGTTGATGATTTGCTGTTCCACAGTGGATAAAAGTTCCTCTATATGTGACCATCTATCACTAAAATTTTGTAACTTAGTTTCAGTTTCTCCATATGGGGGCATAGGGTCATCATCTCTCCCAGCAGTATTGTGACAGTAGTAAAAGATTTCGTAGGAGATAGCATGTCTTTTTTAAGTCTTTTGATTGACACATTTCCTGGGTTAGGTTGCAAACAAATGGTTACTGTAGGAGGAAAAGAGGTGGAGGTGGATCTTCTATGTAAGGAATAATCATCCATTTCGATATGTGGTGAAAGTGCAGGAGCGCACTGGAAAAATATGCCTGAGAAAAGCTTGAAGGACTGCTTTTAATTTCTTACTCTGCCAAAAGGGTTGAGTCAATAGCAGAGTATCTGAAGTGTAATGGGGAAACGGAATGGCATAACAAGGCAGGAGCATAGGGCCACAAGGGTAAGACCACTCAGCTGAGACAGTAAGAATACCATTGAAGGAGATAAAAAGAAGTCCTCACTGCCTGGCAAAATAGCCTCCCATATTTAAAAACCAACCAACATAAAAATACAATAAAATACCTCCAACCCCCAAACATCAAGGTAGTTTCCAGGTTAAAGAAGCTTCTTTTTTTATACTACATCTGCCCATAAGCTGGAACCAATGGAATAATAAATGAAGTATAAAGAAAGTACCAGTAAGTTCCAAATGCTGGGAGCATGGAGTCACATCAGTAAGGCCAGACAGCTGAAGAAAATAAGCAATGTAGCTGAAGAGGACAGGAATAAATCTTCCCAACCTAGCAACGTTTTTCAAGAAGAAGCCCATTTTAAAATACATACAAGTTACCTCAATCTTCTAAACACCAAGTTTTTTTCCAGGCAAAAGAACCTAATTTCATTTCAAATATTGGTCTCCCATCAGCACTCAGCATTCACAATACCCCGATCAAAACGGCAGCCGTATGTGAGGTATATGAGAGCCGCAGATATTGAGATTTTTGCATCTTCCCAAGCATTGAAGAGGAGGTATGCAGCGTCTACAGAACTCCACCAGCACTTATATTTCAGTTACAGGCATGTTTGGCTGGGGAGTCTGCATTTGTACTGCCGGCCCAAGCACCATCCCTCGGAGCCTTAGCCTAACATTGCCATCCTATCCAGGCAGTAATACATGCCCCCCAGCTTTTCCAACTTTTTGTGTGTGTGCTGCACAGTGCAGCACACATGCAAAGTCGAAAAAGAAAGGAGAAATGATAACATTTCTCCTTTGAAAGTCTCCTTTCAAATGGTGTTAACTTTTGGCACTAAAACCTGTCTACTATTGTTTCTAGATAGGGTTTTGCGTCAAATGGCATAGATGGTAGCACTTGGTGCTAAGTAATTGAAAGCACTGCTTTGCATTACGTTTTGGGTACTTTCCAGTGCAAAATAAGGTTTGCACTGGAAACTGAATCAGGAAAATACTTTTTGTGCAGGTTAGCATCACTTTTTTTGATGCTAACCCAGCACAAAATGTTTGAAAATGTCCCCCTGAGTTAGCTGAGTTTCCCAGCATAATTGTCAAGAAGTCAAGTGAAAGGGACACTTCAAAGACTGGATCATAGATTGCATTCTAAACTAAAAGGGTTGGACAAGTTTACAGGAATAAAACATGTGATCCAGAGATCCCACCATCTCTTCGCATTTCAAGCAGATATCAAAGTTTCTCAGACCCATTTTGTGGAGTCTGTCGTGGGTTCAATATATTTAGTGAATTGACCAGAATCTGGGTTGTGCTAAAGCAGGGTGATTTGGACAAAATTGGAGAGTGGCAAATCCTTTGCTATGTTGCATCAGTTAAGGAACTAGTGTGTGTAAGTTGAATATATGAGTTCCAGCTCTTTTTTAGGCTCTTCATAAGATAGTTTTAAGAGTTTGTATATATTTGATGCCATGTGACCAATCTTCCTAAACTTCCCTAATAAACCTGGGAGGTCCAGGGTGCTAGGGTGAGTCAATTTTCTAGTGCATATTTTAGTTTCTGAAAATTATAAAATTCTATATCAGGAAAGGTTGAATTTTGAGCGTCAAGTGGAGAAAGGTAGAGGGTTGTCCCGTGTTTCCACAACACCTATATTGTTTATTTCTCTGAATGCCCAATATTCCCAGTATAGCAGTTTATGGCCAATCTTGGTTCAACTTTTTTTGCCACAGAGAGGCCTGTATAGAATGCACATACTTTTATCTAGCACCTTATCTATATGTTTTCGGGCCTGGACTTAAAATTATAGATATTGAGAAGCTCTGGTTTCAATTGGGATACAAGATATAGGAGGAAGGTTGAACTAACAGGCAAAGGGTGTAGTAACTAGGTTCCTATCAGTAACCAAAGTACAGTTTGACCCTCCTAGGACACAAACCACCATGCATCTTGGGCCGCCAGAAATGCAAGCTGATATCTCAAGATATCAGGAACAAAAAGGCCCCCTCTTGGTTTTATCCATTATCAAAATATTCATGGCAATCCTAGCCTTTTATCCCAATTGCTGGAAGTCAAAAATGTATTTGTCTACTGAATTTAAAAAAAAATGGATGAGAGTGAAATTGGTAGTATGTTCAATAGAATGTTAACATGCAGTACCACCATACTTTTTATGGTTTCTGTCCATCCTCACCAAAAAATCAACTTCCAAGGAAACCAAAGGTCCTGGTCTCAGTTAAACTTAAGACCAAAACTCAAGTTTAACTAAGACAAACATCTAACTTTATGACTCATAAATGCCCGGACAGCACACATGGCACGAGCTCCAACCTGGCTCTGCTCGGAACAAAGACGTTACAAATTGTAGTAACTTAATTGTACTCCCAGCACCACAATTTATTAGCGAGCAGGGGGGAAGTCAGGTCACCCCCCAACCCAGTGTAATTAATCTAAATTTGGCCCCAGGTAGACGTAGCTGCATCTAGCTAGGGACCAGCGGTCAAAGAGCTAGGAAGGATTCTACTAGCAACCCTAGGGAAGACACTTTTCCCTTTGTGCTGGTGTTGGTCGGGGTCCCTAACTTAGTGGAGGGTCAAAGGGAGTCTTGGGTAGACCTGCACAATAAATCTGTAGACTGGCTCTGCAAATATAAGGGTTTTCACCCTTCTTACGTGAATGATACTCTCATGGCCAGAAGAGTAGCGTGGGTTGGCCAATCTACAAAGCATGTAGATGGTGACTGCATTGTATTGAACTTTCGTAGACCCCACATAGTCCACCGCTTACTGAACATCTTTGAGCATTACTCCACACAAAACACTTGCATTAGTGTGCTCCCCTTATGCTATTTTTACAAGCCACCTGTTAAACCCCTTATGGACATTAATGTCCCCCCTCTGCTAACCAATAGGTTAAGGCACTCTCCAGTCTATATGCACAGGATTGACTATCACCGCCAATGGCAGACCAACTGTCTTATCGGCCCTACCTGGCGGTCCCTCCTGCCACCATACCAATAACTCATAATGCTGATGATAAGGTATCGGGAACCATGACGGTTTCTCCTGGCACTATGGCATTATCTCACAATGAGAATGATATGCCACCCCAACCAACAGCGGCACTCGAGCAGATTAGAACATCCTAAGTTGGCATGTAGCAGGGCTGCAGTCTAAGCTCGGGGATCTGGATTGGCAGTGCTTAGTTAAGGACCGAGATGTACTCATGTTCCAGGAGACTTTGGCCACTAATGATTTGCACATTGAGGGGTTTCATTGCATTAGCATTGCAGCATACCACCATAAACCGGGCCCCCATCAGGGGGACTTTTTATTGGACTTAACGTAGCAGCTGGAGGAAGTTTTAAGGTTCTCCCAACTAACAGTTTGAATTACCTTGTTGCTATATACAAGAGAAGTGTTTCTTTTTATTTGGTAAATGTTTATAATAATGATTTCCAATCTATTCGTAACAAGAATTTTATTGCACTTTTTGATTTTATCTCTAATTTAGATTGTCACCGACACTCGAGCAACACTACCAGGATCATCTTAGGGGGAGATTTTAACGCAAAGCTTAATGAAACATGCCATGGAGTAGAGATATTTAACCCAAGTCCGTCCTCTCATAGGGGCGCTGAGCTGGCTGTGTTCCTAAGTGCACATGATTTGGTCAATATGATAGATCAGTTGAGCCCAGCACACGCCACCAACTGTCAACTTCCGACATTTAGAGGCAGGGGTTATTCCTCTATAATAGATTATGTTTTTATCTCTTCTGCACTTATGGATCACTTTATGGCTGCAGGGGTTATCGCCACGATCCATGTGGATCACTACCCCATCAAATTAGCACTTAAATTGGCACCTTGATCTGTGTTTCCAGTTGAATGTGGAGCTAAAGATCTAACGTCATCCACTAACACCTTAAGACTAATATGGAGGGGCGTGGATAGCGATGACCTGTTCAAGTTACTAGTGAAGGATAACCTACCCCTCAATTACTCATGTCTGTCATTTAAAACTCAGCATCTAGAGGCAGTGAATGATTTCTCTGCAATTTGTGTGGTCATCAAAACCCTACTGTCGAAGTCTGCTCCTCTAAGGAAGCAGGGCCCTAGATGGTTTGATGATAAATGCTCACTGGTGAATAGGAAGCTACGTAGAGCCCTATCTACCACACCTAGATGTGCTTCAGATATGAAATTGGCGAGGCAGGACTATAAGGCAGCGGTTAACAACAGGAAGGGAGTTCTTCTAAACGCTCACTGGGAAACATGGTCCCTTGCAGCCACCAATAAAAAGGTTAAAATGTTTTGGTCTGCTGTAAGGGACCTTCGATCCACTGAACAGCTACTAACCCCCACTAGCTGCACTATATCAAGCAAATCTTGGAAAAATAATTTTTCCAATATTTAAGCCAGCCCTCCAATGGTTACATACCAGCATGAATTTGGCCCATTTACTGGTATCAAGATAACTCTTCCTGAAGTTGAAGAAGACATCGATCAAAGTACCGGGAACAAGGCCCCGGGCCCAGATGGGCTACCAATAGATTTTATTAAATGGAACCCAGATTTCTGGGCCCGCTCCTTTTGAATGTCTTTCTTAACTTAAAGCGCACCCGATACCTAGTACTTGGGCTAATAGCATTATTGTCCCAATATTTTAAAAGGGGGATCAGTCACAGCCCAGTAATTATAGGCCGATCTCACTGATTGACAATACCCTTAAAATTTTGGGCAGGGTCTTATACAATAAGGTCCTGGAATGGTCTGAGGAAAACAGCATTTTAGATCCCTGCCAGCTAGGATTCCGTAGCAAGGTTGGTACTACCGAACAATGCCTTAATCTCATCCTCGTAATCGGAAAGTACACCATTGCTCGGAATTCCCCCATCTAACTGGCCTTTATGGATCTTTCATCAGCATTTGACCTTGTGAATAGGTCAAAGCTGTGGGCTACACTATCCTACTGCCTTATGAGCTGGATGAGCCATTGGTTCATTTTCTGGCACATCTTCACAAAGACCTCCAGGCACAGGTGAGGATAGGTAGCAGTGGTGAGGTATTGGGAGCCATTAAGGTTGGAAGGGGGGGTCAGACAGGGATGTGTCCTGGCCCCCTTCTCTTTATTATTTAGAATAATGGTTTGAATAAGTCACTGGTACCCATGACCCAAGATGTTCCCATGATCCACAGGAAAACCCTCCATGTACTCCTTTACGCAGATGATGCGGTCCTTATAGGCCACGCTCCAAATTCTCTGAACATCCTAGTACTATCTTTTGTTAAATATATGGATAGTTTGGATCTGTGCGTAAATGAAAAAAATATCATTTTTAATGTCTTGCAGCACAAGGAAGCATCAGCTCGGTTCCATTGTTGTTGGCAACCAAAAATTGATAAGTACCTGTAAATTTCCCTATTGAGGAGTTGTCTTTGCTGCGAACATCTCCTGGACTGAGTATTTGACTCACTCCAGGAGCAAGTTCTCAAAGACTATCAACTCCATTTTTAACTTCCCCCGCCCGTAGAATACAGGTGCTATTTTAGCTATTTAACAATTTTTTAAACTACAGTGTGTCCCCGTGGCTACGTATGGAGCTGAGATTTGGAACACAGCAGACAGCTCCTGCATTCAGCAGGAAGAAAACCGATTCTGCAGAAAGTTGTTGAGCGTCCCAATCTCGTCCCCACAATACATTTGCCACAATGAACTGAACTTAAATTACATATCTGATTTTATACATGCTCGCCCAGCTCTTTTTTGGCTATCAGAGTGGAAGAACCAGGCAGCTACCCTAACTCAAGGTATTATAACGGACTGTTTGAAGTGTGAGAAGGGGATGGCCATTCCCTCGCTATCTGGAGCATACCAGAGCTTATGCAGTGCTAATAAGGGCTCCATTTTCTTAAACCCCAGTGTAGCCGGAAATGTAAATTAAAAAGAACTTAGAAGCATGCTTTATTTGTCATACAGCACTGCAAGCACTGCGCTGGAATCAAAGAAATCCTCTGTTTCCAGTTAACTTCATTGCTATCCCCTGCCGAGTTATCTCACCCTGCCTATAAGTCGATGGGAAAGGAGCCTTACATTCCGCCTGAGGCTGGGACAGTGAAATTTGCATTGTATTTCCCCTTGAGTTATCATTCCAAACTCGACTCACTACCCTGCCCATGTGATGGGATGAGTGGTCAATCAACCCAGCACTTTTTGTTTTCTTGCTAATTTTACATGAAATATAGTAAGTGGCTTTTTCTCCCGTTTTTCATTAAGAGTGGGGCCATTTTCTTGACTATTGCCTCTTCATGCATGCTTGCCTTGGAAGACGAAGAGTTGGTTTTTCGCTTAAGCAGATTCTTGAGAATTGCCACTAGGGCGCGTAAGTCAATATTCATGGACTGAGCTTTTTTTAAGTATGCATAGACAATTCTTAATCATCGAATGGATTGGTTTGTATACATTAGTGATTTATTTACGATGATTGTATTGTTTTAATTTGCCATCTAAAATTATTTCTTACAGTATTCTCTGCTATCATATATTGCTAATTCCTATTGTCATTTTTTAATATTGTCGCTCTTTTATGGATACATTGTCTATCCGAATAAAGTTTGTAAACTGAACTGAACTGAAATGCCCTTTGTGAATATCGAAAGTCATAAAGTTAGACTTTCGTCTCAGTTTACCTTTGTGAATCGGGCCCTAAGTTTAGAAGTCTAACTTCCGAAATTAATTCTAACTTTAGATCTGAAGTCCTCGGAGTCTAATTCACAAAGATACACTTAGACAAAAAGTCTAACTTAGACAAAAAGTCTAACTTAGACCAAAAGTCTAACTTTACTACTTTTCGGTCTTCACAAAGGGAAATTACTACTAGTAACTTTACTTCTAGTAATTTTATTAGAAGTAACTTACCTTTTTGAATACCGAAAAGAAATAAAGTTAGGCCCTCCATGTGACCTAACGATCACTGTTGTGGGTGACTTTGTGGGGCTGGTCAGGATAGGCATTGGTTTGTCTTAAGGGATTCTATGTGCCCTTTCAATCTTGAATTTTTCCTTGAAGGTGAGACCCAGAGAATGTATTTATTTTATTTTATGTAGTTTGTAGAGCGCACAGCTACCCCCGAAGGGGTGTCCCGGTGCTAAAACCTGAACCTCCAAAGGAGAGGAAAGGAGCAAGAAGGGGAGGTAGAGGAGTAAATCAGGGTCCAGAGAAGAGCCAAGTTTTGAGTCTGGCCCGGAAGATGGATTCAGAGGGACAGAATCTGAGGTCGACTGGCAGTGCGTTCCACAATTTTGCCGCAATGACACTGAGAATGACTTATCCAAGATTCCAAAAAGTCTGCACACAAGTTTGCATCATGTTTGTCATTCTCGGGTAGACCAAAAATTCATACATTACCTCTGCGATAACGGTCTTCAAGTTTGGATATTTGTTCTCAACTTAAGCTTTTGGATTATCATACTGTTTGGTACTTTGAAGATGTGAATTTGTCTCCCAGTATACTGATTCTGAATGCCTCTTCTATTATTCTACTTTCCAGGTCTTTAAAGTAATTTCATAGAGCCAGAATGAGATGATGGATGGCATTGGTATTTGTCTTAGCTTCTTGAGCCAAATCATGAAGAGGTCTCTGTCTTGCTTTGATAATGTCCATTTTTGCCATTGACTCTGATTTCAATCTGACCAGTGAGTCTGTAAGTGGCGGTTCCACCGTTGAGTGTTTCAGGATTGATTTGGCTTCTTTAGAGTATATGGTTTCTCTGCCCTCTTTGAGTCTGGAGTCAGCCATTGTGTTTCATCCACAGCTGCTGTTGAGGTAGAGATATGCATAGCCTTTAATCGTTGTACAAGGAGTAACATACCCCCTTTTTAAATTAGAATGTGAAATGTAGGACAGTTCCTTTGACAAAATGCATTCGAATTGACTGAAACTGCCATGTCTGTGTAAGGATTAAGGTAACAAGGACCTTCTTTCATAGATTTTACAGTGTTTAACCCCTTCCCTGCTCATGACGAGCTCAGCTCGTCATGCAGTACACTGGTCGTGGGCTTATGACGAGCTGAGCTCGTCATGAAACAATGGAATTCAAAGAGTTCCAGCACAGGAGGGGAATTCCATCAGCAGCGATGTGGTTAATCCTAGAGATGAGCCTTCGAGACGAAAATGAATATGCCAGCTCCAGGCAAGCTATATAAGGTTATACACAAATTGCCAAGCTAGTACTGAGCCCCACCTTTCCAGACTTAGGTATGTACAGTCAATGAGTGCCAAATAGAGAATGCAATTCGATACTCTGAAAAAGAAGTCCGGACTTTCTCATTAGCTACCAGTTTATTAAAGGAGATTGTGCAGTATCTGCGACCTTTCCCATGATTAAAGAGGTGGTCACGCAGTCATCAACAACTTGTTTGGCTTGTGAAGCCTCAGCTACGAGGATCACAACACAGCTCTGGAGACCTCGAACAGCAGCTGTCATCTTGGATTGGTCGGTTAACATGAGCTCAGAGCAGTCTTTCTTTCAAACTATATAGTTGGAAGCCTGGTCGCAGCAGTAGTGAAGCCGGGTGTCTGGCAATCTTTGTTCTGTAAGAACCAGCCACCTCTGTCCAATTTTTTCATGCTATGGTGTTGATAAAGGCAGATTGGGGAAGGAGCATTTGACTCAGGTGGCCATCATGCCTAGTCATTAGCCATACCCTCTGTCAGTCACACACCCTCAACAAACTAAATGATTTTTAATGCGATAGCTATTGCTGACCCACCAGAGTTATGGCGGAAGTATATTTTAATACCCATTTACAAAAAGGCTGATAAATCTGAACCTCAGAACAATAGGGCCCATTTCGCTATTGGATAGTACTGTGTGGAGTGGTGTGGCTCACTGGTTAGAGGCGGCAGACCAGAGAGCAGAGGATGGCCCGGGACCAGGGTTCAATTCCCGACGCGGCAGGGTCGTGGACCCGGGTCAGCGGACTCGATAATTCTCATCTCGGTGCCTACTCTAACCAGGGATCACACTCTGCAATTCTGGGCGTTAGCGTGCCTCGTCTCTACAACGGCCCCCCACATACGCCGGGGATGCCTGGTTTCACCTTGGAGATACCCAGTAGGGACCATCTCACAGGGAAAGCCAGGACAGGTTTCCCAGCGGTCTACTGCGCAGAGATACTCCTTCGGGAGTTGATTCTAGTACATTACAAAACCACAATTAATTATTAATTAAATGAATGGACAAAGTTCGACTGAATAGACTGGAGAAATGGGCATCTGCAAATATTCCGTCTCACTATGGCTTCAGGAAGGGTAAGGGCACCCAGGCTTGAATTTTGTCCAGCACGTCCGTGCCCCAACGCCTGTCCGGGGCCATACTTTAGATCAAATATGGACTCTCAACCTACCCACTACCAACTTGTCCATCGCTCCTTGCGTGTGGTCCGATCATCACCTATTGTCTTTTTCCCTGGACCTACGCGCGCAAAATGTCCCCCGTGGCTCTAAAACCCTGTGGGTTCGAAGTTGGAATCGTGTGGACACCTCTGCTTTCTGCGAGCCCTTAACTGCCACCTGCCCAGATCTTATTGACACACCCCCCTCAACAACAGCTGGCCATTTTGGACAGCTGGATAATCCACCTACGGGATAAAAAGGCACCTTTAAAGAAGGTCATTATAAATTACCACCATCATGCTAACAAGTGGTTCACTCCTGCCCTTAAAGCACTTAAGTTAACTGTTCGTCAAGCTAAACGGGCTTGGAGGTTGAAATACTGTCCTACTAGCAAAGCTCACTATACCACCCTGCTAGCAGAATATAAAAAAGCTATCCTAGCGGCCAAGAAAGATTACTTCTCCCAACGCATTCTGACAGCAGAGTGCCAGCCACGTGAAATCTTTGCTACAGTCCATGAGTTAGCCCTGTCAGACAGGCCTTCACCTATGATTATACCTTCCCAGTCACTGTGCAACTCACTGAACGAGTTTTTCATTGAGAAATTTGCTCAAATAAAAGCTCGCATTCCTCCTCCATCTAATTCTTCATCAGATTGCTCCCCGCCACAGAACACCCAATGCCTGATTTCTATTCCGGTGCTAACCAGTGAGTCCCTTCCTCCGCTCCTCAAGCGTGTAAAATCTGGGTCTCCCTCTGACACGTTTCCGGCCCGTATTCTGGCCCAGGTGTTCTTGGCCTGTCCCGTCCCCGCTCTTACTGTCCTAAACAATACCTTCATTACAGGTCTAGTTCCCACTGCATTTAAATCGGCCACCATCATCCCCATTCTAAAAAAGCCTGGGGCTGACCCTGCCTCCCTAGCCAACTACCGCCCCATATCCCTGCTTCCCTACTTGGGCAAGGTGGCGGAGACGCATGTGTCTCAAATCTTGAGCACCTTTATCGAGGACAGCAATTATCTGGCCCCATGTCAAGCTGGTTTTTGACCTCGAGATTCTACCGAGCAGGTGGTGATTTCGGTCATGGACCAACTTAGGGAAGGACTCGACGCCAATACCCCCAAGATTCTGGTCCTTTTGGACCTATCCGCCGCCTTTGACACCATGGACCATAACATCTTGCTATCACGGGTCAGGGCGGCGGGGATTGGGGGGCTTGCACTTGCCTGGGTCGAGTCTTTCCTGAAGGACCGTAATCAGACAGTCCATCTCGGCACCTTCTCGGCCTCCCCACGTACTGTCAACTGTGGTGTCCCTCAGGGTTCTGCTCTTTCCCCTTTACTTTTAACCTTTACATCTTCCCGCTGGTTTTTGCTTTACAGAACATGGAGGTCACTGTATATAATTATGCAGATGATCTCCAACTCATTTTTGACCTTTCCTCCCCCTCAGGGGTTGGCAGTTTCCAGTCCGTCATGTTATTTATCCGAGACTGGATGAACACCAACCAGTTAAAACTCAATCCGGATAAAACTGAACTTGTGGCGACGGGCGGTGCTGCCAATCACTGGTCCTCTTCCTTCTGGCCCCCCTCACTTGGACCCCCTCCACTCCCTTCCTGTTCAGTTAAAACCCTTGGGATCATGCTTAACAACCAATTAACTCTCCACTCACACATTAATTCGGTGGTCTCTTCTTGTTTCTTTACACTTCGAGTTATCCGGAAAGTTGCCAGATTCTTTTCCACCTCTGCACTAAAGTTAATCCTGATGGCCATGGTCCTGTCAAAGATTGACTACGGAAACATCATTTATAATGGAGCCCCTGCTTATGCTTTGCAGCGCCTACAGTTAGTACAAAACCAGGCTGCCCGCCTGGTCTTTGGCCTGTCTAAGTCCCATCACTCGACCCCCTTACTCAGGAGCTTACATTGGCTCCCGATAAAACAACGAGCCAGGTTTAAGCTAGGGTGCTTGACTTTTCAAGCAAGAGCAGGTACAGCCCCTGCCTTCATCAATTCGGCAATTTCTCCCTATGTTCCTTCTAGGGATCTCCGCTCCTCTAGCCTAGCCTTACTAACTACGCCCCGGTTCAAAAAGAAGCGGGCAGGGGGGCAGAAGTTTGCCGTACTTGCTCCCACCTTCTGGAATGACCTCCCCCTATCTTTAAGACTCTCTTCCTCCTACATGGAGTTTCGGAGGTCACTAAAAACGTTATTATTCCAGCAGGCTTTTGGCACCTAGCTCTCTTATCTTTACTAGCTCTCTTATTTCATTCTTCTAGGGACCTCACCAGCGCCATGAAACTGACTCAGTGTACGTGCGCTCTACAAGTTTTTTTAAATTCAAATTCAAATTCAATGTTTAAATCGGAGCCTGTTACTTGTTTAATACACCCAAGTAAAAAAAGGCAACCTCTACCTAGCCTTTATGGAGCTATCAGCAGCCTTCCATAGTGTCGCCCACTCCCATCTATGGAGTATTATAAAGGAGGTGGGCGTTGGCGAAGCAATCATCTCCTTCATTAGACAACTTTTCGAGGGCTGTGGCTAGCTTCAGCGATGGGAATCAGGTAGTGTGTACAAGACAGTTTCCCATCACTAGAGGGGTATGTCAAGGGTGTGTCCTTGCTCCTTGTCTGTTTTCCTTATACACGAATGAGTAGAGTCTTCCCTTATGGCTTCGACCCTGGACATACCATCTTTGAATGAAGCCTGCATACCAATATTACTCTATGCAGATGGTACAGTTTTAATTGCACGCATGGGTAGAGCACTAAAGAACCTGAGAGAGTCATATGTCAATTTTAATGTTAAGAAACCCCTAACTATCCATATTGCGGGGAGAAAAATCCCCAATGGTGGACAACAGAGGGTTGATGTTGGAAAAAAGTAATGCTATACTTTCTTTTACAAAAAAACTAGGATCAAAACAGATAGATATTGTAAAAAAGTATACCAACCCAAATCCACTTCAGTAGCTTCCTATGGTGCTGGAGCCTGGGGCCATGTCAATTTGTTGGCAATACAAACGATAGAAGATAGCTTCTGGAAATGAATGGTGGGTCTATAGCGGTTCAAATATTAACTGCCATCTTGAACTGTATGTCCCCTATATATCTGATCAGATAGGTATGGCACCAATCCTTTTGTGGCACTCTTTATGGCAAAGAGTTAATTTGACAAAACATTTTATCACGGATTGCATCACATTAGAACAAGTACAGATGATTCCATGGATTATATATATAAAAAAGATTTTAATCGCCCTGGTGTTTGGAATTTTATTTGAAACCCCAAGTAAATGTTTTAGCATATCAAGAAAAACTATAAAAACTTGCTTTCTATCCCTCATGGGTGAAGTAAGGCAAAACAATAATAATAGTAGTAAATATACAGTCCAGGTTTATCTTGATATACCGCAGCTCTCAGTGGGTCAACCGACTTACCTGTTAATGGTGAAAAATCCCAGCCACAGATTTATTTTAACAAAGTTTTGATTAAATCTGATCCCATGTGCGCTTGGTTTTCCATCAGATACTTTTTCTCTACAAGCTCTATCATGCTGCCCTTGTGATGGCATGTCGCCCTAATCTGACTTGTAAATTTTTTTCTTTTGTATATTTTACATTGATCATCGTAAAAGATTTTTACTTCCAATAATGCCCATGAATAAATGTAAACAATGTCGCCCGGTTTTGTTCTTTCTAAGAATGTTGTCTGACCATCTGGTTTATTACGGTGCTGCATCTTTTTTTATGTATTTCCCTATCAACCAGAAAATGATTTATTGAGTCTTTTTATGCTGCTTTTATCTTGCTTTTAAAAAGCTTTCTTCTTTTTAATCGTATATTTTTAGACGGTGTATTGATGCTGTATAGTGAACTTTTATGATTGGCATGAATAGTAATCAAAATAAAGTCAATTTGAATTTGAAATACTTGAGCTAAATGTATTTGACAATTACTCTTAGACCTTGATTACAAGTTTGCAGGGTTTTGATGTGGGTATACAAGAGGCTTGAATTCTTGATTCTGGCCGGTGTCATTGCACCAAAAAACAGTGATAACAAGTTTTCTCACAAGAATTCAGAATAACTAAAAAGATCAAGAAATATTGTGACCTTTTTATGAGGATTTCCTCCATTCCAGTGACGAAATTGCAGACATTTCCCATGTGCTCAGTGCTGGAGGAAACTGCTGGCAAGAGGGCAGGTGGGGTAAGGTGGTTCTGCGATGTTGATTTCGATAGCCAGAGCAGGGTTAAGGCAGTTAGGTTGAGTTTTAGCATTTTCCTCACCCCTTGGTTTGGGCTGTTGTTGCTGGTTGTGCTGCAAATGTTTGGATAAGCATATTGTGAGAAGTTGGCCTGGCGTATGATGTCCGCTATTCTAGTGGGCACCTTGCACCAGTCCAAACAACCCTTATTGATGGTAGGTTTAAGACAACCTTTGTAGAAAGCTATCCTAGTGGTAGCTGTGGAGAGCAGCCTTCAGGCTAAGTCTTGAAGGAATGTAAAGCAGCTTGTTTTACCAGTTTATAATCTCTTGAATGATCAAATCAAAGTATACCACACAAGGTATATAAATAAAATATATGTATTTGTTCTAAACACAACTCCCCTAGTCTCTTTATGAGGCTAGAGGCAAAAATATAATACAAGAACTTTAAATAGCACACAGTAAATAGCACAGTATACGTTTTGCCCTAGGGGACTCACAAACTATATACTAAAATAGTGGTATAAGATCCACGTAAGGGATAGAAGTGAGGCCTAGGGCTTGTAGAACTGCTGAGGTAACCAGGAACCACCCAAGGTAGAGACGCAGGAGACCCACGGGGGATGCGTGCAGTGTCTAAACACAGCTGCGAATCACCATTAACTTCTATGGAGAAAGTAAGTTACAAAGTTAAAGATTTAGGACACTTAGGAGCTGAATGCGAGGGAACCCCTTCAGTACTGGCCACTTCGAGAGTCAAGACCCATGGGAACACCGAAGTACTCGTGTTACCTTACCCAGGGAAGGTAGGTGTCTTTTCGTGTCGGGTTTCTTCGTCGATTCCTATGGAGAGCTGCAAAGAAGTGCTGCAGGCGACCAGGAGCAAAGTGTCCGGATGGATCCAAGTGTGGATCAGAGATCAGAAGAACCTGAAAGCAGAGGGGACAGACTGTGGGTTACTAGCCAGTGACCAGGATGGTGATGTTAAAACTTAGGCTGCAGCATCAACATTATCGGCGCCATCTTGCCCCTTT
The DNA here is from genome assembly GCF_964263255.1 of Lissotriton vulgaris. Classification (NCBI taxonomy): domain Eukaryota; kingdom Metazoa; phylum Chordata; class Amphibia; order Caudata; family Salamandridae; genus Lissotriton; species Lissotriton vulgaris. Next base: position 1,723,562,906 of record NC_141689.1, read on the forward strand.
TCGAGCCCATTCGTGCGCGTAAGCGGCAGCCATTTTGAGTACCATGGCCTCTCTGCCCATCGTTGATAGCCAGCACGTCTCTCTCTCTCTCTCTCTCCTGACCTCGCAAAGCATCCCCCGCACGCTGACAGCCCCCGCTCTCACATGCCTTGGGTCATAAACCCCTCTTTAGCGCAGCTCTGCCTCGGAACCCCATCCTGTTCCCAGCGCGACACCTCCCTCCATTCCTTTCATGGTCCCGGATCCTTGATAAAACCCCCTTTCCTTTGTGCCCGTTTGTCTTACTCGTTCCCAGGCCGCCACCTGGCCCTGCGGATACTGTTTATTGCCCTCCCTTGTACAGTAGGAAGCTTCTCCCATCAAAGGACCCATGAGTTGATCAAAGCCCCCACCCCATGAGATCCGATCAACCACATACATTCCGTGAATCGGCGGAATGTCCAGCTGCGCGATAATCATCACCTGTTGTGACCGGGGTGGGGACTTCAACTGTAAATGTGTGTGGGAACGGGCCTGAAGCGGGGATTCCGAGGATGTCTTTCCTTACATCAAAGTAGTGACAGAGATGTGTTTAATGTAATAAAACAAATAAACTTGTGTATAAGAGGCCAGGCCTCAGAGATGCGGCTAGAGCACCTCGAGAAGATACCCTGTTGTCTGATTTTATGTGTTCTGCTCCGTCGGAATAAAACTTCTGTTTCCTGCCTTCCAGTCTCCAGCGCCTGCCTCTTTGTTTGGTAACTTGAGTGGGTATAGAGGCGGTTAACGCCGGGCAACTCTGAAAAAGGTCATCAGCCCTACCTTTTTCCACAATTGGCGTCCCAAACGTGGGGCCCATCAGCGACTCGTGGATCCAGTGGGAGAGGTCCCGACGACAGCAACGATCGGGAGAGCTCCTGTCCGATAGACCCTCGTCTGACAGCCGATCATCCGAACTTCACTGGTTCCGAACAGACCTCTCTCGAGTGATCTACGGTCCTGACTGGGAACCATCAGGAGTGCCGCGAGGACCACGAAGAATAGAGGACGATCGGGCGCTGGATTCGGAAGACAAGAAACTGTCCATGAGGTCCGGGTAAGGTCGTGTAAACACGACGAATTGCGAAATGATTGTTTGATTGTTTGGAAAATACTAGTATTACTCTTTTGTTGATTTGTTTGGAGATTCACTGTCTGCAAACGGAGAAACAACAGGCTCTCTCTTTGCAAGCAGTGAAGGATAGGTAACGCAGACCTTTGTCCCCATTGTAATCCGTCGTGCCTATCTTTTCTCCCCCACTGATTGATTGTTTGACCCGAACTATTGTTCACGGATTGTTTTCTGGAGATTCTCTGTCTGCAAACAGGAAAGAACAGGTTCTCTCTTTGCAGGTAGTGAAAGGGTAGGTAACGCAGACTTTTGTCCCCGTTGTAACCCATCGTGCCTACTTATTCTCCCCATTGATTGTTTGATTGACCGAACATTGACTGTTCGATATTGGTTCTTTTGAGGTATTCACCGCCTGCAAACAACGAAGAATAGAAATATTCTGTCTAGTCTTTGCACGCAGTGATAAGATAGGTAGTGCAGACTTTTGTCCCTATTGTAATCCGTCATGCCTGTCTTCTCCCCACTGATTGGTAGCCTGTTTAGCCCGGACCGCTTATTAGAGATGAACCATCCGGCTCCACTGGAAGGCACCCCTAATAAGGACAAGTTCATGAAGCATGGATTGACCGCTATAGCGTATAGCAAGCTGTGGCACAAATATACGAAAAAGGATCGAGAAAGTCAGTGGCCACTGATAGGGTCCTTTGATGAGGATAAAATAAGCGCGCTAGAAACAGGCCTTGGGAAACACAAGACAACGCCCACTATGCTTGATAGTCTTGGCATGTGGCGCAAAGAAACCGAACAGAGTAAAAAGAGAAATGAGAGTAGGTTGGGAAAAGAGCTGCGAAAGGCAGCCCACCTAGCTGCTAAGAAACTAGAAGAAAAGATTAAGGAAAGAGAGGAAGCCAAACAGAAACCAGAGGTAGAAACATCAAACCAGTGTCCGGTTAGAACGCCCTCTACGCTCTATCCTGAATTGCCCTTGAAACAACGGGCCAACGATGATCTTTTGTTAGGTCCTCCGATCATCTACATGCCCCCTCCATATGCCCCTTCCCAGCCCTTAGCACAGCACCCGCTACCCCCAAGCACAAACGAGAGTAGCGCCACAGCTTCGGCCCCCATGGCCTCTGTGCCGGCCGAACTCCTTGTATTAGATACTACACAAACGACAACGTTAGGCGACCCTGAGACCCGAAAGGCTGGTTCCGCAAGAACAAACAGATTAAGCAAGGATGAGCGAGTAGGGATTGACAAGATAGCGAGGACATTGGTAGAAAGAAAGGAAGGTGAAGAGTACATCACGGATATGTTCAACTCGTATGCAGGGAGTCACAGGCGACATTTTACCGCACGACTGTGTTATCATGTCTTGAACGCATACGAGGACCGATATCGAGACAAAGGTCCCGAGAGCCTAACGACTCTGTACAGGAAGGTCGATATCGGGGATGAGGGCGAGTGTGATGTGACGGACCTCCTTACGCGTACGCTTGAGGTTTTCCGCCACCTCACTGAACAAGAATCGGAAGCTAAACCCACGACACCCATAGCAACCGAACCACAAACTGAGCGAACTAATGCCATGATGCCAATAAGAGAGGCTGCCCCTTACTGGGTTCCTCCACGAGGTGAAGGAACTAACAATGACGTCAACCACAAAGATGCAAGAGGGAGGGTAGTGTACAACTGGGTCTACCAGCCATGGGATCAGCAAGATATTCTGACGTTCCGGAAATCTCTGCCTGATCTACGTAAAAACCCCACTGCCTTCTATACTGAATTAGGTACAGCCCTAGGCTCAACCATTATGACCCTGGCTGACATCGACTTGTTTTTCGGGTTATGTCTACCAGCTGATGTGTGGAAGCAAATCCGGAAAGTCGACCACCTTGAGCTGTTTGGACATACCTGGTCACAACTCGATGGCATAGATAGGCAACGAGAACCTGGACAGAAGCCTTTGAAATCCATTTTAGACCTCCCAGATAAAATCGTACAGAAATTGAAAACCCTGATTCCAGAAAAGAAAGTGGACTGGTCGATAGTAACGGCTTGTCGTCAGAAACCCCAGGATGATGTATCGGACTACTTCTCCCGGTTCGAAACGGTGTTCTCCGATTACAGCGGCCAGGACATGACCACTGCAACCGGACACCATCTGTTTATCCAGAATTATGTTAAGGGTTTGTCACCAGAGGTCTCCAAGAAACTGCAGGCCAGCGAGAGTAGTTGGGCAGCCTCCAAACCCGCGGCTATCCTTCAGATGGCCCAATATTACGAACACCAGAAAAATGAAAACGATAGAGCAACTGAGAAAAAGAAGAAATACTTGAAAGAGAGGGTGATGATTGCACAACTGCAAGGGGTGACTATAGGAGGAGACCAATACAAAGGAAACTATCAGACGAATGTCCCTAAGACCGCACTTCCCAAAGACCGCACTTCGACTCCCCACATTGGACGTACAGACATTAGAGAGGACCAGTGTGCTTTCTGTAAAGAATCCGGCCATTGGAAATCCCAGTGCCCGGTTCTTTTGGAAATAATCAGAAATAGGGACCCCAAGGACGTAGCAAGCGGACCGAGAAATAGGGGACAGCAACGAGGGCCCGCAAATGACACGACTAACGATAGATTAAGCAGACCAAATACATTTGATCGACCCAGACAGAACCAGTGCCAGCAATCTGACTACGATGACGCCCACGACTTTGCATAGGACTGCCAAGGGCAAGGGAGGGATCCAGTCGAGCTCTATGTTGACCAGCAAGGCCCTTATGTCACCGCTAAGGTCCTGGGTACAAAGTCTCCATTTCTGGTGGACACTGGCGCAACACGTAGTGCGTTATCTAAACGACTGATTCCAAGGGCACCCTTGTCTGGCTCACTTATAACATCGACAGGTTTCGATGGAACGCCCTCCACTAACCCTTTGTCCGCTCCGATCCTCTTCGACTTAGAAAACAACACCACTGACACCACGTTTTTGCTTTCCTCCAATAGTCCTGACGCCATTATGGGACTTGACTTACTGAAACACTTCCGAGCGACCATTAGATGTTCCCAAGACAGAGTTCGAGTTTTCCTATACGACAACCCCGTTCTGCTTAGACATTGCCCTTCCCGGCGCATGTTTTCCATCACTGACGCTGACACATCCCTGCTTGACACTCTGCCTCCGTATCTGTGGGCCAAGACAGATTCGGACGTAGGGCGCATGATGATTGACCCAGTGCACATTACTGTCCGACCGGGCGCGATACTCCCAAAACTTCCACAATATCGGATATCGCCCGAGGGCGAGAAGGCATTGGTAAAGATTATTCAGTCACTGATAGACGCAGGAGTGGTAGAGGAAGTGGTTAGCAACGTTTGCAACAGCCCTATCTTGCCCATCATCAAGAAACAAGGAGAGGGAGATGAGAAAGCATACCGCTTTATCATTGACCTTCGAGAGATCAACAAAGTGGTTGTACCCCAGTACCCCGTGGTCTCAGACATCACCACTATCCTGACTTTGATTCCTTCTACTGCCACCACCTTCACTGTCAGTGACCTCAAAAATGCATTTTTCTCTATCCCCATCCACCCAGACAGCCGATATCTCTTCGGCTTCACCCTAAAAGCCCTTTCATATAGGTTCTGCTGAGCACCCCAAGGCTACACGGAAAGCCCCAGCATCTACAGCCAGGCCCTCAAGAGACAGCTGGATCAAGTCCAGTTACCCGATGGAGTGGTATTAATACAATACGTCGATGACATCCTTTTGGCAGCTGACACCACTCCACTAGCAGTCACAGCCACCATTCAACTCCTGCACTTCCTTGCAGAAAATGGCCACAAGGTTTCCAAAAAGAAGTTGCAATTCTGCCAACCCCAGGTCACTTACTTAGGCCACCTCCTGTCCAAAGACGGAAGGAAACTCACTCCTGACCGGATCCAAACCATTCTTGACACCCCTGTCCCTAAGACTCAGAAACAGGTTCGCTCCCTACTAGGCCTCACCTCCTTCTGCCTACAGTGGTTACCAAACTTCAGTCTCATTGTAAAACCGTTGCTTTCTCTGCTAGCCAAAGATGTCCCTTCCCCCCTCCCTTGGACCACTGAATGCCAATCCTCCTTCACGGAATTACGAGATGCCCTTTGTTCGGCCCCTGTCCTAGGTACCCCTGATTACACTAAGCCCTTCTCCCTTTACACTCACGAAAGGGAGGGGTGCGCATTATCTGTCCTGACCCAGTCCATTGGCCCAAAGCAACGACCGTGCGCTTACTTCTCTGCCACTCTTGACCCTGTAGCCAGAGCCTTACCTGCCTGCCTTCGAGCTGTAGCTGCCGCTGCTATCTCTATCCGACAGAGTGAGGGGATCATACTCTCGAATTCCCTCATGGTACTAGTACCCCATGCAGTTGACACCCTCCTGAACCAGACCAAGACACAACACCTAACGAGTGCACGACTGACTGGATACGAACTGACTCTGCCTGCACCCCATATCACCCTGAAAAGATGCACCACCCTGAACCCAGCAACTCTGTTACCCCTATCAGAGAATGATCCCGATGCGCCCCCTGTACATGACTGTGTGACCCTCACGGACGAACAGACTAGAAGTAGAATTGACCTCAGAGACACAGCTTTTGCTGACCCCGACGGAGAGCTGTGGGTGGACGGCTCTTGCATCAAACTCCCCGATGGCACCACTTCAGCTGCCTATGCAGTCACCAGCTCGAACTGTAGTCGAGACAGCCCGCATCACGCAACGATCTGCTCAGGCAGCGGAACTGATTGCCCTGACACGAGCCTGCATCCTAGCAGCAGGAACGACAGCGAACATTTACACCGACAGCCAGTACGCCTTCGGGGTGTGTCACCATTTTGGGCTCCTTTGGAAGGAAAGGGGATTCTTGACCTCACACGGCACTCCCATCTTACATGGAGATTTAGTCTCCGCCTTGATCGAAGCTGTCCTTCTCCCCAAAAGACTTGCGGTCATCAAATGCCAGGCACACAAGAAGGTGACAGACATTATTGGACAGGGAAATGCACTAGCCGACATCACTGCTCGAACGACAGCTGAAAATAGGACGACAACACGTATGTACGTGACCAGGTCGCAAGCAGAAAAATGGACCGACGATAGGGACACTATTAGAGACATTCAAATGGCTAGCACACAACACGAATTGACTGAATGGGCACGGGTGGGATTAAAAGACGACGAAGGCTGCTGGCGGACAAAAGACACAAACAAATGGTTGCTACCTGACTCATACCTGATTCCCATACTGACTATGGCACACTCCCCTGCTCACATAGGATCGGCCCCCATGATTGAACTTGTCTCCAGAGTTTGGCACAATGATAAAATCACAGACTCCGCCAAACGTCTGGTCCAACAATGCTTGATATGCCTGCAACATAACCCGGGGAAGGGAACTGTGGTACCCCGGGGAGGGTTTGGGGTCCCAAATCACCCGTTTGAAGTCTTGCAGATGGACTACATCCAGCTAGACAGATGCCAAGGCCTGAAATATGTACTTGTTGTGGTATGTGCATTTAGCAAGTGGGTGGAGGCATACCCAACCCGTGACAACACAGCTATGGCCACTGCAAAAGTACTGTTAAAAGAATTCTTCCCTCGCTACGGCCTTTGTCGAATTTTATGGAGCGACAACGGCCCCCACTTCATCGCCGAAGTCATCCAGCTCATCTTAAAGGGGCTGGGTATCCAGCAGAAGTTCCACGCAGTCTTCCACCCCCAGTCTGCTGGACTTGTCGAACGACACAATGCCACATTAAAACTAAAATTGGCCAGACGCTCTCCCCCTGGCATTGCTATCGATGCGTTCCACCCCCACCAAACACCACTTGACACCTTACGAGGTTGTTTTCGGCCGACCCATGAGCGTCTGGTCTGCACCAAAACCGACTTCCATTCATGACGTCCCGGACGCCCTATTGTCTGATTATCTGTATAAGTTGACTGAAACTCTGTCTGTCATTCATCAGCAGGTACAGCAGGCCATCCCCGATGCTTCCAGGGGTCCGGGCCACGACATCCAACCGGGGGATTATGTACTAATCCGAAATTTTCAACGGGCGAAGAGTTTGGAACCCCGGTGGACGGGCCCCTGGCAAGTACTGATCACCACTCGGACGGCTCTTCGAGTGGAGGGGACACGGCACTGGCTGCACGCACACCACTGCAAGAAGGTCTCCTCGACCTTGGCCACAACAGAAAGCATCGACAACCAGGAAGAGCTCCTGAACAAGGACCGACCATCACTGAACTGCTATCCTTATACCGAGGCACTTGAACTTGCAAAAATTCCCTGATCCCACTGTGCCATCCAGAGAAGGGTATTTCCTGGGTCGAAAGTAGGGAGCTTCGGCTAAGTAGACCACGGGCTAAGTTAAATCTCAGAACGGTAACCTAAACACCACCAAGGGTCACCCGGAGAGAAGCTAAACGAAGTCTGTGGTTCTGCCCGCTACCGAGCACCTTGAAGATGATGGAAGCGCCAGATAAGAAGATGATGGAAGCGCCAAATAAGAAGATGATGGAAGCAACTGGAAATACCCACTACAGAAACCCAAAAACAGACAGACTTCACAGCTCAAAGAGAATTGCACTTTTCATCACAATCCTTTTCTGCTTTCTCCTCATGACCACACTCTGGATTGTGGAAGAGAATGCACCTGCTCATGAAACATTCCTGACCACTGCTCAGCCTACCACCATGAAGGTGGTAGGCTGAGCTGGGGGTCTTGAGCTGGGGGTCTCTGTGTATAACTACGCAGATGACCTCCAGCTCGTCTTTGATCTTTCCTCTCCTTCTCACTCCCTATCTTTCTTCCACTCCACCATGGTCTTTATTTCTGGATGGATGAGCGCCAACCATCTCAAGCTCAATCCAGATAAGACTGAGCTTGTCCTGACTGGCGGCTCATCCAGCCCTTGGTCCCCTGCCTTCTGGCCCCCTATCCTTGGCCCCCCTCCCACCCCTGTTCCCTCCGTTAAAACACTGGGCATCAAGGTCAGTCAGGACCTGTCCATGCACGGCCAGGTCAGTGCCGTGGTGTCCTCCTGTTTCCTCTCCCTCCGGATGATTCGGAAAATCTCCCGCTTCTTTTCTTTTGACTCCCTCAAAATCATTATTTCCGCCCTTATCACCTCCCGCCTTGATTATGGCAATAGCTTGTTCGCAGGCATTCCTGCCTATGAAACCCGCCGCCTTCAAGCTATCCAGAATCAGGCTGCCCGTCTCATCTTTCACTTGCCCAAAACCCATCACATCACTCCCGTCCTCAAATCCCTCCACTGGTTACCCATCCTGCAGAGATCTTTGTTCAAATTAGGGTGCCTTGTTTATCGGGCCCTTGACCACTCTGCACCGGCTTTCATCAACTCTTTGATTTCCCTTCACACCCCTGCCCGCACTCTCCGTTCATCCTCTTCTGCCCTCCTCACTGTTCCCCGTTTCCACAAATCTCGCACTGGTGGAACCCGATTTTCTGTTCTTGCTCCCCGGTTCTGGAACTCCCTTCCTCTTTCTATGCGTTCGATCCCCATTTTTTCACACTTCCGTAAAGCGCTGAAAACTTTCCTGTTTGCCCTGGCCTACCCCCTCTAAACCTCCTGGCCCTGTCTGTTCTGTTCTTTAGAGCTCTCAGCGCCAGGAAGCCGTTTTGGCCACCGTGCGCTCTACAAATAATTTCATTCATTCATTCATTCATTCATTCATTCATATCTGATTTCGCTCTCTCCTCAACTCAGAGAGAGACAAAAGGAGTTTTGGAATAACTCCTTTGTACAGCTGCTGCACCAGCACAATCTTGCCACCAATGCCACCAACTGCTGGATCTGTGGGTTGCTACCCCATGCCACTGGACATTCAATACCTTTCATCCCTTCACCCTTCTCAATTCACGGCTCCTGCCTTGCTTGGCTGATCCTCATGCAAGAAAGCTATAAGGACAATGCCACCTCCAGCAAAACCATGACTCATTTCTTTCATGAGGTCTGGCGAAACAAAACCAAGACTCACTTCTGCTGCAGACCTCCAACGACTCTATCCACATGAACATCCCTGCTAAAGAACGAATTGAAATGCAGGTGTTCAACAATCCAACCAGACCCACCTTCTCCTACCTACGGAAACGAACGGCTGCCACCCTGACTGTGGCTCTATCTGTCATCAACGTCACAGGCCACATGTGCATAGAAGGGCTTGGGACACAGTTGGTAGGCCGCAGTGCTTGCCGTTTTACCAGAACTTTGGGCTCCACCGATCCACCTTCCTTCGTATCGTCTCCAAACATGTACTTCGTCTGTGGCACAAAGGCTTACACCTGGCTCCCCAAAGGCTGGGGGGGCACTTGTTTCATCTCCTTCATCCTTCCTCCGACTTATGTGGCTCCAGCGAATCACCATAGACAAAAACGAGCCAGGGATATTGAACAAGCCGACTCAACAGGAGCACAGTTCCTCGATAATATGAAGGGACTTGTTCCGCTCTGGGGCCCGATGGCAAACAGCCGTGCCATCCGACATCTGACTCAGGCAGTTGAGACAACAATGAACATCACAGCTGGTATCCTTGCTAACAACACCACCGAGCTTCAAGCAGTCAGCTTGGTGGCTCTCCAGAACCGCCTTGTTCTAGATGTGGTTCTTGCGGACCATGGTGAAGCATGCCGCATTATTGGGTCCAGCTGCTGTACATATATACCGGACAATTCACCCTCAGTGTACAAGGCCATCGAAAATCTCCACAGACTCTCTACAGAAGTCCACCAGGAGCAGGAAGAATGGTCACTTGGCGGATGGTTCTGGAGTACTATTAAGAACTGGGGCTGGAGACTGTTTTCCATTATCCTGATTCCTGTAATTGTAATATGTGGACTATGCTTAGGAATTCAATGCCTGCCCCCTCTGTGTTCATTATGTACGAATTGTATTTGCCCTAAGACTGTGGACTTTGGAAATGAACGCATGGGAGCATTGTATGATACCGAGGTTAGGAATTTAATGAAGATCGATATCGAGTAGGCAAGCTGGCTAGATATGTTGAAAAGGGAGGACTGTTAAAACTTAGGCTGCAGCATCAACATTATCGGCGCCATCTTGCCCCTTTTCGAGCCCATTCGTGCGCGTAAGCGGCAGCCATTTTGAGTATCATGGCCTCTCTGCCCATCGTTGATAGCCAGCGCGTCTCTCTCTCTCTCTCCTGACCTCGCAAAGCATCCCCCGCACGCTGACAGCCCCCGCTCTCACATGCCTTGGGTCATAAACCCCTCTTCAGCGCAGCTCTGCCTCGGAACCCCATCCTGTTCCCAGAGCGACACCTCCCTCCATTCCTTTCATGGTCCCGGATCCTTGATAAAACCCCCTTTCCTTTGTGCCCGTTTGTCTTACTCGTTCCCAGGCCGCCACCTGGCCCTGCGGATACTGTTTATTGCCTCCCCTTGTACAGTAGGAAGCTTCTCCCATCAAAGGACCCATGAGTTCATCAAAGCCCCCACCCCATGAGATCCGATCAACCACATACATTCCGTGAATCGGCGGAATGTCCAGCTGCGCGATAATCATCACCTGTTGTGACCGGGGTGGGGACTTCAACTGTAAATGTGTGTGGGAACGGGCCTGAAGCGGGGATTCCGAGGATGTCTTTCCTTACATCAAAGTAGTGACAGAGATGTGTTTAACGTAATAAAACAATAAACTTGTGTATAAGAGGCCAGGCCTCAGAGATGCGGCTAGAGCACCTCGAGAAGATACCCTGTTGTCTGATTTGATGTGTTCTGCTCCGTCGGAATAAAACTTCTGTTTTCTGCCTTCCAGTCTCCAGCGCCTGCCTCTTTGTTTGGTAACTTGAGTGGGTATAGAGGCGGTTAACGCCGGGCAACTCTGAAAAAGGTCATCAGCCCTACCTTTTTCCACAGTGACAAGAAGATGCCAGCCGATGTCGGGCGCTTTAAGGTGAAGTATGTGATGCTTGACTCTTCAGCCACGAAGTCCAGGAGGCGTTGACGACAACCAGGAGCTGGATTCGAGCTGTCCCATATTGGATGTCAAGTGCTGCAGAGTTGGTATCCGGATTGGACACAACAAGCCTTGGCAGCAGCAACTCATGCAAGATAACAAGATTGACTTTGGTGCAGACCAGCAAGGTCTGAGGGACTCACCCTTTGGAGAGGAGCCAGAGCACGTCTTGAGCAACCAGAAAGGCCCAAGAAACAAAGGATTTTCCTTCATGGGGACCCACTAGCCAACAGACAAGAGATTGCAAAGGAGCCTCGAGCTGCGGTGAAGAAAGCGGGCCCACAGAACACTCATGGAATGTTGGCCTCTTAGCTTTGTTGCAAAAGATGCTCGGGGCAAGGGCAACAAATAGCCCAATGCACAACTTCGAGAAACTTCGGGAAGTAGGTGCAGTTGCAAAATTGCAGGATGGCCAGAAGTTCCGTTCCCACGTCTCTCGTGTCGGCTGCGGGTCTCAGCTTTGCTGGGATTTTGTGTCAGCCTCAGCGATATCTGGAAGTCCATGTCCTGTGTCGCAGATTCTTCGGGATCCGGTGGGAGCCTCAAAAATGCAAGACCGGCAAGATGCTCCTTTGGTGCCTGTTTGAACAGGAAGGTCACTCCTTGACCCCAAGGGAGATTTCTTCTGTCTCCCAGTCGATATGGAATGTCGAAGGTCCAAGATTTCGTCTTCAGAGTTTCATCCAGGGTAATCTAAAGTCCTAGTGACTGGGTTCCAACACTTATACTAAGTTAGGGGATGGACTAACTCTAGGGTCCCACCTATGGGAGGACCTGGGGAGGGGGTGCGTACACCCCTTCCCCTTTGTACAATTTAACCCCAGAGCTGGGGTTGAGTGCCCCAGCAACCGGTTTGAACTGGAAAATGCATGGAGCACCTTGTGTGCCCCATGCAGTGTCTGAAAAGCATTCACTGAATGCAGCTCACCCTGCCCCAATATACTAAAGCCTGTCTGGGGAGGTGGACACGAAACCTATTGTCCAGGCCTCCCTGCTGGAGTTTCGTCCAGCAGCAGGAGGTCAGACTCGTGTCTGTGGCAGCAGCATTCATATTGTGCTGCTGAAGCTCTTTTAAACTTCTACCGGGTATACCAGTGTGTACATGTCTTCTCCCTCTAGAAGGGTGTAATGCTACCCCCATCGCCAGAACTGGCGGGAGGTAGTATTCCAAAGTGTTTGACACCAAACATGACATGTTTTGATGAAGCCAAACCAAAGTTAGCATTAACCGCGAGCATTACTTAAGAGTATATGGTATGGCCATATCACAGAACAGCTATAAGGAAGGGATTCCGAAAGCTGAAGAGGGGCTCACCTCATGCTAGGGCACACTCTCACACAAAACCAAACACTCTGCCTTCAGGATTGTCAAGGCCTGCCATAGAAGTGAGGTTAACAAGTGTCTGTTTTAAATGGTGGATATAGGTATACTATATCCCAGTAAAGGGTGCTTACACCACCTTACCCAGGCTGCAAGTACAGACCCGTGGTGCCATTTTGGAAGGCTTCCCAGGGGTGACATAATACATGCTTCAGCCCCTGGTAGGCCTCTGGGGTACCTATGCCCTTTGTACCTAAGGTACCATATACTAGGGACTCATAAGGGTGACCCAGTAATCAATCTGGTACGTACCTAAAGTATATGTAATCAATTTAGAGAGAGAACAGCTAGGCTGTGGTCGTGATTAGCAGGGCCACAGCCAGACTAAAGTCGAAAAACCAATGAAACGCATCAAAAAGTGGGGGTACCCATAGGAAGCAGATCCTACTCCCCTACACCTATAAAGAATTCTCATCTTCTGGTTCAAGACATTGTTTGACTGGAATAAAACAAAATCCTTAAGCACACAATACAGAATCAAGAAATACCTCAGCCAATTTACTAGCATTGACAGAAATCCAGGTATTTTATCTCCTGTGGAGAATGTAAATGTTTTCTGGATCCAAGAAGACCTTTTCATAGAAGGGCCTTGATTCAGCTTGGTATATTGTGTTCTTACACAACTATGTACACATCAACAGCCCTTCGAGACATGAGTATGAAGCCTCTCTGGGAAAGGGTGTACCAATAGGAAGCGAGCATTGTATGTGCTAAAATAAACATGTACAATGACTCTGCTAAACATTTGAGTGAGTATTCAGGTTCCCCTGAGAATGTTGGATTGGTTGCAACTATGTTCCCCAATTCCAAATTTAACATTAAGTACTTAATGGTGGGTAGGTGGTGGTAAATAGAGAACTTAAAATTAAACACCTGATTTTGGAAAAGGAAAGAGGAACGTTGTTTGGCAAACTAGTTAATTTACCTTTTTCTCTCAGGCCTTAAAAGCAGTACAAACATACAATTAACTTGAACAAGATCCAAAGGTTTGCATGGCATATTCCCCTAGGAAAAACTACCTTTCCTATCTTTAGTCGCCCTATGCATTCAGTCAGGCATATCTTCATGTTCCAGTCCAACAACAGAGGAAGTGATTCCTGTGATTCACAAAGAGCAAGATAATTCCCAGTTCATGGTTATTTCATCCATTCTTCTTCCACTCTTTGTGTGTTTGCAAAGTTTTGCAAAGTCTCAAGCGGTTGCTTTAATCTCAGAGGAAGTAGTTTAGGTTTTGTCTATCAAGGTGATTGGCTTACTATTACCTCATCTTCATTGAAGGCACAATCTGACAAGTAGAGGGTGCTCAAAGGTCTTATATCCTATCGGCTAAGTGAGCTGGAAAAAAGTCCAAGTGACTACCTCACATGATCTCCAGTTCATCACAGGTATGTAATGTGCCAGCAAGACTCCTTGACAAAATGATAGACACGTTTCAATTACATTTTAAGGTCCTCTTCATAAATTATGCACTTCAGAGAGGAGACGGTCGAGAGTTCAGGGACTGATTAGAGTCACAATGGGTTCTACTGACTCAGGATATCAAAGGTGGTTTGTCATAGTCCACCTTCAGGAGAACACTTCTAGTCCTCACCAATTCCCAGTTTCTCAAACGCAGCAGTCAGAGGTGAGAACTACGCACATAAAAAGATAGGGCAGTATTAAAAGATAGGGCAGGCCTATCTTTTAAAGTGTGGAGATAAGCTTACCTTTGTGAATCATGCTTCTGCGTTTTTCCTGTCACAATTGCTGGTTCTTCAAATCAATATCAGACTATGTCTTCTGACGCATTTGTGCTTATTCTTCTAACATGGTATTGGAGTTTACTATTCTTTCTCTGACTGAAGAGTGAGAAATTGTTTTATACTGAATAATGTGACAACCTTGCTGGAGTACAGGGCATGTGAAACTAAAGGCAGAAGGATGTCATTTTTGTGTAAAACACAACAAAATGTAAATACCTGTATATGAACTGTAGGCATTCAGCACTTCGAAAAGTAAAAGTGAAGCAATTTGTTTGTAATTCTGAAGAGTGTTTGTAATAGTTTTTAATAGGAAAAAAACAAATCAAGACTATATTATTGCTGATGCACACATGATGCACAAATGATAACTATTCACACAAACCTGATTTCCACACTTCATCATGTGAGTGCCGTTTAGCTTTATAAATAAAAATGTATATCTGTGCAAAGATAGTGGCCTTTCAATGAAAAATGTGCTGTTGGTAAATGATAATGAGCTACCACTTGATGCTTTAGTTACATTCCAAAATAGCCCCTCCTCGGGTTCATTAAAGGTAGGTGGGTTGTGAAGGCTTGTCACTCTTAAAAGTCAGTCATTGTTATAAAAAGTTTGGGAACCATTGATCTAGCTGCTACCAATTAATCAACCAATTAGAGTACTTTTTTTCAGCGTACATGCCATAAAAGTTTCCACAATGATAACTCATCACCAATAATCATCATAAAAAATATTGTCTCTTGCTTAAATACTAAGGGCGTGAAAGCAGCGATGCGTTACTTCTCATTGCGTCCTCCTTGCGACATGATTGATGCATCATATTTACTGTATGATGCATCATGTCACAAGGAGTTACAGATACGTCAGTATTGCTGACGTATCTGTATGGGGCAAAGTTGACGCATTGCTGGAGTGTGTCACAAAAGTGATGCAACTCCAGCAATGTGTCCTTTCACATGGGGCAAGCCCCATGTGAAAGGGCATGCTTCAGTCATATGCCTGTTGTGAGGCAGGCATAAGATATTGACGCATTTGCACCCTAGAAGTGTCGCAATGAAATCAGGTAGATTTCACTGGTTCACTTTTATGAGACTAACTTATGTGGGAACGTCCACCCTGCACACATTATACCTGACGCAGGTATAATGTAGCGTAGGGGTTTACAAAGCGACGCATCTGCTTAGATGCATCACTTTGTAACAGGAGGCATGTTTTATGCCGCCGATGCGTCACAAAAAGTGACGCAACGGAGGCGCAAAACTGTCGCAAGGCCTCATAAATAAGGCCCTAAAC
Source organism: Lissotriton vulgaris (assembly GCF_964263255.1). NCBI lineage: Eukaryota > Metazoa > Chordata > Amphibia > Caudata > Salamandridae > Lissotriton > Lissotriton vulgaris. The sequence goes on from NC_141689.1 coordinate 1,723,578,464, forward strand.
TCTTGCACTAATTGGTTATTGATAAATAACGACATTAAAATGAAGTAAAATCAAGGCATCTGTGGAATTATAATACAATACAAAATATATAATACATGGGTACAGTAATGCACAATTGATTCAGAAAATCAATCTCAATAAAATCTCCTTCACTAGTACAACTTCAAAAGCCTTCTCTCAGGCTCTTTTCCTAATGCCCCACATATGGGTAAGAAACTTAGCGACAGTGCAGGCAAACAATGCATGTGTGCTCTGTGCTGCACATTCAAGGGCATGAGTCACTATTGGATATCTGGGATCTAAGTTTTTCAGAGCTCTAAAGTGCTCAGATATGCAATCCTTGAGACAAGGGGATGGTACAGATCCTAAACTGAACATACAACTTTCTGTTTTGTGGTGTTTGAATTAGGTCTAGATAAGGTTCAAGGGAGCTGACCTGTTTGTGGAGTCTAAATTCTGTTGTTAGCTGCCACCAAGAGGAACTCCAACAATCTTCCTGTGTGACCCAGTTCCAATAGTATCTCTTTACTGTGCTTTTTAGTAGCAGGTATGTGTTTGGGTGTTCCCATGCTTCCTGTAGCCCTATGTCTGTTTGGAGCCTCCTTATAAAACACAACCAGTTAATTTTATTGCATTAATCAGGCGGATTATTTCCACCATAGCATTGGCATATGAAGAGAGTTCCGGGATCGACCTAATTCTGAACCAAAATAGCAATGGATGAAGCTTAGCATTATCGGTGATCAATCGCCTTCCCATAATTAGCATTAGTGGGTGAAGTGGGGTGCTCTTGGGCAGCATCACCAAGCCTCTTAAAGATGTACTCTCTGATCTGGGAAGCTCCTCCATTTGGTCAAAGCCCCACAGTTCTGTCCCATACAAAGCAGAACTAACTTCTTTTAGGTCATAATCTTGCAGGGTGGCAGCTACAGGTTTGCTTGACGAAGAGTGGTATTCTTTCCTCAAAGCCCCGATTATCTGCTCATGCATCAGGGCCATCGATCGAATCCGTCACGGGCCATTGCTGGAAAACGAAGCCTGGAGCACTTGTGGTAGCAGCTTACCAAGGACTGCACACACACTCATCGCTCTACATACAGTCCACTTCTAATACTACTATGCAATTGAAATACTACCTCTTATGTTACTGATGATATCCATCTAACGGCCCGTGACGTTTGTCTAAATCGTTATTCCCAATATCGGAAACTTGATATTAGCATCTTTACCACTTTATTGGCCAGCTTTCTTGTCAACGTTATTGCGTCGCATCAAGATTTACCAATATCCTTGCCCTGACGAAGCTCCCACGGTTGGGGAGCGAAACGCGTTGGCTGTCCTAAAAATGAAAAAATAAAAAGAAAATACATTTTTTGATACAACGTGGTCCTGTTTTACTTCATGCTTGGTGCTGCCTCCATTCTTTTCTAAAATCAGGGCCATCTTTGAGACATGAGGTCTCCAACACATTTATTCAGAGAATATTAGCACCTAATTATTCAAAAGAGCTTACTCTTTCTAGTGATGTCCCTCCAGAGTTGGTCTACCCCTGTAAGTTTTATGGGTGTTTATGGTCATAAATTTGTTTTTGGAGGTGTTTATCACTAAGCCCCACATGTCAAAAAAGCAATCAAATCTATTTAGATGTAGCTGTAACCCCGCCCCAGGTTTTAGACACCAACAGTGTGTCATCTGCGAATAGGAGGGTCATGGCCTTTTCCCCACCTAGGGATGGAGCATCGGCAAGCTTTTGGGAGTAATCATACATCATTCATATATAGGGAAAAGAGTGTGGGTGCCAGCACACATTCTTGTCACACTCCCCTGCTGGCTGGAATATGATCCGTGAGTTGCTCCCTTGAATCCCACCTCACCCTGTCAAAATTAACTTTGTCAAGCTGTATGACTAAATTGAGAAGATCGATTAGGATTCCCATGTCTTTAAGGACTTGCCACAGCTTCTGCCTAGGAACTAGGTCGAAAGCTGTCTTTAGGTCAATGAAAACGATATATACAGGATGCTCTTGCCAATAACCATGACTTTCCAAGAGAGGAGAAGGAGGCGAAACACCTGGTTCATTGTCCCCGTTTTCTCTTTGAAGCCAGCTTGGTATGGTGTTAAGATGGTGTGTTTGTCAACCCATGCATGGAGCTTTTTTAGAAGGGCTCGTCAAAATATTTCTTTTATTGCATCTATTAGGCTAATGGCCTATAATTACAAGGGAGTCCTTTTTCCCCTTTTTATATGAGAGGACCACGTCTACCCCTCGCCAGGACCCTGGGATCGAGGTACCTCTTGCTATGATGTTCAAGTGTGATAGGATGTAACAGGACCAGCTGGTAATATCATAAAGGAAGAGATCCACAGGTATGCTGCCTGGACCTGGGACTTTTGCCTGAATAATTCAGCAAATAGAGACCTTATTATCACTCAGGGAAAAGGATCAACACCTGGCACCTCAGGTATTCTTATACCAACCCCGGACGGAGGCGATGCGTCAGCATCTAAGTAAAGATTATGGATGTGGTCCTACCAGACTGATTCCAAAATATGGTTTGGGGGAAATGGAGCTCCTGTTTCATCGCCCCATGCAATTAGTTTGGATTTCCTCACTGACGTTATCACATGTGGTGGGGTCGAAGGGGTTCGGTGCAACCAGGACATGCTCATGACATACTATTGTCCGGCCCACTGTTTCTTTGCCATCTGGTTTGAAACTCCACTCCAGGAAGACATTACTTAGGCGATGCACAGCTAGGACCCAGGCCTTTCAACATACCATTCCATTACTACTTTATCGAGTTTACCTCACATTCGTTTTAACCGACTCTGCGTGACTTCTTTACATTTTATCATCATTCCGGATCAATCTTGGCGGAATTTCAATGCACCTCAAGCATCGTAACATAGCAGTTTGCTTTGGGGTCGTAATTGGGACTAGTTGTGCCTTTTTAACACTGGTCATTATTAGATCCACATCATAAATATTCAATCCGTGGTTATTCTATAGAAAGTAACACTTAGTTCATCACACTATATTATGTGGATCGTCTTTTGGCAACACCAGCATCAACAATAGTTTTGACCATTTTTAGCTTTGAAAAAGTCACAGTACCAACTTGTACAGAGGAAACACGCGTTGGCTGCTTTGTTTGCTGGGAATTAATTTTGAAAAGAAAATCAATAAATGAAACGTTTTCTATGATAAGGTTTTTGTGGAATGCCCTTCATGTCCTATATACCGGTTATGAGAAGTTACAGAATTGTATAGACTTAATAATGGGCTTACTGAACACAAAATGTTGATAACAAAGATTGATTGATGTGATCAATATGAATACATAATTGGTGTGCTGTAATAGCTTTCTCTTTTTCTACTTATGTGCATGCTTTTCATGCCAATTGCGCCCTTCAGTAGTAGGTGACACAGCTAGATAAGCACCATGCTGTACTTACAGCAAGTTCATTAAATATTCACACCATTAACTGTTATACATTCATATATCATCTCTCATTGCTGTGCGGTTTTCCCTTTTAGGGGACGCTACCACCTATTTCATAAAACCATGCAATTAGGGACCAGAACTTTTTTGAGTCTCTGGCAGCACAATCTTCCTTAATTAGCTGTCGGAGGAATTTGTCCCACTCTCATTTAGACTTTTGTAGGGTTGACCTATATTTCTTCCCTGTAGTTTTAATTTGCCCCTGTCTTTAGATTTTATTGCCTTACTTAGCTCAATTCGAGAGGTTCTGCACTCTTTATGGAACCATTTTATTGGATCCTTTTTTGTGCTCCGGGGTACTGTATGGTGCCTTGCTGCTCAAAGAGATTAGTGTGGACATTACCTGCTTCTTCTAGCCCACCTTACTTCTTATACAGGGACTCTAAAGTTGTCATACCTGCCAACAGGTACCGGGGCAACCCAGAAAGTTTATCATCATGCATGATTATCTTTCGCCAATTAGGCAGTTGTCATTGGATGGTTGGACTTCCTTTGTTATCTGGTGGACAGTAATTTTTGTACTTGGTCCTCCCCAAATCGGTGTCATGCTTAAACTACGTGGATTGTGGTCGCTATCTGTGGTTTCACCCAGGGCCATATCGATGATATTCGGCCATAGCCTCAAATCTATCATACTATAATCAAAACAGCTCAGGCTGTTTGCCCTATTAAAGGTGTTAGCACCGTTTCTTTCTGAGTTTGTCTTACCATTAGCTACCCTAAGCCCGAACTCCAAGGTCAGGGTTTTTACTTGAAGTGCTACTTGGGACCATTTCTTAATCGGAGGGAGATCTAATAGGAGGACAGACCACATGGGACTTCCTCGCTTGAGTCTGTCACGTCATTTCTATTGAGGGGCTCAAATGTGACATTAAAGTCACCCGCTATCAACAGTGGAATGTGGGTGATTCTCTCGTCCAACAGTTCTTCAAATTGTAGAATTGTAGCTAATAATCTGCCCCCCCTAGTTCCTCCTGCATATATGTTATAGAGATCAATAGAATTGCCTGTGTGGACCTTCAAGGGGATCCCAATTATATTCCAGCTTTCTGAGCGAAGAAGTGTAATCTGGCAGCCCAGAGCTATTTTGACCGCTGGGTGGCCTTTTCCCATTGTAACTGCTGGCCGGCAGTAATTGACGTACCCTGCCTTGTATATGGGGACTGTGCACCAAGTTTCCTGCAGGAGGCAAATCTCAAAGTCCTCTATAAAGTGGTCCAATGGGGAAGGGAGAATTTGCTATTTAGCCCTGCCACGTTCCAGGAGCCAAACATTATTTGGCTCATGTTCTGTACTAACATGCATAGTATTGCTTAAGGTTTCTGGATTGCTGGTGATGGAGACTGCTGCCATGTTCGAGTCCGTCTATTTGAGTCCCCCTAGACCTTATGTGACCTCTACTGCTGATTACTGGGTGACCCTGCCGCTACTTCATGACAACAGCCTATCCCCCAGGAATTGACAGATGTAGTGTTAAGTGGTTCAGTGAGAGAATAACTACGAGTCAGAAGGACCACTGTCAATCGATTTACCCCAAGATTTCACCTGGGCCCAGGCAATCTATTCTGTGTGGGAGAACTACATTTGACCAGCCTGAAGGTATGTGTCATTTAAACTGAATGTTAGATGCGTCAGGTGGACATGTTCTGATATGAAGGGCTAGCAAGTTTTTGACTATACCTTCATTTTTTAGCAGTAATTCTATACAATTGGTCGGATAATTGTGGGACTTTTTATATCTTGCCCATAGGATGTCGTCTCTTATAAGGGAACGGCACCATCTTATGTAGCGGATACAGTATATTGCTTTGTTTTTCAATGATTCCTCCCCCTTGTACCCCTTCTTGATGGCTAATTTTGACACATTTATCATAAAAACTAGTTTGGAGGGAGGTTACATTGATGCCTCTTGGGGTAAGGCCTGATTTCTTTCTATCGTTCTCGGTGTTACCCCCACCCACTGGTTGTAACTTGTTTCATTTGGATTATCCCTATCTAACCTCAGGTTAAGTGTGGGGTTTTCTTTGGGAGGACTCCTATCATTGTTCCAATAGACCAGGCCACTGTTTGCATGTGGGGATTTGATTCTTGCATACATAATGGTGGTCCTTCTACCCTAGGGCGTAGCAATATAAATAAGTATTTAATGCGGCCGCCTCACTATGTGTGGAAGGACTGCGATTATTTGCCAGAAGCTGTTTTTTAGCCCTGTAAGGTCGCCTATCATAGACCTCAGGGCCCCCACATCAGCCCTGAGATCACTAACTGAGCCGGTGGGCACTGTTTTCGATGGACTGGGGATCTACTGTTGATGGTCTTATAGCCACTATTGTTGGTGGGATGGTGGCATCCTGAGAAGAGTCAGTCTACTCAAGAAGGGGGGCAAATCTATTGCTGCAAGGATGAACCGTGTCGGATGACCTCGGGGAGCCTTGCTCAAGTGGTAGGAATAGTGACCCCTCTTTTTGATTTTCTACTGTGAGCACTCATATTACAGGACTCCTAGTCATGGTTCTTTAGAACATTTTAGGAATAACAGGCGTGGTGCTAGAGCTTGCGTTTTTAGGGGGTACGCAGTCACTTCCAGCAAGCATTAGCGTTTTTTCTGTTTTCCCTTTCCTTATTACACCTCCACCTTCAGTCACTTTTAGTTTGCACATCCTAAGTTGTTAACAAAAGGATTGTACGAACTTCGACACATGTAATTTCACAAAGTGGCTAGAACAGGCTGCCTCCTACTTCTAATCACAAATTTGAAGGTGTTGGCCATATGTTTAGAGAGTACCTGTTTAGACAGTACCTTAATCTGCCGGTCTAACAAACTTAGGGGGTGGTCTGGCCCAGGCTCTTCTGGGTTCTGACGGCCACTGATCGGCCTGCCCTTGGCCCAGGCTTCACCCTGGTGCACCCACACGCGTCCCACACCCCGGGGGGATAGGCAGCAATTTAAGCACATTGGTCAGACCACCATGTCATGGCGGTGGCTGTAGTGATTGTTGCACCATGGAACGGGGAGTCCCACCAGGGTGTAGGAGGTGGGGGCTGGTGGTAGATTTGAGCCCCACCAGCAAGCAGGCAAGAAACAGCAACAACACGTTCAGCGCTGTGGGGGGAGATGCAGTGCTTTAAGCATGTTGGTCACGCCTCCCCCGTGACATCGGCGGAAGCGGTGACGGTTGCACCCTGGGACAGAGACTCCCACCCCTGTGTAGGAGTTAGAGCAGGGCAGTGGATTCCTCCTCCAGAAGCAAGCGGGCAAGAAACAGCAACAACAAGTTCCAATCTGAACTTAGTATTTAATAAATGTAATTGTATAGCCCAATGATTCCCTATGGAAGCAGCCAGATTTGCTACAGTAAACATCTTTTTGGGGGATATTTCACTGTAAGGACATTATCTTCCACATGTCCTACTTTCAAATATCATCACCCTGCTTTTATGGGCAAGACGGCCAATTTAGCGGTGACTCAATAATATTTAAAAGGAATGTTTAGGCCCGTCAAAAAGGGTTAATAGGTGCAAACACCAGGTGGCACACAATGGTTGTATCTCCTAATGCAGCCTGTACACATGTTCACACAAGTGTCTATCTATAATCAGCTTAGTGTCCCTTATCACAGCTGGATCACAGAAGCCTTATCTTAAAAGGTGAACATTGGTGGTAAACATGAGACTCAGGTTGTAACCCACAGTAAAACCCACAAAAAACTAGGTGATAAAAAAGCAAATAAAAATCCTGGCATACTAGATGGGTGGAACCCATTTGTAATTGTAATGCTATATCCATACTTGCCTGGACATGACATGAGACTTCAGACAAGCTGAAGTCCTCTATGGTGCTTAGTCCAGTGGGAAAAAAAAGCTATTCACAATTAATTATTGGATCAAAAATGCTGCCTCGAAAACGGAAATACTGAATTCTGCCCCTTAACCACTGGCTATTTAAATTGGTCTCAGTGGAAGGTTTCACTATCTTGGGAACAATCTATTTTAGAGTCTCCTTTGAGAAAATGATAAATTGTGTGTGACTGACACATTAAAATAGCCAATAAACATGTGAATATCACTATGCTTCTTGAGATTCCTTTGGAGGAGCGTTTTTTTTTTTTTTTTTTTTTTTTGGGAAAACCTTTATTTGTAGAAAAAAGTACACCGCTATTCAGCCATACATCCCGGAGGCCAGGCAGCATTAAGGTAGCAGGTAGACTCATGTACAAAACAGTGCGCAGAAGCAGTCAGGTTTAATTTTCAATTACGAACAACTTGGAAGGGAAAAACAAAAGGAATATGAGGGCCTCGAAAGGCCACCAGAGAACGAAGTGCCTAGGCACGAAAGAAAGTAGGAGAGAGAGAAAGAAGAGAAAGATTTGGCCGAGGACAGTACACAAGTAGTAAAGGGGCGCAGCGGGAGGGGGCCTGGGGCCGCACATCCAACACAACTCAGAATATCAATTGCGACACGAAGGTATGGGGGGGGGTATCGTTCCAGGATGTTCTGTCTGGAATTACGGGAGGGGTTGCAATCTATGGGGAGGAATGGACTTCCAAACCCGTCTCAAGCGGGGGTTCGCATAAATCGCCCCGATACGAATTCCAGGCACCCCATATTGATCTCCACATTCTGGGCTTGCCCCTGGCCACATACACCGCTTTCTCCCGCAGCATGCACCAGTCCATGTTGTTCTCCCAGAGGCTAAGGGAAGGGGGAGCGGGCGCGCCCCACTTCTGGGCAATGTCCCTTTTGGCCACCATGTTGCCTAAGGTGACCCATCGGGTCTGGGCCACACTGTAGTCATTCGGACACCACACATTTAGGAGGCAACGTCGAGCCTCGGCCGGCAGGGCCACTCCAGTCACCTCCTCCATCACCTCATGCACTCGCTTCCAGAACCGGGCCACACCAGGACACTCCCAGAGGATGTGAAGGAAGGTAGCAAGCATACCACAACCCCGCCGACACAGGCCATCCGTGGAAAGCCCCATGTGGATGAGCCTGGGGCCAGTGACATACACTCTATGCAGAATTTTCAACTGGACCAGACGCAACCGCGCCGATATGGCCACCTCCCTGGGGGAGGAGGCCGCTGACTGCCATTCCTCGTCGTCCATTTCTATGCCATCATTCACCCAGTGCATCCGCAGTCGTTCAAGCAAGTCCACCCTCACGTTGATCAGTTTTTTGTAGGTCAGGGAAATGGCGCTGTCCGGCATGTGGCCGTCCAGCACCCGATCCTCCAGGGGCGAGGACTCAGGGATAGCAACACCATCAGAGACGTGGGGGGAGAGGGCATGGCTAAGCTGGGCGTGTCGGAAGTATTCCGTCGACGCCAGCTGGTACTCGAGTTGCAGCGAGGCAAACGACTTGATCCTCCCCCGCGCAACCATGTCACCAACTTTAGATATTCCGATGGTGTCCCACCGGTCAAAACCTTTGGTCTTCCACAGTTTCCCCAGCGCATCCGAGTCATATAGCGGAGTGGCCAGAGTGATCTTATCTTTCCAGCCAAGGGTGTCCGTGACCGCGCGCCACACGTGTACCATCGTTCTGGTGGGGCCAGTCAACCTACGATCCAACGACCTGGAGTAAAGAGCTCTGTAGTAGTTACCGTCGTTAACTAGCCACCGATCCATAGCGTAGCCCGGACTTACCGCAGGGCCATAGAGGCCATGGTTAACCGCCGCAAGCTGGGACGCCCAATAATAACGCCGCATATCCGGTAGTGCGATACCACCGTCATAGCAGGGAATAGTCAATTTAAGCAGTGATATTCTCGGCCGCCCATCCCACAGCAGTGCCCGCTGCAGGGATTCGATCTCGCCAAAGTATTTGGTTGGGACCGGGTCCTGTGAGTTCTGCAAAGCGTATAGGAAGCGGGGCAACGCCATCATCTTAAACAGCGCGGCCCTGCCCATCAAAGAGATAGGCAGTTTCTTCCAAATCTCAACATCCCTCCGTAAACGCTCGAGCGGTGGCAGAAGATTGCGTGAATATCGGGCGCGGGGGTCGCGCGACACGTAGATGCCCAAGTACCGGAAGCCCTGTTGGGCCACCTGAATCGAGCACCCACGGGGGAGGCGCGGAGTATCCCCACACACCGTGTACAGTGAGGATTTAGACCAATTGATCACCAGTCCCGAGAACGACCCAAAGGCACCCAGCAGGTCAAAAACCATGATGAGCGAGCGACAAGGAGAGGTAAGGTAAAGGAGGATGTCGTCCGCGTAAAGCGACACTCGGTCCTCGAAACCAGGCGACCACGTGATCCCTGAAACACCAGGGTGGGTTCTAATCTTCGCCGCCAGGGGCTCCAGCGCTAGTGCAAATAAGAGCGGCGAAAGCGGGCAGCCTTGTCTGGTGCCTCTGTGCAGTGCAAAGGAGGCCGAAAGTCTACCGTTAACAGCCACATTAGCCAGCGGTGCAGAATATAACAGTCGGACCCATCCAATGTAGGATGGCCCGAAGCCCAGCTTGGCTAGAACTGCCCACAAATAATTCCACTCTAGGGAATCGAAAGCCATAGTAGCGTCAAGTGAGGCCAGGACCGCCGGATCGCGAAGCAAGTGAGCGCGTGCCATAACTGCGTGGAGTCTCCTTAAATTAAGCGCCGTGTTCCGGTGTGGTATGAACCCGGACTGGTCCGGATGTAACAGATCTGTGATCACGCCCACCAGCCGGTTGGCCAGCAGTTTTGCTAAGATCTTGGGTTCGGCATTTAACAGTGAAATGGGCCTGTAGGACCGGGACAGATTCCGCGGCTTCCCTTCCTTGTGGATCACCACAATGGTGGCGAGTCTCTGGTCGGGGGGGAGTTCCCCCTGCTCGCGGGCCTCGAGGAACATTTTGCGCAACGGCGCGGCCAGCGCGTCAGCCTTCAGCTTGTATAATTCAACCGGGATACCGTTAGGACCCGGCGCTTTGCCAGATCGCAACGAGCGGATCGCCAGGGCAACCTCGTCATCAGACAGGTCTCGATCCATGTCCTCACGGTCAAGATCAGATAGGCAGGGGAGGTCAATATCTTCCAGATAGGAGGCCGAAGCGGACTCCGGGAGGGGAGTTGCGGAGGTATAAACCCCTTCAAAATATTCAGCGAAGGACCCGGCTATAGCCGCCGGGTCCGTCAAGGTTACACCGTCCTCACCCACCAGTTCCGGGACCACCCGGGACGCCAATTCCCGCTTGTCCAACCAGGCCAAGAGCTTACCAGCTTTATCACCGGAATCATAAATTCTTCCCTGCTGTTCCCTGCTCAAGGCCTTCGCTGCGTCAGTGGCGGTGGCCCGGAGTTCGGATTGCTTAAGCGAGATGGCATGGACCAGGTCGGGTGTCGGGCCCAGTTCCAGCTGGGTGTCCAAGTCTGCGAGGTCAGACTCCAGCCGCACCACGTCTTCATCGCGGCGGCGGCGTGCCTCCGCGATCAGAGAGAAGGCCTCGCCACGAAGAACAGTCTTAAAAGCCTCCCAGAGGGAGGCGGCGGAGTCTACGGAGCCGGTATTCTCAGCAAAGTACCGGTCCTTAGCCTTGGTCAGGAGAGATCGGGTCTTCGGATCGCGAAAGTACCACGGGTTGATGGGGGCAACTCGCGAGGATGCAGGGACCTGGAAGTCAAACGAAATCCAGACCGGAGAGTGGTCCGAGATGCCTCGGGCCAGGAGGCGCGCGGTGGACACAGACTGCGCCTGGGCCGCCGGGGCCAGGACGTAGTCCAGCCTAGAGAAGCTACCGTGAGCACCCGAGAGGAAGGAGTACTGTTGTTGAGTAGGGTGTAGTAAACGCCAACAATCAATCATCCCCATGGAACGTACAAAGTCAGGCATCCAAGACTGGGAAGGGCGAAGTTCCCTGGGAGGAAAACGGTCCAGTTCCCCTGAGACAACCGAATTGAAGTCCCCACCCACCAGTAACAATCCCTCGGGAAGACCTAAAATGGCGCCACCCAGGTCCCGGAATGTAGTCTCCTGCAGCCCCGGGGGTACATAAACCGAAACCAAAACTAGCGTGCGGCCCTCCCATCTACCCACCAGTGCCACGTATCTGCCTCTATCATCAGCCAGCACAGACTCCACCTCTAACGGAAGGGACGCACGCACCATTATGCCCACCCCCCTGGAGCCCGAAGAGAACCCTGCGTGAGCCACCATTTTGTAACCCCGTCTATTCAAGGCCTTGCAAGCATGACCCACCAAGTGGGTCTCCTGTAGAAAAACTACATCTGGCGAGCATCGCTTAAGCATTTGTAACACAACACCCCTCTTGATACGATCCCCCAATCCGTTTACATTCCAGCTCAGCAAATGAAGCAATTTACCCCCCATCGTCAAGGACGCTCCGCGTCCCCTTCCCCACCCCCCACATCAGTGCCCAGTGCAGCGAAATAACATACCAGAAGTTCCTCAGCCAGAATAAGAGACTAAACAAAGAGAAAATACAAAAACACACATCCCAACTACCCACCACCCTGCACCCCTGCATCAGACTAAAATCCACCCCAACTAGCAGTGTGCCTGTCGCCCCTTAACTAACCTACAAAAAGCCCACGAAGGAGAAAGGAGGCATCCCATCCCCTCCCGTCATCCCCCATATCAAAAACAAAATGAGTCAATTTAAGCAGCAATGTCAAAAGTCGAGGCACCTCATGGGTTCCCAGTTCTCGGAAGACAAGTAGCCAAGAAATCATTCCTGTGCAGCCGCGCCACCGGTGGCTTCCTCCGTCCGGTCGGTCGATTCAGGCTGTTCCTGGGGTAGGGTGTCGAGCCAGTGTCCCGCGTCGTCAGGAAAGTCGAAGAAGAAAGTCCGGTGGTTTCGCTCGATGCGAAGCTTAGCAGGATAGAGCATAGAGTACCGCAGGCCCATTTCCCTGAGTCTCCGCTTCACCCCGGTGAAGCTCTGCCGCCGTTTCTGGACGGCCTGGGTGAAGTCCGGGAAAAAGTTCACTTCAGAGTTTTGGAAATGGAGAGGGCCCGCTGTCCTCGAAGCCTGTAGGATAGCATCTCTATCCCTATAATTGAATAGCCTCGCAATGATGGGGCGCGGGGTTGCTCCCGATTTAGGCGGCCCACCAGGAATCCTGTGGGCCCTCTCTACCGAGAAGAACTTGCTCAGGCCCCCCGGTTGTAGGTTTTTCACCACCAGTTCTTCCACGAAGAGTTCAGTCGAGTCCTCCTCGGCCTGTTCCGGTACTCCGGTGATGCGGACATTTTGGCGCCGCGCGCGGCCTTCGAACTCATCCAGCCGACGCGCCAGCACGCCATTAGCCAGTTTCAAGGTGCGCACCTCCGACTGGATGTCCGATACATCCGTGATCAGGCTGGATGTCTTAAGGTCCAAAGATTTCACCCGGTCATTAGTTTTCCCGAGGTCCGTCCTGATGAGATTCAGTTCAATTTTCAGAGAGTCGACCTTGCCGGACAGCTCCTCGCGAAGTGTGTGCACCTCCTTCCTCACCCCAGATATCGCGCCCATGACGTCCCTGAGCGTTATCTCGGAGTCGTCCGGCGACTCATCTCTCCTCGGGTCACTTGTGCGAACCACCTGCACCGGTGATCCCTTAGACTGGGAGAAGCGCTCGGGAATAGTGGATTGGGACTGGGATGGCTTCCTGTTGATCCGTTGAGTCTTACCCGCATCCGAGCCACCCTTGCCCGCCATGTCGGCAATCACGGGACAGGGGGGACACCAGGGGTGAAAGAGTCCAGCGGGGTACGTCCAATGCACACCACAAGGATTTCAAGGTCCGGAATCAAGATCGCCCAACAAGGCGATCGAAGCTCAGGTGCACCCCTCGGGTCGGAGAAGCACTGGCAGGGAGGAACTCCGTAGGGACACCGCTACGACCCGCCCTGGCACAAGCGGTGCGGGAGGAGCCTCCGGGAATCGTCGACACAACTTAGGCTAGGAATGTCCAATTTTCAGTCCGAAAGCGGGAGCCGCATCAGGCCCGGCTTAGCTACCGATTCCCACCATCGTGGGACAGGATGGAGAGCAGGATTAATTCGGAAGATCGGGAGGTCTCCGGAGCTCCGAGCTCACGCGGCCATCTTGGTTGGCAGCGAAGCTCCTCCCCCCTGGAGGAGCGTTTTTATTTTTTTGTTCACATCTAAAGGTGCTTTATGTAATGTATTAAAGTTGTTTTCATGTGTAGCAATGTCTTAGTATCTCTGGCTCCAATTTGCCAATAAGCCACACAGAGTAAGGATTAATAATTATGAAATGTTTTAATATAGTACGTTTTAGACTTATCAGTCTTAGGGCCATAGGGTGGTCTTCCCCCAAACTTTGTGCCTTCACCCCTTCTATTTTTCTGTCCTGGTAGAGAAAAATCCACAATTTTTTTTATACTACTGTAAGGCCTGCCTCTCGCATAGGATTACATTAGGCTACCTTTCTACATTTAATATCTTTTAACTTTTGATTGGGTACAGGTAGGAAAGACAGGTTTGATGTTTAAGGAATTGTGGGGCATATTACCAAGCAATAGCGATAATTATCGCTATTGCTTGGTTAGAGACAAAAAATGTCCGCAGCGCTGCGGCGATTTGTACCGCAAATAAACCTTGGTATTACCAAGGTTTAACGCAAATGCGGTAAAAATCGCCGCAAAGCATGAATATCGCTGAAAAGTCAGCGATATTCATGCATTAGCGAGCTAATGCTCTTAGCCATGTTATCCACCTCCCATTGGATAACATGGCTAAGAACTGCTCAGGGCAGGTGTTAGCTTTTGGAGATATTCCCGCTTAGCGCGAATATCTCCAAAAGTTGGTAATAGGAGATAGCGATGTTAGCGACTGTTTTCAGTCTCTAACATCTTGGCACGCCCACTTTGCATCTCATTAGTGATAAATATCACTGACATGCAAAGTGGGGTCCAAGATGGTCGCTATCTCCTACTAGCTGTCGCTAACTGGTGTTAGCAGCAGCTAGGTAATAGGGAGATAATTTTATCTCTGCTTTCTTGGCTTTTAAAGCCAAAAAAGCGGAGATAAACCCTCTTGATAATATGCCCCTGTAATTTAAAATCCTCTTTAAGGGTGAAGTCAGATTTCAAGTCACAATTCTTTAAATGCGTTTTTTTTTTTTTAAATACTTTATTGTCAGGAGGGCAGAAAAGTTATTCACATTAACATTTGCGATCAGCCGTTTCATGTCAGTACATGGTCGTATTAAAGCTACGGATAAAATACACCACATTCTAACGTTTGTGTTTATCTCCATATTATGGATATGTAAGAAATAAGAGCAGCTATTTTGCACAAAGTCTCATTCATCAATATATCATATCCTATTTCTATTCGCAATCTGCCCATTTACGATACATCAATCTGTTCTTATCAAGTTCAACTAACAGAAAGAAGAAAATGTCTACATTTATAAAACTCAACTAATGTCATCGCTTCAGTAGAGCGTTGCACCCTTTCACAGTTAGTTGTTTTTCATTGCACAATGTCAGTACATTTTCAAAGGCATTATCAATTTCTCGCTCCACCCCAACATCAAACCCGGGTTCAATATACAAGTTTGCCATTTCTAGTCTTCATCCTCCTCCGACTCTAAGTCGTCGTCCTCCGGCAAGGGTGCGCATGGTTCCCCCCTGTATTTATTCCACGGCATCCATACTTTATTCCATTTTCGGGGGCAGGCCCGCAGTACGTACACCGCCCTCTCCTTCCCCATTAGAAGGTCCATATTTCTAATCCATCCAGTCACCGTAGGTAATTCTGGAGCACCCCATTTTTGTGCGATGTCTCTCTTGGCCACTGTTACAGCCAATGTGACCCATATTTGTTCATATCTGTTCAGGTCAGTAGGGTCCCAAATGTTCAACAGACATTTACGGGGCTCAGGCAGGAGTGATACCTCAAGGGCTTGGGAGACTGTGCGCATGATTTGTCTCCAAACGTTTTCGATTAGTGGGCAATCCCACAGTGTGTGGAGTAGAGTTCCCTCCTCCCCGCATCCTCTCAGGCAGAAGGGGTTTGGTGCCCGCTGTATCTTGTGTAGGAGTGTCCTGGTGTAATACGTGCGGTGTAGAATCTTGAGCTGCACCAACCTGAACCTAGCCGAGATACCCACTTCTCTTGGCGACGCAAGCGCCTCGTTCCATTCTGTGTCGTCCATGTCACCCAGCTCCCCAACCCATCTCTCCCTAAGTTTCTGCGTGGGGTCTGTCAGGTTGTTGACCAGCTTTTTGTATGTGTGAGAGGTTGCCTTTTGTTCCATAAAGTCTGTCAGCAACCTGTCTTCTAGTGGGGACGATTCCGGGAGTGTGGTGTCAGGTGGAATAGCGTGTAGTAGTGCGTGCCGGATTTGCACATACATGAACGTCTCAGTGGGCCCTAGACCATACTGCTGTTGTAGTTGTGGGAATGCTACCACCGATCCCTTGTCCCAAAGGTCTCCTACCACAGAAATCCCAATTTGGTCCCATCGTGCGAAACCTCTACTGGACCTCAAGTTTCCTAGTGATTTCGCGTCCCATAACGGCGTCATCATTGTGATCTTTCCCTTCCAACCCAGTCGAGACTGTGCCGTGTGCCAGAGGGTCGCTGTATGTAATGTCGGTCCAATCAATTTCCGAACCTGGGAATGATTGTACAACACTGAGAGCATGCCGTCCGTCCCCAACTGTGACCAGTCTGCCTTGTAAGCGGGGTCCTCCCGCGGGACGTGGATCCAGTGATTGATTATTTTAAGCTGGGATGCCCAGTAGTACAATTGAAGATTGGGTAGCGCAATTCCCCCTTCATACCAGCTTTTTACTAATTTGTCATGTGCTATACGGGCTGGGCCCTTACTCCATAGCAGAGCAGACACCAATGCAGCGACCTGTTGGAAGTAGCGTGGAGCCACCACATAAGCGGTATTTTCCAGCACGTAAAGAAATCTAGGGAGCGCCATCATTTTATATAACGCTGCTCGTCCCAGGAGAGTGAGCGGCAGGGTAGCCCAGTACTTAACGTCGGCACGTAGACGCGCCAGAGGCGGCACCAAATTTTCGGTGTAGAAGTCCGCCGCATTAGTGGTGACGAAAATACCCAGGTATTTAAATGAGCCGGTTGCTAATTGCAGGGGGCAGTCATCCCACAATAACGGCTCCGGGCCTTTAAGTACGAATATTATAGATTTGGACCAATTTAAGGTGTAACCTGACGCTTTTCCATGCTCGTCGCACAGGGTCAATAGGGCAGGAATACCCTCATTGGGATTAGTCATGTAGATCAGCATATCGTCTGCATACAGGGAGACTTTGTCCTCCCATCCCTCCTCCCAGACGATGCCTCGAAACAGTGGTGTTGCTCTAAGCAGGATAGCCAGTGGCTCTAGTACTAGTGCGAAAAGCAGGGGCGACAGCGGGCACCCTTGTCTGGTCCCGCGTCCTAGGGGGAAGGTCGGTGAAATGTGACCGTTTGCTACCACCCGCGCCATCGGCCACTTGTATAGTAGCCGTACCCATGCGATATATTTCGGGCCGAAGCCCATGCGAGCAAGGACAGCAAACAGGTATTCCCACTCCACCAGATCGAAGGCCATTTTGGCGTCCAGGGATAAGATGACAGCCTGTTCGGATATGAGATGTGCTCGTGCCATGACTCCATGGACCCTTCGCAGATTCAGTGCTGTGCTTCTATGTGGCATGAATCCCGATTGGTCAGGGTGTATTAGGGTGTGTAGGTGTTTGGTCAGGCGACTCGCCAGGAGTTTCGCCAGGATTTTCGCTTCCACGTTGAGCAAAGAGCTGGGTCGGTACGAGGCGCATAGCGTCGGCGGCTTGGCTGGCTTAGGAATGGCGACTATAGTGGCCGTGCGCTGGTCCAAGGGGAGTTCCGCCCTGCCCATACTCTCAACATACATATCCAGCAGGGGTTTGCTCAACAAGGGAGCTGATGCTTTGTACCATTCCACGGGTATCCCGTTAGGTCCTAGCGCCTTGCCGGATTGCAACGACTGTATTGCCAACTGGATTTCGGTTTCTGTCAAGTCAGTGTCTAGGTCTTGTTGCGCTTCTTGTGAAAGTGCGGGGACATCAATGTTGTCGAGTGATGCCAACGCCTCCCGTTCTGTAACCGCCCGAACCGGTGTGTATATTCCCTGATAATGGCGCGCCAGGGTGTGTACCATTTGCTCAGGGTGTGTCAGTAGCTGGCCCTCCTGTGTATAGAGTCTCTGAATACCTCTGTTGCTACCACCCTGCTTGTCTAACCAGGCCAGCATCTTCCCGGCCTTGTCTCCCACATCATATATCCTGTGTGCGGTGCTTGCCAAATGTCCTTTTGCAACCGATGTGAGATGGGCCAGGTGTTGCTGTTGTCTGAGATGCAACGTATGTGTAGTGTCAGGGGTGGGGTTTGACATGTGGGCGGCATTTGCAGTGTGAAGTGCCAGTTCTAACTGAGCGAGTTCACGTCTGGAGTCTCGTTTGTGCCCTGTAATAGCCGCTATGGCTGCGCCGCGCAGGACTGTTTTGTGTGCCTCCCAGAGTATTGAAGGTGAGGAAACCGTCCCTGCATTTTCTGCAAAATAGTGCGATGTGGCAGTTTTAAGCTTCTTCCTGATACCAGGGACTGTTAAGTAGTTGGGATAAATTGGATAGAGTCTGGCGCGCTTCCTCTCTTTAGTCGTAATGTGGAGGGACACTGGGGAGTGGTCAGATATACCCCTGGGTAGGATTTCTAGTTTGTCTACTGATCCCAGTCCCACCCCCAAAAAGAAAAAGTAGTCAATGCGTGAGAGACTGTTGTGTGTAGAGGAGTAGTGCGTGTATTGAGTCGCTGTGGGGTTCAGTTGACGCCAAACATCTGTGAGGCCTAGCGCGGTCAAAAAACCAGGAAGTGTGGAAGTCCCCCTCTGTTGGTCCCGTATGGGAAAGGTGTCTAGCAAGGGGTCTGTTATGACATTAAAGTCCCCCCCAATGATCATGTCGCCCTCAGGGAGGTCAATAAGGAATTGGCCCAGTGCCGGCAGCGCCGTTGAGTGTAGCGCCGGGGGGATGTACACGGACACCACGTTGAGGGGCTTCCCTTCCCACTGGCCAGACAGTGCCGCAAATCGACCCTGATCGTCCGTCTTACGACTCTCAACCATGAAGGAGGAGTTCTTTTTGAGGAGTATCCCAGTGCCCCTGGACCCTGTAGTGAATTCCGCGTGTACCGCCATGGCATACCCACGTCTGTTGAGTGCTTTGCATGTTGACCCAGCCAGGTGCGTTTCTTGCAACATCACCAAGTCAGGCCCGTGGCGTTTGATGGTTTGGATGACCAGGCCCCTTTTAATTTTATCTCCCAGGCCTCTAACGTTCCATGTAAGCAGTTTTATGGGGGGCACCCCTGTCATTGGCCGGCCGCCCTCAGCGGGTGCACCTCGATCCTGTCGGGCCATTCAGGTATACATCTAGTGGTACTGATGTGTGGAAGTGGATTGTGACATATGTGCAATGACTTGTGTTAGGGCACCATGAGTGTACGGCCTGTAGTAGTACCGTGGTCCATACTGAAGTGACGATGACTGAGAACATGAACCATAACATTACAACTTCCCCCCCCTGCCCCCACCCTGCTCCCCTGCACCACGGACGAACTCCCGCCCGCTTCCCCAACTTTGCAGAGTGCTTTATCCCATCCCCGTTCATCTTACTTACTCGTGGGGTTGGTGAGACCCCTACAGGCACCGGCCAATGCCCGCCCTACTCAGCTCCATCAGCATCAAGTTCCCAAGGGCTATAAACATGCTGTCCCACCTGCAGTCCATTCAAATTAGCCCTGAACAGGTTGTCCAGAGTCAAGTGGGTCTCTTTCGAGATCCGATTCCAGTCCCGCTGCCCCTTCCTCGTTCGCGGGACTGCTGGACGGATGATCTGTCGGCCCTCCGTTGCGCTGGTGTTGTCTTTCCCTGTGCGGGCGTTGGGGTTGGCCCACTTGTCTCCATCCATCAAGCCATTCTCTAGCCACCTCTGGTGTGTCAAAGAACCACGTTTTTCCTTCAGCCACAATGCGCAATTTGGCGGGGAATAGCATTGAGTATGGTAGGCCTTTGTCTCGCAGTGTCTTCTTCACATCCGTGAACGAGTTCCTTCGCCTAGCCACCTCTGCCGTGTAGTCCGGGAAAAAGGCCAAAGTTGAGTTATGAATTTTTACAGGTGGAGAGATCCTTGCCGCCTGCGGGATTGCGTCCCTGTCCCTAAAGTTGAACAGTCTAGCCAGTACTGGTCGCGGAGTAGCGCCCGGCTTAGCCGCTCCACCTGGAACTCGGTGTGCCCTTTCTACAGAAAAGAAGTGCGATAGGCCTTTCGGTTTCAGCTGGGTTTTGATTAGGTCCTCAACGTACAGATCCATTGCGGCTTTACCCTCCGATTCCGGCAGGCCCAGGATGCGGACGTTGTTTCTCCGGGAACGCCCTTCCTGATCGTCGAGCTTCTCCTGCAACTGTTTAGTGACTCTTTCCATGCGTTCCATGGCTACTTGCAGGTCCGAGGTGTCCTCAATGAGCGACTTCGTAACTACCTCCACTTTGGACACTCTTTCCGCCATTTTCCTGAAGTCTGCTCGGAGCAGAGTCACCTCGGAGGAGATGGAGCCCACTGTCGTCCGGACCTCGGTAAGGGTTTACATAACGTCCTCTAAGGTCACCTTCGGAGTCCCTCCCGTTTCTGGGGCTGTTCCAGCAGAGTGGCGGCCGCCACTCTGGGAATGTCCATGCTGGCTGTACGCAAATTTATCGAGCTTCGCTTGGGTCGACGCACTCCTCGTACCCTTGCCCGCCATGTCGTTGAGCTGGTGGAGGGAGTATATTCACTCGGCCGTCGGGTCCGTCCTTGGCCTATGAGGTGCGTGGTGTCTCCGGTCGCCAGGCGGTCAATTGTGTGTCCCACTGGAATCAAGGGGTTCCGTATACCCCCTATAGGGCCCAGGCGTGCTGCTGCTGGCGGACGTGACGATCAGCACGCCGGCCTGTAAGGCGGTCTTGCGCGGTTTAGTGCTCCACCGTTCCCTTTCTTCGCGCTCTCTGTAGCGCTGCTAGGCGCTGTGTCGCTGTTTTTCTACACAGGTGGCACCCTGCGGAATATGCCTGAGCCCCTCCGTGTAGTAGCGCAACCTCGTTAGGGTGGGATCGCCTGTGCAGCAGAATGTCGCATGAGTTGGGCACCACTATAAAAGCCCCCACACGATGCCTCCCCTTCCCCAGGATATTGGGGTGCAAACTGGCCCCCCGCTGATTCGGGGTGTAACTCAGGTCGGTTGTAGCGTGGGGGGACGGTAGGGCCCCTGGTTCAGAGTGTCTCACACCGCAGCATGTACGGCGCGTCTGGTCGCCTGTTCCTCTCAATATGGCGCCTCCCGGGGCTTCGGGAGACCCTTGCCGCCTCTGGTAATCGCGCTGCCTCTGAACGGCACCCGCAGTCAATCTTGGTCCCCACAGTCCCTTCGGCTTACACAGGGGTGGACGCTGGATAGGCGGCGCGCATCGATACCTCTTGTGATAGGGTTCAGTTGCGGTCGGCTGGCATCACAGCGCCCAGGCCGAGGAGGAAGAACTTCCGCCTGGGTTCGCTGGCTACTTCAGGCCGGTGCGGCCAGGCAGGCGCAGACCTTCGCACGCCGCTGCAGGATGGAGCAGTTCCCGGCGGTCGATCACCACCGGGGTCGGATCTAGCAGTGCCGCTCGGGTCCCCGAGCCGATGTCGCTCCTTCGAGCGGGTGTAAAGTCGGATCAGTTTGCGGATTTATGACACGGGCCGGTTTGCCTGGAGGAGCTCCCGCTTCAAGCTGCCGCCCTGCTCGGCAGTTGGCCACGCCCCCCCTTTAAATGCGTTTTTTAGAAAAGACACTTGTCTCTGGTCCAGGAAGGACCTGGCCTGGCAGTTTGGGCTGGACTTTTCCCATGTGGAGTAGGATCTAGTCTGATTTGCATATGGCTGAGTCCAAACTGGAATGGCATAGTGATAAAAAAAAACAATGGATTAAGGCCCAGATCTCTGTACTGAGGGTGAATGTTTGACATAGTTCAGCATTTATGCATCAATTGTTCTTTTTGCATTTGTCTCCCTAAGTGCGACGGGTATGCTCAGGCGTGGGTCCCATGCTCGCCATGCCGCTGGAGTCAAGCTAGTCTGGCTAATGAGGGATGATACCCCAAACAGGTCCAAGGATGGGTGTTTTTGGTCCAAGGAAGACCCGGCCTGACAGTTTGAATGTTGACATAGTTCATCATTTCATACATCAATTGTTCTTTTTGCATTTGTTGATCTAAGTGGAACGGGTATGCCCAGACCAGGATCCTGTGCTCGCCATGCCACTGGAGCAAAGCTAGTCTGGTTGATGAGGGGTGATACCCTGAAAACGGGTCTCAACGGGTCTCCCGGGAGGACCTTGCCTGGCAGTTCGGGATCGATCTGTTGTGAACCTTTGAAACTAACACTAAATGTGCCTAGATAGCCAAAATCCAAAACATGGGACTTAAAACTTGTTCTGCCAAAAAGTGTTCTGAGAACCAAGAGGAGACAAGGACCTACCCGCTTGCCAATCCACCTAAGGTGCTCACCAGCTATCCTGACTGTGTGACAGCTCTTACTACATTCTTCTCTGCAGAAGCACATACTGTTTGGGGCTCTAGGCAGATGGAACATCCTGCCACGCAGAGCTCTTATAAACTACAACCTGCAGCTTCGTCACACTGGAATTCTAGACTTAGAAACCATCACCGTGACTTCGAACAGAAGTTCCTCAATGACTACACCTCCTCCACGTACACCCCCAGCTGGCTTGACCTGCTGAATGTTTACTTTCTCAGACATTTTCATTCAAACTTTCTTCTAAGTCCGAAGGCAAGAGGTGCTATTTCACACTTTAGAAATTCATACTCTGGTTTTACTGATGTGATTATTGCCATTTTCATGTCAAATAATTTATTAAAATGTACTCTATTTTTATAAATTAGTGTGGGATTTTTCTTGTGTTGTTTTTTCACTTTATTGCTGTTTAAGTGCTTCATAAATATTTTCCACATTCCCTCTAAGTTAAGCCTAACTGCTTTCATGCCAAGCTACCAGAGGGTTAAGCACAATTAAATTTACTGACTTTTTGTTATTGACCCCGACAAGGATTGTGCCATGTATTAATTGATTGTCGTCTTTTTTTATTTATGTGATCAAAATTTTTATGACCTTCATCCTCAAACTATGGTCCATTGTTTCGCCCTCTTGCAGTTGATGTTCTAATAAGTATACACTTGTTTGATGTAACTGTGAGTGTAGGGCATTTTTTACAGTCTTTCAGAAAATTGGATTGTCATGAATAGAAATTGTAATGTAAGTTTTTTGCTGTGCTGTTGACTTTGAGGTTGTAGAATGTTTTGCATATTATGGACAATTATGGATTCATTGTTAACTACAGGTAATAGGTTGTTTCTTCTGTAGGTGATTGGAAATGTGGCATTGATTTGTTTTTGTAATAATGACAATTGTCCAAATAAGCTTAAAATTGTAACCTAACCTTTAATGTCTCATCTATTGGTCGAGACATGTAATGTAATGTAATGTAAGTAATATTTCTATAGCGCAGCTGTCACCTGGTGCCGAGATTACCTAAAAAAAAGACACTATGCATAACTGTACTTGTAAGAGCAGAGCGAGAAAACAACTGTAATACTAATCTCTAAGATAAAGTCTAGTTTTTAGCTTTTTTCTGAATTGCATCAGATTGTCAATTTGTCTGAGCTCATTTGGCAATTCATTCCAGAGTTTGGAGTCTGCATAGCTGAACGATCGGCCTCTGAGACAGGTTCTATTGAAACATGTGGTACAAAATAAGTTGGCCGAAGAAGAGCGAAGGTTTCTGGCTGGGGAATATCAGAGAACTTTTCTTTGTAATGGTTTAGGCCCCAGTTTGTGTACTGCCCTGTAGAAAATGCAGAGCGCTTTAAATTGAATACTTTGCATGATGGGTAGCCAGTGAAGGTATTTTAAGGCTAGCGATGCAGAGGCTCTGTGTTGTCTGTTTATTGCTAGCTTAGCTGCCATTACTTGTATCCTTTGCAGCTTTTTTAGCAAGGATACCGGAGATCCAAGAAGCAGAGCATTACAGTAATCTAATCTGCTCATAATTATACTCCTTACCACTTGAGCTCTAGCCAAGGTTGTTAGAAGTGGGAGTATTTTCCGAAGAACTCGGAGCAGATATAGGCAAGTGCTCACTGTTTTGTTCACTTGTGAGTCTAGTTGTAAATTACTGTCCAGTATTACCCCTAGATTATGAGCTGTTTTAGCAAGCTGGCGAGGATTGTTTGCAGGTGCCGGCCAGAAATCCACAGGCAATAGACGGGGAATTTTATTTGCTATGCAATAAATAACTTCTGTCTTCTCTCCATTGAATTGTAGGGAGTTATTCCTAAGCCAGCCTGCTGTTTCTCGCATACATCCATGACATTTTTCCAAAGATACTGCCTGATTATCCTCAAAAGAGAAGACGAGTTTGGTATCATCTGCATAGTTTAATACTTCAATACCGAAGGATTTTATAAGGGAGATCAGTGGATGCAAATAGAAATTAAAAAGTATTGGGCTGATTGCTGACCCTTGCGGCACCCCATGCTTTATGGAGCTATCTTGGGAGAGGACATGAACATTATAATACTGTAGTACAATCACAGAATATCCTCATGATTATGTTCATCATAATTATGTGATCAGTTATGAATTCTACTAGAGTTTATCCAGATTTTGACTAGTGGCTAACGCTGTAAATATTGTATTTGTATGTGTGCTGAATTCTGCAGTACACATGCACAGAGGAAATAGTGAAGTGAAATAAAATAAAAATCTCCTTGTTGCGCCAGCCTCAGGCAGGCACACTATTTTGGTGCCAGCACCTGTATATAACTCTTTGTAAATATGGATTTGTGTCAAAATCCACTGGGGGATTCATAGGAACTACCCATGAACGGTTGTCTCCCTGACTCCAGCACAAGGTGGCACAATACGCTGTGTTGTTTTTTTTTACAAAGCAACAGAAATCAACAATTATGTTGCTTTGTAAAAACCAAAATAGATTTTACATCAGGTCGCGTCAAAAAAGAGATGCCAACCTGGCACAAATCTTTGTAATTCTGGACCTATGTATTTACAGCGACGGCTCGTGGAGGGAGTTACGGTGGGGCAGGAGGGTGGGGAGGGGGAGGGGCAGGGTGGAGGTTGCTAAAAACCGGCATATGGATAATTGCAGGTAAGTAAACAATTTAATTAATAAAACGAATTTCGTAGTGCCCCTTGCATCGCAAAATGCAATGCAGTGCGAGCTACGAAATTCGTTTTATTAATTAAATTGTTTACTTACCTGCAATTATCCATATGCCGGTTTTTAGCAACCTCCACCCTGCCCCTCCCCCTCCCCACCCTCCTGCCCCACCGTAACTCCCTCCACGAGCCGTCGCTGTGTATTTAGCTTTTAGGTCTTAAGCTCAGTAGACTTGAGGGTACAAACTTTAGAGCAGCCACAGCCGGTAGTAGGTGTAACTGCAGGGCGGTGACGTAGGGAGGGGGAGGGGCATGGTGGGGGGCTGTAATGTATGGATTACGGACTATAACAGGTAAATACACATATAAATAAATAAAACGAATTTCGTTGTGTGCACTGCATCACATTTGGTACACATTTTGCACAGGGCTGCGTCACTTTTGTGTAGCAAGCCCAGTGCAAAGGTTTTGTAAAACTGGCTCTACCTGCTTTGTCCTAGTTGCATTCACAGGAATTGTTCTCCTACGTTGCCTCTGCTCTGTAGGCTTTAGTTCCCTGCTCTATGGACATTGTGCGTGCTCCTTTTGTGCGTTTCCTCTGAAGTCTTCTCATTGTTTTCTCTGGTGTTGTTTTGGCGAGTGCTGCCCTCTGGTGTGCCTCGAGTGCTTGCTTTGCTTTCGGTTGTGTCCTGACTCCACATGAGGGCTAGTTATTGAATCCTAGGAGACTTTCAGACTTTGACCTAGGGGCTTTCTTTGATATTTTTGAGGTATTTTCACCTACGTATGTCATATGGACTACATAAACGGTGACAATATTACTTGGTTTTAAATGGTTGCTGCATCTTCTGGACACAGTCACTGCAATCAGTAACACCGTCGTATGAAGGGCGTTAACTGCACACCAATGTACAGTTTCTCTCTGAAAACTGACTAATAGTGAATTCTTCGTATTGTCACTGTAAAACTTCAGAAAATGCAGAGATGTTTCAAAAATATATCGCTGCTCTATTTTATAGACTTAAAAATAACTGCATGTCATTAACCTCCGCAAATGTGTCTGCGCAGTCAATGCAATCAGCAGCTGTGCTTTGACAGGTATTTAGTCTTTCAGATTTCAAGTTATATTTGAAGTTGTACAATTTTCAAATATCTGACAGCTGTACTGCATGATAATTCTCGCTAATACTTTCTCCATTCTGTCTCTCGTAATTTCCTCCTCTTTTCTCTTTCAATCTCGTTCTCTCTGTATCACGCATTTTCTGTTATGTCTACCTGTCTGCTGAATACTTTGATCGCCCACCTGTGTAAACTCATCCATCCAGCCATACCCCCTTCCATCCATCCATTCACCCAACCTATCCATCCATCATTCATTCCATTCATCCATCCACCCATCCATCCATCCATCAATTCATCCATCCATCCATCCATCCATCCATCCATCCATCCATCCATCCATCCATCCGTCCATCCATCCATTCATCTCGTACTTTAGTATTCACCCTTGGACCAATATCTTAGCTTCATGGAAATGCATTTATTTTCCATGGGCCATAGAGAGGAAACCCGTATGTACTTCAGAGTGAGTTTTTCTCAAAACAGAATATGAGTCAGAAATGATATGCAACTATAATCAGTAGGACATTGCAAACTGTATAAGCGTTTGTGTGGAGCTCGTCACAAGGCTGCAACTACCTCTCTGGAACTACTACACCACTACACTGAACTATTTTACCCAGCCTTCATAATTGCAAAACATTAATTGGTAAAGACTGATTTTGCAGACTATTCCAGAAATAGCTCATTTAGTAAACAAAGTTCATGTGTACTAAACTTAAAATAAATAAAAGTACACCAGGAAATTCGATTTTAGCCCGAGCAAAAATGTTGTATAGTTTTAGGCCTTTATCTACAGGCATGATAGTGATAAATCGAAAACTTCTACACACCTATTTTATTTTAATGTCTGAATGATTGATGAGTATGTATGTGATTAAGATTACTATGGGTATTCATTATATATTTGAAATAAGAGAATCCATTTAAATTAATTAATGCTGGTGCTGATTGTAATTAGGGAAGGAACAAGATGTGCCTGCGAATGGGTCAACTTACTCCTCTCTACAATTTTCTATTGTCTCTCAAAAACTCTAATATGTGCAGGGCTCCACTATGCCACAAAGAGGGGCCTATGCACAAATCGCATTTTGAAAAAATACTACTATGGTACTACTAACGTACTATAAAATGCTCTTCTCAAACAAAGGTTCGGTCAACACCTCTCTTGTTATTTTCTGTGAGGCAATCTCTGCCCCGACTGCAGTGTCTATGCACACGTAAGTATACTTTTTGGTAATAAATGTGGGATGGACAGAGGGGAGTGGCTTGAAAATAGGGAATACCTACTACAAAGTGGAAGGGGTTAGCATAGGAATAAAGAGAGGACTGTGCACCCACCCACAAAATGGTAAGACGATTCCTATCCACAAACTACACTTCTAAAATTACGACAGCCATAAATAAATTCACTCCAGCTCAGAAGTGGAGTGAATGCAGCACCACTCGCGGCCATCCACTGTTACTGCAACACTCTCCAATACAAAATAATTGAGGTAGGGATTTAAAATAGCCCCTGTAAGAAATAAGCTGAAATGAAATTCGATTATATAAACTAGCTACAAATATATATATTGAAAATAAATCATATTTTATTTAAATTTAACATAGTTTAATAAGCTTTGCTACATTTTAAAATTAATCTAACTTTAATTTTTATTACAATTGTATTAAATTACTTTCAACTAATTCTACTCATTACTTTTATTATTTGTAATACATAATATAAAAATATATTTTTCCTTTAAGTGGGATTTCTTTTCTATAATTTACACTTCAGAATTTTTTTTTTATTTAATATATTCAATAAATGTATATTTTACATCATAATTAGCAGTTTAGTGCTGTAATATTTTTGCCATCAATGAATTACAGGGTTTGTAATTGTCTAGCTCAATAGCTGAGTGGCACTGTTATGTTATATGTTATGTTATGTCATATATGTTATGTTATGGTATGTTGATTTGTATAGTGCATTAATCACCCAAGAGGGTATTGAGGCACTTGGGCAAGCTGTGTAAGTGTGCGGTCCCAAGGTGCTTATATAAAGAGTCAGGTCATCAGCTTCTTGCGGAACTTAAGAAGTAAGAAGGAGGCTCTGATGTTTTGAGAGAGGTCGTCCCATGTGTTGGGTGTAAGGTAGGAAAATGTGCTACCTCCAGTTTTGCTTTTGAGGATGCAGGGAGTGTGTGAGAGTTATAGAGCGCCAGTGTCTGGTGGGTTGGTTAAAGTGTATGCAACTGTTCAGGTATTCTGGTTCTGTCTTGTGTAGGTCTTTGTATGTGTGCATGAGAAGTTTAAATTGGCTGTGCTTGTGAATGGGGAGCCAGTGAAGCTTCTTGAGGTACAGTGTGATGTGGGTGCGTGTGGGATGTCAAGTATGACTCTTGC
Organism: Lissotriton vulgaris; assembly: GCF_964263255.1. Classification (NCBI taxonomy): domain Eukaryota; kingdom Metazoa; phylum Chordata; class Amphibia; order Caudata; family Salamandridae; genus Lissotriton; species Lissotriton vulgaris. Next base: position 1,723,606,702 of record NC_141689.1, read on the forward strand.
AGGTCTGGTTAGTCCTGAGTCTGTGTAGGAGTTGTTTAGAGATTCCATCATAGAGAGTGCTGCCGTAGTCTAGCCTGTTGGTGATGAGTTCTTGTGTGACGGTTCATCTGGTGTTCTAAGGGAACTATTTGAAAATGTTTCGCAGCAAGCAAAGGAAGTGGAAGCATGAGTTGCACACTGCATTTACTTAAACCATCATGTTGAGCTTATCACCTAGGATGAGCCCTAGATTTCTTGTGTGATCTGTGCGTGTGTGTTGGTACTAGCTCAAACAGCCCCCAGGTGAAGTCCTATGGGAAGGTCTTGTTGCTGAAGACCAGTACTTCTGTCTTGTCTGATTTGAGCCTCAGGCAGTAGGTTCACATCCAGTCTGCTACCATGGTCTTGCAGTTGGTGAAGTTGGTTCTGGTGGTGTTAATCTTGTCTGTCAAGGGGAGGATGAGTTGAGCGTCATTAGTGTAGGAGATGACAGTGATGTCTTGTGATCAGATGATGTTTGCGAGAAGTGTTATGGATATGTTGAAAAGAGTGGGGCTGAGGGAGGGTACCCGTGGAACACTGCATATCAGTTTCTGGGTCTCTGATATGAAGGGTGGCAGCCTGACATTTTGGATTCTTCTCATGAGGAATCAATAGATCCATTTGAGAGTGGATCATTGTATGCCAATCTTGTGCAGTCTTCTGATGAGTGTGTTGTTGGTGACAGTGTTGAAGGCCCCAGAGAGATACAGCAGGATGAGGACTGCTGTTTCTCCTAAGGTCCAGAATGCTTCGAATGTCATTGAGGGCCAAGTTGATTGCTGTTTTGGTGCTGTGGTTCTTTCCAAAACATTTTTTGTGTGTTGTCTACAAGATGGTGAAGTGCGAGGTGGGTTGTGGGTTGCTTGCAGGGAGATGGGTCAAAAGTTACTCAGTTGATTTGGGTAGGCTGTGGACTTTTTTACAAGGGCATTGATTTCTGCACGCTTCCATTCATCTGGGAAAGTAGTCAAAATGATGGAGGTGCTGATGATGTGGGTCATGGTGGTGCTATTCCCAGGTTTTAGATGTGGTTGAGGCATGGGTCCACTGGGGCCCCTGAATGGATGGTCTGCATGATTGTCGCTGTGTAGTTTCTGATGAAGGTTTTCCATTCATTCAGGTGGCCATCTTGGTTGTTGGTGGATAGGTTAGTGAAGGCACTGGGTTCCACATTCTAGATCTCCTCTGGAACGCTCTTGTTGATAACTCTTCATCAGCATGAAGTGTGGAGGGGAGAGAATTCATTAACGAATCAATCATGCAATTACAATGAACTATGACACCGAAGATTCACAGCATCATGATTAGGTTTAGTTCATTTATTACAAAGCCAAGAACAGTTGGACAAACAGACACCTCAAGATGAGGGTGTGAAAATACATCCAAACTAATACAAACCCGAACCTACGGGTGAAGTTAAGGCAGTGCAGCATGCACAGAATAATCATTTCAAGGACCAGAACACAGAAATAACTGTACAGACATCAAGCTTCCCTTTCATTAGAGGTTCATAGTTATCAAGCATTAGTCTGTCCCTATACTACAACTAACATGACATCCCTACTTAGTATTTTCCAAGGCAAGATTCATTAAGGTGTCAGCTTTGAAGGTTTCCTAAGAAGTCTCTTCAGATCAGATGGGTCAAGTAGTGTAAAGCTGCAGAGCTATCACACTCCTTACAACGGCTGACCTCAGGTTCAGCTCATGAATCCCTATAGGGTCCTGTGCGTCTGCTTCCGGAACTTGCTGCCGTTAAGTGCAGCTGGTATCCAGAATAAGCAAATTCTTTAGAAGTGGAAGGTGCACCAGAATGAATTCAGAATTGTATGCTTTAGTCCATTAGTTCGCTTTATTAGTGGTAGGAGTTAAAATGGCCATCAGCTAACGCGTATCGTTCCTTTGACCAAAGGAACTTCATCAGAGCTCTATATGTCAAGCAGAATATTCAACACTTTCTTTAGTGATTGCAACAAAGGTGTGGTAGCTCGGGAAATCACCCCACAATTTGGGTTAATTAAGTTGAGTCCCTGCTTTGCTGATGGTAGCATCTGAGTGCAGCCTTTCAGGTAGTTCTGTCGATGATGACTTGTCTGGCTCTCTATCTCCTTTATAGCTTTTTATAGTGTTGTTTGGTGTCTCAGAGGTTTTCTGTGCACCAGCTGGCCTACTTGTTTTATCTACTATGATTGTTGGGTTTGATGGGTGCGAGGGAGCCAGCGCAGTTCTTGATCCAGTTGTCAAAGTTGTTGATGTCCTTGTTGATGTCTTTGGGACTAGGCTGATCAGTACTGAGAGCACTGAGTCAGTCTGCTTCTGTGATTATTCCCCAGCTGCAGCATGGAGTGCTGATTCTGGTAGGACTGTTGACTTGAGGTGGGGTGATTTGGAAGTGGATAATGAAGTGGTCTGTCAGTGTGAGCTGTGTGTTGGAGTTGTATTTGATGATGTGGCTTTTGGTGAAGATGAGGTCCAGTGTGTGCCCTGTTGTATGTAATGGTTCTGTGATGAGCTGGATGAATCCGATGCTGCTCAAACTTTCAAGAAGTACTTTGGAGCAGGAATCGTTTTGGTCTTCCAGGTGAAAGTTGAGTTCACAGAGGAGAATTCAGGTTCTTCAGTCGATGGTGAGTGGAGCAACAAAGTTGGTGATGAGTTTGGTACAGGTGACTCACGTTAAACAGAATTGCACACACAAGTTCCTTGAAAACACAAGTTCAGGATCCCTTCACTGAAAATCAATGTGACCAAGTGGATTATTAGTTAAAGTGGATGATAGCCCTCTTCAGGTAATAGTAGCACCATTCCTTACTAGGTCCAGCTAAGTCTCAATAATTTGAACCTGGACTCAAGAATTGATGGCTGTAGCCCAGAGCAAGGAGGCTTAACTTTGAAGAAATGTGTGTAAGAATTTTTCAGTAAGAAAACTGTTTAAAAGTATTAAAAACAACGCAATGAAATTGGGGAATTTTCAATGAGGAAATAGATACCAAAATTACACAAATTGGATGTAGGGAGCCAGAGATCTGATTTTTCAAAATTGTAGATGTTTCTATGGCCAAAAATCACAAAGTGCCAATTGCTGGTATTTGATCTAACTAGACCAGGTTAAAGCCCAATGTTGAGGCTGACAGTGGTGGAACACTGGTGGGATACAGGACCAGATTTGTCCTAGTAGAAAGCTTATCTTCTGACTTAATATTTTTTACTGAATAAATTCCTCATCAATGAGTTTGTTTGTGGGTTAGGGCACCAGAAGAATGTAAAGAAGGGCTCACCAACAACAGCTAAGGAAACACAGAACATCAATGTGAGCCTCAGCTCCAGCAGGAAGTTTGATGGGAGTAAAACTTTGAGCTCGTGAAGTCCGGGCACAGGAGTGTGCTGTAGACCACAGGGTGTTGTGTAAAATCCTCTATATTCCTAATTAGACACTTTTCTAGAAGTCAGGATCCTTTCAGTGGGGCAAACCAGCAAGTTAAGTCCAACTGGCAATACGTCTTCAGATGACGAGGCTCTGCAGGGGTCCAGTGGTAACATCTGGTTCTTTTTGCAGAAAGTTCAGAAAATGTTTCTAAGTGTCCAGTGTAGCAATTATGAAGAAGAAAGCGTACACTTTATCACTAGCCATGGGTCCAGGACCTTTAGGCACCACATGGGGGTTAAGAGGCAATCTTCCAATAACCACCAGCAGGGTCCAATGTAAATCCAGTTGAAACTGGTCAGTTGGGCTCAGCAAAGATTTGGGCTTCTTGAAACTTTTGTGTTTCTGGAGCTGAACAAAATTCTAGCCAACAAGCCCTTGGATTCCACTCTTTTGCCATGAGTATATGTGGGGAACAGGGCCAGCCTTTGAGGTTTCTCTCCAGAGGTTCAGCAGCACGTCTATCTTTCTTCTGTCTTCCACAGATCCAGAGGTGTTCTGAAGAGGCAACTGAGGCTACCACGTTTATGCCCAGTTCCAGCCTGTGGGTGGGGGAAGTCTGTCAATTCCTAATCATTGGGGTTAAAGTTTCCGTTGGTATCCCTACCCACTTTTGCTACACTTCACAATGCCACATATCGCAAAGTGGCATTTTCAAAACTTGACCATTAGCTTGGACTTTAAATTATTATTTTTTTGAGTCCCTGAATTATGGCTCTAGCTATTAACAAACTCAAACTGCAGTTATGAATTATAAGGTGTTAAAATGTAACCCAGTGCTTTTCTATGGGAGAGCCAGCCTGACTACATTAAAAAATTACTGCATGAAGATTTTTCTCTACTTGGGATGAAAAACATAAGTGCACATGTCCCACTTTTTAAATACCATGCACCCTGCCCTGAGGGCATTTGCGTCCTACCTTAGGGGTGATTTATAGGTACTCAAAAGGAAGGTTTAGGCCTGGCAAAAGGTTTATTTTGCTGGGACAAATTTCCAGTTTAAAAACTGCACATTCATGCTGAATGGCAGGCCTGAAGACATGCTATGCCTTGTCAAGTTAGTGGTGGCACAATAGGGGCTACAGCCAAATATTCACATTTAACTTACAGGCCCTGAGTTCACTTGGAACCATATACTAGAGGCTTATAGGTAATTTAAATGTGCTAATTTGGATATAAAGCAATTTGACCAGTTTTGGGGGTCAGAGCACATGAACTAGGGCCTGTTTTGCAGGGTGCCCATGTACCGAGTCCAAAAACCATTAACATCAGTTAAAATAAACCAGGGTGATCAGGCAAAAGAAGACATTTTATTACAATGAACTAATACATTTCATCCATTCGATTCATTTATAATTGTCTATCTGATTAAAAAGAGCATTTCCCATGAATTACAACATTCTGCTCAATTGTCATAATGTGAAAGCAGAAATTTCCCCACAGCTCACAAAAATGCATGTTTTTACTGCTTTTCTCTGTGCGCTTCATATGTAGATCGAATACATAGATTGAATTGTCGTTCTTTATGCTAGACTTTGTAGAAGAGACTCGATTATATTTCTTTTTGCACTTTTAGAACTCGAAAGTACTCCATTAGCAAATGGTTTGGGCTTGCTGACAGTCTGTACCTTCTACAAGATAACTTGTTGTCCGATTCTCATCCCAGCTATAATAACGAAGAATCATCGAAACCTGCCCAAGGTGTTCTATAAACGGATAATGTAAGCAAACTGAATACGTATCCTCAGCTGGGGCGCATGAGAGCTGCCAACATGGAGACTGTAGTAGGAGACTCAGGGGCATATTACCAAGCAATAGCGATAATTATCTCTGTTGCTTGGTTAGCGTGAAAAAATTATCGCCGATCTGCGGCGATTTTTATCACAGATAAACCTTGGTATTACCAAGGTTTATCGCAAATGCGATAAAAATCGGCCGCAATGCATGAATATCGCTGAAAAGTCAGTGATATTCATGCATTAGCGAGCTAACGCTCTTAGCCATGTTACCCACCTCCCATTGGATAATATGGCTAAGAACTGCTCATGGCAGGTGTTAGCTTTTGGAGATATTCGCCCTTAGCGCGAATATCTCCAAAAGTTGGTAATAGGAGATAGCGATGTTAGCGACAGTTTCCAGTCGCTAACATCTTGGCATGCCCACTTTGCCTGTCATTAGTGATAAATATCACTGACATGCAAAGTGGGGCCCAAGATGGTCGCTATCTCCTACTAGCTGTCGCTAACTGGTGTTAGCGACAGCTAGGTAATAGGGAGATAATTTTATCTCCGCTTTCTTGGCTTTTAAAGCCAAAAAAGTGGAGATAAACCCCCTTGATAATATGCCCCTCAGTTTCGAGGGGTCTGTGCACCAAACTCACCTTGACTGGCTGGTACTACTGCTGCTCCTAGGAGGTGCATTGTTTTGTGCACCAGTACGTTTCTTAAGACTATGGTGCCTAGTGTTAGTTTCCGTAGTTCCTAGTTCACGAGCGTATAACACGCAATGACATCATCCAAGCACATGGATGAACCAACTCTATGTTTATAATACATCTCAAGATGGAGAGCATAAATGGCATAACGATCTAACCTGGAGCCTTATTATCTCTGTAACCCTTTCAATTACTTTTTTTTTGCCGAACTCAAACCAAAGGGTTTGGAGCGCTTTGCATTAACACAACCTCCGTTACAGGAGGACGCATTCATTTTTAATAGGCACAGGGAGATTAAAGGATTTGCCCACAATGACAGGATGCTGAGCCCAACTGCCGCTAAAACGGCAATAATGTGCTTGCTAATATGCGTTATAGAATTCCAATAGAAGCCCAGGTTAGATGTGCAGGACATTTAACGTGGGCTTCTATTGGAATTCTATAACGCACATTAGCAAGCCCATTATCGCCGTTTTAGCAGCAGTTTCCTGTCGCTAAAACAGCGATAATTTTAACAAGGTTCTTGCTAATATGTCCCCGGTTCCTCAGCTCCAAAGTCGGCAGCTCTAGCCGTAAGGCCACATCCTCTACCCTACTTCGCACAGTTCAATTCTTGTTGTCTACATTCCGTAAATAGGGAGTCCACATCACCACTGCACAAGGCTCCTTAACCAAAATAATTATCTAGTAAAATGTACTGTAAATTAAGAGTTATACCCTTGCGACTTAAAATGCTATATTGTGTGCAAACGAGTAACAGACTCTATTAACTTAAAATGATTTGGGGTAGGGATATTTTAGCATTATCAAGTATGCAACATTGTTTCTCAACAATGTTGTTTAAAAAACACTCCAATCAGTATCATAGTGTAGATGTAGTGAATCACAGAAACCTGAAAATCTCTCTTTTTTAGCTAAAGCTATTTCTCAAAGATTCTAGATATAAAACTGAGTCGAATAAATCAGACTTCTGAGCAATGATTTAATTGTGCTCTGGGGCTGTTTTTAACCTTTTGAAGCAGTTTTGATTTAAAAGGCTTCTGAAATATTTCATCCAAAATGGAAAGAAAGTATTCCCTGCCATTAATCTAATCTCATGTACAATATTTCCAAAAGATTTTGGCAGATGGACAACCTCATAATTATAATAATGAAGGTATTTCTTACAATTATGGTCAGTATCTCCAACTAATTAATTGCCACAGAATAAGATTACATTCTAATCAGTAACATTTGATAGCAATACCCAAATTTTTCTGTAAATCGGTTGGTTAATGGCTAAACTAAAATACTATATTAGCTTATATTTCTGTTCACGGGTATCTGTTGTACTTTTGCTACATATACAGTAAACATTTGGGGGCATATTATCAAGCAAGGCGTTAAAATTATCGCCGTTTTAGCGGCAGAAAACTGCGACAATGGGCTTGATAATATGCCCTGGAGAATTCCAATAGAAGCCCATGTTCACACCAGAACATGGGTTTCTATTGGAATTCACAAGACCATGCTTGATAATATGCCCCTTGGTGATTTAAAAAATGAACTATGTTGCCAAGGTCAAGTACACTTGGCTTGTCTACTCTTTTATGTCAGAAAATGTTATATTTACGATTCTGTTTCTGCACTATATGGGTTATATGGGTTGCACCAGTGCTAATTTCAATTAGCACCCGCATTTTCAGAAGCATTAGAGGGGCAGAGATAAAAAGAAATAGCGCTATGCAGTGCAGCTGCCAAAAATGAGGTGCTAGACTGAACTAGAAGGAAAGAGCACTGCACAGCTTTATTTAATAAATATGACCTGCTGGTCATCTCTTCCCATGTTGGCAGTCTTTAAGATTGGCTTGAGCTACACACACACCTTTGCACCATAGTGCAATGGTGTGTGTGTGTGTGCTGTCTTGCATACTTTTCGTACTTGAACAATCCTTTCCCAGTACAAAATTCTATGCTTAGACATTTTTTTTCTGGATGTGTGCAGTACAGTGCAGAATGCATGTAATGTTTGAAATGTTAGAAAAATTTTAACATTTCGCCAATTTTACACCTCCTTCAAGGAGATATTATTTTTTGACATTTAGCCAGGTCTGACAGTCTTTGTAGATCTGCTTTCGTTCCAAAAGCATACTGGTAGTGCTGAAACACCTAAGAGCTACTCATAAGGTCTGACAGTCTTTGTAGATCTGCTTTCGTTCCAAAAGCATACTGGTAGTGCTGAAACACCTAAGAGCTACTCATAATGTGGCCCTTTAATGCAAGGTAGTACAAAATAGAGGAAATAAGAGCAAATTGCGATTTGCTCTACAAAATTGAAACTTTTTCAGCACATAAAAAGTATTGTGCTGGAAAGTAAATATCATTTAAAATCTTTTTGCCACTGTGCATCACTTTCCATGACATTGAGATGCTGCAGCTGAATGAGCCAAACATTTTTTGCACTTGTCAGTTGGTGGGAAATTGCGCCTTCACCAATTGCAACCATGCAATAAACACGGATTGGTGCAATCTATGAAAGCTATGTGAGCCTGCCTGAGGGTTTGAGCACAGCTCACAAATGAAAGGAAATGTCTCAAGTGCATGGGTTTTACAGTATTGGTAGATGGCTGAAAAGTAAGTGCACTCTTGCTTGACAATAAACAAAAACATTATTTACATTTACAAAATATAATTTGGTTTGATCTATTAATGAAGGCAACAAACAGTCATACAAAAATCCTAACAAATGAGCATAAACACTATCCAACAAACTCTTCTTATGATAAAAGGCCTTCCCAAAAGGGAAACATGGCGGCTGGCTAGCACAGTGGTCAGGAGCTCCGTCAAGAATGGACAACCTCCCCAGAGGCAAATTAGGGATAATCAGCACATACCCTCATAAAAAGTAGTAAATCAGAATGGTAAGCCTCATAAAGGTCTTAGAGACGAGCTGATGATGGTGGTAGCAAAGGTGGTAAAAAGCTTCCTACCTGGGAGGGCATAGTCGGCGCAGTAGTCAAGGCATGAATGAGAGGCAACCCGGAGACTGTGCTGAAGAAGTCACATAGGTGGCATGCTTAGTTGAGTCAGCACGTGTATCTCATGGGGCGGAAATGGAAACACAGTGAGTGCAGATGATTTCACCTAACCCTCCTATAAGTGATGGAGGAGAACAAACCTATGGAGTGAAAGAGGGGATATCAAAGAGACAAAAATTATCCCCCACCCACTGAGAGGGAAAGTTAAAAAAAATTACCCTGAGGACTGATGTGAAGAATTAGGGTAAGGAGAACAGATAGGAAATATAGGGACTGAAAGAAGCATCTGTTGGAGAGTGAGACTGCAGTACCATCTCGAAATACACTGCAAAGAAGATAACAAGTTCCAAGTATTTCTTAGGACTAAATAAATGTCAGAAAGTGGTGGACGGGCCCTATAAAAACAACTTCAATAACAGGTGCAAGCAGGTTAACCAAGGCCAGCATGCCTAGCTTCATCATACCTAGGAATGATGTCCCCTCTTTACCCCTCACTGTATCTAATATATCACTGTCATTTACCAAGGAAGTGTGCATTAATAATTTTAACAAGGTTTTAAAACTAAAGCAACCCGAAAAATTGTGCATTGGTAGAATGTTAGAGAAGCTGGACTACAGGCCCAGTCACACTACCCTATCACTTAGATCAGACCTCTGTGTGATTGGGAGCGAGATGTTGGAAGAGGAGGAGTAAGGTGTATTAACAAACAAGAGGATAGAAAGTAAGAGCAACATGGAAACTACATCCTAACATTTAACCCTAAAACCAAAGACAAAAACAACCAGATAAAAACACCGTCTGAACACATACAGGAGGGAAGGGAGAGGCCACTAGATAATGCCTCAGACAACGCTCAAAAACAGCCAACTTGGCGTGGTGGAGAGTACCGAGTGGCCCCATAGATCTGTTTGAGTTATACATATGAGATACTGTATCTTAATTGTCAAAGATATCAGTGACCAAATCATACCTTAAATACAGTGTATCTGGTGTATTTGAAATCACATATACACCTGGATCTACATTAGGGTTGATGCCCTGCAACAGTACTGGAGACCATACTGTTAAATTTAACATAAAAGTTAGGGAAATCTTTGAAATAACTGAAGGAATTCAGCGGGGAATACAGGATATGTGCTCCATGCTTGGGAAACAAAATAGATGAACTAGCAAGATAAATTGTCTCCTTGAAAAGGAAAGTAGGAAACAATACTAGATGCAGGCAGAAATACCTAGGAGCTAAAACGACTTAAGACACAGGAGAAGCTTGTTCTGGAAATTATTCAGGAGAAGCACATAAGAATGGAGAAAAACTCCAGATGGAACAAACATAGACTATTAAAATACTGGTAGGCTTGTATGGAACCGACATAAAAAGCTTTGTATTGAACATTGTAACCAGGGTAATCTTTAAAGCAATCCAACAGTGGATCTTGCATGGAAACTTAGAGGATACACAAGGAACCATTTAGGCAACATCTCATTAGACATAATTTGAGGAAAATATTGTAAAATTTCCAGACTTATCCAGTCAATGAGGAAATCATGGGGATAGAGTTAAAAGAGGAATCAATAGAATTCAAATATTAGTGGGCATATCTTCTAGGAAAGAGGATTGAGGAACACCCACAACCTGGGGTAGCAGCACAGATGAGATTCCCTGCATTCTAAGAGAAATGTAGAATAATAGAATGCATAATTATCAGAATATAGATGTTATCTCTCTGATTGGAGAGATAAAATGAACTAAAACATGAGGGACGGATTGACTGATGGCAAAAATTAATATTTACAACAAATCTCAATGATAATAAGAATATATTTCTATCACAATTACGTTTTACTCACTATTTGCACCATTCATTTCTTCCTCTTGGGGTGAAGATTGGCTGATAGTGTTCGATTGGCACATATCTGATGCCAATAAAAGTTAGGGTGGGGTCCCCGGGGAAGGAGGAGAGTGTCACAGTGTGGAGAGCATATAGGCAGAAAAATAATTAAACATTTTGTTTTCGTGCACCAAATTGAAGCATATGTAAAAGTAGGGTGAATTATACAGTTTAATAAAAATAGATATGCTGAACAGTCATCTCTACCATTGAATAATAATGGAGAATGTCCTCGAATGAGTTTCAAGACTTGACGTCACAGTTTAGGAGTTGTCCCTTTTGCGCATGCGGGCAAACCCACATGGGTGTCAGCCTTTAGCATTTTTCAAAGGCCCAAATATGAACTAATAGAGAAGTCAAAAGAGCAAGTATTATTTTAAAAATAAATTGATTTCACTGTATACCACCTAGCCCTATTCTAATCCCATTTACTCATAAAGACTATTAATTCATTAGTATTTAGTATATAACTCCTTTTAATCTAAGCAAGGCAGATGCTTAGCACATGACTTTCCAAGCTGCCATATTAGATGTTATTGCGCAGAAGCAGAATTTTCCCTCCAAGCATTAAGACTTCATGTAGCTGACGCATGCGCAGTACATTTTCCCGCGTCAGCAGCCATCTTAATCACACCAAGCAAGCAAGCAAAAGTATCCATAGCCAGGATCGCTCCAAGACTCGAAAACCCCCCCACCCAAACAAATGCAATAGAAATACTGCTAACCCTAACGAGCCCTAAGTTAAGAATAGTGGCAAAGGCTTTCTTTAACTATGCCAAATCCCCCCTTTCCCACCATGGATTTTCTTCAAATGCCTTGCAACCAAAATTACACATTCTCACGAGTGCTCTAAGACCCCAGAACTCAGTTGCACAAATCTAGAACACCCCGAAACACATGCAATCCTGCTGCTAGGGCTAACCCTAACGAAACGGCCAAAAGGCTTTTCCTTATGGGTTTTGTCCAAACCACTTCTATCCGGTATTAGACCTTCCCAGGAATGCCCCAAGACCCGCCAACACACCCGCAAAAAAGCATAACACCCCCAAACAGCCAAAAAGGAAAATCTCATACTTACAATATTTCTCGGCCTTCGGTCCAAACGCGCTGTGCAGCTAGGTCATAACTCCCGTATTCCACCATGGATTTCCTGAAAAGCAAATTCAATCAAGATTAGACTGTCCCAGCAGTGCTCCCAGACCCCAAACCTCACCCACAAACAGCCGGAACCCCCCCAAAGAGCACCTCAAATGCAAGCAAGTCAGCAAAAACGCAAAATAAATTCCGCCTCCGATTTGGTCCAAACCACTTTTATCCGGTATTAGAGCTTCCCAGCAATGGCCCCAGAGCTGTCAACCCAGGAGAAAACTAGTAGAAGACCCCCAAACAGCCAAAAAGCAAAAGTACAAAAATGGGGACTTAGTCATTTTCTTGCCAATTTCCAAAATCACTCTGCGCGCTCTGCAGCTAGGCCCTAACTCCCCTCTGCCACCATGGATTTGCTTCAAACCTCTTGCCAACTAAAGTATCCATAGCCAGCAGTGCTCCCAGGCCCCGAAACCCACCCACAAACACCAGGAAGCCCCCCAAACAGGCCCCCGAAAACGCTACATTGAGCAAAATGTCAGAAATAGCACAAAAAAAATTCTGCATGGATTTTGTCCAAACCACTTCTATCCGGTATTAGACCTTCCCAGGAATGCCCTAAGACCCGCCAACCCACCCGCAAAAAAGCACAACACCCCCAAACAGCCAAAAAGGAAAATCTCATACTTACAATATTTCTCGGCCTTCGGTCAAAACGCACTGTGCAGCTAGGTCATAACTCCCGTTTTCCATCACGGATTTCCTGAAAAGCACATGCAATCAAGATTAGACTGTCCCAGCAGTGCTCCCAGACCCCAAAACTCACCCACAAACAGCCAGAACCCCCCCCAAAGAGCACCTCAAAGGCAAGCAAGTCAGCAAAAACGCAAACAAAATTCTGCCTCCGATTTGGTCCAAACCACTTTTATACGGTATTAGAGCTTCCCAGCAATGGCCCCAGAGCCGTCAACCCAGGAGAAAACTAGTAGAAGACCCCCTAACAGCCAAAAAGCAGAAGTACAAAAAAGGGGTCTTAGTCATTTTCTTGCCAATTTCCAAAATCACTCTGCGCACTCTGCAGCTAGGCCCTAACTCCCCTCTGCCACCATGGATTTGCTTCAAACCTCTTGCCAACTAAAGTATCCATAGCCAGCAGTGCTCCCAGACCCCGAAACCCACCCACAAACACCAGGAAGCCCCCCAAACAGGCCCCCGAAAACGCTACATTGAGCAAAATGTCAGAAATAGCACAAAAAAAATTCTGCATGGATTTTGTCCAAACCACTTCTAGCCGGTATTAGACCTTCCCAGGAATGCCCTAAGACCCGCCAACCCACCCGCAAAAAAGCACAACACCCCCAAACAGCCAAAAAGGAAAATCTCATACTTACAATATTTCTCGGCCTTCGGTCAAAACGCACTGTGCAGCTAGGTCATAACTCCCGTTTTCCATCACGGATTTCCTGAAAAGCACATGCAATCAAGATTAGACTGTCCCAGCAGTGCTCCCAGACACCAAAACTCACCCACAAACAGCCAGAACCCCCCCCAAAGAGCACCTCAAAGGCAAGCAAGTCAGCAAAAACGCAAACAAAATTCTGCCTCCGATTTGGTCCAAACCACTTTTATCCGGTATTAGAGCTTCCCAGCAATGGCCCCAGAGCCGTCAACCCAGGAGAAAACTAGTAGAAGACCCCCTAACAGCCAAAAAGCAGAAGTACAAAAAAGGGGTCTTAGTCATTTTCTTGCCAATTTCCAAAATCACTCTGCGCGCTCTGCAGCTAGGCCCTAACTCCCCTCTGCCACCATGGATTTGCTTCAAACCTCTTGCCAACTAAAGTATCCATAGCCAGCAGTGCTCCCAGACCCCGAAACCCACCCACAAACACCAGGAAGCCCCCCAAACAGGCCCCCGAAAACGCTACATTGAGCAAAATGTCAGAAATAGCACAAAAAAAATTCTGCATGGATTTTGTCCAAACCACTTCTATCCGGTATTAGACCTTCCCAGGAATGCCCTAAGACCCGCCAACCCACCCGCAAAAAAGCACAACACCCCCAAACAGCCAAAAAGGTAAATCTCATACTTACAATATTTCTCGGCCTTCGGTCAAAACGCACTGTGCAGCTAGGTCATAACTCCCGTTTTCCATCACGGATTTCCCCTAAAAGCACATGCAATCAAGATTAGACTGTCCCAGCAGTGCTCCCAGACCCCAAAACTCACCCACAAACAGCCAGAACCCCCCCCAAAGAGCACCTCAAAGGCAAGCAACTCAGCAAACACGCAAACAAAATTCTGCCTCCGATTTGGTCCAAACCACTTTAATCCGGTATTAGAGCTTCCCAGCAATGGCCCCAGAGCCGTCAACCCAGGAGAAAACTAGTAGAAGACCCCCTAACAGCCAAAAAGCAAAAGTACAAAAAAGGGGTCTTAGTCATTTTCTTGCCAATTTCCAAAATCACTCTGCGCACTCTGCAGCTAGGCCCTAACTCCCCTCTGCCACCATGGATTTGCTTCAAACCTCTTGCCAACTAAAGTATCCATAGCCAGCAGTGCTCCCAGACCCCGAACCCCACCCACAAACACCAGGAAGCCCCCCAAACAGGCCCCCGAGAACGCTACATTGAGCAAAATGTCAGAAATAGCAACAACAAAAAATCTGCATGGATTTTGTCCAAACCACTTCTATCCGGTATTAGACCTTCCCAGGAATGCCCCAAGACCCGCCAACCCACCCGCAAAAAAGCACAACACCCCCAAACAGCCAAAAAGGAAAATCTCATACTTACAATATTTCTCGGCCTTCGGTCAAAACGCGCTTTGCAGTTGGGTCATAACTCCCGTTTTCCACCACGGATTTCCTGAAAAGCACATGCAATCAAGATTAGACTGTCCCAGCAGTGCTCCCAGACACCAAAACTCACCCACAAACAGCCAGAACCCCCCCCCAAAGAGCACCTCAAAGGCAAGCAAGTCAGCAAAAACGCAAACAAAATTCTGCCTCCGATTTGGTCCAAACCACTTTTATCCGGTATTAGAGCTTCCCAGCAATGGCCCCAGAGCCGTCAACCCAAGAGAAAACTAGTAGAAGACCCCCTAACAGCCAAAAAGCAGAAGTACAAAAAAGGGGTCTTAGTCATTTTCTTGCCAATTTCCAAAATCACTCTGCGCGCTCTGCAGCTAGGCCCTAACTCCCCTCTGCCACCATGGATTTGCTTCAAACCTCTTGCCAACTAAAGTATCCATAGCCAGCAGTGCTCCCAGACCCCGAAACCCACCCACAAACACCAGGAAGCCCCCCAAACAGGCCCCCGAAAACGCTACATTGAGCAAAATGTCAGAAATAGCACAAAAAAAATTCTGCATGGATTTTGTCCAAACCACTTCTATCCGGTATTAGACCTTCCCAGGAATGCCCTAAGACCCGCCAACCCACCCGCAAAAAAGCACAACACCCCCAAACAGCCAAAAAGGAAAATCTCATACTTACAATATTTCTCGGCCTTCGGTCAAAACGCACTGTGCAGCTAGGTCATAACTCCCGTTTTCCATCACGGATTTCCCCTAAAAGCACATGCAATCAAGATTAGACTGTCCCAGCAGTGCTCCCAGACCCCAAAACTCACCCACAAACAGCCAGAACCCCCCCCAAAGAGCACCTCAAAGGCAATCAAGTCAGCAAACACGCAAACAAAATTCTGCCTCCGATTTGGTCCAAACCACTTTAATCCGGTATTAGAGCTTCCCAGCAATGGCCCCAGAGCCGTCAACCCAGGAGAAAACTAGTAGAAGACCCCCTAACAGCCAAAAAGCAAAAGTACAAAAAAGGGGTCTTAGTCATTTTCTTGCCAATTTCCAAAATCACTCCACGCGCGCTCTGCAGCTAGGCCCTAACTCCCCTCTGCCACCATGGATTTGCTTCAAACCTCTTGCAAACTAAAGTATCCATAGCCAGCAGTGCTCCCAGACCCCGAACCCCACCCACAAACACCAGGAAGCCCCCCAAACAGGCCCCCGAGAACGCTACATTGAGCAAAATGTCAGAAATAGCAACAACAAAAAATCTGCATGGATTTTGTCCAAACCACTTCTATCCGGTATTAGACCTTCCCAGGAATGCCCCAAGACCCGCCAACCCACCCGCAAAAAAGCACAACACCCCCAAACAGCCAAAAAGGAAAATCTCATACTTACAATATTTCTCGGCCTTCGGTCCAAGCGCGCTTTGCAGCTAGGTCATAACTCCCATTTTCCACCACGGATTTCCTGAAAAGCAAATGCAATCAAGATTAGACTGTCCCAGCAGTGCTCCCAGACCCCAAAACTCACCCACAAACAGCCGGAACCCCCCCAAAGAGCACCTCAAAGGCAAGCAAGTCAGCAAAAATGCAAAAAGATTTCCGCCTCAGATTTGGTCCAAACCACTTTTATCCGGTATTAGAGCTTCCCAGAAATGGCCCCAGAGCCGTCAACTCACCCGCAAAGAAGTAGAACATCCCCACAAGTGCTGAGTCTTTCTTCATTGGGCGTAATCCAGCCCTCTGCTTTGAGGGAAATAGGAGTCTGGAGGAGGAGGATAGAGGAGCATGTTCTTCTGAACTTGTGAACCTGAGGAATGCAGACTGCGGCACCTTCAAATCAATAAGCAAACAAGTGAAGACAGTTCTGCTGATGGGCTTGTTTTGGTGATTAGGTGATTAAAGTTTGAATTATATTAACTGTGCACAACAAAGAAAGACAGACACACAGGAATAAAAGTGAATAAGGGCGAAAAAGAAAGTTATTGATTCATTGTCTCATTTTCAGGGCTCGGTGTCGGTGAATAAGAATAAGGCTTTGTCATCATACTCTGCGAATTCAGGCAGGGTGAGCTCAGTGTCACCTAACAGAGAAGAAATTCCCTCATTTACGTTGCTGTCCACCTCGTCTTCATCCGGCGTGCTTCTCGTACTTTGTAATCTGGTGGTATGAGGTGCTGATTCATCTTGATCATTGTTAACCTCTCCACATTTTTGGGCGAGAGGCGGCTCCGTTTGGGAGTTACAATGCCACCAGCGGCACCGAAAACACGTTCAGAAGACACGCTTGCGAGTGGGCAAGACAAGTAGTTTAAAGCCAGGTTGGAGAGCTGTGGCCACAATTCTTTTTTCCCATGCCAATACGCCAATGGGTCAGCATGAACATAGACCTCTGTTGAGTCATTCAGATAGTCCTGCACCATAGACTCAAGGTCCTCCAAGGTTCCTCCACTTTGCTTAGCTTTTGCTGTGACCTTTTGAGAACCAAACCCAAGCCGAGTTAGCCAATCCTCTTCAGCATCCAATGTTACTGTTGTGTCTGGTGCAGATGATCCGGTTGCCGGTGTCTTTAACGGCTGAGAGGCCACTTGTGCCACAGCCACAGGTGCAGAAGTGGATTGTTTTGACTGGGGATGGCCTGCTGATGCTGATGCTTATGTACTGCCTTTTCCTTCAATGAGCTGCCGTTTTCTTTCAAACCTCTTGGCTGACAAGGCTAGCCAACATTTGTACTTTGTAAAATCTTCATCAGCAAAAGGAAAGAATGCTCGGCCTGCCAGCGCCTTTTTGTAGCGTGGATCCAGAATAGTAGCACAAATGTAATGCTGTTCTGAGTGGATCATTTTAAGACGTTCATCACCTTGTAGGCGCTCTAATAATTTCTCCGCCAAAACAAAAGGGTCTTGGTTTTTTTCATCTTTTTGAAACACAGAAGACACCGCCTTCAGTTGGTGCTCCAGCATGTACAACAATGGGATAGCTTTTCCCAAATTACAGTCCTCCTTGCTGACTGCACGCGTGAAGACCGCAAAAGGACGAAGCATGTCTGTCAGGCTTTTAACTAGGTCCCATTGAGCCGCATCCATCCTCAGGTCCTTCTTAGCTGTACCCTGTTTTAAGAAATAGTGATCGAGTACCGTATACTGCTCATACAGACGCTCAAGCATGTAGAAGGTTGAGTTCCAACGTGTTGCCACCTCCTGGATGAGTGCTTTTCATTGGCATTCGACGTTCATGTAGCAGGCTCCTCAGATGCTTCCGGGCCTTAAAAAAATGGCTGGAATGGTTGCACATTTTTCGGCAGGTGGCCACTACCTCGCACCCTGGACTGTCTTCATCACTCAAGAATTTTTTAACAACCAGGTTTATACAGTGCGCCAAACACTGCACTCTGAAATAGTGACCCAGCTCCATGGCCTTAAATACATTGGCGCCATTATCCGTGGAAACATAACCAATCTGGCGCTTTTTGGGGGACAGCCAGTGAAAGACCGTTGTGTTAAACTCATCCAAAATGTTTTGTGCTGTGTGACGTTTCTCCAAGCCAAACATGGCTAGTGTTGCATGTTTCCGAACAGCTTTAAAAACTTGGTCCGGGTCAACACCTGCGTTTAGCTTTGCTTTAACCCCTGAAAAAGAGACCCAGTGTGCAGTGATGCACATGTAATCAGCGCCTGCGCCACTGGTCCACATGTCTGTTGTCAGATGTATAGTTTGAACAGCACTCTTCTGCAAAGCTGCCCCAATCACCTCCAGCACATCTTCATGTAGTGCTGGAACCGCAACTCTGGCAAAATAGAACCGGCTAGGAACCTTCCATTTAGGGCAGAGCGCTGCCACTAATTCTAGAAAACCAATCCCTTCTGCAAAAGAAAAAGGGAGAAGGTCCAGAGCTAGCATTTTAGCCAGCTTAGTGTTATACAGACGCGTCAGTGGGTGGTTGCGTTCATATGGCGCTTCTGTAAACAACATGGCTCTAATGTTGCCCTGGACCAAGCATTTACGGGATGATGATGACTTCTTCGACCCAGTTATGCTCGCTGATGAACTTTTTCGCATTGGTGTCTCACTGTCACCCACACTCTTAGTGTGGCTCACATGGGGTGTGCTGCTGACAGGGGTACTGGGTGTAAGTGAAGTGTTTGACACGTCTTCTTCCTCCTCGTCATCATCAGATGAAACATCAACGTTTTCTTGACTTGCACTTCGGGCTTCCTTGATCTCCTTTAGGTGCACAAACCATTGGACAGCGTGCTGTCTCTCAAGATGACCTCTCTGGCCTCCGGTACCATAGTTGGTACCAAACTTACCACAACTAACTGCATGCTTACAAATGGTGAGGTTTTCCGTTTTTGGGCAAACACTAAAGAAGTCCCAAACTGCTGACTTGAAATGTCTTTGGGGGCCGGAGGAGGCGGCGATACTGGCGGTGGTGGTCCTGCTGCTAATGCCAGATGAAGTGGAAGATGTGGATTGCTGAACTTTAGTACGTTTTGCACTTTCACCACCACTAATTGAGGTTGAGGTGGATGGAGGTCCCTTCTGGCGAGGAAGAAATATGGAAGCGGTACGTGTTGGTGTACTAGTTAACTCCAATGATTGTGGTGTTTCTTCCATTGCCTCCTCTTCGACAACATCATCACGCTCAGCAGCTTCTCGGGCTAGGGTCAAAATGTCTGTTTGCTGCATGCCCGCTGGGGGTGCAGTGACCTTTATGATGACTGGGTCGTCGTCGTGAGAGCCTTCATCAGCAGCAGTATCCGCCACTTCTTGTTGAGCCTCATCACACTCCATAACTATGAGACGTTGGACGACCTACCTTTTACGCTTAAGTACCTTTGTCAGATCATTGTGTGCCTCACTCTCAGACGGCAGTGATGGTTCCCAATTTAGATCCGTATCATCAGAAGGAGGTGGGCTTGAAGAAGATGTAGACACCAGCCTTGATCTCTTCCTTGCTAGGGGTGTGGAAGACAATGAATGATCATCAGGAGGAGTGGCTTCCTCAAATGATACCTCGCCTTGATTGTTGATTTCCTGATGTGCCCCTACTTCGGGAGGAACAACTATTGTGGGCAAGTGTGACTCTCCATGCACCTCTCCTTGCGCATCTCCTTGCGCTGCCTCTCCTTCCACTTGTACTTGGGCTTCTACTTGCACATGTGGTTGTTGTTGCGGCTGTGGTTGTTCAACACTCGTCAAAATAGTTACAACAACCTGTGTTGATTGAGGGACATTGCTGCTACTTTCTTGCGATGAGCCAAAATCACTGGTCGATGGTAATTGAACAACTAGACTAAGTGCCTCTGCAGCACTCAAGGGCTTAGACTTAAGTTGGCGTGGTGGTAGTGGTGGCACTGAGCCCAATGGAGCGGGGGTGCTGCTCCCAGCTTGGTCCCCAGCAGATCCCGCTGCTGCTGCAGGCGTACTTTTTTTTTTACTCCCAAAAATTGTGGCGGGCGGCACACCAGTCTCCTTGGTAACTTGCTTCTTCTGCTCCTTACTGGCAACTTTCTTGCTAGAGGAGCTACGGGGAAGTTTTTTTGGGGCCATCTTCTTCAGAGCAGGTCAGAACAGCAGGCCGCAGTTGCACGAGTTGCAGAGTTGTCTGTGGCCAGACGTGACGTCGCGTGACGTTATGCTGCACACACACACCGCTGCAGGACTGAGGAACATCAGTTCAGTTATACACCCCAAAAAAACGAAAATCACAGAAAAATCAGCACAATCCCATGCCATCCATGCCCTCCATGATGTTTAAATTCAAGACACCCCACAGAAAGACTAGGCTCATGCACCACTCACTACCCCTGGTGAAAAGGCCACAACAACAGCCCAAAAAAATGAAAATCACAGAAAAATCAGCACAATCCCAAGCCATCCAGGCCCTCCATGATGTTTGAATTCAAGACACTCCACAGAAAGACTAGTCCCATGCATCACTCACTACCCCTGGGCATAAAGGTTGAAAGCTAGGCAAAATGGTTGCAGACCTAAGAACACTGCCTGCATTCAAAATGGCCCCCTGCCTCCCAGCACATGGCCAGGGCCTGCCTGTAGCAGCACTCAAAATGGCCCCCACCCAAATGGCCTGTCCCCATGAACACACCAAAAAATCGAAAAACACAGAAAAATCAGCACAATCCCAAGCCATCCAGGCCCTCCATGATGTTTAAATTCAAGACACCCCACAGAAAGACTCAGTCCACCCACCACTGAGTACCCCTGGGCAAAAGGCCCCAAAACAGCCCAAAAATTGAAAATTCCAACATTGTAGTTGCAGCAACTGTAATGCCCCAAACAAACTTACTTGTGAAATTTCTAATCCAAAAGTGATCCAAAGAAAGCCAAAAAGGCCTCAAATCCAAATATCCAGCAGCATCCACAAAAAGTAATCCTTCCAGGTGAAGAATCCGTATGAAAGTGACCAGCACATGAAGAAAGCACTGGGAGGAGCCTGCTGGACAGGAACAGGAAGTTGGAGACTGTGGGGCACTTCCTCCTCCCCCCCCAAATGGATACCTTGCAAAAAAAAGTGCAGGCAAATGCCAACCTTATTCTGATAAAAATCATAATTTCCAGAAGGTTTATGCTGCTTGCTGGTGGATTTCTTGTGCAGAACTGCAAATTTTGTATTTTCGCGAGTGCGAGATTGTTGCTGCCCGACGCATCTACAAGTTCGCAATTGCGAACTCCCGCGATACGTGATCACGGCGTACTCGCGTTGACAAACTCTCGCAGTGCAAGGTGGCAAGCCGCGATGACGTAATCGCGCTTGCCAAACTCCTGCGGGATCCCGCAGCAAGATCCAAAATGGCGCAGCACTCGCAAAATATCGAGAAAAACAACTCGGCAAACGCTGAATGACGGTAAGTGAACGCCGCGCGCCTCAAAATTGTATCACCAAGATAAAAAAATCCGCTGCGTGCGAATTTGCGGATTTTCGGTAAATTCCCTGTTGCCGCATACCAATGAGGGAAGGGCACTCCTTCTGCGGCTTGCAGAATTTCTCCCTGGAGGGCCAACCTTCTTGCTGCCAATGGGTCAGCTCAGGCAGGTCACCCAGTTTGGCCACCTGTTCCCCTGTAGGTTCCAGGGCATCCGCCTCAGGGTCTGCTTCTTCCTGGACCATGGGAATGGCTGGGGCTAGTTTCCCGTGCCCCCTACCTCTTCCTCTCTTGGCAGGTCTCTGGGACACTGTTTCAGGCTCAAGTTCTGCTGAATCACCCCTACGGGCTGCCATAACACGCGTGGTCACACAGATCCATGCAGGCAAACCCAAAACTCTAAATGAGTTTGGTGTTCCACATCCTTCCATGGAGAAATCTCCAGGTCATTACCTAGCAGACAGTCTACAGGCAAGGCATCACTGACAACAACTTCCAAGAGACCAGAGACCCCTCCCCATTCAAAGGGAACACGCGCCACTTTGCAGAGGCACACCGAGCTGTCAGCTGCCACTACAGGGCGGAGTACATTGGGAATTACCTGCTCTTCAGACACCCACTGACACCTCATGGATGTCACGCTGGCTCCTGTGTCTCTCAGAGCCTCAATCTCTCTCCCATTGATGATCATCTTCTGCCAGTATTTCTTAGTGTTAGGGGGCAGTAAGGTTTCCTGGACCATCCATTGGTCTCCTAAAGAGACAAGGGTCATAATTGCTAGTCCCTCTTCCCCACTAGACATCAAATCCCCTCCCAAAGCTTCACTTGCTAACCCTGGGGCAGGAGCACCAGTGGGTGCTGGAGGTTTCTTGGGACATCTAAGAGCAAAGTGGCCCACCTCATTGCAGTGATAGCAGGTAGGGGGACCCCTGTTGTCTCTATTGTCCCGCATGCCCCTAGGGGGCCATGGCTGTCTAGGTCTGGGGGTTGGGATTCCTTTCCCTGGGAACTATTTTGGGGCCCCTGTGAGAACTCCTTTTGGTTAACCTTGTCCCCCCCACTCTTCTGCTGGGGACCCGGCCACCTTTGACTGTGGTACCCACAATTCCTCTGTGGACCCTGATACTGGTCCAGCGGTCCGCCTCCTTAGCAAGCTCAATGGGGTCTGTCAGCTTGCTGTCTAAAACATGCTGGCGCAGCTCTGGAACACAAAGACTACTCAAGTGCTCCCAACTGATTAAATGCAACAACCCCATATAATCAGTTACTTTGCTGCCCCTCATCCAACCTTCCAGTGCACGTGAGTACAAATTCACACACTCCATCCAAGTCTCAGACTCTCTCTTCTTAGAATTCCTAAACTGCATTTTGTACTGCTCTGGAGTACGTCCATACCTGAGACATAAGGCCTCGTTCATATTAGGGTAGGTCATGATACCTGCTAACTCTAAGGGCTCTAGAGCACACCTCCCAGAAGCCTAAAAATGTTTCCACAGGCACCACCTGTGGGGGGGAGTTGAACAGGTGGGTGCAATCCAAGAAATGACTCCAGAAGAACATCGGGTAGCGAACACATTGCAGTCCGCAGCTCAACATTTAAATTTGTCCATGGAAGTGAGATTTCGACAAACGACCTTAACAGAGGTTTCAGTCATGATAGATTCAGGAGCTACGGGGAATTTCTGTGACTTAAGGTTTGCTGCAAAAGTAGGCATACAAGCAATCAAGAAGATTAAGAGTGAGCCTGTCCGGGCAGTAGATGGAACAAATCTTTTGTCAGGTCCAATCGTGAGCCACACAGAACCAATTCAATTGATTTCAACTGATGGGCATGAGGAAAAAATTCAGTTTAATTTAATTGATGCTCCTCAGTTTCAGCTGATTCTAGGTCTTCCTTGGCTCGCCAAACACAATCCCACTATCAATTCGAGTTCCAAGACCATCGTAATGGATTCAAGTTACTGCCATGAGAACTGTTTTGGTAATAAGGAGAAAAACCTAGAGGGCAATCCGGCCTTTTACCTGTGTTCAACGGGTTATTCCATGTGTGTAATCAATGTCCAGGAAATACCCGAAGAGTATAAAGAATTTGAGGATGTGTTTAACAAAGTGGAAACCGAACAACTTCCTCAACATGGAGTTGATTACTGCAAAATAGACTTGGAACCAGGTTCTAATTTACCATGCAGCCGTGTTTATGCAATAACGGAACAAGAGCACCATCATTTGAAGGAGTATTTGGATAAATACTTGGCCAATGGTTTCATTCGGCCCTCTCAGTCCCCCGTGTCATCTCCCTTATTTTTCGTGACCAAGAAGGAAGGGGATTTGCAATCATGCATCAATTACAGAGCAATAAACAAGATTACAAAGAAGAATCGGTAACCCTTGCCCTTAATCTCGGTACTCCTGGATCAGGTGAAGGGAGCACAAATCTACACCAAATTAGACCTAAGAGGCGCATATCACCTAGTTCGCATGCGCAAAGGTGATGAGTGGAAGACGGCATTCCGGACTGATAGGTTTCATTTTCGATGCCCCGCCCACTGACATTTACATATGCAAGTTAGCATCATGTGTCTAACTGATGAAGAATACACTTATGCTCTTACGTTATTTTTACTGCTTATGTGATTATTCATTTATATGTGTGGTGATATTTGGTTTCCTTAGCTTAGCTTGTGTGCCTCCATTGTGTGTATTCCTCTGTGTTTGCAAGTCGCACTCGCTCATCCACCCCTCCCGTAGGAATAAGAAAATCACTAATGCAGCAGTTTTCGTTTCTCAGCTAACTGTGGCCGAAACTAACAAGTTTCTTATCAGTAGTGTTCTCATGCACCAGAGACGCTGAGGCTCGGCTCCGCGGCCTTGGGCAGAGATAGCTAACGTATCCCTCGCAGGTGCAGATGCCTCTTGTATGATGCCATTGTTCCTCTCTCTGGGGTTCAGTAATTTTCCAGAAGGGGCGTGTTTTACTTCACTGTACCATGTTATAATGTATTGCTGTGATGATATGAGATAGTCCTCTCGGCGCACTCTTAGGTGTGAAGTCGGACAGGGCCCTCTCATATGGGAGTTTTTTCCTAATAAAATTACCTTGTTTATTCTTCTCCACTGTCCGGCTGACTTCTTACTGAGTAACTATAGGTGAGGGTGGTAAGTCACTCGGGTGGATTTGAGCCACGCTTATCAGATGGCACCCGAATAGGGACCCCGCGATAAGGATCTTTCTCACCCGTAGGTGGGTAGAAGACCGGGGACCCGCTGGTCGGCACGGTGGGTCTGGGTACCCATTTTGATGCCGAGCTTGGTTCTCGCAACGCTGCCCCACCCTGCTGATCGGGAGAGGTCCCGGTTCGGATCTTACGCCGGCGTCCAGCAGGCAGAACCTGGAGCTGACCGTGTTGGTCTTGGCAGCCGGAGGTGGAGAACGGTAGAGGTCGGTACCGCATACGGAAGGTGAGTGGTCCGCCTATTGTTTGCAGGAGCTGGAGTGCTCCGAGAGACTGGGGTGTCTCTAATGGTTTGAGGAGCCGGTGTGCTCCTGGGGCTAGTGTGCTCCGGGGAACTCAGAGTGCGAGTGGCGCTCTGACAGACTTAACGGAGGTTGGGAGGACATTTTGTTTGTGGTCATCCAACCGGGTGGTACTGTGGTGGAGGCGTGGCTCATTGCGGGTAGGCTCCGGAACTCACCCGAACCCCTAAGGTGGCGGTTCAGTGGGAGTGAGCCCTGGGTAGCCTGTGATAAAGTGCGCAGCGATCTGTAGTACCATCCGGGTGACGGATGTGTTCTCCATCCTCAGAACAGTTAGTGTACTGTTCGGTCTGCGGTAGGGTCCAGGTTCCCCAGGACTTGGTCGACGGGCCTTGTCCCATTTTGGTAACACGTGTTTGGCAGGATTTTGATGTACAGGATGTGTGTGTGTGTGTTTTGAATTTAATGTATACCATACGTGTGTGAATGTGTTAGGAGCCAGTGAGTAGAGGTAACGGAATTTGTGAAAAGGTGTGATTGCATTGTGGTAAAGATGCCGTGCTTCAGTAAGTTGCGGTGTTTTGGATGCTGTTGTCGTGTATCGGATTCTAGATTGGTCGAAAGCCAACCCGCCCCTCCGGAGGGCACTCCTAATTTTGACATGTACGTGAAGCACGGATTGCCTCCAATTTTGTTTGGTACCTTATGGCATCGATACACTAGCGACAATGTGGATTTGCAGTGGCCTCTGACAGGTTCTTTTGAGGTGGCTAAATTGGATTATTTGCAAGACAAATTGTTTGCTAGGCGTAGTCGTCAGAGCATGTTCGATTCATTAAGGATGTGGCAGAAGGAAGTTAGGGAACGTAAATTGAGAGAGGAGAAGGCGGTACAGAAGAAGGCGGCACAAACGATGGCACAGAAAGCGAGAGAACATACAAAGAATGAGAATGAGCAACGCATTGAGCGCGCAGATAGACTTTGCAGGTTGAAAGAAAATAAAAGTTATGTAGTGCGAGAGGATGAGCAGGATGAGATGGAGGACGTTTTGAATGCCCGACCCCCTCCCCCTTATGCCCCGCAGCCGCTGTATCCCGCATTGCCAGTCCCGGTCTCCCCCGGTGGGGTTTCGGACCCACAAGCAAGTGCCCCACACCCGTCCGGCGCAGCGCCTTCCGCCTCCCCGTCATTGCCGGCGCCCCTTGTTTCTTTGCTCACGGCTAGCTCACCCGCTCCCTCCCAGTTTCTCCCAGCACTCCCTGCCGTCTCTGCTAGTGCTACCCCTAGTCAGGAGTTGTTGACACCTAGTAGAGGTGTAGGGAGTGGGTTGCTTTCCCAAGTGCGAAAACTGCTTACGCGTTCTACAGTTGGCTTAGACGAAAAAACGGTGGTGGCCAATCAAGCCTGTCAGTGGGCCAGGAAAAATATTTATTCGTTTGAAGACATTTGGTCCACAATGAAAGATTTTGAGCCTCTGATGCAGCAGCATGCTTTGTGGCACATGTCGAATACATTGATAGCGCTATGGGAGCAGGGGTATGGAGGAGTGGCTCCCGCGACCCTACGGGTTATAAAAAATGGAGCTTATAGAGCTAACACTGGGGTACGGGAGGTGATGCGAAGTTTACAATCCATATTACAATATAGAAATGAATTACCCTCTGCAGGTTCACCCCACTTTCCTGGGATACATCCAATGCGTGAAGTGCACCCTATTTTTCACCCTGAGGTCCCCGAGGTGGTAGATCCAGTAACGAACACCGTCGCTAGGGCTCGTATAGATGCCCATTTTCAGGAGCAGTGGGTATATACACCGTGGAAGAGGAGTGAGGTGTTAGCTTTGAAGGCTCAGCTACCAGATTCTAGAAAGAATCCGACTGCCTATTATAAGGAATTGACAGAAGCTGCATCCTCAACTGTTATGACTTTAGCTGACATTGAATTATTTTTTGGGCTATTAGTCCCGGTGGACATGTGGAGGCAGGTGAAGGGTACTGATCATGCAGAGGAGTTAGGTGGTACATGGACGGAATTGCAGGATTGGGACAAGGAACGTAAGCCAGGGGAGAAGCCGAAAGCGGAGATTTTGGCATTGCCGGGGCGGATTATTAAGTATATGCACTCTCTCATCCCCCCGAAGAAAGTGGACTGGGATAAGTTGACAGCCTGTAGACAGAAGAAGGATGAAGCTGTCTCTGATTTCTTTACCAGGTTTGAGGAGACGTTTATGGATTTCAGTGGGAAGGATATGTCACAGGACGGAGGGTTACGACTTTTAGTTAACAGGTTCGTAATGAACTTGTTACCGGAAATATCGGCAAGGTTGCAGGCATCGGAGAGTACGTGGACGAAGTCCACTCCCTCTGGCATTCTTAGCATGGCTCAGTATTATAAACACAGAGAAAATGAGAGTAAGGACAAGCAGGAGAAGAAGGCTAAGGATTTGAAGACGAGGGTTTTGTTACAGCAGGTATCCAGAGGTCGAGGAAGAGGTGCTTTGACTGCGGTAGCGGGACGAGGGGGCGGTGGTTATGGTAGGGGTGACAACAGAGAGCGATTGGGACCGAATCAATGTGCAAAATGCAAACAGGAGGGGCATTGGTGGAGAGATTGTCCTCTGTTTCAGTCGAATGCTGGCAACGGCAGAGGGCGGGCCAAGGTGATTCCCGAAGACATGATGGGCAGTCTGATGGTGGTGGGAGACAAGGAGGAAATTGTTTCGATGGCAATACGGATAGGCAACATTTTCAGAGGGGAGGTGGACAGTACTACAACAATGATTATGCAATGGATGATTTGACAGGATTCTCTCATAACTAGGACAGCGTAGGACAGAGCGAGGGGCCAGTTTCTGTGGAAATTGATCAACGAGGACCCTATGTGACTGCGGATTTGTCAGGGTTCCAACAGAAATTTTTAGTAGATACGGGTGCTATGAAAAGTTCAGTGGCTCATTCTCAGGTGCCAGGGGCGGCTCTGTCTGGCAAGAATAATATCTCCGTGGGGTTCTCAGGTACTCCGGTGATTAGCCCCATCTCCAAACAACTTACTCTTACGATTGGCCCTTTCACTGTTGATTCACCTTTTCTGCTGACTTCGAATTGTGGCGAAAATTTGTTGGGTTTAGACTTACTGAAGAGGTTGCATGCCACCATTTATTGTTCCCCGGACGGTGTGTACCTTACGTTGGGTCCTACCGTTGTGCGTGCGCAACAATGTTTTTCCAAAGATGAGCCTCTACCACTTGAATTTGAAGGGGTCCCTGAGAGTTTATGGGCCAACAGTGATACAGATGTGGGAAGAATGGACATTGCCCCCGTGACAATTAAGGTTAAGGTGGGAGCCCAATTGCCTAGAATACCCCAGTACAGGATATCTAGGGAGGGAGAAAAGGCCCTATTACAGATAATACAGGATCTGATTTGGTCAGGAGTCGTGGAGGAAATGTGAAATTTTTTTTTTGGGCTATTTGAATATCAGGTTACGACCTACGGATTGTGCAATGCCCCAGCTGCCTTCCAGCATTTCATCAATGACATCCTGAAGGAATTTTTAGATCAGTGCGCGATTGTATATATTGACGATATTTTGATCTTTTCTTCTGATGTAACAAAACACCAAGAGCAACTGAGGGGAGTGTTGAGGAAGTTGCGGGAGAACAAATTGTTTGTAAAATTGGAGAAGTGTGCCTTCAATGTTTCGCAGGGGGAGTTCTTAGGTTTCGTTCTTTCTCCATCTGGAATACTTATGGACCAACGAAAAATTGAAGCTGTTACGAAGTGGGAATCTCCTACCAGTGTGAAGCAAGTCCAAAGCTTCATCGGGTTCGCCAAATTCTATCGAAGGTTCATTAGTGAATTCTCTGGAAAAATTCTCCCTCTCACAAGATTACTGAAGAAAGGAATTAAGTTTGAATGGTCAAAAGAGTTTGAGAAAGCCTTTCAATCCTTGAAAGAAGATTTCACCTCAGCACCCATTCTGTTACATGCAGACCCATCGGAGCCTTTTCATGTTGAGACGGATGCTTTGGATCAAGCTGTGGGTGGAGTATTATCCCAACGACACAAGACCACAGGTCAATTGCATCTGGTCGCTTACAGGTCCAGAAAGCTGACTCCGGCCGAAATTAATTACACCATCACGGAGAAAGAGCTACTAGCTATTAAGGATGCCTTTAAGGAGTGGCGACATTACCTGATGGGGACCCAACATCAAGTGACAGTGTTTACCGACCATCGCAATTTAAAATTCTTGAAAACTGCCAGAACGCTCACACCAAGACAATTGAGATGGTCCCTGTACTTTGCTGATTACGATTTCGTGATCACTTATCGTCCTGGAGCTCAAAATGGAAAAGCGGATGCGCTATCCAGGATCGGCATAGAAGCTCAGAAAACTCTTACAGAGAGTCAACCAATCATTCCAAACGCAAAGATTATTGGAGTCACTACTTCCATCAATCTGGAAACGACTATCACAGAAGTTATGAGTCCAGAAGCAATGCAAGATTGGGTTAAGGAAGAAGTGAACAGAAAAATCATTCGACAGTTGCCATACTTCAAAGACACCTTGTATATTCCCACTGCAGAATTACAACAACAAGTAATGCGCGAGTGCCATGATGACAGGCTAGCCGGGCATAAGGGAGAAGCCAAGACTGAGGACTTGATCAAAAGACACTATTGGTGGCCGAAGATGACCTCAGATATTGAGAAGTATGTTAAGTGAAAAGTCCTGTGAGATTTGCGCTCAGGGAAAGTCGGAACAGCAGGCTCCAAAGGGTCTATTGCAGCCCTTGCCTACACCACCTTATCCATGGCACACAGTCACACTTGATCTCATCACAGATTTACCAAATAGTCAGGGTTTCAATACAATTCTAGTAGTTGTAGATGCCTTTTCTAAGATGGCCCATTTTACAGCATTAAAAGGGGTTCCCTCTGCTAAACAACTAGCCGACCAATCCAGCTCCCAGGTAGTTAAGATACATGGAATTCCTAAAATAGTGTTCTTAGATAGAGGGTCCCAATTTGTATCTCATTTCTGGAGGGCGTTTATGGAAGGTTTAGGAACTAAAGTTAGATTCTCCACCAGTTACTACCCAGAGACTGATGGGCAGACAGAAAGGGTAAACCAGGAACTAGAACAATACCTACGACTGTTTCTTTTGAAGCAGGAGGGAGATTGGTCAGATTATCTGAGGACTGCAGAATTCACCCACAATAACGCAAGGAGTAGTTCTACTGGGTACTCTCCCTTTTACCTAAATGATGGCCGACACCCAAACTCGACTATCAGACAAACTGAGATAACTGTCTCAGCGGTTAAGGAGGTAGTTTCGCATTTACAACAAATCCAGCAAAAAGCTATAGACAACCTAAAATTAGCTAAAGAAAAATATAAGGGCTATGCTAATCGAAAGAGACGAGAAGGTCCTTCTTTAGCAAATGGAGATCGAGTTTGGTTGAGCACAAGAAACCTAAGATTAAAGGGAAACAGGAAGTTTAAACCCCGATTAATAGGCCCTTATCAAGTTGAAGAAAGAATCAATCAGGTTACCTATAGATTGAAGCTACCACCTAAATTAAAAATTCACACAGTTTTTCATGTTTCCTTGGTAAAGAAAGCTTCCACAGATCTGAGAACTCAAGCACCTCCAAAACCAATGCAGTTAGAGACAGGAACGGAGTTCGAAGTAAAAGAAATTTTAGATTCCAAGAGATCAAAAGAAAAACTGTACTATTTAATAGACTAGAAAGGTTATGGTCCTGAGGAGCAGTCTTGGGAACTGGATGTAGATGTTCATGCTCCCAGGTTAATTATGTCCTTTCACCAACGGTTCCCTACGAAACCCAGAGCGGGGGAATCTGCCTTGTTGGGGGGGTACTGTCAGGACCCCTACACAGGGTCTAATAAGTTGTGGCACTGACCTGCCCTGGTTGTGCCAAGATTCTCAAGGTTATGGCACTTGGACTGAGTGGGTTCGGCGTAGGAGGACTAAGATGACCGCCATTTTCGAAAGACAGGTTGGCGGTCTAGTCTCTTTGCCGCAGCTGCAGAGAAATCAAGGTGCAGCGCGAGTGCAGCAGGAAATGCGCACTTCACCGGCGATTTCAGCCGACGAAGAAGCCCTAGATTGAGTTCCTAGTTTAAGTTAAAATCTAGTCACAAATGTTTATAACCCGACTCCGTTGGGTATCTTGAGAACATTAGAGAGGTTTCGTGAGGAAATACTGGGCGCAAACAGTCAAGTGCGAGTTCGAGTTTCACAGTGTTTTTCACCAGAGCAACGTCAAGGGTTCCTGAGAGGAGCGCCGATTTTCGAGCAGCAAGGGAGCTGAATGAAGATTGAAAGCTAAGTGAACAATTAACGAATATTGTAAAAGGCATAGAGTTATACTTACCAGAATTGGAGAATAACCATTGGTCTTCAGTTTGAGCCTAAAACGAATGAGAGAATTAAAGGTTGAAAGAGAAGATAATGGAAAGCTAGGAATGTGTAAAAACTCAATGTAAATATGTTAATACTCACCAGAGACTGCTAGAAATGTGACGCAACTTCTGAATCCTAAAAAGAGATAAAATACAGTGTTAAGGAGTTGAAGACACATAACAAGATAGCAGAAAATAAAGGAGAAAGTAGCAGAGGAGACATTTAAAAAAGAACTCGTCAAATTAGTGAAGTAAGTGAGCATATATTCATAATCATAATAAAAACAAGAAGTTAGACAGACAGACAGACAGACAGACAGGGAAAAAATAATCCTATTTTCTTTCCACGTAGTAACAACTAATGGAGCAAGACAAATAGAATATCGTAGAGAAAAGACTGAAGAGCAGCTAGAGTCCTGAAGAGTGTGGGTAGGTGAGATTTAAGAGATTAGGTAAGGCTAGACTAAGGAAGAGAAGGATAGGTTTGTAACTGTGTATTACTTCCTTAGGTTCCATAGAAGACAGAAGACGTCAGCAAGTTAGCCGACTGAAGGAGCCAGCTCAGGACCAGTCTCTTCTTTGTTTATTATTTTATCCAATTCCCCCGTCCCCGAGGTAATATCTGGAGGTTCTTTCTAAAGACCTGCGAACATTGCTTAGAGGGATTTGGGACCAAGCATCTCAGTTCCTGTGCGAGTACTGGTAAGCTTATTAAGCTTGATAGTATTGAAGTCTGACAACCGTCCTCGTAAGTCAGCAGCTCCGTACTTGATGCCAGCCAAGTATCTTCCTGGCGGGAAGAAAACAAATGGGTTGAAGGTTCCCAGGCTTCCCACCAGTCACCCCTTTGGTCTGTTGTCTCCCCGCTGCCCTCGTGACAGGCGTTTTCTTACTTTTCCTCCCATTGTCTATGATGTTGTTATGTAGGGCTTGCATAGGAGGCTAATAAATAGAACACAGGCTTCAAATCCAGGTTATTCTGATGATAGAGCAGTGTAAAATTAGCTTTGTTTTTTTCACTGTCCTGTTGTCAGAGCAGAAATATGTTTAGTGCTAAAATCTGTGCTCTGACTGATTGCAATCATTCACCTCTCATGAACATATAGAAGCTTAAGAGGAGTAGGACAATATAGGGGGTTCTCCTGTGCAATTAATCACCATTTGAACCATCAGCTTTGAATCCCTGCAGAAACACACTGACAGATAAAAGCATTTCATACTGATAAGTGACTCTCAGAATGGCCCCTTCCCTCCAACCTCATTGTGAGAAAAGTGTGTGCAGATTTAGGTTGTGAGGTGGAGGGAAAGTGTTACATGCAAAAACAACAATTGATGGACAAAATGTAGCACAATGTCATACATTCACCCCAGGACAGAGATATGGGCCTAAATCCATTGTTTTTTGCTCACAATGCCATTCCAGTTTGAACCCAGCCAAATGCAAATCAGTCTTGACCCGGTGCCCATTGGGAACACTCCAGCCCGAACTGCCAGGCCAGGTCCTCCCTGGACTGGAAGCAAGCATCCTAGAACCAGTTTCGGGGTTTAAATCATTCAGCATTCCGTCCATCATTTGTGGCAGTTTCACTTTTCGCCCTAAGTGTGATGGGCATGCCCAGACGTAGGTCCCTTGCTCACTGTGCTAATGGATTTAAGCTAGCCTGGCTTGTGAAAGGTGACATACCCCGAAACCGGTCCCGTGATGCTTATTCTGGTCCAGGGAAGACCTGGCTTGGCAGTTCGGTCTGGAATGTTCCCATGAGGCACAGGATCAAGACTGACTTGCATACAGCATGGTCCCAACTGGGATGGCGGGAAGGGCACAAGAACGATGGATTTCACCCAGATCTCTTGACTGGGGGAAAATGTTTGAATCATTCAGTATTCCGTCCCTCATTTGTTGCAGTTACATTTCTCGCCCTAAGTGGGATGGGTATGCCCAGACGTGGATCCATTGCTCACTGTGCCACTGGATTCAAGCTAGCCTGGCTGATGAAGGGTGACATACCCGAAACCGTTCCAGGAGGCTTGTTTCCGGTCCAG
Organism: Lissotriton vulgaris; assembly: GCF_964263255.1. Lineage (NCBI taxonomy): Eukaryota > Metazoa > Chordata > Amphibia > Caudata > Salamandridae > Lissotriton > Lissotriton vulgaris. Next base: position 1,723,640,210 of record NC_141689.1, read on the forward strand.
GGAGGACCTGACTTGGCAGTGCCGTCTGGACTGTTAACACAGATCTCTTGACTGCGGGAGGATGTTTGAGTAATTCAGCATTCCTTCCATCATTTGTTGCAGTTACACTTTACTGGTGGTACAGCATAAATTTGCCCACTCTTTACATGTCACAAAAACCTATATTTGACCAATGCCTGACACATAAAATGATCGTGCACTTTTTAGCTCATAAATTCTGCATGTCTTTGTGATTCTGATACATGTTACACTCAATGCTGCTGAGTTTCACATCTCACATAGGGTGTTTTACAAATGTAGCGATAAATGAATTTGAGGATTAAGGTAGAATTTGTCTTTATTAATGAAAGATGTCTTTAAATAAAAATAATGTGCTGATAAAGTGACTGTCATGTCTTAGTGCATTTATATAATGTTACCACTAAAACATGTAATATACTGAATAATGAGACATTTACAATGTGTAATTCACTTTAAACTGTCCTTTACTCGCATTGCTGAAGCTTTTTCACATGAGTCATAAATGTGTGCAATTCAGTCTGTGCCGTTCATGGCAACAAATGATCCTTATATATGTAGCGTGCTAATGTAGGTTGAACAATAACATCAATGTATATATTAATGTTACACTTTATACTCTTGAATGCAGTTGTTAAGGATACTTACTGTCATGTAATTTCATTGCTTACTTTGTGATTTAGTGGACTAAAGCAATGCAGAAATATTGTACATGTATATGCTCCAACGTGCACACGCATATAAAATGGGCCCTATAGAAGTTAATACCTTAAATTAGCTACATTAAATTAAAGGTCTGACTTGTGGTCCCATGAGAATTTGTTACATTCTTGCATTCTGCTGACGTGCTTTCTTAGCAGGAGTTAGCTGATACATTTTTTGTAACAAGTAATAGTTATGTGTCTTGGAATAGATTCAAACGAGGAGCACATGAGAACTCTGAAGACAGACAATGGACTGTTGCCTTTACCAATGATTGTGGGATTGAGATGATGTTCCCATGTTCAGACTGTGATTTTGCAATGATGTTTCTTTCTAAATACCATGGTCAACTTTAGAAACTTTTGAAAAAAATACAATCAATACTATTGAGGGGAGTTGACGGGTGAACTTCATTGATTATAATTTATCGAAGGACCTGGACGGAGGGGCAGATTACTTCGACTTCTTTCCATACCACATGCTGAATTCCTTTGCTGAACTTTCTCGGCAGGTTTCTTGCAGAGCTTTACTTTGGACTCTGGCATGGCCAATTTTCCCTATTTCCGCTAACCCCCCAAGTCTCATGGGCTTTTAAATTGACTTTTAGAGACATTCCGCTATGTCGCAGTAATTTCCCTAAGTGTGGCTTAGACCGACACTTCCTGATATCTTGAAGACTCCAGACCAAACATATGCAATGCTGTTGCTAATACTCCTAGTACTCTTTTGCCTAAACCTTATTGTCTTTTGTAGATTTCTACAATGAGCAGTTGTGTGCCTTAGTTTTTACTGAAGAGGATTCAATTGCTCATGCCTAAGAAAGACCAATCTAGATTGTATTCCGGGCATCAGATTTTAATGTTGTTTGTTTTTTATTGTGGCTAAGGAGCTGCTTGATTGTTTGATTCTTGTTTGTTTCAATTTCTTCATGAGGCTAGGCCTCCCTATTGCTATTCCATATCTATATAGTTAGATATTAAGAGTGATATACCTAAACCTGATCTCTAATTTGTGATGAACAGCCATGAAATTGGCTACCGATTCCTGGTCCTCATTTTGTAGCTAAATTGGTTTGCACTGTTAAGTAAATTGATCAGAAAAGAAATGCTAACTCTCTTTCTCCTCAGTGTGACGCGAAAAGGTCCATCGGAGTTTAAAGTGTGTCAAAATGCAAAGTAGAGTCTTTTAAAAGGATTAATTAAGGAAGAGGGAAAAGAATGTGCAGAGGGAGCCGTGGGAAGTTGGAAGGAAGCCAGTTAGGGTTATTTTGTGAGGGCAGCATGAAATATGGAATGTGAAGAGAGCAGGGTGCTTGGGTGGCAGGTCACCAGACTGTTTTTTTGTTCGTTTGTTTCCCTTAGAAGGATGGGTGGTGTTTATTTCTTAGAACTGACATAGGCAGTAGCAGGATGCCACATCATTATTATTTATATGGGAATGACGGTGAGGAATATCCAAGAACAGTAAAGATGTTTTTTCAATCACCCCGAAAGTATACTTAAGAGTTGCTGGTAGCTGGTACAACCTCCAAAAAGTTAATGTAACATATGGCAGCACGTGGGAAAATATTTAAATAATATACGTTAAAGATCCCAAATGAAAAAAATATTTTAGTAACAAAGTTAGACTAGTCTTACATAATAAATATTGAGGGAGTAAAAAAGAAGAAAAGTATTCTCCTTTGACTCTTGTTCGCGAGAACCATATCATAAAGTCTCTTAAGCATTTTATTTTTCGATGCCACAACTCACGCCAGTTATTTTGTAGACATGGCTTTATCACTGAGATCCGGGCACTTGAAAGTGATATTCAAATGATTCTTTTTATGAAGAGCCTTTCAAGACTGGGCCTGCCTCTACTCGTAGCTCGCTGGTGTTAAAATGAGAAATGTGCAATATTTATGGTAGCAGTTAATTTAGAATTAAACGAGCTTTTCTGCAGATTATAAGAAACGTACACCGTGGAAGCGTATTGAATTAAGTCAGCAGGCCTCCCCCTCTGGAAAGGAGCATTCGTCAATGAGGCATTACTCCCCGCTGCGTCATAAAACTACCCGCTGACAGCCGCGCGCGAGGACGGAGGACATGGCCGCCGAGCCATTTGTCTAGCATGCGGCATGCCTTCATTTAGCAGCCAAGATGAGTGTTCACACAGAGATGCATTGCCTTTCCAATAATAATCCACATAGGGTCAGAGTTATGGTTTATAAGTGCTGCTCTTTCTAATGGATATTATTTCGGATGATCACAATATGTCAAGTGTTTGCCAGAGAGACTGTTGATCCGCAGAATGGCGGCAGAGGAGAGATCTTCAGTTCAGGTTAAGTGTCAGTTAACCACCTTAAAGTGCTAGGCATGCCTCACCCCTAATTCGAAAGAGCTTCTCGTGCTGTCTCAATTGACACGTTTGTGGGTGCACAGTTATGAGGGAATGATAATGTTAGTGTGAAGGATTGCACTATGGCTGAAGTGGGAGATTATCCGGAAGGTGAGAGGTATAACAGAGAGAACATAAAGCAAGACCGAGATGTCAAAAACATAAAAGGCAAAAATCTACGGAATGGCCCTCTTAGGACTGCATCTGCCTTTTTGTCTGTAGGCAGATCCGCTTCATGTCCGCCTGATGTCATGAATGATCTCAGTTCCTTCCAGTGATTTGTTGACTAATCTTCCTCTGTATAGTACAATCACTGAGTGCCACATGCAATTCAGGAAAGCCCTTAAAACGTGGCTATTTTCAATTTAGCTTTCTCTCTTTCACTGCACTTTTAGCACCAAAACACCTGTGGGTAACAGTGCGTGCTATACATTTTATTTTCATTTCAGTGTGCATTCTCACTAGGCGTGCTCAACGCGGAGCGGGGCACCTGATTAACAAAACCAAAGACAAATATAAAAGCCCACCTGCAACTCATGTATCAGCCCACGATTGGACTCCTGCCATACGGAGACTTCAGCAAGCAACAAAGAAGCGCCAGTGAAGGGAGCAGTCATTTATTTATTTATTTATTTATTATAAAGTTTTGTATAGCGCGAACAAGACCCGTGGGTATCAGAGCGCTTAACATCGAGGTAGATTACACATTGACGGTCAAATATCAATTCTAAAAACAAACAGATATAAGGTAAAAGACGCTATGGCTAGGTGCCTAAATAAATATATTCCAAACACATGTGCAATTAGTAATAAAAGGTGAGAAGGCCTGGTTTATAACACGATCCCTATCAGTAGATAAGGTGGGCCTTGCGAGACCCCAATTGCAATAGGACAAGGTGTTGAGATTGCTTGGTTAACCCGGACTCGTTAAGTTCTGCTGCTTAGGAACGGATTGAACCATCTCCCATCTCAGCACATTGCATCACAATACTTCGAAGTAGGTTACACGTTGACAGTCAAATATCAATTCTAACAACCAACAGATATAAGGTAAACGAAGCTGTGGCTATGAGGGGTGCCTAAATAAGTCTGTTCCAAACGCATGTGCAATTAGTAATAAAAGGTGAGAAGGCCTATCTTATAACACGATCCATATCAGTGGATAAGGTGAGGTAGAGGTTATATAGTTTGGCTAAGGGAACAGCTATTGAGATTGCTTGATTAACCCGGACTCGTTGCGTTCTGTTGCTTAGGAACGAGTTGAACCATCTCAGCACATTATATAACATAACATCAAGGTAGGTTACACATTGTCAGTCAGATATCACTTCAAAACCAGCAAATAGAAGGTTAAAGAAGCTGTGGCTATACGGGGTGCATACATAAGTATATTCCAAACCCATGTGCAATTAGTAAATAAAAGGTGAGAAAGGCCTAGCTTATAACACGATCCATATCATTAGATAAGGTGAGGTAGAGGTTATATAGTTTGGTTATGAAAACAGCAGTTGGTTCACCCAAGACTGTGGTATCGATCAGAGTACAGCCGAGGCTTGTGAGTGGAGTTAGTCTCTTGACAATGTTAGTTTTCATGGAGAGGGACCACTCTTCAGCTGGGGTAGGAGTCCATACCAGCGCTCCGTCAGCTTCCCTATGCAAGGTATTTACTCATCATATGGCTTTTCAATTCCCGTTTGAAAGTTGCAATATTTTGAATCGTCCTAATGCTTGGAGGTAGTGAGTTCCAAACTCTGGGGGCTGCCCCAGTGAATGCTCGATCATAAGTCTTTTTCTTTCGAAAAAAGGCCGGCCTCAACAGCAGCTCCTTGGCGCTTCTCGTTGATCTGTTTCCTCCTGATAGCTTTATTTTCTTGCTTAGGTATCCTGGCGTGTTATAGTGAACCGCTTTGTGAGTGATACATGCTGTCTTCATTTGAATTCTGGCCTCATAAGGTAGCCAGTTTAGTGCTTTCAGGTGAGGAGATATATGATCAAATTTCCTCGATCTAGTGATAAGTCTTGCCGCAGCGTTGAGACAGGCTTTTAGTGGTGCTGTGGATGTTTTAGGTAGGCCAGTTAATGTAGAGCAGCCATATTCTATCCTGGATATGACTAGGGACTGTATCGCCAATTTTAAGTCTGCCTCTGATATGAATGGTTTTAATTTTCTTAAGTAGTTCAGATGGCAGCGGGCACTTTTCGCCATTGAATTAATGTGTGCTTTCATGTCGAGGTTCTCATCTAATATGATTCCTAATGATTTAGCTGAGTTGACTAGGGTTGGTGTGCAGTTAAGCGCAGTCACCAATTTGGTCCATTCCTTTACTTCCGGGTGGCTCCTTGGAGGAGCAATTAGCACAAATTCTGTTTTCAGGGCATTTAATTTCAGATGGTTCGTCGTTAACCATTGCATAGCCATCTTTAGTGTCTTATTCATTAGATCTATGTCATCCAGGGAGGCGATCTTTAAGTATATTTGCGTGTCGTCAGCATACATGTGGTAGGTTATCGTTGATTTCCGAAGGATGTCTGTAAGAGGTTCGACATACAAGTTGAATAGATCTGGGGATAGTGTTGAGCCTTGCGGGACCCCAATTGCATTGGGACAAGGGGTTGAAATTGCTTGGTTAACCCGGAATCGTTGAGTTCTGTTGCTTAGGAACGAATTGAACCATCTCAACACATTGCCGGCCAATCCCATCCTGTCCTGTAGCCTGGACAGTAGTGTTTCGTGGTTTACCGTGTCAAAAGCAGATGACAGGTCAAGGAGAATCAGTAGGCATGCTTGATTTTGGTCTAGGGCTTGTAGTGCGTCATCAACAATATGCAGGATCGCTGTTTCTGTGCTGTGTCCTGCTCTGAACCCTGATTGGCACTCGTCTAGTAGGGAGAACTTGGTGATGTGTTGCTTCAATTGGCTCTGCACGCATTTCTCAATTAGTTTGGCCAGTAAAGGGATGTTGGTTACTGGTCGATAGTTATTCGGATCTGATGCGTCCGCTGTCGGTTTTTTGATTATTGGCACTACTTGTCCTGTTTTTAGGCAATCATTCCATTAGTCATTCCATCCACTTTCAGTGGAGGAAAATCTAGGATGGCCCCTGGGTGTTGCAGTCTAAGATTGGATTGTCCACACCCACAGGTACCTGAGACTTTGATGTGGTAGGGCACAGTTAAGAACCTATCCCTAGTACCTTCATATTGGCATGTGTCTGAAACACTGGTGCCCCCTGATTTGTTAATGCTAGAAAGCCCACTTTGGGGTTGCCACCTATTGTCTTTTTACCCACAGAGAGCATTAGAGAATGCCCCCATGAATAACCCCCGCACTCTGCCCCACTCCCACATGTATGCAACATTCCCCATACTGTATTCCTTATCAGGACAAGAAAGAAAGCCAACGTACACATTCGTCTTGTGGTGGTCATTTGTTGGCCGCAGTTTATTAGGAATACAAGGAAACATGTATATACTTGCATACTTTGCATGTTATGTCCTGACAAACTTCCTTGTTATTGTCTCTTGGCCCTTTTGGGTCATTTTCTTTGGTAGGTTGGTTTTTGCGCTCACTTTGCGCGGGGAGGGAGTAGCTTCTGTCCCGGAGTTAGGCCCCCTCGCTACCTTGTCCTTGTTGTGCCCTGCCTTCTGGCGGGGGCTGGGCTGCGAGCGCCGTCTCCGTTTGCTACCCCCCGTCTTTGGTAGGCCAACTTCCCAGCCGTGAGGCATCCCAGAGTGAGTGGTCCTACACCTGTCCTTAGGCCAACTCACCCAGCCGTGAGGCATCTGAAGGTGAGTGGACCTATTCTGGCACACCGCCCTCCGGTGTGCCTCCGTACCAACCGTTATCAGCGTAGTTCTCCGCCACGCTTTGCCTGTTCCTCAGCCCTGCGACAATGCTGTTCTTTGGGTGTGGGTGGGTGGGACAAAACTGTGGGCCCTGCCGCCGGTGCTGCTCCCCGCTCCGATAAAATAGGAGCTTGCTTGGGGAAGCGTTGCTTATATGCCCCTCGCCATTCGCCCTCCAGCCAGTCCGGTATGCCCCAAGTCCTTTGGGTGGTTCTTTTCCCGCCTCGACCTCCATTGGCCAGGGGCTGGCGCCTCTTTGGTGGCTGCTGTGGGGGGGAGGGCGCTGGCCTTTCCTTTGTTGCTTGGTCGCTTTTGCGCGCCAAAACCAGCCCCCACTAGTTCGTGTCCGGGGGCACGGCGCTAGTTATGGCGCCGGCTTTCGAGCTCCCTTTAGGAGCAGCCTCTGCTATAACCCCCGCACTCTGCCCCACTCCCACATGTATGCAACATTCCCCATACTGTATTCCTTATCAGGACAAGAAAGAAAGCCAACGTACACATTCGTCTTGTGGTGGTCATTTGTTGGCCGCAGTTTATTAGGAATACAAGGAAATTTGTATATACTGCCTTCTGGCGGGGGCTGGGCTGCGAGCGCCGTCTCCGTTTGCTACCCCCCGTCTTTGGTAGGCCAACTTCCCAGCCGTGAGTCATCCCAGAGTGAGTGGTCCTACACCTGTCCTTAGGCCAACTCACCCAGCCGTGAGGCATCTGAAGGTGAGTGGACCTATTCTGGCACACCGCCCTCCGGTGTGCCTCCGTACCAACCGTTATCAGCGTAGTTCTACGCCACGCCGTCTGGGAGGCTTCCGTCTCCCTGCGGCTCCCCCCAACTACGTCCTGTACTTCTGTACTTCCTTATTTGCACCCTGCCAAGCCCTTCGCTTCCCGCAGGTTGGTCTTACTTGAGCCTCCACTCTCTCTATCATTCGTGAGGCTGCCTCTTTTTTTTAATTTTTTTTTTTTACAGTGTCCCTTCCGCGAGACTTCCTGAGGGGCATGCGCGAGACTTCCTGAGGGGCATGCAGGAGCCTCACCTTAACCTTTCCTGCGCTGGCCGGCCCTTCATCTGTCCTGCGAGAAGGAGGGGTACCTTCACTTCTGTCTCTTGCTCGGCCTGTTCCGCGAGCGTCCCTTTCTCTTTGGTGGCTGTATGGCGAGGTGGGGTACTTCGATACTGCTGGGCCATGGCGGACTGGAAATCCGTTGCGCCCCTCCTCCAGCTCCCTGGTGTGCCTGGTGATGCAGCGTGGGCACCCGTCTTCTTCCTGGTCGCCGCACCTGGTTGGGCCCACACCCGGGGTGCCTGGTGCTGCCGGGCGGGCTCACGTCCGCCTATGACCTGCTCCCTTTCTCCCTTTGGTGGCCCCGAACGGGGAGTTCCGGGCAGTCTCTCTCTCTTTTGCAGGTGGAGCGAGGTGGGCACCCAGACGTCCTTGGCAACCCTTTGTTAATCTTTTTGGCAGCAGCGGCCAGTTCCATGGCCGTGAAGGGCTTTGCCTTCAAGAAATGGAACACAAAACTGTGGGCCCTGCCGCCGGTGCTGCTCCCCGCTCCGATAAAATAGGAGCTTGCTTGGGGGAGCGTTGCTTATATGCCCCTCGCCATTCGCCCTCCAGCCAGTCCGGTATGCCCCAAGTCCATTGGGTGGTTCTTTTCCCGCCTCGACCTCCATTGGCCAGGGGCTGGCGCCTCTTTGGTGGCTGCTGTGGGGGGGAGGGCGCTGGCATTTCCTTTGTTGCTTGGTCGCTTTTGCGCGCCAAAACCAGCCCCCACTAGTTCGTGTCCGGGGGCACGGCGCTAGTTATGGCGCCGGCTTTCGATCTCCCTTTGGGAGAAGCCTCTGCTAGATCTGTGGCCCTGTAGCGTAGTTCCTATTTTCCCAATAGGCCCTGCGCATTGGAATAACATAAACAGTAGTATCGACGTAGAAGTGCGGATCTTTCAGGCCTCTACTGACTATGCTAAACTTAATTGGGTTTGTTACCAACTAGCTCAGAGGTCACTGGAATCTTTCTTGACTGAAATAGGAAGTGATCAGCTTCCCTGGCACAGACAAGAAGGGATTCAGTTTTCCAACAACCGTGCAACATGACAACTTTGCTCCTCAGATCAAGAGTCAATCTCTAGGGTCGTGTGAAACAATAGACAGTTATTTTACTCAGTCAGGTTGGTGCAGTTTACTTTCACAATATGTAGAGAATAGAGAGACGGGCGTTTGTCAATAAAGGGTTAACATTTATTGAACAGTCTTTCTTCTTGTACAAGAGAAATGTATTGCCACAATTGCAAGACTTGTTATTATAAAAAGTACGTACAGTAAGATAAGTATTGCGAAATAATACTGTAAAAGAATTGATATGGTTTCTTAGCCATACAATGGTTTAAAAGGAATAAAACATATATACATTCATATATACATTAGGCTAAAATACTCAACGGGTGCTTCTAACTACGCCTACCCCAGTGTACCTGACCTAAGCCTAATACTTGAGAGGGGAGTAAGTAAGTAGCTCTAAGTTAAGTTGGTTTTGCCAAGGTTTGCTTCAAGAATTCTCTCTCAAGGGTTTAGTCAACACCATTCCTCTGGAATAGAATGATGGAGGTCTGGTATCTCCCTCAGGGCTCGACATCCCAGTCACCTGCAAGGGTAGACCAGAAACGCTAGAGCTGGATTTCTCGGCAGGAGAAAGGCAGCGTCTCTTCTTCAGCGCGTCGAGGAGGAGAAGGAGGGGGGACAGCGTCCGCGGGCAGCTTGCATCTGCTGGGCTCTTCCAGAGGGACGGCTGTTCAGCTCCTAGGTTCACCACACCATCGTTTGCTAGTTAGCAGCGATAGCAGTAGCGAAAGCAGCTATGGTGTCATCAGCATGACACCTTCTTCAGCATCAGAGAGATAGCTGGCAGCATCAGCTTCACCAACAGCAACGAGACAGCAGCGATGGCATTGGGGCAGCTAGTGTTTGCTTAAGGCAACGTTGGTAATATTTATACCTGAAAGGTGCCTTGTTTGACGTAAGTTTGCTGGACATAAGACGTCAATATAGATGTCACTAGGAAGTGATCGTCTATCAGTGCTCATTAGAGTTCTATTACTAATCAAAACACAGCAAGTGGGGATTTCCAGGTTTGCTGAGTTTTTATCTTGTTGAAGAACTCAGAGTGTTAATCTAGAAATCTCAGATAGTGACTTCTGCTCTGTCATTGCACTGATTGGTTGCAAAGGAAGTGGCAGAGAAAGCTATTCTGGAATGTGGCTCTGTTCGTGTGAGGCCAGAGAGGAGTTTCTGAATATCGTACTTGAACAGTTATGCCAATATAGGGAACAAATGGATTTATAGCCGAATAGGGGCATAAGGTCACAGTATCGATCAGGGTCCTAGATAAGCACGCAACACCCACTCCACGAATTCATGTCCATCAAATTACTAAAACTAGAGCAATAAGATGCATGTGTAACATTGCCCACCCCAAAATACATAAATGCATTCGAAATAGGCGTATATTGTAATACGTGAAATTTTAGGTACTGTACGTTTTGTTTGTGGCTACGGAAGCCGGTTTAGTTGCTTCCTCTATGGCTGTATTATTCAATGAATTCCCTGCAACGTGAACGCCATCACGTTGAAGACTCTGTGAGTGTATCACGTGAGTCTTTTGTAGTTCTTACTGTAAAAGAGCTACCTGTTTCCAGAGCAAATTATGCTTTATTGTGGCACCTGTGTCATCTTTGTAATCGTTTTCAATCCAACTCTGCAGTTTAATATTGTAAGAGTTGAAGCATAAATGAGAATCGCACACGATAAGTGTGGGGAATTCACGTTCTGCATTTTCAAGCGCCATCTTTAAACATCTGATTTCAGCTCTCGGAGCCGAACAGTTTCTCAATGATTCAGTTTTTGTTACTTTCGGTCTGAATTTACCCCACAGCCAACGACCTTTAACAATCGCACATGCTGCATCGTAGGATTTGCTCTCTACGTTGAAATGCTGTACAAACCTATCTGTATAGATTATACAGGCGTAATGTGGGAGAGGCAGAAGTTCGATTGGCAGAGGATATTCTTCTTCATATTCTAAATCATTCAGTTCTTCGAATTGCGGGGCGAAATAGTATTTCACATCTTCCGCTCCTAGAGAATCTATACACTGTATCCATTTCGGATCCAGTGACACTGTAGGCAGGTTTACTGGGCTGAATAGCGCCTCGAAGGCGGATTCCGCTGTGAGGATATTAATCCTTTTGCCATGTGCTAGTTCTCGTTCATTTGCTAATGCAATCTGCACTGCTTTCACAGTTCTTTCTGTGTGACTGAATGTTTTTTCTGCTTGTGTGTACAAGTGAGATTTAATTGAAATTGGTACCTTTTTTCCCTCATTAGAGGTCAGGTACGTGAATCCGCATCATCCTGGGATTATTCGGATTGCAAGACCGCGTGTGTTGTCACGTGTATCTAATTTTGTTTTTGCTAACATGTCTGTTTGCAGTGATCTCAAAATTTCTGTGTGTTTTTGAGTCCAGGTGATTTGTTTAAAATCAGGTTTAATTAGTTCGTAGAGAGGTTTAATCCTCTCCGCGTAATTTAGAATGTAAGTTCTTCCGAAATTCAGAAAACCTAGTATGGATTGTAAATTCTTCAGCATTTTTGGAGCTTGGAGTACAGTGCACTTCTCTAAGAAGTTGTCCGCTAGGCTTTTTCCTTCACTTGATAATTCGTACCCTAAAAATAGTACTGTCAGATGGGCAATTCGAGACTTTTTAAAGTTGAATTTGTAACCCTCTGCTGTGAACCCAAGTATAATGGTGTTCACTCTTTTCAAATGAGTATCCAAGTCGTCGTCTGTGAGATAGATATCATCTATGTAAGATAATGCCTCATCATCATATATTTGTAGTAACTCTGTTACTCTAGCTGAGAATAGTCCTGGGCTGTTCTTGAACCCCTGTGGGAGTCGACAACATTTTTACTGCGACCCAAATGCTGAGAAAGCGGTCAAATATCTGCTTTCTGGTGCAATGTTTTGACAAAAGAAACCACTAGATATGTCTAATGTAGTTTTATATTTTTTCCTAACTATGTTATTCATTAGGGCTGCACTATGCGAGTTTTGTACTGCAAATGTTTTACAACATGCATTAAGATGTCTGTAGTCCAAAACTAGACGATATGAATTGTCTGGCTTGGAGACAGGAAACAAAGGATTGTTCATTTGAGAGGTGCATGTTTCGATCACCCCCTGGTATTCAAGTTGATCTAAGATCTCCCTGACTTGTTTTTTAGCTTCTTGCTTAATGGGATACTTTCGTTGGGCAGTTGGTTCACTTTTTAACTGGATTTTGTGAGGAGGTGAGTCGTCATCCCATCCTACATGATTTTTATATAATGCCGGTGCCTGGGCTACTGCCCATTTCCTTGCATAAGTATATTTTTTGTGAATCGGAATGTGATTCGAGAAGGCAGGCATAATCATTTCTTCGCCACGAGGGCACTCCCTGACAAACTCTGGGGGCCAATATTTTTCAGCTAACAGAATATCATAGCCTTTTGAGAGCTTATCCCAAAAAAGACCCTTTATTTTCCTAGTCTTATCTCCCTCTATACGCAATGTTATTTCGTATATTTTATGGGGCTCGCTAAGTCTGGTGTCGGCAGTTTCAACCTGAATGTATTCATTCGTGTCCACTGTCTCCAGATGACTCATCAAGATCTTGCGGGCTATACTGATTTCTGCTGCACTGTCCAACATTGTCAATGCCCACTCCCCGTTTTTCAACTGTGTCCTCAGTATTCTCAGCATGGTTGATTACTCTAATACTGGCTACCTTCTTTTTTGGAAATTGAGATTTTTTACTCTGAGCAGGTTCCTTGTCTTTGGACTTGGTGTGCTCTCCTGGGTCTGACCGTCCTCTTCTTTCCGATTTCTGCGAAAAAGATCAAGAGGGACGTGTATCAATACTTTGATATCTATCAGGTTTTTTCAAATTATCCCTGTTTCTAAGATTATATCTTTTCTCAGAGGGCTCCCTCTGGGGAGACTGGTGTTCTCGAGTCGGAGTTCTTTCCCTCCGTCGAGGAGACCTTCCTCTGGACTGGAAAACTTTTTCCTTGGGAGTGGATTGTTTATTTCCATCCCAGCTCTTTTTAGGAGTGTTTGAATTATTTTTAATAAATAATTTTTCAGGATTTTCGAGCAGTTGGGGCTTTACTGGTTTCCCACCCAAGCTGTCTCTACCTAATTCTTCATAGCATTTTTCTCTGATTCTGGCAAGCTCAACTGGCTGATCTGTTATATCTGTTTCCTTCAACTTCTGGCGAATCGCCACAGATGCTGCTTCTCCCTTTATGTTGGCTAATAATATAGCCGAGACCTGCTTGAAGTCTTTCGGTAATTTCATACTAAGATTTAAAGCGGGTTCTGGACCGTATTCATTCTGAATCTGTTTTAGCACTTCTGGTATTACCGCCATAGACGGAACACCGTGTGTTTTTGTGTAAATGGAAGCAAAGACTGTACCCCAAGTGTCACAGTCCTCCACGTGTGGTGCGATTCCCATAGGAAAGCAGATGGTCAAGATTCTGTGTTTCTCAATAGGGGTAGTATCCGGAAATACTGCCTCTATTTGAGTAATTTTCTGTGCTAACCAGAAAGGAATTTGTTCCCGTTTTACGGGTGTTTTACCAAGACATGACTGTATGTTCTGTGGTGTGATTTTATTAGTGTTCCCCTGATGAGTGGTCAGCTGTGGTACATTAACAGCTGGTTGGACTGTTGCAGTCCACATTACATATTGGACTAATTGCCTATGTATTTTAATTAATGTTTTTAGCTGTACTAACAGCTCTTCCTTTGACATTTTTGCAATGTCGGGATGTGGTGTGTAGCTGGCTAGAACCGGCCACGTTGCTCCTGGTCTACCTAGTGGACCGAGCCTGGTAATATGATCATTATGTTTTAGGGCGCCATTAAACCAGAGCAGGTGCTCTTGGAATTTTAGTGGGATTTCAGTCTCCTCGAAAGGAGCGTACTCTTCCAGAGGTTTCTCTATTTTGTAATAGTGAAACTCTTTTGTTCTAGCGTTTGCCGCTGGAAAGTTTATCCATGAATAGAATACCTCTGTCTGCCGATATTCGTGAGCCTCTATCACGAAAATTACTGTACCACCATGTGGTGTCAGTCCATTTTCTATAAGTTTTAAAGTTATAGATTTTCTGAAGTGGACCGGGATGATAATTGCATCCAGGTCTGTGTGTTCGGGACCCTGCTGAGTCGCATCTGCTGCGCCCCCAGTGGTTCCGTTTTCTAAGTCTGACATTTTATAAATGCAGGTTTTGCAGAGTAGGTCTCCAAGGAGACAAAGATTAGGTGCACAATATTTTGGAACACTGTATCCTTCAACGTTGAATAAACCAGAGCTTTACATAGGAATCTCTTCCTACTGAGTTCGGGCGGATTTTAACCTTTCACCCACTCCAGACGTCTATTGGAGTATTTACGGGAGAAAGGGGACTGTGTGAAAAATGCACGACTGAGTTACTCTAACGTCTTGCGTTAGTTTATCGCCTTACCAAACGTTGGGCGCCATGTAGCGTAGTTCCTATTTTCCCAATAGGCCCTGCACATTGGAATAACATAAACAGTAGTATCGACGTAGAAGTGCGGATCTTCCAGGCCTCTACTGACTATGCTAAACTTATTTGGGTTTGTTACCAACTAGCTCAGAGGTCACTGGAAACTTTCTTGACTGAAATAGGAAGTGATCAGCTTCCCTGGCACAGACAAGAAGGGATTCAGTTTTCCAACAACCGTGCAACATGACAACTTTGCTCCTCAGATCAAGAGTCAATCTCTAGGGTCGTGTGAAACAATAGACAGTTATTTTACTCAGTCAGGTTGGTGCAGTTTACTTTCACAATATGTAGAGAATAGAGAGACGGGCGTTTGTCAATAAAGGGTTAACATTTATTGAACAGTCTTTCTTCTCGTACAAGAGAAATGTATTGCCACAATTGCAAGGCTTGTTATTATAAAAAGTACGTACAGTAAGATAAGTATTGCGAAATAATACTGTAAAAGCATTGATATGGTTTCTTAGCCATACAATGGTTTAAAAGGAATAAAACATATATACATTCATATATACATTAGGCTAAAATACTCAACGGGTGCTTCTAACTACGCCTACCCCAGTGTACCTGACCTAAGCCTAATACTTGGGAGGGGAGTAAGTAATTAGCTCTAGGTTAAGTTGGTTTTGCCAAGGTTTGCTTCAAGAATTCTCTCTCAAGGGTTTAGTTAACACCATACCTCTGGAATAGAATGATGGAGGTCTGGTATCTCCCTCAGGGCTCAATATCCCAGTCACCCGCAAGGGTAGACCAGAAACGCTGGAGCTGGATTTCTCGGCAGGAGAAAGGCAGCGTCTCTTCTTCAGCGCGTCGAGGAGGAGAAGGAGGGGGGACAGCGTCCGCGGGCAGCTTGCATCTGCTGGGCTCTTGCAGAGGGACGGCATGTTCAGCTCCTAGGTTCACCACACCATCGTTCGCTAGTTAGCAGCGATAGCAGTAGCGATAGCAGCTATGGTGTCATCAGCATGACAGCTTCTTCAGCATCAGAGAGATAGCTGGCAGCATCAGCTTCACCAACAGCAACGAGACAGCAGCGATGGCATTGAGGCAGCTAGCGTTTGCTTAAGGCAACGTTGGTAATATTTATACCTGAAAGGTGCCTTGTTTGACGTAAGTTTGCTGGACATAAGACGTCAATATAGATGTCACTAGGAAGTGATCGTCTATCAGTGCTCATTAGAGTTCTATTACTAATCAAAACACAGCAAGCGGGGATTTCCAGGTTTGCTGAGTTTTTATCTTGTTGAAGAACTCAGAGTGTTAATCTAGGAATCTCAGATAGTGACTTCTGCTCTGTCATTGCACTCATTGGTTGCAAAGGAAGTGGCAGAGAAAGCTATTCTGGAATGTGGCTCTGTTCGTGTGAGGCCAGAGATGAGTTTTTGAATATCGTACTTGAACGGTTATGCCAATATAGGGAACAAATGGATTTATAGCCGAGTAGGGGCAAAAGGTCACAGTATCGATCAGGGTCCTAGATAAGCACGCAACAGCCCTTTTGTAGTATCCCCACCGGTACCTCAATACTACTGCCTTAAAAAAAACAAAAAAAACATATCTTTGGATTCAGGTACCTCTTTAATTTTCCTGTAATGTGTATGAGGCTACAACCCTGAATACACAAAGGACCAATATGAAAAATGCTACCATTTGCCAAATGTTGGGTCCTGGGCTGCAAAACAATGAGTTGCCGTCCACTAAATGTACTTTAGGAGGAGGGGGGATGAATGAGGCAGCCCAGTCCTTCTTGGGATTAGCAATAAAATGTGTCAGTGATTTGTTACTATAAATATGGTCACAAACAATTGAGAAGTTACCACCGTTAATTTGTTTGAAAGGGTAAGCTGTCCTAGGGGGACAGCTTCTCCTTTCTCAAGCATGTTCGACAGACTCATGGGATGCAAAGAACCAATGCCTGTTCCTCCAATCTGTTACCAACTACTAAATATTCCTATTCTATTAAAGAAACACTGGCATGTTATCAAGGGCATTATCGCTGAATTAGAGGCACTTTTTTGCCGCTAAAGCAGCTATAATTTCATTGCCCTATTAACAAGCTCATGCTAAGCCTTGTTCGCGTTAGTTTCCATGGTTTTGCTCCCGTTTTTTATCGCCTTGCATGCCATCGCTAATGGGATGCAAAGTAGGCGTTACGGAG